>NC_086449.1:197696007-198296007 GCF_028390025.1 Pseudophryne corroboree
AGACAGGGCCCTGTCATAAAAGAGAAAAGGTGTTTCTCCCTGCGCCTGAATGGCTTCACTTAAGGAGCCGACAGACCGCAAGTGAGTGAGGTGATCTATTGATGTGTCCAATGGGACACTACTCAGGCCTACCATTGTCTGTGAGGTGGGTGAGTTTTGAAAAGTGGTCAGAAAACTTGTCATTAGACATTGACACAATAGATGGAGACGAGATACTCCTAGCGTTAGGTCATATCAAAGACGCTGCTGCGTACGTACTAGAAACCATGAAATATATTGGTTTCTTGGGATCAAGAACCGCTACCATGGCAGTATCGGCTCGGAGGGCATTGTGGATTCACCAGTGGAATGCTGATGCAGATTCCAAAAGAAATATGGAGGCTCTCCCGTATAAAGGTGAGGCCTTGTTTGGTGATGGGCTGGATGCGTTAGTCTCGGCTGCTTCCGCAGGTAAGTCGACATTCTTGCCTTATGCTCCTACACCGGCGAAAAAGACACATCACTCTCACATACAGTCTTTTCGGCCCAACAAATACAAAAAGGCCAAAGGTCCCCCCTTTTTTTGCAGGTAGGGGAAGGGGAAAAGGAAAGAAATCCGCAGCGTCTCCCGGATCGCAGGAGCAGAAGTCCACCCCTGCTTCTGCCAAATCTGCAGCATAATGCTGGGGCTCCCTTGCGGGAGTCCGCTCTGGTGGGAACACGTCAGAAACTTTTCAGCCAAATCTGGATTCAATCTGGCCTGGACCAATGGGTCTTACAAATAGTGTCCCATGGGTACAGACTAGAGTTTCAAGACGTCCCCCCATGCCAATTTTTGAAATCGACCTTGCCAGCTTCTCTTCCGGGAAGAGAGGCAGTAACAACGGCAATTCAAAAATTATGTCAGGATCAGGTACTTGTCCTTGTACCCTTGGCACAGTAAGGAGAAGGTTTTTTATTCAAGCCTCTTCGTAGTTCCAAAGCCGGACGGCTCGGTCAGACCGATTTTTAAACCTGAAAAATCTGAATCTCTACCTGAAAAGGTTCATGTTTAAGATGGAATTCCTGAGGGTAGTGATTTCCAGTCTGGAAGAGGGGGACTTCATGGTGTCAGTAGACATAAAAGATGCTTACTTGCATGTTCCCATTTATCCTCCTCACCAAGCTTATCTGAGATTCGCAGTACAGGATTGCCATTACCAGTTTCAGATGTTGCCGTTCTGACTCTCCACGGCACTGAGGGTATTCACCAAGGTGATGGCGGAGATGATGGTCCTCCTTCGTTAAAAAGGAGTCAATATAGTTCCTTATCTGGACGAAGCGAGATCCAGGGAACAGTTGATGCAGAACATCGCACTCTCCCTGTCAATACTCCAACAACACGGTTGGATCATGAATTTTCCAAAGTCGCAGTTGGAACCGACGACAAGATTGTCCTTTTTAGGGATGATTCTGGACACAGACGTACGGAGAGTATTTCTTCCAGTGGAAAAGGCTCTGGAAATCCAGAAAATGGTCAAACAAATATTGAAACCAACAAGCGTGTCGATCCATCAATGCATTCGGTTGTTCGGGAAAATGGTAGCGGCCTACGAGGCCATACAGTTTGGCCGATTTCATGCCAGAGTATTCCAGTGGGACCTGTTGGACAAGTGGTCCGGATCCCACCTACACATGCACCGGAAAATAATCCTGTCCCCCAAAGCCAGGATTTCGCTCCTGTGGTGGCTACACAGTTCTCACCTACTAGAGGGACGCAGGTTTGGGATTCACGACTGGGTCCTAATAACCACGGATGCAAGTCTCTGAGGCTGGGGAACTGTCACACAGGGGGAAAGCTTCCAAGGGAAATGGTCAAGTCGGGAAGCCTGCCTTCACATAAACGTTCTGGAATTGAGAGCCATTTACAATGGCCTTCTACAAGCGGTACATCTTCTTCAAGATCCCGTGCAGATCCAGTCGGACAATGTAACAGCAGTCGCGTACATAAACAGGCAAGGCGGAACGAAAAGCAGAGCAGCAATGGCAGAAGTGACAAGGATTCTCCTCTGGGCAGAAAGACATGTTAGAGCTCTGTCAGCAATTTTCATTCCGGGAGTGGACAACTGGGAAGCAGACTTCCTCAGCAGACACGATCTCCATCCAGGAGAGTGGGGCCTCCACCAAGAAGTCTTCGCAGAGGTGACAAGTCTTTGGGGAGTTCCTCAAGTAGACATGATGGCATCTAAACAAGAAGCTTCAGAGATATTGTTCCAGGTCGAGAGACCCTCAAGCAATAGCAGTGGATGCACTGGTGACCCAGTGGGTGTTTCGGTCGGTATATGTTTGGCCTAATGGTGCGGATCCCTCTTCTCCTTTGTGGGGAAATAGAGCTTTTGCTGAATTGCTTAACTTAGATGGTGGTTCTCTGTAGTCGTCTCCTGGGGTCTCCACTCTGGGACTTATTTATTGTGCAAGTTCCTTTATGCCGCTCAGTCCTGAGTTTGATCTTCTAAGATCTATGTTTTCTCTGTATTTATATCTCAGGCATGCATAGTGAGCACAGTGGGGATGGAGCACTCCTGCTTTTATGGAATCACCTATGCGCACTATGTTGCATACTCTCCCTTAAGAAAACCATATTATACATATGTACAGCATGTTCCTACTTATTAACATTACACCTTATCGCTGTATTTTATGACTTTTTCTCTTTTGTTCATTGCTGTTTGTTTTTACTTATTGAGGTTTTATGTTCTATGTATTACCCATGTTGCTTATCAGTTGTGTAAGCTTACTACCCTTACTGGTCTCATAGTGCATCACTAGTATATTAATGTTACGTCAACTGTTATTTTTCTTTTAAACTTAAAGTGGGTACACACTAGGCGCTATGTTTGGTGAGCAACATTGTCTAGTGTGTCCCCCTCCCGGGCCGGGATGCCCGACGTGGGTATACACACTGTACGATATCGCACAGTGACGTCATGCCGCGGTCGGTCGGAGCATGCAGCTTTGAACAATGAGTCCAAATTTAGCTGCATGCACGCCCGAGACCGAGGGTCATTAACGACCCGTGGGGCTGCGCATCGCTCATCGTTTACAGCGTACACACTAGTCGATATAGTAAACGACTTCGCTCAGGAAGAGCCAGATCAAGCAATGTCATTTACTATATTGACTAATGTGTATGGGCCTTTAGAAGTATGCATTTATATTTTTTGTTTAGAAAAGCTCAATAAATATACATGATTACAAAATAAGACTGACTTGTTCAAAACAATAAAGTGAAAATAATATTAATGGTGTGTACACACGGTGAGATTTTTTCTTACGATTTTCACTATATAGTCAAAATCATAAGAAAAGTTAGTGCAGATCTCAAGGTGAAAGTCACCTTGCGATCCCGATTCGATACCGATCTCTATAGAAGAGATAGTCAAAATTGACACTTAGCCAAAATCGCACATAGTCAGTATCACAAGCACACTCATTATGTGCTTGCGATACTGACTATGTGCCAACCTAGCCCCTGTCGCATAGTGAGAATCGGGCATAGCCCGAATCTCACCGTGTGCATGGGCCATAAGTTAAGCTTTGTCTAGGATGAAGTAACATTTAGTACATTAAAAAGAGCAGATTTGTGGCCACTGTGTCCATTATAGTTTATGTTCCTTGATAGCCTCCTTCTAATTACAGGTATTCACTGTGACAACGTCTGTGCTCAGGGCCGCTGGGGACCCAACTGCTCCCTCTCATGTCACTGTGAGAATGGGGGGTCATGCTCACCTGAGGATGGGAGCTGTGAGTGTGCACCAGGATATCGGGGAACCCTGTGCCAGAGAAGTAAGGAAAACCCACACCACAGAGAAATTTATGTCATATGGGTTTTGTACCGTTCACCATTTTATCCTCTTCAAAGAAGTAATCTTATGATTTATTACCTGTTTAAGTTATCTTGTGCAGTTATCTCTTTAGTCATGGAAATAATGTTATAAATAAATGATAATTGGGCAGCACGGTTGGAGTGGTGGTTAATATTACTTCCTTTCATCACTATGGTATTGTGTTCTATTCCAACCAATGTGCTATCTGTGTAGAGTTTGTATGTTCTTTACATGCTTGTGTGGGTATCCTCCAGGTGTTCCAGCTTTCTCTCACAATCTTAAAGCATAATGGTAGATTATTTAGTTTAATTCTAAAGTGCCTGTGTGTAAGTATTCTCTGTGGCATATGTGTGCACTATATATAAATATCAGTTAAATAAAATATAATAATTATACATGTATTATAACAGTATGTGTGCAGTTAACTCTATAGATGGCACTGCTGAGCTAGAGTTGGGCCTATGTAAATGGTCCTCTGTTGCAGTACAGTTTGAACATAACACTATTCCAGTGTGTTCTCTTGTATGCTTCATCCTCAATATCAGTGTTTTTATTGTCATATCAATGTGCTAGCTCATAACACACGTTCACTGTAAACTCCTGTTGCATATTCACTATCATATAATATAGCACACACCTTCACCTTCATGTGACTGTGTCATCACCTGTCACAGGGGTAGGCAGCCTGTGGCATTTCAGCTGCTGTGGAACTACACATCCCAGCATACCCTGCAACAGTTTTAATATGATCTGACCGTAAAACTGTAGCAGGGCATGTGTAGTTCCCAGGCAGCTGGAGTGCCACAGGTTGTCTGTCTCTGACCTATCACACACTAGCGCTCACATTGTACCAGCTCCATTCACATTTACCAACACATCACCTCTGATCACATACCATATACCATCACCTATCGCACATATTCACCACCAGTGTACCAATTCTTATCACACATTCATACCTGTACCAACTCCTATAACAGCTCTGAATCAAGAGCTAGCTTACCTTTACCATCACCTCACTGATCCAACTCTTATGGTGCTTATTCACCATCATATATATGTGGCAGTTCCTATCATACACATTCCCCATCATATCTCTGTGACAGCTCCTGTCACACACTTTCACCATCACATTTCTGTCAGTGACGGACTGCTGCGCAAGAAAAGGGGGGAGGTCATAGCTCAAGGTGGCAAGACACGGGTCTCGGGGGCCTGGCCTCGCGGACCCGCCCCGTCTATCTGTAGTTTGCCCTGAGGCAAAGCAGAGTGCACAGAGGCGGAGCTGCTCGGCCTCCCTCTATCAATATGAGTCGGGCGGAGTGCCGGGAGGTTGAGCTGCTCCCTGTATGATCACATTTGCCAGAGGTGCCAGATGGGTAGTACGGCCCTGGTGTCATCTCCTATCACACACATTCACCATCATGTTCTGTACCAGCGCCTGTCACACATATTCACCTTCATATCTCTGTACCAGTGCCTGTTACACATAGTCACCTTCATATCTCTGTACCAGTGCCTGTTACACATATTCACCTTCATATCTCTGTGCCAGTTCCTATCATACACATTCTCATTCACATCTCTGTGCCAGTTCCCATCATACACATTCACCATCACATCTCTGTGCCAGTTCCCATCATACACATTCACCATCACATCTCTGTGCCAGTTCCCATCATACACATTCTCATTCACATCTCTGTGCCAGTTCCCATCATACACATTCACCATCACATCTCTGTGCCAGTTCCTATCATACACATTCTCATTCACATCTCTGTGCCAGTTCCCATCATACACATTCACCATCACATCTCTGTGCCAGTTCCCATCATACACATTCACCATCACATCTCTGTGCCAGTTCCCATCATACACATTCTCATTCACATCTCTGTGCCAGTTCCCATCATACACATTCACCATCACATCTCTCTGCCAGTTCCCATCATACACATTCACCATCACATCTCTGTGCCAGTTCCCATCATACACATTCTCATTCACATCTCTGTGCCAGTTCCCATCATACACATTCACCATCACATCTCTCTGCCAGTTCCCATCATACACATTCTCATTCACATCTCTGTGCCAGTTCCCATCATACACATTCACCATCACATCTCTATGCCAGTTCCTATCATACACATTCACCATCACATCTCTCTGCCAGTTCCCATCATACACATTCTCATTCACATCTCTGTGCCAGTTCCCATCTTACACATTCACCATCACATCTCTGTGCCAGTTCCCATCATACACATTCACCATCACATCTCTGTGCCAGTTCCCATCATACACATTCACCATCACATCTCTATGCCAGTTCCTATCATACACATTCAGCATCACATCTCTGTGCCAGTTCCTATCATACACATTCACCTTCATATCTCTGTGCCAGTTCCTATCATACACATTCAGCATCATATCTCTGAGCCAGTTCCTATCATACAAATTCAGCATCACATCTCTGTGCCAGTTCCTATCATACACATTCACCTTCATATCTCTGTGCCAGTTCCTATCATACACATTCACCATCACATCTCTGTGCCAGTTCCTATCATACACATTCAGCATCACATCTCTGTGCCAGTTCCCATCACACACATTCACCATCACATCTCTGTGCCAGTTCCTATCATACACATTCACCATCACATCTCTGTGCCAGTTCCCATCATACACATTCACCATCACATCTCTGTGCCAGTTCCCATCATACACATTCACCATCACATCTCTGTGCCAGTTCCTATCATACACATTCACCATCACATCTCTGTGCCAGTTCCTATCATACACATTCACCATCACATCTCTGTGCCAGTTCCTATCATACACATTCACCATCACATCTCTGTGCCAGTTCCTATCATACACATTCACCATCACATCTCTGTGCCAGTTCCCATCATACACATTCACCATCACATCTCTGTGCCAGTTCCGATCACACACATTCACCATCACATCTCTGTGCCAGTCCCCATCATACACATTCACCATCACATCTCTGTGCCAGTTCCTATCATACACATTCACCATCACATCTCTGTGCCAGTTCCCATCATACACATTCACCATCACATCTCTGTGCCAGTTCCCATCATACACATTCACCATCACATCTCTGTGCCAGTTCCCATCACACACATTCACCATCACATCTCTGCGCCAGTTCCTATCATACACATTCACCATCACATCTCTGTGCCAGTTCCCATCATACACATTCACCATCACATCTCTGTGCCAGTTCCCATCATACACATTCACCATCACATCTCTGTGCCAGTTCCTATCATACACATTCACCATCACATCTCTGTGCCAGTTCCTATCATACACATTCACCATCACATCTCTGTGCCAGTTCCCATCATACACATTCACCATCACATCTCTGTGCCAGTTCCTATCATACACATTCACCATCACATCTCTGTGCCAGTTCCTATCATACACATTCAGCATCACATCTCTGTGCCAGTTCCCATCATACACATTCACCATCACATCTCTGTGCCAGTTCCCATCATACACATTCACCATCACATCTCTGTGCCAGTTCCCATCATACACAGTTGTGATAGCCGGGCAGCGACCGGCCCATCAGTGATTTTAAAAAAGCATTGCACACCAGGCCATGTCATCACATAAGCAAGCAGTTTATTCACAGTTCAGACAGGGTTATCACGACAGTAACATTTAACTCCTTGTTCTCCTCTCCAGCGCAATATTCATATGGGTTACATCAAGTTACATCTCCTTTCATTTGCTTCACGGGCAATAACAGCATTTACAGTGATGTGACATCATTACAGTACAGTACATACCAGCGCAGTCTCTGGGAATCAGTAGTGCGGCTTTCGCAAACTGAAATTCATTTTAGTGTGCTCTCCCCCATTCGTAGGGGCTCCATCTAAACGGGATCTCATGTACACGTTACTGGGGGCCTTCCGCCAAACGTGGTTCCTACCACTCACCCAGGTCGTCCTATCCCGCAGACTCACACCTCCCGTCCTGCTTCTTGGGTACCCCTGAAGGTCCTTTGTTCCTGGTTACTTCCACTGTACTCTGCATACGGTGGCTCTCACACTGCACTCTCCATCTCTCGCTGAAGCTGCTGGCTCTCCTGTCACACTGCAGATATGGGCTCTCCTTCTTCATAGCAACACCCACACGCTGCTCTTCTCTCCATCATGCCAGGGACTGTGGAGTGCCATTCTTGTTCCACAGTCCCCAGCCTGCGTTTCTCCAGGACACTTAGCCTGTGCCTTCCATCCTCAGTCCTCAGCTCACACTGCCCTGTCCTGTGCTTTGTTCCTTTTTCTAAAATCCCCCTACACTTCCTGTCCTAACCTCTTACATGTCACAGGGTCTGCAAGTAACTGGTTGGGGCCATAAAACTCCCCCACTCACTGATAAGAATTAAATGGCTTTTGGAACTTTCCAATATCTCTTGTCTCCTAACATTCCAGTATGCCACATACACCCCTGCTAAAATCTTGCGTGTCCCCACGCAATATAACTAATTAACTATGAGCTTGCAAAAAGTCTAGCAAGGAACAGTCTCTTATACTCTACAGCAAGGTCAAAACATAACACACAATAAACAAGCATAATTGAAGTATACATCATACACAATATAACAATCACATGAGCAAAAAAACATGGCATGCAAACACACAATATAACAATCACATGAGCAGAAAAACATGGCATGCAAAACATCACATGAAATACAAATCACATATACTGCTGCCTATTTCCTGTGAATTACAGTCCTGGGTCACAGATGATCATGAATGTTCCAACATCTTCTGGCAATTGTGCCAAACACTTAGAACCTGCCCGTGCCGGCCCTTGTCTCCCCCAGTTCGCTGGGTCAAAAGAGATAGGTGGCTTTCATGGGCCCCTCCCAATAAAGTTTTCCCCAAATTGTCAAATAAATCTTCGGTACCGATCCTGTTCGCGGACGCCAAGTTGTGATAGCCGGGCAGCGACCGGCCCATCAGTGATTTTAAAAAAGCATTGCACACCAGGCCATGTCATCACATAAGCAAGCAGTTTATTCACAGTTCAGACAGGGTTATCACGACAGTAACATTTAACTCCTTGTTCTCCTCTCCAGCGCAATATTCATATGGGTTACATCAAGTTACATCTCCTTTCATTTGCTTCACGGGCAATAACAGCATTTACAGTGATGTGACATCATTACAGTACAGTACATACCAGCGCAGTCTCTGGGAATCAGTAGTGCGGCTTTCGCAAACTGAAATTCATTTTAGTGTGCTCTCCCCCATTCGCTAGGGGCTCCATCTAAACGGGATCTCATGTACACGTTACTGGGGGCCTTCCGCCAAACGTGGTTCCTACCACTCACCCAGGTCGTCCTATCCCGCAGACTCACACCTCCCGTCCTGCTTCTTGGGTACCCCTGAAGGTCCTTTGTTCCTGGTTACTTCCACTGTACTCTGCATACGGTGGCTCTCACACTGCACTCTCCATCTCTCGCTGAAGCTGCTGGCTCTCCTGTCACACTGCAGATATGGGCTCTCCTTCTTCATAGCAACACCCACACGCTGCTCTTCTCTCCATCATGCCAGGGACTGTGGAGTGCCATTCTTGTTCCACAGTCCCCAGCCTGCGTTTCTCCAGGACACTTAGCCTGTGCCTTCCATCCTCAGTCCTCAGCTCACACTGCCCTGTCCTGTGCTTTGTTCCTTTTTCTAAAATCCCCCTACACTTCCTGTCCTAACCTCTTACATGTCACAGGGTCTGCAAGTAACTGGTTGGGGCCATAAAACTCCCCCACTCACTGATAAGAATTAAATGGCTTTTGGAACTTTCCAATATCTCTTGTCTCCTAACATTCCAGTATGCCACATACACCCCTGCTAAAATCTTGCGTGTCCCCACGCAATATAACTAATTAACTATGAGCTTGCAAAAAGTCTAGCAAGGAACAGTCTCTTATACTCTACAGCAAGGTCAAAACATAACACACAATAAACAAGCATAATTGAAGTATACATCATACACAATATAACAATCACATGAGCAAAAAAACATGGCATGCAAACACACAATATAACAATCACATGAGCAGAAAAACATGGCATGCAAAACATCACATGAAATACAAATCACATATACTGCTGCCTATTTCCTGTGAATTACAGTCCTGGGTCACAGATGATCATGAATGTTCCAACATCTTCTGGCAATTGTGCCAAACACTTAGAACCTGCCCGTGCCGGCCCTTGTCTCCCCCAGTTCGCTGGGTCAAAAGAGATAGGTGGCTTTCATGGGCCCCTCCCAATAAAGTTTTCCCCAAATTGTCAAATAAATCTTCGGTACCGATCCTGTTCGCGGACGCCAAGTTGTGATAGCCGGGCAGCGACCGGCCCATCAGTGATTTTAAAAAAGCATTGCACACCAGGCCATGTCATCACATAAGCAAGCAGTTTATTCACAGTTCAGACAGGGTTATCACGACAGTAACATTTAACTCCTTGTTCTCCTCTCCAGCGCAATATTCATATGGGTTACATCAAGTTACATCTCCTTTCATTTGCTTCACGGGCAATAACAGCATTTACAGTGATGTGACATCATTACAGTACAGTACATACCAGCGCAGTCTCTGGGAATCAGTAGTGCGGCTTTCGCAAACTGAAATTCATTTTAGTGTGCTCTCCCCCATTCGCTAGGGGCTCCATCTAAACGGGATCTCATGTACACGTTACTGGGGGCCTTCCGCCAAACGTGGTTCCTACCACTCACCCAGGTCGTCCTATCCCGCAGACTCACACCTCCCGTCCTGCTTCTTGGGTACCCCTGAAGGTCCTTTGTTCCTGGTTACTTCCACTGTACTCTGCATACGGTGGCTCTCACACTGCACTCTCCATCTCTCGCTGAAGCTGCTGGCTCTCCTGTCACACTGCAGATATGGGCTCTCCCTCTTCATAGCAACACCCACACGCTGCTCTTCTCTCCATCATGCCAGGGACTGTGGAGTGCCATTCTTGTTCCACAGTCCCCAGCCTGCGTTTCTCCAGGACACTTAGCCTGTGCCTTCCATCCTCAGTCCTCAGCTCACACTGCCCTGTCCTGTGCTTTGTTCCTTTTTCTAAAATCCCCCTACACTTCCTGTCCTAACCTCTTACATGTCACAGGGTCTGCAAGTAACTGGTTGGGGCCATAAAACTCCCCCACTCACTGATAAGAATTAAATGGCTTTTGGAACTTTCCAATATCTCTTGTCTCCTAACATTCCAGTATGCCACACATTCACCATCACATCTCTGTGCCAGTTCCCGTCATACACATTCACCATCACATCTCTGTGCCAGTTCCCATCATACACATTCAGCATCACATCTCTGTGCCAGTTCCCATCATACACATTCACCATCACATCTCTGTGCCAGTTCCCATCATACACATTCACCATCGCATCTCTGTGCCAGTTCCTATCATACACATTCAGCATCACATCTCTGTGCCAGTTCCTATCACACACATTCTCATTCACATCTCTGTGCCAGTTCCCATCATACACATTCACCATCACATCTCTGTGCCAGTTCCTATCATACACATTCACCATCACATCTCTGTGCCAGTTCCCATCATACACATTCACCATCACATCTCTGTGCCAGTTCCTATCATACACATTCAGCATCACATCTCTGTGCCAATTCCTATCATACACATTCACCATCACATCTCTGTGCCAGTTCCCATCATACACATTCACCATCACATCTCTGTGCCAGTTCCTATCATACACATTCACCATCACATCTCTGTGCCAGTTCCCATCATACACATTCAGCATCACATCTCTGTGCCAGTTCCTATCATACACATTCACCATCACATCTCTGTGCCAGTTCCCATCATACACATTCACCATCACATCTCTGTGCCAGTTCCTATCATACACATTCACCATCACATCTCTGTGCCAGTTCCCATCATACACATTCAGCATCACATCTCTGTGCCAGTTCCTATCATACACATTCACCATCACATCTCTGTGCCAGTTCCCATCATACACATTCACCATCACATCTCTGTGCCAGTTCCTATCATACACATTCACATCTCTGTACCAGTTCCTATCATACACATTCAGCATCACATCTCTGTGCCAGTTCCTATCATACACATTCACCATCACATCTCTGTGCCAGTTCCCATCATACTCATTCACCATCACATCTCTGTGCCAGTTCCCATCATACACATTCACCATCACATCTCTGTGCCAGTTCCCATCATACACATTCACCATCACATCTCTGTGCCAGTTCCTGTCATACACATTCACCATCACATCTCTGTGCCAGTTCCTATCATACACATTCAGCATCACATCTCTGTGCCAGTTCCCATCATACACATTCACCATCACATCTCTGTGCCAGTTCCCATCATACACATTCACCATCGCATCTCTGTGCCAGTTCCTATCATACACATTCAGCATCACATCTCTGTGCCAGTTCCTATCACACACATTCTCATTCACATCTCTGTGCCAGTTCCCATCATACACATTCACCATCACATCTCTGTGCCAGTTCCTATCATACACATTCAGCATCACATCTCTGTGCCAGTTCCCATCATACACATTCACCATCACATCTCTGTGCCAGTTCCCATCATACACATTCACCATCGCATCTCTGTGCCAGTTCCTATCATACACATTCAGCATCACATCTCTGTGCCAGTTCCTATCACACACATTCTCATTCACATCTCTGTGCCAGTTCCCATCATACACATTCACCATCACATCTCTGTGCCAGTTCCTATCATACACATTCACCATCACATCTCTGTGCCAGTTCCCATCATACACATTCACCATCACATCTCTGTGCCAGTTCCTATCATACACATTCAGCATCACATCTCTGTGCCAGTTCCTATCATACACATTCACCATCACATCTCTGTGCCAGTTCCCATCATACACATTCACCATCACATCTCTGTGCCAGTTCCTATCATACACATTCACCATCACATCTCTGTGCCAGTTCCCATCATACACATTCAGCATCACATCTCTGTGCCAGTTCCTATCATACACATTCACCATCACATCTCTGTGCCAGTTCCCATCATACACATTCACCATCACATCTCTGTGCCAGTTCCTATCATACACATTCACATCTCTGTACCAGTTCCTATCATACACATTCAGCATCACATCTCTGTGCCAGTTCCTATCATACACATTCACCATCACATCTCTGTGCCAGTTCCCATCATACTCATTCACCATCACATCTCTGTGCCAGTTCCCATCATACACATTCACCATCACATCTCTGTGCCAGTTCCCATCATACACATTCACCATCACATCTCTGTGCCAGTTCCTGTCATACACATTCACCATCACATCTCTGTGCCAGTTCCTATCATACACATTCAGCATCACATCTCTGTGCCAGTTCCCATCATACACATTCACCATCACATCTCTGTGCCAGTTCCCATCATACACATTCACCATCGCATCTCTGTGCCAGTTCCTATCATACACATTCAGCATCACATCTCTGTGCCAGTTCCTATCACACACATTCTCATTCACATCTCTGTGCCAGTTCCCATCATACACATTCACCATCACATCTCTGTGCCAGTTCCTATCATACACATTCACCATCACATCTCTGTGCCAGTTCCCATCATACACATTCACCATCACATCTCTGTGCCAGTTCCCATCATACACATTCACCATCACATCTCTGTGCCAGTTCCTATCATACACATTCACCATCACATCTCTGTGCCGGTTCCCATCATACACATTGATGTTCACCATCACATCTCTGTGCCAGTTCCTGTCATACACATTCACCATCACATCTCTGTGCCAGTTCCTATCATACACATTCTCATTCACATCTCTGTGCCAGTTTCTATCATACACATTCAGCATCATATCTCTGTGCCAGTTCCTATCATACACATTCACCATCACATCTCTGTGCCAGTTCCCATCATACACATTCACCATCACATCTCTGTGCCAGTTTCCATCATACACATTCACCATGACATCTCTGTGGCAGTTCCTATCACACACATTCTCATTCACATCTCTGTGCCAGTTCCCATCATACACATTCACCATCACATCTCTGTGCCAGTTTCCATCATACACATTCACAATGACATCTCTGTCCCAGTTCCCATCATACACATTCACCATCACATCTCTGTGCCAGTTCCCATCATACACATTCACCATCACATCTCTGTGCCAGTTTCCATCATACACATTCACCATGACATCTCTGTCCCAGTTCCTATCATACACATTCACCATCACATCTCTGTGCCAATTCCCATCATACACATTCATCATCGGTACACCACCTCCTTATCACACATTCACTATCATGCCATGGTTTCAGATCCCTGAGGTGAGGCAGAGTCTTTCCTGTCATACTATTGTTTGCACCAGAGTTTTGATTATATAAAGTAGGGTCGGGTACTCAGGGTCGACAACAAAAAGGTCGACACACCTTAGGTCGACGCCAATTGGTCGACACACCTTAGGTCGACATGGACAAAAGGTCGACAGGAAAAAGGTCGACATGAGTTTTTTATGTTTTTTTGGTGTCGTTTTCTTCGTAGAGTGACCGGGAACCCCAAATAGTGCACCGCGTCCCCTCGCATGGCTCGCTTCGCTCGCCATGCTTCGGGCATGGTGCCTTCGCTTCGCTCGGCACAGATTACCGTTCCAATCGTAATTCACGTGGATCGTTAATTATGAAAAGGTTCGAAAAAAGAAAAAAAAACATAAAAAACTTATGTCGACCTTTTTCCATGACGACCTTTTGTCCATGTCGACCTAAGGTGTGTCGACCAATTGGCATCGACCTAAGGTGTGTCGACCTTTTTGTTGTCGACCTGGAGTCCGGATACCATAAAGTATATGAAAAATACAAAGAATATGTTAGAAATATCTTCTTTGTATTATTTTACTAATTTTTATAGTCAAAACTCTGGAGTAAAGTCTATGGCAGGTGAGGCAGGAAGTTTTCCCAAACTCACCAAATTTCCAGGAGTTTACACTGCTGCACCTTTGCATAATGCCCACATGAACTCTTTGGCCCATACTGTATATGGTGTGTAAATCTGGCTCTGGTACTAGCCAGTGCCTCCTCAGCCATTTACCTCACCGCACATCCGTGTTGTCTACCCCATCTGTGTCTGTCTGTCTGCCCCCTGCACTTTAGAATGTAAGCTCTCATGAGCAGGGCCCTCTTCCATCATGTACCTTTCCTACTCTTACTTAATCCATGTTCTACTCCATACTCCCTTTGACGGCACCAAATCCCTTGGTTTTCTGCCACTCTGATACATATTTGTATCAGATGTGATGTGTGTACATGTGATAGGGAATATAGATTGTAAGCTCCACTGGGGCAGGGACTGATGTGAATGGCCAATTCTCTGTAAAGCGCTGCGGAATATGTGTGCGCTATATAAATAACTGGTAATAAATAATAAATAAATAAATAAATAAATATTTCAGTGTTGTCTGCTTATGTAGCTATGTTACTATACCCTGTACTATACTTGTCCTATATTGTCTTGAACTGTAAGTTACCTTTCTTCTTGTTTTGCTTATTTGTTTACATACTCTATAACTGGGCGCTGCGGATCCCTTGTGGCGCCATATAAATAAAGGTTAATAATAATATATGCATTGTCAAAGTCGAAAAATATTCCAGTACATACACCACGTACTAACAACACACACATGCCCGCTGCGCGTGCACTTGTTCCGCCGTGCGTGCACATATCCACAATTTGCGTATGGTCGCTCCCGCGGTCCTGCGCGTGGTATGGGTATTTACGGCGGAGTTTGTGAGCGCATAAAGGGTTATCAAAACATCACATATTTAATCCAAATAGTGCACATTGTACACATAGCTCCCCTGCACCACATCAGCAAGTATCAACAGTTTAAATGATTCCAGGACTAAGGGATTCGCCTTTGCATGATAGGAAGAGACAGACTAAGGTTATAAGGTGATGTCTAGTATCCAGCTGTAGGGTATTTTAAGGGTAACATTCCAGTGTTGGTTAGAGGAAGATCGCATGTTCCTGCGTATAGTTATGTGCAGAAGTAGAATATAGGTTTAAACTGTATTTACTGTATATTATGTATGCGGCGGGAATCCAGAGGAGACCACCCACAAGAGCAGTTGAGAAAGACATCGCCTACCTATTCAAATCAACCTATGACCTCTCCTGTAATGTAAAGATGCATCTCTGTGTCCAATGGACAAAGGGATTACAGTATCCATTGTATTGCTTTTGGAACTAGTGTATAAAAAGCCTGTTGCTGCCTGGCCGGTCAGAAGACTCTTAACGCTATCTACCTGATTAGCGGAGGACTGGACCAGGTTGCGCAAGCGAATATTCTCACGTATGTACATTGACTGTAGCCATTTACTCTGTTGTATTGTAGTGTATAAATTGTATTGTTATCCCCTTCCAGATATATATACGCTGAGGTGTCGGAGCCCAGTGTTTAACTACAAATCGGTGTTGTGTCCTCTTTTCCCTGCTAGGGTTTAAAGCGTATTACATTACCTGACTGTATAAGATTTAAAAGTGTATTGATAAGCTGTGTACGCGCTGCGGGTACTTCGTACCGTCAGCGCTGCATAAGGTTTAAGGTGTAACATCATTGCAGTGCTTTGCTGCATAAGGTTTAGAGTGTAATAATATCATTGCATTGCATTACTAATAAGGTCTAAAGTATATCAAGAGTGTGTGCGCGCTGTGTGTACTTTGTACCCCCAGCGCGGCGTTTGTACGCTAAGTCCGTACACGGTACGGGATTCTGTGCGCAAATAGCGTACAGAGTACGTAGCGTGTGTATTAAGTCTAGCGGCCGCAGCGGCTCCATGGTAAAAGTGTGTTTAAAGTTATAGCTTTATGGTTTAAGATAATATCGACATTATCAGCATCTAAGATATTATCCTCATTACAGCGTGTTCTGACTTTTCACTGAATCGTTACAGTTTGTTCTTCCGGATCCTTTGGACACCGCTGCAGCCAGACATGTCCCCAGTGTGCTCACTCTAGCGGCCCATGTCATCACATATCCGGCCACTGTGACTGCCTGCCAGGATTCTATGGCCCCCTCTGTAACCAAGGTAATAATCAGATGTTCCTGACATGTAATCCACACAGTGGAAGTCAGCACAGAAAGGTGACATGATAAACCTTGTAACATCTGTTTTGTTGGATTTTAGGCTGAGGATTTACAGACTCTGAGGGTTATTTACTAACATTAGATATAGATGCAAATTTGCACTGAGCTGTACCAACCAATCAGACATTGGCCCTCATTCCGAGTTGTTCGCTCGTTATTTTTCATCGCATCGCAGCGATTTTCCGCAAACTGCGCATGCGCAATGTTCGCACTGCGGCTGCGCCAAGTAAATTTGCTAAGAAGTTTGGTATTTTACTCACGGCATTACGAGGTTTTTTCTTCGTTCTGGTGATCGTTGTGTGATTGACAGGAAGTGGGTGTTTCTGGGCGGAAACTGGCCGTTTTATGGGAGTGTGTGAAAAAACGCTGCTGTTTCTGGGAAAAACGCGGGAGTGGCTGGAGAAACGGGGGAGTGTCTGGGCGAACGCTGGGTGTGTTTGTGATGTCAAACCAGGAACGACAAGCACTGAACTGATCGCACTGGAAGAGTAAGTCTCGAGCTACTCAGAAACTGCAAAGTAAAATCATTTCGCAATATTGCGAATACATCGTTTGCAATTCAGCTAAGCTAAGATTCACTCCCAGAGGGCGGCGGCTTAGCGTGTGCAATGCTGCGAAAATCGTCTAGCGAGCGAACAACTCGGAATGAGGGCCCTTGTTTCATTGCCTGACGTGTCCTGGGCAGATAAAATCTAATTGTCTATTGGTTGCTATGATTTAGTACCATTCTGCATCTAAAGTTAGTGAATAACCCTGTGTACTTTGGAGTGGCTCTCCATTACTCTTACATCAGAATAAATGACTTTGTACAGGTGCTGGGAATGAGTTAGTCACTGTACTATATCTGTCCGTGTGCTTGTCCTGTGTGGTTCTGTCTGTTCCCCTCATATCGGAATGCAGTTAGGACACTCAGCGAGGCAGACGATACTGGAGCGGAGCTTTATCACTGCTACCAGGCGCTGCCTCATTACCTAGATCTCTTTTCTTGGAAGACAAAATCAAGCCAGAAAAAAATCCTTCATGGGGATGGAGGGCTGCTTATCAGATGGTTTGGGCAGGAGGGGGACAGGTGACTGGGATTCAGGAGCTGCACAGAGGGAGGGGGTAGCTTGCTAATGTCCCTGTCACACGGCTTGCGGATTACGCTGTCTGTGTGATTGGATGGTCTGTGCAAAGATAAGGTTTTATCACAATGGCATTTTTCTGATGTTTCCTTGTGGGATTCAGTTTTCTGATAATAAACCTGTGACAACCTCCCTCACTGTGTGAAATAATGCAGAAACACATCATCCCAGCGATGTGTCAGGACACCTCCACCCCTAAACATCAACAAGCTGCATTCACTGTCGCCGCCAAGAAGCTGCACAGAGGGGGATAATTAGGGGGTGAACCACCCCCTTGCGACAAACTAGAGTTTAGCGTTTCCTCTCTGCTCTCTGTGTCATTATATAAAAATAACAGCAATCATTTAGCTAGTGAAATACTCCATTGGGTGTCCTCATATTTCCAGTATACTCTATTTGTCCCCCACCTCCGAGATTTCAGTCACTTATTTTCCTTATTTAAAGTAAAAAATGTTTTGGTAGGTATTTTATACAAATATGTTTCCATATAAGTGATTGGCAGGTGCCATGAAGAAAACTGCATACATGATAGCGCAAATCACACTAGCAGCCTAATACAGCAAAACCGTTCCACGGTGTCTGAGGCAGCCCGGACTGAACGCTGAGGTTACTCTCTGGCGGAGCAGCTATGAATATTGCGTTAGCCCGTTGTAACCTATAGACATAATTAGCCGGCAGAGGATTCCCCCGGAACCCTCCCTGGCAATGGCTGCCGCACACAAGCAGGAGACCCGCTTCCACTCCGAGCACATCACTGGACAGGCTCCTTTCAGATCCGCTGTCCTTGCGGTTGCTTCCTATTACATTGTAATCCCATAATGCAATGCAATTCTGGGTGCTAATATCACGCCCGGATCGTATTGAGTATGCGATTAATGATAAATAGACCCTTAGCGCGCATGCTAGAAAGCCAATTAAAATGCATGGGTCATTGAAATGAATGGGAAAAGATGTTTGTAACAGATCTTCAGTTTCAATTTGTTCAAAAATGGCACAGATTGCTACAATTTACATTAGAGAGTATTAACAATGAGCTCACAGTGGTTTCTGTAATAGTCTGCGAGTTGCAGGCTCTGGCGAGATACCGGCAAGTATGTCCGCATTTTTAAAGCGCCAGTCATTTAAAACAAAAAAAAAACGTGTTTTATATGATTGCAACTTCAAAAATATAGACTTGTATTTCCACAAGAGGAGGAGGGGAACTGTTAGCTTGCCTGGGATTTTACAGCAATGAATATGAAATCTGAATAGTCTGCCTTTCATTCTGACAGTGTGCCCAAGTGGGAGATTTGGAAGGAGCTGTGCGGAGGTCTGTGCATGCAGCAACAATGCAACCTGCAACCCCATTGATGGATTGTGCCAATGCTACCCCGGCTGGATAGGCAGCGACTGCTCTGATGGTAACTGGCACCCTTAGACTCTGCCTCATTGCTGAGAAGTATTTAATCGGAACGTGAGCCATGTTGTCCCGTGTTGGTTTGCAGCATGCTGTGAGCCATTGCACATGCAGTGACTTTGTACAGAATCCAGGACAAGTGTATTTCCTGACACACTGTAGTATCCTGTAGTATTTTTCCTGTATTTTGGTGGCCTCACATTCCCTGAATTCTTTTCCTTGAGCTGAGATACTGCATACTAATGTCATTTATTGCTGTGGAGCCAGCGTATCCCGCATGGAGATACAATTGAATTACATGTTATATAAAATAAAGAGTTTGCAGTAGATGCTGACCTGCTCCTGACTGTGCTTTAATTGACTTAAACAATAATGTTTTTGTTCATTGGCAGTGATGGAGGAAACCGTAAGCTCAGTTAAAGTGGCCCTATCACTACAAATTATGTTTTCTCATTCAGGACTACTTTATAAATTACATCCCTATATATAGGAGGGAAACCTTGGGGCTCATTTAGAGTTGAAAGCAATTATAGCTATAATGTGTCCCTGTGCCCATTGGCAAAACCATGTCATAGTGCGGAGGGTCATTTAAAATGTGAAGGATTTAGAGTTGGGATGGGAGGGATCGTCTCCAAGTGCAACTCTAAATCGCAGTGTAAATGTAAAACTGACCAGTATTTGTGTGCTATGGGCCTTGTTCAGATTTCTTAGCAACCTAAAAAGTTAGCAATTTGGCAAAATCATGTGCACTGCAGGTGGGGCAGATGTAACATGTGCAGAGAGAGTTAGATTTGGGTGGGTTATATTGTTTCTGTGCAGGGTAAATACTGGCTGCTTTATTTTTACACTGTAATTTAGATTTCAGTTTGGACACACCTCACCCAAATCTAACTCTCTCTGCACATGTTATATCTGCCCCACCTGCAGTGCAGCTTGGCTTTGCCCAATTGCTATCTTTTTTGATTTGCTTACAAACCTGAATAGCCCCCTATATGCAAAAGTCTGAATGCAAGACAGAATTTACATTTGCACCCCTAGCATCACAGAACAACTTGTCAAGGCACAATTTGACACCCTTTAGAGGGTAGTGGCACATTCTCCTGACTGAAGTTACCTGTGTTTCATAAATGCCTACTAGGCATAACGCCACTGGAATTATTTGTGAGTGAGAGGGATAAGACTTCATTAACAAACTTTTTCTATTTTCAATCGAATATAGCGCCCCCCATTGTTCTGGAATATAATATATGTTTCCTTTGATTGCCATTTTACAAGCCCTTACCTGATGAGCCATGTGGTCTGCATAGAGGTGACCGGTCCACATTTGTTTTTGTTAACAGAATGTCCCTCTGGTCTATGGGGTCCGGATTGTATCCACACATGTAACTGCCACAATGATGCTGAGTGCAGCACATATGACGGAGAGTGTAAATGCACGGCTGGCTGGACGGGGCTGTACTGCACTCAAAGTAAGTACAGTGTGATAGACAGCTGAGTCCTTTCTGTATGTATTGCCTTAAAGTACTTTGTCCTAATATTCCACTTCAGATTTAGGCAGGCATTGGCTCGCCAGCTGTTATGGGACTACAAATCCCAGCAATGCACTCCTAGCCAGCAGTTATCAGAGCATGCTGTGACTTCTAATTCCATATTGATTGAAGTTCTACTTTTTAGGCTTCCTCTGCTCTATTTCGCATAGAAAGCCCCTTAATCACCACTAATTGAGAATGAATAAATGTAAAAGTGTCTTTCAACAATTGGCAGAATATATGATATTGATCAGTAGTTTTACTGTTTTCAGGAAACCATTGTGACCTCCACTCACCCCTTCCTGGGGACTGTCTAATCTGTTGCTTAGAAATTGTCATATTTAATATATTGAATGATTAAAGTGTTTTGAAGATATTTCTTTATTGCTAACAATGATTCTTTTATGTAGGAGTTAAGTTTTAAAACCAGTAATTTTGTTTAACCAAAAACACCACACATAATAATTACTTGGCAGGGCAGCAATATAGAGGGTGTCTCATGTAATCTCCCAATATCTCTGGTTTAGGAGGAGGGGGGTATTACATCCAGGCCACTGGAAGCACCGCCAGCCATCAGCCCCTTAGGGGTTTCTTTACTAAGCATTGGGGAGAGATAAAGTATCAGTCAGTCAGCTCCTGTCACATTAGAGGCTGTGTCTGAAAAAATGACAGGAGCTGGTTGGTTGGTTGGTAGTTTCTCGCTCTCCAAGGCTTAGTAAATATCCCCTAATATCCCCTAAGAATACACTTCCAATGCTGGGCTTTCCTGATGCAGGTACTCGTAGCATTGAAGGGATGTCACCTAGCAAACATATTTCTAAACTGTCTCTGAATTGGAAGGGGGGGGGGGGGGGTTAGGCAGTCTCTACAAATCAGAATAGTTGTTAGGTTTACCAGTTGAATACAAAGGTGTCTATTCAATTGGTGCAGGTATTTCCGACAGTCGGAAATACCGGCACTTTTCGACAGGAATAGGTTGAATTTGCATTCGACCTATTCAGTGCAAGTGCTGCTTTTCCGAATGTCAGAAAAAACGGCACTTGACGAAAGCCACATGGATCGGCAGATTAGCCACGGATCCACGGGTTTTGCAGAATTCACAGCAAATTCCGACAGGATTTTGGCCCCTTTTTTTCAACAATGCTGATCTAACTTCAAAAAAAGTCGGATCAGCATTGTCAAAAAACGGGCAAAACCTGTCGTAATTGCCAGAGAGTTGAATAATGCACAGTCAGATCCCCTCCGTCGGAGAGGATCCAACATGCATTGAATATCCCCCAAAAGTTGGGTTTTAATTAGTTTGGTTGTATTTAAACTGTAGAATAAACTGTGCAGATGAGCTGACTGTAACTCATTTTCTAAACAAAATTCAGTGCACTAAAGGAAATGAAAGGTTCAGAAACGGAGTCAGCCTGAAAGGAATTGCTCCAGAATAAGATACAGCAAAAATACTGTTCAGAGTCCACTGTGTGTTTAAAGCATGTCTCAGGTCAGCAAATATGCGCTATCATGCTTTGCTCTATAGTAACTCTAATAACCCATTTCACTTTAGATAACCAGTTATACAATAGAAAGCAGCAGGATGAGCTAATCATATTCTGTTTAGATTTGGAAGTCAGCCATAAGAGGAACTTACTGCCCCCTGCTGGCGATTACTGTTTTACTTTTGGGCATTTTCTCATTCACATTTTACATCAAGTATGTGTAAAAATGGGTATAGTGTATATATTATATATAACAGAACAGCTGTTGATTTGCACCTGGCAGGCTCTGCACATTCCCAGGGCTGCAGTCAGTGTCAGTGTGCTTTTTGCTATTACAACGCAATGATATTAGTGTCACATTGAATTTCTATAGAGCGTAAATCAGTGCCTTGGGGTATTATATATGGAATTTGTTGGACAAGAAGATAAGTCATTCAAGCAGATTTATGTGAACAGTGTATCCCAGCTAAAGTGAAAGGGCTGTAGGGTGTGAGATTGGACAGCTAATTGGTCTCACAATAGAATGGTGCGCTCGTCCAGGTAGTACCGGAGCAACAGAAAAATACACCGTATTCAAAGGACAGATTTGCAGGTTACACAAACAATAGTTTACAGTTACTAATTTGGTATTATTCGTATTTGTATTCTCCGTTATATTAATGTTTGAAACAAATGATAATATATACTGGGGGTGTGGATCATCAAGTCGACAATGTTTAGGTCGACCACTATAGGTCTGCAGTCGCTAGGTCGACAGGGTCTGAAGGTCGACAGGGTTTCTAGGTCGACATGTGCTAGGTCGACAGGTCAAAAAGTCGACGTGAGTTTTTCTTGTTTTTTTGGTGTTGTTTTCTTGGTAGAGTGACCGGGAACCCCAATTAGTGCACTGCGTCCCCTCGCATGGCTCGCTTCGCTCGGCACATATTACCGTTCCAATCGTAGTCCACGTGGATCGTTAAGGATGAAAAAGTTCAAAAAAAGTGGAAAACTCATGTCGACCTTTTGACCTGTCGACCTAGCACATGTCGACCTAGAAACCCTGTCGACCTAGTGACTGTCGACCTATAGTGGTCGACATAAACATTGTCGACCTAGACAGTGTCGATCTTCAGACCGGATCCCATATACTGGTTGCTTCACTGTAACATGCAGGCATAATGAAAGGCTGCAAGTTCTATTTCACACCCATGCACTGTTTCTGTGCCTTGTGCACATATACTGTATCTGTCTGGGACTCTCTGTTGTGTGAATGGAACTGCAGCCCCTTCGGGTGTGCAACCTTTGAGCAGCCAGGAGCGTAGCCAGAACTTTGTGGGCCCCTTAGCAACAATTTGAGGGAGTTTCTTGTTGAAAGCTTCTAGAGACACCTCCCCGCAGCAGTTGTTCTTGTTATGCACAACAACAGTGCCCTAGTTCATTTTATGAACCATAGTAGTGCCTTAGTTAATGTTATGCCCCATAGTAGTGCCCTGGTTTATTTTATGAACCATAGTAGTGCCCTAGTTCACATTATGTCACATTGTGCGGCTGTCAATAGACATTATGTTACACAGTACCCCAGTTCATAATGCCACATTACAGTGCCCCCCAGTTCATATTATGCCACACTATAGTGCCTGCACTGTGACATGGAAGGTGGGCCCTCCTTAGCTCTGGGCCCCATAGCAGCTGCACTCCCTGCACCTATGGTATCTATGCCCTTGCGCACAGCCGTACAAAGTGATTTCTAAAGACTTGGCTGTTTGGATTTAAAACAAGTTTTCCCAGATGAGTCTCCATGTTTTGTTTAAGCAACAGGGAAGAATGAATGAACAAAGGGACTGTGCTCCATTCTTGTTTGTGGTCTGTATTAATATTTTAATGACTTCCCTATGTGCATATTTCCACGCTGAGTGCTTTGTTTTTCCTGAAACTGAGCACACCTCAAGACTAAAATAAGAGTTTATATATCTTTCATGGAGATGTAAAAATCTCTCCTCTCTGTGCCGTCACACACAACGGGCCTGTGTCTGGTTTTGTACACTCCATTCTCTTTTTGTTCTATTAAACATCACCATGTTGGGTTAGGCATTTACACAGTGACAAATACAGCACCTTTACAAGTGGAATGGGTTTGTTGGGTTGACCCTATTTATGTCGACACATGGAAATGGTCGGCATGGAAAAAGGCCGACATGAGGGTTTTGGGGGGGGTTAGGGTTTTTTGGTGTTGTTTTCTTCGTAAAGTGACCACAACCCCAATCAGTGCACCGTGTCCCCTCGCATGGGTCGTTTCTCTCGACATGCTTCAGGCAGGTTACTATTCCCAATCGTAGTCCACGTGGATCGTAAAGTATGAAAAAGTAAAAAAAATTAACAAAAAAATGTGAAAAACACATGTTGACCTTTTCATGTATCGACCTTTGCCATGTCGACCAATAGTGGTTGACCTAAGTAAGGTTTTCTAAGGACCGTATCCCTTTGCAAGTACAGGAGGCATAATGACACAGAGGGTAGCATTGTTGCATAGCTGCTGGAGTTTACATGTTCTTCACAAGTTTGCATGGCTTCGTCCAGGTGCCTGAGTAAATGGTTCCTAGCGTGTGTGTCTGTGTGACAGTGTTTGGGGAATGAGACTTTAGGATCCACTTGAGAATTTTTTGGGGGGAATGAGAATGACTTTAGGATCCACTTGAGAATGAGTAAGTGTTGTAGAGTAAGCTGGTGCTATATAAATAAAGGATAATACATGTCACAAATGTGCAAACGCAGCTTTTAGCCATGGATGATCACACTCAGTGTAAATGTTTCTTTCAGCATATGTATGTGTGGTGATGTGTCAGGTAATGAATTTATTGACTGAAGCAGTAGGAGTATAATATTGCAGGATTTATGTCTA
This sequence comes from Pseudophryne corroboree, assembly GCF_028390025.1. Lineage (NCBI taxonomy): Eukaryota > Metazoa > Chordata > Amphibia > Anura > Myobatrachidae > Pseudophryne > Pseudophryne corroboree. The sequence goes on from NC_086449.1 coordinate 197,721,567, forward strand.
TACAATAGTAATGTTACAGCTGTGGTGATCAGTGCAGAGACTGAAGGATTCTGGAAATCTTACCGCAGTAACTAAAGGCCCCCCATTCATCAGCAATCACAAAAAAAGTATTCTGGAGATTCTGAGGTTTTTTTCCGAGATTTGAAGACTCTCCAATCTTCCAATCTGCGCCTATACATAAAAGACTGGTCATACCCCTAAAGATTGATTGTCCAATCTAGCTGGTTGGAACGAAACTGTGGTAATAGATGGGAGCAAATGACAATTGACCATTTTCTCCTAAATGCCAGAAAGTTGTCAAAAACTATTGTTCAGAAAAATTGGTTAAACCAAATGGAGTTAACCAATTTGTCTGATTAATCATTTTTGTCTCCTTTTCAGTGTTTGGAAGCAAATGGTCAATTGTAATTTGTTCCCATACATTACCAGATTTTGGTAACAACCAGCCAGATTGGAAAATCAATCTACAGATGTTTTTCAGTGATTTGCAGATAATTTTCAGAAACTACAGATCTGACAATCTCAAAAGGCTCATCAGTTTAAACCAGGGGTGGGGAAAATCCGGCCCGCGGGCCGTATACGGCCCGCAAAGTCAATTGTTCCGGCCCACCTGCTTGTTTGTCAGCGAGACACGCCGATGCTCCGTCCAGCGGCGGCGTGTATCAGCTGTCAGGGCAGGGAGGAGAGCGCAGGTACAGTGTCCGGCAGCGGTGGGTAGAATCTCAAACCAGCCTCTGGTTCGTGAGCCAATCAGAGTTCGCGCACCGGCAGCCAATCAGGAACGGCCGCTGCCGGTCCTCGAGCTCTGATTGGCTCACGAACCGGCGACTGCTTTTGAGGTCCTGCATGCCGCTGCAGCCTGACATAGCCGTGCTCTTCTCCCTGCGCTGATCCGACAGCTGAGACAAGCCTCAGCCGCGGTCATGTCACTGTGGGGGCATTTGTGTACCTGACACTGTGGGGGCATTTGTGTATCTGGCACTGTGGGGGCATTTGTGTATCCGGCACTGTGGGGGCATTTGTGTAGCTGGCACTTTGGGGGCATTTGTTTATCTGGCACTGTGGGGGCATTTGTGTATCCGGCACTGTGGGGGCATTTGTGTATCTGGCACTGTGGGGGCATTTGGATATCTGGCACTGTGGGGGCATTTGTGTATCTGGCACTTTAGGGGCATTTGGATATCTGGCACTGTGGGGGCATTTGTATATCTGGCACTGTGGGGGCATTTGTGTATCTGGCACTGTGGGGGCATTTGTGTATCTGGCACTGTGGGGGGCATTGGTCTTTCTATAATGGGTGCAGTGTGTGCGGTGTACATGGGCCCCTGAGTCCAGGGGGGGCCCGCACCGCACACACTGCACCAATTTCTCTTATACTTACCTTTCCGGAGTCAATCGCTGACCGTGTGTGGGCCCCCTCCTCTCCCGTAGCCGTCGCGCCGCTGCTAGCGCACTGACCACTAGAGACTCTGGCACAGTGCCAGAGTCTACAGCGCATGCGTAGGACTCCGAAAAAATGGCATGGTGGCCATTTTTCGGAGTCCTGCGCATGCGCTGTAGACTCTGGCACTGTGCCAGATTCTACAGCGCTCAGAGTACTAGCATCGGCGCGACGGCTACGGGAGAGGAGGGGACCCACACACAGAGTCTGCATACAGGTCCCCTCCTCTCTAGAGACGCCCCTGTGTGGGGGCATTTGTGTATCTGGCACTGTGGGGGCATTTGTGTATCTGGCACTGTGGGGGCATTTGTATATCTGGCACTGTGGGGGCATTTGTGCATCTGGCACTGTGGGGCATTTGTGAATCTGGCACTGCACTGGCATATGTGTATCTGGCACTGCACTGGAATATGTGTATTTGGCACTGCACTATTGGGGGTATATGTGTATCATGTCCCATTTTAATTGGCCACACCCATTTTTTGGCGCTGGCGTGCGCACTCGCTGCATCTAAAGTGCATAACTACTGGGGGCAGGGTCATTTTTATGTTGATAATTTTTGTATGGCCCCCGAAGGATTTTATAAATATTCAAATGGCCCTTGGTAGAAAAAAGGTTCCCCACCCCTGGTTTAAACAGTCTGCAAATTTGCTGATTGTTACCATGCATTAGTAATCTACAGCCCCTGTGAAATCCAACATGGTGGACAACCTGATTTAACAATCCAAATCGATTTTTGGTCTGAAGCCACGATCTGTGAACCCCATACATTGCAGATTTATTTGCACAATCATCTGCAAATTGCCCCAATCGATTGCTGAAGTATGGGGGCCTTACTAGTATCTTGCATTGTTGTTATTTATTTATTTATTTATTAACAGCTATTTGCAGAGCACATACTTCTGTTACACTTGTATTTTATGTGATATCCCATATCTAGGGAAATATTAAGAGCAGGAAAAACACATACAGTAAATATTAACCCTTTACTATGAACACTATTGTAGATGAAAGAATGGCCATATATATTATGATTAGTGATGTGCACCGGACATTTTTCGGGTTTTGTGTTTTGGTTCTGGATTCGGTTCCGCAACCGTGTTTTGGGTTCGGACGCGTTTTGGCAAAACCTCCCTGAAAATTTTTTGTCGGATTCGGGTGTGTTTTGGATTCGGGTGTTTTTTTTACAAAAAATCCTCAAAAACAGCTTAAATCATAGAATTTGGGGGTCATTTTGATCCCATAGTATTATTAACCTCAATAACCATAATTTCCACTCATTTCCAGTCTATTCTGAACACCTCACACCTCACAATATTATTTTTAGTCCTAAAATTTGCACCGAGGTCGCTGGACGACTAAGCTAAGCGACCCACGTGGCTGGCACAAACACCTGGCCCATCTAGGAGTGGCACTGCAGTGTCAGACAGGATGGCACTTAAAAAAATTGTCCCCAAACAGCACATGATGCAAAGAAAAAAAGAGGTGCACCAAGGTCGCTGGATGGCTAAGCTAAGCGACCCAAGTGGTCGACACAAACACCTGGCCCATCTAGGAGTGGCACTGCAGTGTCAGACAGGATGGCAGATTTAAAAAATAGTCCCCAAACAGCACATAATGCTAAGAAAAAAAGAGGTGCACCAAGGTCGCTGGATGGTTAAGCTAAGCGACCCAAATGGCCGACACAAACAACTGGCCCATCTAGGAGTGGCACTGCAGTGTCAGACAGGATGGCACTTCAAAAAAATAGTCCCCAAACAGCACGTGATGCAAAGAAAAATGAAAGAAAAAAGAGGTGCAAGATGGACTTGTCCTTGGGCCCTCCCACCCACCCTTATGTTGTATAAACAGGACATGCACACTTTAACAAACCCACCATTTCAGCGACAGGGTCTGCCACGCGACTGTGACTGAAATGACTGGTTGGTTTGGGCCCCGACCAAAAAAGAAGCAATCAATCTCTCCTTGCACAAACTGGCTCTACAGAGGCAAGATGTCCACCTCCTCCTCATACTCCGATTCCTCACCCCTTTCACTGTGTACATCCCCCTCCTCACAGATTATTAATTCGGTCCCACTGGAATCCACCATCTCAGGTCCCTGTGTACTTTCTGGAGGCAATTGCTGGTGAATGTCTCCACGGAGGAATTGATTATAATTCATTTTGATGAACATCATCTTCTCCACATTTTCTGGAAGTAACCTCGTACGCCGATTGCTGACAAGCTGAGCGGCTGCACTAAACACTCTTTCGGAGTACACACTGGAGGGGTGAAGGTAAAATAAAGCCAGTTTGTGCAAGGGCCTCCAAATTGCCTCTTTTTCCTGCCAGTATACGTACGGACTGTCTGACGTGCCTACTTGGATGCGGTCACTCATATAATCCTCCACCATTCTTTCAATGGTGACAGAATCATATGCAGTGACAGTAGACGACATGTCAGTAATCGTTGGCAGGTCCTTCAGTCTGGACCAGATGTCAGCACTCGCTCCAGACTGCCCCGGAATTCTTAGCCTTTTCCTCGCAGCCCCAGTTGCGGGAGAATGTGAAGGAGGAGCTGTTGACAGGTCACGTTCCGCTTGACTTGACAATTTTCTCACCAGCAGGTCTTTGAACCTCTGCAGACTTGTGTCTGCCGGAAAGAGAGATCCAACGTAGGTTTTAAATCTAGGATCGAGCACGGTGGCCAAAATGTAGTGCTCTGATTTCAACAGATTGACCACCCGTGAATCCTGGTTAAGCGAATTAAGGGCTCCATCCACAAGTCCCACATGCCTAGTGGAATCGCTCTGTTTAAGCTCCTCCTTCAATCTCTACAGCTTCTTCTGCAAAAGCCTGATGAGGGGAATGACCTGACTCAGGCTGGCAGTGTCTGAACTGACTTCACGTGTGGCAAGTTGAAATCATTCTCCACTGCGCTTGAGTCAGGTGCATTCCCCCTCTTTTGCCTATATCGTAGGTAGCTGTATAGGCTTGAATGGCCTTTTGCTGCTCCTCCATCCTCTGAAGCATATAGAGGGTTGAATTCCACCTCGTTACCACCTCTTGCTTCAGATGATGACGGGGCAGGTTCAGGAGTGTTTGCTGGTGCTCCAGTCTTCGGCACGCGGTGGTTGAATGCCGAAAGTGGTCCGCAATTCTTCGGGCCACCGACAGCATCTCTTGCACGCCCCTGTCGTTTTTTAAATAATTCTGCACCACCAAATTCAATGTATGTGCAAAACATGGGACGTGCTGGAATTTGCCCACATGTAATGCACGCACAATATTGGTGGCGTTGTCCGATGTCACAAATCCCCGGGAGAGTCCAATTGGGGTAAGCCATTCTGCGATGATGTTCCTCAGTTTCCGTAAGAGGTTGTCAGCTGTGTGCCTCTTATGGAAAGCGGTGATACAAAGCGTAGCCTGCCTAGGAATGAGTTGGCGTTTGCGAGATGCTGCTACTGGTGCCGCCGCTGCTGTTCTTGCTGCGGGAGGCAATACATCTACCCAGTGGGCTGTCACAGTCATATAGTCCTTAGTCTGCCCTGCTCCACTTGTCCACATGTCAGTGGTTAAGTGGACATTAGGTACAACTGCATTTTTTAGGACACTGGTGACTCTTTTTCTGAGGTCTGTGTACATTCTCGGTATCGCCTGCCTAGAGAAATGGAACCTAGATGGTATTTGGTACCGGGGACACAGTACCTCAAGCAAATCTCTAGTTTCCTGTGAATTAACGGTGGATACCGGAAACACGTTTAACACCGCCCAGGCTGCCAAGGCCTGAGTTATCCGCTTTGCAGCAGGATGACTGCTGTGATATTTCATCTTCCTCGCAAAGGACTGTTGGACAGTCAGTTGCTTACTGGAAGTAGTACAAGTGGTCTTCCGACTTCCCCTCTGGGATGACGATCGACTCCCAGCAGCAACAACAGCAGCGCCAGCAGCAGTAGGCATTACACTCAAGGATGCATCGGAGGAATCCCAGGCAGGAGAGGACTCGTCAGACTTGACAGTGACATGGCCTGCAGGACTATTGGCTTTCCTGTCTAAGGAGGAAATTGACACTGAAGGGAGTTGGTGGTGTGGTTTGCAGGAGCTTGGTTACAAGAGGAAGGGATTTAGTTGGCAGTGGACTGCTTCCGCTGTCACCCAAAGTTTTTGAACTTGTCAATGACTTCTGATGAATGCGCTCCAGGTGACGTATAAGGGAGGATGTTCCTAGGGGGTTAACGTCCTTACCCCTACTTATTACAGCTTGACAAAGGCAACACACGGCTTGACACCTGTTGTCCGCATTTCTGTTGAAATAATTCCACACCGAAGAGGTGATTTTTTTTTGTAATTTGACCTGGCATGTCAATGGCCATATTCGTCCCACGGACAACAGGTGTCTCCCCGGGTGCCTGACTTAAACAAACCACCTCACCATCAGAATCCTCCTTGTCAATTTCCTCCTCAGCGCCAGCAAAACCCATATCCTCATCCTGGTGTACTTCAACAGTGACATCTTCAATTTGACTATCAGGAACTGGACTGCGGGTGCTCCTTCCAGCACTTGCAGGGGGCGTGCAAATGGTGGAAGGCGCCACCTCTTCCCATCCAGTGTTGGGAAGGTCAGGCATCGAAACCGACACAATTGGACTCTCCTTGGGGATTTGTGATTTAGAAGAATGCACAGTTCTTTGCTGTGCTTTTGCCAGCTTAAGTCTTTTCATTTTTCTAGCGAGAGGATGAGTGCTTCCATCCTCATGTGAAGCTGACCCACTAGTCATGAGGAACATAGGAGAGGGCCTCGGCCGTTCCTTGCCACTCTGTGTCGTAAATGGCATATTGGCAAGTTTACGCTTCTCCTCAGACGCTTTTAATTTAGATTTTTGGGTCATTTTACTGAACTTTTGTTTTTTGGATTTTATATGCTCTCTACTATGACATTGGGCATCGGCCTTGGCAGACGACGTTGATGGCATTTCATCGTCTCGGCCATGACTAGTGGCAGCAGCTTCAGCACGAGGTGGAAGTGGATCTTGATCTTTCCCTATTTTACCCTCCACATTTTTGTTCTCCATTTTTTAATGTGTGAAATTATATGCCAGTAATATATCAATAGCAATGGCCTACTGTACCGTACTGCTATATATTATATACTGGTGGTCAGCAAAATTATGCACTGTCCTCCTACTACTGCGCACAACAACTAAAATGCACCACAGGTATGGATGGATAGTATACTTGACGACACAGAGGTAGGTAGAGCAGTGGACTACTGTACCGTACTGCTATATATTATATACTGGTGGTCAGCAAAATTATGCACTGTCCTCCTACTATATATACTGCGCAAAACTTAAATGCACCACAGGTATGGATGGATAGTATACTTGACGACACAGAGGTAGGTAGAGCAGTGGACTACTGTACCGTACTGCTATATATTATATACTGGTGGTCAGCAAAATTATGCACTGTCCTCCTACTACTGCGCACAACAACTAAAATGCACCACAGGTATGGATGGATAGTATACTTGACGACACAGAGGTAGGTAAAGCAGTGGACTACTGTACCGTACTGCTATATATTATATACTGGTGGTCAGCAAAATTATGCACTGTCCTCCTACTACTGCGCACAACAACTAAAATGCACCACAGGTATGGATGGATAGTATACTTGACGACACAGAGGTAGGTAGAGCATTGGACTACTGTACCGTACTGATATAATACTGGTGGTTACTGGTCAGCAAAATTCTGCACTGTCCTCCTACTATATACTACAATGCAGCACAGATATGGAGCGTTTTTCAGGCAGAGAACGTATAATACTGGTGGGCACTGGTCAGCAAAACTCTGCACTGTCCTCCTACTATATAATACTGGTGGTCCCCAGTCCCCACAATAAAGCACACTGAGCACAGATATTTGCAGCACACTGAGCACAGATATGGAGCGTTTTTCAGGCAGAGAACGTAGATATTTTCAGCACACTGAGCACAGATTTTTGCAAGCACACTGAGCACAGATATTTGCAGCACACTGAGCACAGATATTTGCAGCACACTGAACACAACTGAGAGAACGCTGCACACGTCCTCTCCCTATCATCTCCAATGCACGAGTGAAAAGGGCGGCGACGCGCGGCTCCTTATATAGAATACGAATCTCGCAAGAATACGACAGCGGGATGATGACGTTCGGGCGCGCTCGGGTTAACCGAGCAAGGCGGGAGGATCTGAGTCTGCCTCGGACCCGTGTAAAATGGGTGAAGTTCGGGGGGGTTCTGATTCCGAGGAACCGAACCCACTCATCACTAATTATGATTTTAAAAATGTATTATTATTATTATTATTATTGTTATTATTAATAAAAATAATATTTAATTATATAGCACCATCATATTGCTTTGCAATTTACAGTTGGGAACAATACTATAATAAAACAAGACTGGGTAATACTAACAGATGGACAGAGATAAGAGGGCCCTGCTCACAAGCTTGCAGTCTAGAATTTATATTTATAAATTAATTACAATTATAATGCTAACATCCTCCTTACATGGGATGTAGTTATGATCCCGGCGGTCAGCATACCGACACCGAGATCCTGGCCGCCAGAATGCCGGCAGATGGCCCAGGACTATCCCCACTCGTGGGTGTCCATGTCACCCATGGAGTGGAAATAGAACCTGTGGCGAGCGCAGCAAGCCCGCAATGGTCTTCATTGCGCTCGCCACCCTGGCTGCCGGGATCCCAGCATCAGTATGCTGACCACTGGGATCCTGACCACCGGTCACCCATACCCAACCCCCTTACATTTATGGTATTAGAATAAATGGGAATCCGGGAGATTACAGAAATATCAGTGCCTGGAATCTCCCAATCTCAAGAAATTTTGTTCAGAGGTCAAATCCAATTGAAAAAAAAACATAAAAAATCTGCAGCACCACCTACAACCACCAGGTGTCAGTCACTTCCACTAAAAGTGTATTTTTATTCCACGTGTTGTGTAATGTGTGCTATGTTACTAAAGCACTATCTTTTTGAGTATCCCTTATCCAGAATTCAAAATCCCACATTTTTGTGTCCCTACTGAGATAATGAAATATATATTATATATATTATGTAGATAGGTAGGTAGATAGATAGATAGATAGATAGATAGATAGATAGATAGATAGATAGATAGATAGATATATTATATATATATATATATATATATATATATATATATATATATAATATGTATACTGTATATATGTGTCATTATCTCAGTACGGGAACCAAAAATGTGGGCTTTTGAATTTTGGATAAGGGATACTCAACCTGTATTTGAAAGCAGCCAAATATTAGCCAAACACAGTATTATCATATTGCTCATGTACAGATACCACAAACCTTAATTACTCTGCTTGCAGAGTTTCTTACTTGTACTTTGTAAACCACAGAAACTCTTAGATTCCAACGTTCCATTCACAATAATGAGTTATGGTGCATGATTTACATTGCACTGAAACACAGACCATTATTGGATGCGTTTACATTAATTTAAAATCCACTTTATACATGTTTAATGATTTAAACACAATCAATACTGTTGACTGACATTTTAATTATTATTTGAACTATTCCTTTTATTAGGATTCATATTTCTATACAAAGTTCCCAGGGCCATACTTGCATTTTTGAGTGCCCCGGGCAGGCCGATCTAATTGCACTATTTTTCTTTCCGTTCCAATTCTGCTTCCCATTAGTGATGTATTTGTTCTCTTGCATTACACTGAATTTATAGGCTATGAGTGGGGCTGGGACAATATATTTCCCCCAGCATCTCATAGGTAGAGGAAATGTCTCAGAATAGTAAATAGTTTTATCCCTATCTGCATTTAGCTCCTTTTCTGCAGATACATCTTTGCAAGATTCCTACAGTACACACAAGCACCTGTCTCACTACTGCCACCACCTGGAAGCACAGCAACATTGGAGGTGGCACTCTCAGGCATTGTGCCACAGATATCTGGAAAGTCCAAACCAGATCCCATATGTGGGCAGCCTCGAGACAGTTACGTGACTTTGTTGTTAGAAGGAGGCCCTAATGCAACATGTGCGCAGCACAACGTTCCCAGCTGAGCCCTGCAGTACAGGAAATAGCAGTATTACCATAATGAAAAGCAATGAGTGTGCTCTGCTGCTAATGATAATTAGTTCTCTGTTGCTAGTAATAGACAGTGTCCAAGGGATAGGTATGTCATTATGTTGTGACACATATTGATCAATACATGAAGAGATATGAACATGTAGCTATGTATTCAAATGCAGCTGTAATATTAGATTTAATATAAAAATCTATTGCCCAAGGTAGGCTGGTTGGTGTGCCGGATCTCTCCCCCCCCCCCCCCCCCCCCCCCCCTTTGAAGATATAGGGTAGTCCTCATACACTTTTGCCACAGTCACACCAAACAGCCCTTGTCACTGCACCAGGACCCGTGCTACTCTGCTTGCGCCAAGCCTCTTTGTTGCATTTTTTTTTTCCGCTCAAGTGTGCATCTTCATGAGACTGCTCTGACTAATTTGATATGTGACACTTGCACATCTGTGTGCGACTGAGCCTGAATCTGTATTCGAAGCTCTACCGCGCAGCTAAAGTCGCAGCCCGGCGTCTCTGGTACAGACTGAGCGGTGCTTCGCTGCATCTGCGATGCGAATAAGATGCTAATTTAAAGAAGAAGCCGCTACACTACACCGCTCGGTGCAGCTCACTCGCACCAGGCATCTCATGCCGCATGGCCTATATGGGCTAGGTGTATGAGGTAGATGTAGAAGTTAGTGCATCAGTAACTGAGAAAACGAGGTGCCACACTCATATAGGGGTCCCCTGCTGTGCTCTCCTGTGTCGGATATTACAGATAGTACTCCCAGTGAGCTCAGTATGATTTGCTGACTCACAGGATGCCGGTGGTCAGAATACCGACGCCGGCATCCCGAAAGTTCACATCTCGACAGGGGGGAGGTAAGACTGTTCTCCTCTCTTCACTACCCCCTAACCCCCCCCCCCCCCCTTCCCCATGGTGGTGCCTAAACCTAACCACCCTGCACCGCAGACTAACCTTAACCCTCCCCCCTTAGTGCCTAAATTCTGGCCTTGGTCTCCTGATCCTGTCAGGATTCTTGCGTTGGCATTCTGACAGTTGTCAGGATTCCGCCGTTGGCATTCCGACTGCCGGGATCCCGACAGCCAGTATCTTGCCCGCATCCCCTCCCAGTGATTTGTGTAAGGATGGATCACACTCTGAGAAGTCTCCTGCTTATGCTCATTATGTACTCACTGGGCCTGTTTCAGAGTCAGCCGAATCAATGCTGCCGCTCCAGCCCTATCCATCTGCCCATCATCATTATCAGTGCACATCATCATCATCATCATCATCGGTGCACATTTGCACAAGCCCATGCTTGCTGGTATAGATTGGTCTGCAGTCAACATAACGCTGAACTCTGTCTACACTGCCACTACATGCCCACGGGGCTCTTATCCTACATTACCACCCAGTTATACCCACTAGCCAGCCACAAGTGGAGATGCTGCGCTGTACATGTCATCTCTTTCTCATCCCAGTCCAGGTCACAGTGACAGGTTATGTTTTCAGAATACCTTTAGTCAGTCACAGCTAATTTTTCTATGACGTCCTAGTGGATGCTGGGAACTCCGTAAGGACCATGGGGAATAGCGGCTCCGCAGGAGACTGGGCACAAAAGTAAAGCTTTAGGACTACCTGGTGTGCACTGGCTCCTCCCCCTATGACCCTCCTCCAAGCCTCAGTTAGATTTTTGTGCCCGGCCGAGAAGGGTGCACACTAGGGGCTCTCCTGAGCTTCTTAGTGAAAGTTTAGTTTTAGGTTTTTTATTTTCAGTGAGACCTGCTGGCAACAGGCTCACTGCATCGAGGGACTAAGGGGAGAAGAAGCGAACCTGCCTGCTTGCAGCCAGCTTGGGCTTCTTAGGCTACTGGACACCATTAGCTCCAGAGGGACCGAACACAGGCCCAGCCTCGGAGCTCGGTCCCAGAGCCGCGCCGCCGGCCCCCTTACAGAGCCAGAAGCAAGAAGAGGTCCGGAAAAATCGGCGGCAGAAGACATCAGTCTTCAACAAGGTAGCGCACAGCACTGCAGCTGTGCGCCATTGTTACTCAGGCACACTTCACACTTCGGTCACTGAGGGTGCAGGGCGCTAGGGGGGGCGCCCTGAGCAGCAATGTAAACACCTTGGCTGGCAAAAATACACCACATATAACCCCCAGGGCTATATGGATGTATTTTAACCCCTGCCAGAACTCACCAAAAAGCGGGAGAAAAGGCCGCCGAGAAGGGGGCGGAGCCTATCTCCTCAGCACACAGGCGCCATTTTCCATCACAGCTCCGCTGGAAGGACGTCTCCCTGACTCTCCCCTGCAGTCCTGCACTACAGAAAAGGGTAAAAAAGAGAGGGGGGCACTAATTTGGCGCAGTTTTAATAATAACAGCAGCTATAAAGGGAAAAGCACATTTTATAGTGGTATTCCTGTCTATATATAGCGCTCTGGTGTGTGCTGGCATACTCTCCCTCTGTCTCCCCAAAGGGCTAGTGGGGTCCTGTCCTCTATCAGAGCATTCCCTGTGTGTGTGCGGTGTGTCGGTACGATTGTGTCGACATGTTTGAGGAGGAAAATGAGATGGAGGCGGAGCAATTGCCTATTATAGAGTTGTCACCCCCTAGGGAGTCGACACCTGAGTGGATGAGCTTATGGAAGGAATTGCGTGACAGTGTCAGCTCTTTACGAAAGACAGTTGACGACATGAGACAGCCGGCTATTCAGCTTGTGCCTGTCCAGGGGTCTCAAACGCCATCAGGGGCTTTAAAACGCCCGTTACCTCAAATGGCAGACACAGACACGAATACTGACTCCAGTGTCGATGATGAGGAGACAAACGTGACTTCCACTAGGGCCACACGTTACATGATAGAAGCTGCAAGGATTCTTCGCTGGGCGGAAAATCATGTGATAGCACTGTCAGCAGTGTTCATTCCGGGAGTGGACAACTGGGAAGCAGACTTCCTCAGCAGACACGACCTCCACCTGGGAGAGTGGGGACTTCACCCAGAAGTCTTCCACATGATTGTGAACCGTTGGGAAAAACCAAAGGTGGACATGATGGCGTCCCGCCTCAACAAAAAACTAGACAGGTATTGCGCCAGGTCAAGGGACCCTCAGGCAATAGCTGTGGACGCTCTGGTAACACCGTGGGTGTACCAGTCAGTGTATGTGTTCCCTCCTCTGCCTCTCATACCCAAGGTACTGAGAATCATAAGGAGAGGAGTAAGGACTATACTCGTGGCTCCGGATTGGCCAAGAAGGACTTGGTACCCGGAACTTCAAGAGATGCTCACAGAGGACCCGTGGCCTCTACCTCTAAGAAGGGACCTGCTCCAGCAGGGACCCTGTCTGTTCCAAGACTTACCGCGGCTGCGTTTGACGGCATGGCGGTTGAACGCCGGATCCTGAAGGAAAAAGGCATTCCGGATGAAGTCATCCCTACCCTGATCAAAGCCAGGAAGGATGTAACCGTACAGCATTATCACCGTATTTGGCGTAAATATGTTGCGTGGTGCGAGGCCAGGAAGGCCCCTACAGAGGAATTTCAACTGGGTCGTTTCCTGCATTTCCTGCAAACAGGACTGTCTATGGGCCTAAAATTAGGGTCCATTAAGGTTCAAATTTCGGCCCTGTCGATTTTCTTCCAGAAAGAACTGGCTTCAGTTCCTGAAGTTCAGACGTTTGTCAAGGGGGTACTGGCACCTTGGGATCTCAATGTAGTTTTGGGGTTCCTAAAATCACATTGGTTTGAACCACTCACCACTGTGGACTTAAAATATCTCACATGGAAAGTGGTAATGCTGTTGGCCCTGGCTTCAGCCAGGCGTGTCTCAGAATTGGCGGCTTTATCCTATAAAAGCCCTTACCTAATTTTTCATACGGACAGGGCAGAATTGAGGACTCGTCCTCAATTTCTCCCTAAGGTGGTTTCAGCGTTTCACTTGAACCAGCCTATTGTGGTACCTGCGGCTACTAGGGACTTGGAGGACTCCAAGTTGCTGGACGTAGTCAGGGCCCTGAAAATATATGTTTCCAGGACGGCTGGAGTCAGAAAATCTGACTCGCTGTTTATCCTGTATGCACCCAACAAGCTGGGTGCTCCTGCTTCTAAGCAGACTATTGCTCGTTGGATTTGTAGTACAATTCAGCTTGCACATTCTGTGGCAGGCCTGCCACAGCCAAAATCTGTAAAAGCCCATTCCACAAGGAAGGTGGGCTCATCTTGGGCGGCTGCCCGAGGGGTCTCGGCTTTACAACTTTGCCGAGCAGCTACTTGGTCAGGGGCAAACACGTTTGCTAAATTCTACAAATTTGATACCCTGGCTGAGGAGGACCTGGAGTTCTCTCATTCGGTGCTGCAGAGTCATCCGCACTCTCCCGCCCGTTTGGGAGCTTTGGTATAATCCCCATGGTCCTTACGGAGTTCCCAGCATCCACTAGGACGTCAGAGAAAATAAGAATTTACTTACCGATAATTCTATTTCTCGTAGTCCGTAGTGGATGCTGGGCCCCCATCCCAAGTGCGGATTGTCTGCAATACTTGTACATAGTTATTGTTACAAAAATCGGGTTATTATTGTTGTGAGCCATCTTTTCAGAGGCTCCTCTGTTATCATGCTGTTAACTGGGTTCAGATCACAGGTTGTACGGTGTGATTGGTGTGGCTGGTATGAGTCTTACCCGGGATTCAAAATCCTTCCTTATTGTGTACGCTCGTCCGGGCACAGTATCCTAACTGAGGCTTGGAGGAGGGTCATAGGGGAGGAGCCAGTGCACACCAGGTAGTCCTAAAGCTTTACTTTTGTGCCCAGTCTCCTGCGGAGCCGCTATTCCCCATGGTCCTTACGGAGTTCCCAGCATCCACTATGGACTACGAGAAATAGAATTATCGGTAAGTAAATTCTTATTATCTTTTGGGCTAGAACAGTAATTATCCCACCTGTTCCCACATAGAGAAATCCTGAAATCATGACCTGTTGATGGTACTTGAGAGCTGGAGGTGAGAAGACCTGAAAACATGAACTGTATGCAGGGTACAAACAGACTATAATCTGAATGTAAATTTGATTTCCTTTTTGTTCCTGTATGTTTGGTTATGGACCATAGGAATGAGATAAAATTGCATTGATGGCATTCCAAATACTTCCCTACATATTTAACAAACACAAGTGGAGAAGAGGTAGATTTAAATGACTGTTCGTATGATATGTATCTATGTATCTTCTACTAGGTTAGTTTTCTATACAGTATATTAGTAGCAGATGGGAGCACGCCACATTGTACAATTGTACATTATTCTTGGCAGGGATCAAATGTTGATCCTTTTAGAGCACAAAATCACTTTTGTTTCATGCACAATCCTCTGTCTGCTGCTGCTACCTGTCCACATTGCTGATGCATCCCATATGAATAAAGTCTGAGTGCAATAGTAAATGTTTACTTGTAAGAAATCCGTGTTAGTGGGGACACTAGATCGCCCCCTGTCTGTCACTCGGTGTTTGGTGATGTTATTCTGATTCTGCAGGATGCCCATCAGCCTTTTATGGAAAGGACTGTGCCAATGTCTGTCAATGCCATAATGGAGCCGACTGTGACCACATCACTGGGCAGTGCACATGTAGAACAGGATTCACAGGCAAACACTGCGAACAGAGTAAGTGACCTGTCCTCAGTGTCCTGCTCTTCAGGAACGTTTTCAGCCAGCATACAGGTTGCATTGAACAGCGTCCTGTTCTGTGTCTGTCTGTCTCTCCCCCTTATCACAAGAAGGACCTCATTACACACAGACATATGAAACCCCTAAATGCACTACGCTGAAGAACTTAGAAAACATACATGTCTGTAATTACATATAATGTGAGTACCTTGACTTCTGTAATTCTGGAGAGATGACGTATTACACAGATATTCTATTGGCAGTGCAGTGCACCACCACAACAACTACACTGGCGAAATGTATATCTGTAGGCAGGCCTATATTGTGCCTCCTCCATCTGCCCTGGCGCTCAGTGGTACGTTTCTCTCTCTCTGCAGAATGTCCGCCAGGAACATTTGGGTACGGCTGCCGGCAGATGTGCGAATGTTTGAACAATGCCACTTGCGATCATGTTACAGGGACCTGCTACTGCAACCCTGGATTCAAGGGCATCCGCTGTGACCAAGGTGAGGGCTGGTTGGTAGCAGTTGGTCATTTTCTGCCCTGGATTGTTGTATTGTACTGATTTGCTTTTCTTATTTTCTGCAGCTGCTCTGATGATGGAGGAACTGAATCCTTACACTAAGATCAGCCCGGCACACGGCTCTGAAAGGCATTCTGCAGGGGCCATCATTGGGGTGATTGTTCTCTTGCTGATTATCATGACCCTGTTGGGGCTCTTTTTGTGGTACCGGCAGAGACAGAAGGACAAGGATCATGACATGCCCAACGTTTCTTACACTCCGGCCATGCGCATGACCAGTACAGACTACTCTCTCTCAGGTGAGTCTGGCAGGTTGTCCTGTCTCCTGACAGCTGCTTCTTTGTCTTCTCTTTCCAATGCTCTATATTTACTATATTTTATATGAAATGCTGAGGTTTTGTGAAAGTGAATTTGTACAAGCACAGTGTGTTTAAGCAATGGACAAGTTCATCTCTGAACACATAAGGAACAGGATGATCAGATACTTAGGAGAGGATCTGCCACACATGTATAAAAGTGTTATTAGAATGGGAAGTGGGAATATCCCAGCAGTCGGGGATTTCGTACCCAACCAGATACGGTCAAAATCCCGGCAGAGAGATAGCAGAGATGATGGGGAGAGATAGCAGAGGTGAGGTAACTAGGGAACATGCCTTAATATACTAGATCAAATTGATTTTTAGGCTTTCCTTCACACAATCTATATAATTGTAGCTTAGATCAGTTTTCCTTCTATGGCCTTGTACACAGAGGCATCATTTTTGCCTTTCTCAGTTGTTCCATATTAATTAAAATGTTCTTATATGCTTCTCTGGTGTTTTCCAGCCCATTGGTCAGAAAAGTACATGGATATAGTAGTTTGTAGTACATGGGCGTATTACTACATGCATTAGACGTGTTATGTGTTGCATTTTTTAAAAGGCGCTTGTCTTATCCGGGTGGTCTTCAGTTTGCCAGGGGCCGGGCTCCAGACGACCACCATACCGGCGCCGGAATCTAGACTGCCGGCATACCGACAGCTTTTCTCCCTCTTGGGGGTCCACGACCAGCCTGGAGGGAGAATAGATCGCGCGCCACCGTGCCCGGAGCGTGGCAAGCGCAGCGAGCCCGCAAGGGGCTCATTTGCGCTCGCCCAGCTGTCGGTATGCCGGCGCCGGTATGCTGGCCGACGGGAGTCTACTGCCGGCATATCATACTACACCCGTCTTATCCATTATCCTTTAATACATTTTTTCATTGAAATCCAGGGAAATGCTTCACAAAGACGGGCTAACTCCTTTGACTCAGACATGTGATATGTGCTCACAGTTTGAGCAAACACAAAATGCATCCCAGATTCTTGGGATACATATAAAAAATAACTAGTAAATGAGTTATTAATATGTCCTACTGCCTGCATCCTAAGTTACTGGTTTATATGCAGATTGAAATCTCCAACCAAAAAGATTTGTGTGTCACATCGCCATACTGATTGTGTCAGATGTGATCTTGCTAGACACTACGTCCATGTCTGTACCATGTAGCAAGCGGCACCTGGCAACCAATATAATCTGCATAATACCCCTTTTACACCACCTGAAATATCCCGGGATTTTGCACGGGAGCGCGCAAAATCCCGGGATTGCAGTTGGTGTAAAAGGATCACCCCGGGTCCATTTTCCCGGGAATCCAACCCGGCACATACGCAGGGTTGGACACGGGTAAGACCCGGGAAGGAGGCGGTGTAAATGGGTAAGCTGGGTCAGCCGACCCGGCACCCATTTACAGCATGGCAAACCTCCCGTTTGTCCGGCGAGCGGTCGGGAGGCTGGGGGACACGGCGCACGCTGTCTATGCTGACAGCGGCGCTGTGCTGGTTGCCATGCAGCGGCTGGGGACATGGCACATGCTGTCTATGCAGACAGCAGCATCATGTCTGGTGCCTGGAAGCTCCGGAGGCTGGGGGCAGCACAGCAGCTTCCAGATTGCTGTGCTTGCCCCCGGAGAGACGCTCCGGAGTCCCGATCTGCAGTGTGGGCCGGCGCTTGGGGATGACATCATCTCTAAGCGCCGGCCCACAAGACACTGCACCCGGGTGCAGTGTAAACGGTGCCGATCAGGGAATATCCTGGATCGGCACTGCAGTGAAATGGGGGGAGTCCCGGGTCTGACCCGGCTTGGAACCGTGTTCCAAATCCTGGGTCAGAGCCGGGATTTTGGTGTAAAAGGGGTATTACTCAGGTCCAATTCTGTGATGAAAAATAAAATACATTTGTTTTCATAATAAACGTCTATACATACAGATGACTGGCAGGAAAGAGAATCCACACTTCTAAACTAAAATGATATGTTCTAGCTGCCCGGGGTAGCGTCATGCACACTAAGGGGTATATATATTTTTGACCATTTTTTTTAATTGTACACCGCAGGTATCAGGAGCGCGCATACCCGCAATAATTCAATAGTGGACGCAAGTTTTGTTACCTTGCTAAAACTGCACAACCAGTTTAATTCCCCCCATAGCTTTTACAGAATGTGAGGGATTGTCTCGCCAGCTGGTTGTTGGCATGTTCGTCCTGACCTGCTGGAGTTTGGGTTGCATGTCTGCAGTGGCCCTGTGCCACACATGGCAGAGGCAAGTGTCTCCAGTGTGTGTGATAGTGTAAGGAGGAGGCGAGGAGGTTTGGGGCAGCACATTTCGGTGTCTCACCTCAAAACTCCAAAATGTTAAGAGGTATGGAATACTGTATGTCACTATGGGTTATTCGCCTAATTTCATAATCCTATAATAATGATTCTATTTTTCTGCTAGTATTATTAGTATATAGTTTCTTGTGCAATTATTTAAAATGAAATGATAGTATTCACCCACAAGAGAGCCAGTAATGTAGCACCTCTTTTAGAGTTAGGAGTAAATCCACCTAATGGCAGCAAATTTGCTCCAGGACAAACCATGTTGAAATGCAAAGAGGGCAAATGCATTCTTGTTTTCTTTTTGCATGCAGTGGAAATACCTCTGGCTTTTGCGTGTAGCTGAATTTTTACAGTGCAATTTAATGTTTTTTTTAAATGAGAAGAGAAACGCCACCCTTTTAACTCTTCACCTTTCAGAACATTTTAACTTTACACCCCCCCTCCCCCCTACACACACACACACACACACACACACACACACACACACACACACACACACACACACACACACACACACACACACACACACACACACACACACACACACACACACACACACACACACACAGTTGGATTAATTCTGAAGGCTAAATAAGAGCCTCATTAGTCGTATAGTGCTTTCAATTTAAACTTCAGACTTCACCGTGAGAGAGCATGCTTCATATTAAGCTTGGAAGCAGGGTCAAGCAATTGGGCACTTCATCATGTATTATAAACAAATATAACAGCACCCCAAACTCCCCCTCAGGTTAAAAACCCTCAATATATTAAAAAATAGAAGTGATGTTAAATGACGTTTGTTTTGATGAGTGTACTATGATTGAGCTTTCTCTACCACTCTTTATACCTTTGTGTCCGTGAGCCATAACCCCAATTAATTACATCTCTAACAGCTTAATCATCATCTTAATAGCAATCAACAAGGCTTGTCCCTAATGACCACTCCGTCTGAGCTGTTATTGGGCTGTGCACTCATGTAATATTTACATTTTTAATTTATCCCAGCTATTATAGTTTTTTATAATTCCTTTTATTATTCCATTATACTTACAGTTCATGAGTCTTCCTTGTAACTCTAGAATGTTTTATTTGTATGCAACATAAAAACAAGTTTATAGCCTAACAGAATGCATAATAGCAAAGCATACCTGGAAAATAGTATTGCTCCTGACTACAGATTATCTTTCCAAGGTATTAACACCTCCTGATTATATAGGCCAGCGGTTCTCAAACTGTGGTTCGTAACCCCAAAGCGAGTCACGACCATCTCAGCATGGGGTCACGACTCCATGTCGCTGACAGTCAAGCTAATGTTTCCTCTGATCTCTTAGCCAGTGATCCGAGGAGTCCGAAAAATCAGTTGAATTGTCTGTTATTTCAGACTCCTCGGATCACTGGCTTAGAGATCCAAGGAGTCATCAGGCAGCTCCGCCGCCACCCCAGTCCACTCCTGTTCCGCCCAGCAGCTGCTACTGCCACCACTACCGCAAACTGGCTGCACTCTTGGCTCTCTTATCTACATGCAGCTATCCACAGGGGGCACACAGCTGGCAGCGAAGGCACTCACGGGTCCTGGGGCATCCGGGCAGTAGGAAACTTAAGGCCCGTACACACTGGTCGATGTATCGGCCGTTCTCTTGAACGGCCGATACATTGCGGGACCGTCGGCCAGTGTGTACGGGCGATACGTCTGTGAACTCCGTCGTTCACAGACGTATCGCGTCGGCCGCGCAGCACAGCCGACAGCCAATATATCTAACGATATATTGGCGTGTCGCTGTGTGTGTACGGGGCGGTCGTCCGACCGCCCGTACACATGCTGCGGCGGCCAGCGGTGATTGACAGGTGAACTCGCCCGCCCAGTTCATGACGTCAGTCCCCCGACAGATCGGGCTGTGTGTATGCACAGCACACTGCCCGATCCGTACATAGATATATCTGCAGATCAATTGATCTGCAGATATATCTAATAGTGTGTACCCACCTTTAGGGAGGGTCATCTGTGGGCCCCGGTGTAAAGGGTGGTTACAGAAAGCATCAGGGGGAAGGAGGGGAGCACTGAGCACAGACTCTATGGGATGTGTCCGTGGATGGGGGGGGGGAACAGGGGAGCACACAATATAGAATGTGGAGGGGATACCTCAGCACCCACTGCCTCCTCCTGACAACCTATGCCATCCCCCTGTCATCCCCTGCCTCCCTGTCATCCTCTGTATCTCCCTCATCACCCTGTCATCCTTGTCATTTACTGCCTCCCCTTGTCAACCTATGCCATCCCCCTGCCACCCTCTGCCATTCCCCTATCTCCCTGGTCACCTTCTGCCATCCCTGTCACCCACTGCCTCTGCCAGCCAACCTATGCCATCCCATCACCCTCTGCCTCCCCATTACCCTATTCCTCCTCCTTCCTCTTCCTAGTCACCCACTGTCTGTTTGAATACCCCTTATATAGGTAAACAGCAGTGCAACTTGTGCCTGCCTATATAAGTGGTGTTTGGAGTCAGTTGGAGGCTGAGAAAACATGCTTGTAGCGGAAGTTTAACAGAGACACAATTTGCATGTAAAGCAAGAATCTTTCTCTAGAAGTGCATCAAATTATCTTATTGGTAACATGACCAGATGCATGGATTGTTTAAGAACCTTACATTTCTGCAGATCAAGGAACGGATTCCGAGTCACAAATAATAAGGTTGCAATTCTGTATGCCAACTGCGATCGTAACGCCTATGCAACAATCCACCCATATTCTGAGTCGCATCTATGGGATCGCAGCGCTGACCCCTGCCCTCTGGCCACAATAGCAGCTGTTACCACTAGTAACAGCACTTATACCTACTCCATGCTAGGTGCAGAAGATGCCACTGAAGATGTGCAATCCATAAGTAGGGCTCAGAATACATCACAACTTTGGCTACACACTCATGGGAAGCTTATTTTAACTGAGATGTGTGCCATACGTCAAAAGCCGCATTCGGACTTTGTGACTCAGAACCAACCCTTAAGTCACATGTTACTCATACTCTATCTGCATAGAGTGGTACAGAACAGAGAACACCTCCTTCTTAGCACATATACCTAATAAAATTGGTAGAAGACAGCATGATGCGTATATATTCAGTTAGGTTTTTTTTTTTTAATCTGCAAAACATTTTAATACAAGTAACATGACATGTAAACAGGGCAGATATGATAGACATACTTGACTAATCTCTCTGAATGTCAGGGAGACTCCCTGAAATAATAGCTATCTCCCTGACTCCCTGAAGACTCTAACAATCTCCCTGATTGCATCTTATCCCATGATGTAGCTGTTATATACTTGGGAAAAGAAGCATGTAATTGCTGGGTATCTATCTATCTATCTATCTATCTATCTATCTATCTATCTATCTATCTATCTATCTATCTATCTATCTATCTATCTATCTATCTATCCTACATACACATATATAAAATGCCACACTCATAGGTGTTGCTTTCACAATCTCACTGAAAAGCGTGTTCAAAAGTAGGCAAGTATGAGGCTACTGCCTGAATGCACAGCTCCATATATCTGTGAAGTACATTAGTGAGTACAAGTTTGTTAATCAGCTCAGTAATACACAGCCTTTGATATAATATGTTAATGTGAGATAAATGCTTCACTTGCTCTTTAAATATGTAGATACCATATGACCAGGAAATGCAATTTACATAAGACAGAGTCCAGAGCAATCAGGATTATATCACACCATTACAGTCCATTCTCTCTGCTCCACGTCTACTTTATGACTTGCTCTCCAGGAACTACAGCATAGAATTATGTCACGTTTTGACAGTGATCACCTTTAGATAATGGAGAGTGTTCCCTGCTGCTATTCTCTTAGAAGAATCTGCAGCTGCTAATGTTTGATAACATTGGCACATATGTTGTGTGGAGCGTATTTACTATTATATATATATATATATATATAAACAAACACGAGGAACCACTGCACTCGCCATTCCCAGGGGTTGGGGTGCGGTGGGCTGTGACCACCAAACTCAAATATACCAAACAAAGAACCCAGCACTCTCCTAAGCAGCTTCACCCACCTTTTAAAAGCCATGGGTGTGGCAGGTAAGCTTTAAACCAGATAAGCACAATTCAGTTTACACATTCTGTGGCAGGCCTGCCACAGCCAAAATCGGTAAAAGCCCATTCCAAAAGGAAGGGGGCTCATCTTGGGCGACTGCCCGAGGGGTCTCGGCTTTACAACTTTGCCGAGCAGTTACTTGGTCAGGGGAAAACACGTTTGCTAAATTCTACAAATTTGATACCCTGGCTGAGGAGGACATGGAGTTCTCTCATTCGGTGCTGCAGGGTCATCCGCACTCTCCCGCCCGTTTGGGAGCTTTGGTATAATCCCCATGGTCCTGACGGAGTCCCCAGCATCCACTAGGACGTCAGAGAAAATAAGATTTTACTTACCGATAAATCTATTTCTCGTAGTCCGTAGTGGATGCTGGGCGCCCATCCCAAGTGCGGATTGTCTGCAATACTTGTACATAGTTATTGTTACAAAAATCGGGTTATTCTTGTTGTGAGCCATCTTTTCAGAGGCTCCTTCGTTGTTATCATACTGTTAACTGGGTTCAGATCACAGGTTGTACGGTGTGATTGGTGTGGCTGGTATGAGTCTTACCCGGGATTCAATATCCTTCCTTATTATGCACGCTCGTCCGGGCACAGTATCCTAACTGAGGCTTGGAGGAGGGTCATAGGGGGAGGAGCCAGTGCACACCACCTGATCCTAAAGCTTTTATTATTGTGCCCTGTCTCCTGCGGAGCCGCTATATCCCCATGGTCCTGACGGAGTCCCCAGCATCCACTACGGACTACGAGAAATAGATTTATCGGTAAGTAAAATCTTATTATATATATATATATATATATATAATCTCTAAAAATGTGAAAAACCGCCTCCTAGTGCAGTATTTTTTAAACACAGTTTTCATCCACCACCTTCTGACACCTATCAAAGTGTACAAATACCGTGTTAGGTGGTAAACCAACCACTTTTTCTCAAGCAAACCCAATTTCTCTAACGTCCTAGTGGATGCTGGGGACTCTGTAAGGACCATGGGGAATAGACGGGCTCCGCAGGAGACTGGGCACTCTATAAGAAAGATTTGGTACTATCTGGTGTGCACTGGCTCCTCCCTCTATGCCCCTTCCCCAGACCTCAGTTAGATTTCTGTGCCCAGCCCGAGCTGGTTGCACACTAGGAGCTCTCCTGAGCTGCTAGAAAGAAAGTTTAAATTAGGTTTTTTATTTTACAGTGAGACCTGCTGGCAACAGGCTCACTGCATCGAGGGACTAAGGGGAGAAGAAGCGAACCTACCTGCTTGCAGCTAGCTTGGGCTTCTTAGGCTACTGGACACCATTAGCTCCAGAGGGATCGACCGCAGGACTCGTCCTTGGTGTTCGTTCCCGGAGCCGCGCCGCCGTCCCCCTTACAAAGCCAGAAGCATGAAGATGGTCCGGAAAATCGGCGGCAGAAGACTTCAGTCTTCACCAAGGTAGCGCACAGCACTGCAGCTGTGCGCCATTGCTCCTCATACACACTTCACACTCCGGTCACTGAGGGGGGGGGGGGGCGCCCTGAGCAGCAATAATATCACCTTGGCTGGCAAAATAACCACAATATATAGCCCCAGAGGCTATATATGTGGTAATTACCCCAGCCAGAATACAGAAAAAAGCGGGAGAAAAGGCCGCCGAAAAAGGGGCGGAGCCATCTCCCTCAGCACACTGGCGCCATTATTCCCTCACAGTTCCGCTGGAAGGAAGCTCCCTGACTCTCCCCTGCAGTCTACACTACAGAAAGGGTAAAAAAGAGAGGGGGCACTAAATTTGGGCGCAGTTTAATACAATAAGCAGCTATAAAGGGTCATAATTCAGTTAGTCCCTGTATTATTATAGCGCTCTGGTGTGTGCTGGCATACTCTCTCTCTGTCTCCCCAAAGGGCTTTTGTGGGGTCCTGTCTCCTTTAAGAGCATTCCCTGTGTGTGTGTGCGGTGTGTCGGTACGGCTGTGTCGACATGTTTGATGAGGAGACTTATGTGGAGGCGGAGCAGATGCCTATAAATGTGATGTCACCCCCTGCGGGGCAGACACCCGAGTGGATGGATTTATGGAAGGAATTACGGGCAAGTGTCGACTCCTTACATAAAAAAATTGACGACATGCCAAATGCGGGACAGCCGGCTTCTCAGCTCGTGCCTGCCCAGACGATTCAAAGGCCGTCAGGGGCCCTGAAACGACCACTACCTCAGATGGCAGACACAGATGTCGACACGGATACTGATGCAAGTGTCGACGACGATGAGTCAAATTTAATGTCCACTAGGGCCATTTGTGGCATGATTGAGGCAATGAAAGAGGTATTACACCTTGCTGATATAAACCCAGGTACCTCAAAAAAGGGTATTATGTTTGGGGAGAAAAAACTACCTATAGTTTTTCCCCCATCTGAGGAATTGAATGAGGTGTGTGAAGAAGCGTGGGCTTTCCCCGATAAAAAATTGGTGATTTCAAAAAAATTACTAATGGCGTTCCCTTTCTCGCCAGAGGATAGGTCACGTTGGGAAACTCCCCCTAGGGTGGATAAAGCGCTCACACGTTTGTCTAAAAAGGTGGCACTACCGTCTCCGGATACGGCCGCCCTAAAGGAACCTGCTGATAGAAAGCAGGAGGCTATCCTAAAATCTATATACACACACACTGGTGTTATACTGAGACCAGCTATTGCTTCAGCCTGGATGGGCAGTGCTGCTGCTGCTTGGTCAGATTCCCTGTCGGAAAATATTGACACCGTAGACAGAGACACTATATTGCTAACCAAAGAGCATATAAAAGACTCGGTCTTATACATGAGAGATGCACAGAGGGAGATCTGCCGGCTGGCATCTAGAATAAGTGCTTTGTCCATTTCTGCTAGGAGAGGCTTATGGACTCGGCAGTGGACAGGAGATGCAGATTCTAAAAGGTACATGGAAGTTTTGCCTTATAAGGGTGAGGAGTTATTCGGGGACGGTCTCTCAGACCTTGTTTCCACAGCAACAGCTGGGAAGTCTGCATTTTTGCCCCATGTCCCTCACAGCCTAAGAAAGCACCGTATTACCAAGTACAGTCCTTTCGACCCCAGAAAAACAGGCGGGGAAAAGGCGGGTCCTTTCTGTCTAGAGGCAGAGGAAGGGGGAAAAAGCTGCAACACACAGCAGGTTCCCAGGACCAAAAGTCCTCCCCCGCTTCTTCCAAATCCGCCGCATGACGGTGGGGCTCCACAGGCGGAGCCAGGTACGGTGGGGGGCCGCCTCAAGAATTTCAGCGATCAGTGGGCTCGCTCACGGGTGGATCCCTGGATCCTTCAAGTAGTATCTCAGGGGTACAAGCTGGAATTCGAGGCGCCTCCCCCCCGCCGTTTCCTCAAATCAGCCTTACCGACGACTCCATCGGGCAGGGAGGCTGTGCTAGAGGCCATTCACAAGCTGTATTCCCAGCAGGTGATAGTCAAGGTACCCCTACTTCAACAAGGCCGGGGCTACTATTCCACACTGTTTGTGGTACCGAAACCAGACGGTTCGGTGAGACCCATTTTAAATTTGAAATCCTTGAACACTTACATAACAAAATTCAAGTTCAAGATGGAATCGCTCAGGGCGGTTATTGCAAGCCTGGACGAGGGGGATTACATGGTATCCCTGGACATCAAGGATGCTTACCTGCATGTCCCTATTTACCTTCCTCACCAGGAGTACCTCAGATTTGTGGTACAGGATTGCCATTACCAATTCCAGACACTACCGTTTGGACTGTCCACGGCACCGAGGGTGTTTACCAAAGTAATGGCAGAAATGATGATACTCCTTCGAAAAAAGGGAGTTTTAATTATCCCGTACTTGGACGATCTCCTTATAAAGGCGAGGTCCAGGGAGCAGTTACTGGTCGGAGTAGCACTATATCGGGAAGTGCTACAACAGCATGGCTAGATTCTGAACATTCCAAAGTCACAACTGGTTCCTTCCACTCGCTTACTGTTCCTGGGGATGATTTTGGATACAGAACTGAATAAAGTGTTTCTCCCGCAGGAGAAAGCCAAGGAGCTGTCATCTCTAGTCAGAGACCTCCTAAAACCAAAACGGGTATCGGTGCATCGCTGCACACGAGTCCTGGGAAAAATGGTGGCTTCATACGAAGCAATTCCATTCGGCAGGTTCCATGCGAGGACCTTCCAGTGGGACCTCTTGGACAAGTGGTCGGGATCGCATCTTCAGATGCATCAACTGATAACCCTGTCTCCAAGGACCAGGGTGTCTCTACTGTGGTGGCTGCAGAGTGCTCATCTTCTAGAGGGCCGCAGATTCGGCATACAGGACTGGGTCCTGGTGACCACGGATGCCAGCCTTCGAGGCTGGGGAGCAGTCACACAGGGAAGAAACTTCCAAGGACTATGGTCAAGTCAGGAGACTTCCCTACACATAAATATTCTGGAACTGAGGGCCATTTACAATGCCCTAAGTCAGGCAAGACCTCTGCTTCAAAACCAGCCGGTACTGATCCAGTCAGACAACATCACGGCAGTCGCCCATGTGAACCGACAGGGCGGCACAAGAAGCAGGATGGCAATGGCAGAAGCCACAAGGATTCTCCGATGGGCGGAAAATCACGTACTAGCACTGTCAGCAGTGTTCATTCCGGGAGTGGACAACTGGGAAGCAGACTTCCTCAGCAGACACGACCTACACCCGGGAGAGTGGGGACTTCATCCAGAAGTCTTCCTACTGTTGGTAAACCGTTGGGAAAGGCCACAGGTGGACATGATGGCGTCCCGCCTCAACAAAAAGCTAAAGAGATATTGCGCCAGGTCAAGGGACCCTCAGGCGATAGCTGTGGACGCTCTAGTGACACCGTGGGTGTACCAGTCGGTTTATGTGTTCCCTCCTCTGCCTCTCATACCAAAGGTACTGAGAATAATAAGAAGGCGAGGAGTAAGAACGATACTCGTGGTTCCGGATTGGCCAAGAAGGGCTTGGTACCCGGAACTTCAAGAAATGATATCAGAGGACTCATGGCCTCTACCGCTCAGACAGGATCTGCTGCAGCAGGGGCCCTGTCTGTTCCAAGACTTACCGCGGCTGCGTTTGACGGCATGGCGGTTGAATTCCGGATCCTAAAGGAAAAGGGCATTCCGGAGGAAGTCATTCCTACGCTGATAAAAGCCAGGAAAGAAGTAACCGCGAACCATTATCACCGTATTTGGCGAAAATATGTTGCGTGGTGTGAGGCCAGGAAGGCCCCAACAGAGGAATTTCAGCTGGGTCGCTTTCTACACTTCCTACAGTCGGGAGTGACTATGGGCCTAAAATTGGATTCCATTAAGGTCCAGATTTCGGCCCTGTCGATTTTCTTCCAGAAAGAACTGGCTTCACTGCCTGAAGTTCAGACTTTTGTAAAGGGAGTGCTTCATATTCAGCCCCCTTTTGTGCCTCCCGTGGCACCTTGGGATCTCAATGTGGTGTTGAGTTTCCTAAAATCACATTGGTTTGAACCACTTAAAACTGTGGATCTGAAATATCTCACGTGGAAAGTGGTCATGTTATTGGCCTTGGCTTCGGCCAGGCGTGTGTCAGAATTGGCGGCTTTGTCTTGTAAAAGCCCTTATCTGATTTTTCATATGGATAGGGCAGAATTGAGGACTCGTCCCCAGTTTCTCCCTAAGGTGGTATCTGCTTTTCACTTGAACCAACCTATTGTGGTGCCTGCGGCTACTAGGGACTTGGAGGATTCCAAGTTACTGGATGTAGTCAGGGCCTTGAAACTTTGTTTCCAGGACGGCTGGAGTCAGGAAGACTGACTCGCTTTTTGTCCTATATGCACCCAACAAGATAGGTGCTCCTGCTTCTAAGCAGACTATTGCTCGCTGGATTTGTAGCACAATTCAGCTAGCGCATTCTGCGGCTGGATTGCCGCATCCTAAATCAGTGAAAGCCCATTCCACGAGGAAAGTGGGCTCATCTTGGGCGGCTGCCCGAGGGGTCTCGGCTTTACAACTTTGCCGAGCTGCAACTTGGTCAGGGGCAAACACGTTTGCTAAATTCTACAAATTTGATACCCTGGCTGAGGAGGACCTTGAGTTCTCTCATTCGGTGCTGCAGAGTCATCCGCACTCACCCGCCCGTTTGGGAGCTTTGGTATAATCCCCATGGTCCTTACGGAGTCCCCAGCATCCACTAGGACGTTAGAGAAAATAAGATTTTACTCACCGGTAAATCTATTTCTCGTAGTCCGTAGTGGATGCTGGGCGCCCATCCCAAGTGCGGATTGTCTGCAATACTTGTATATAGTTATTGCCTAACTAAAGGGTTATTGTTGAGCCATCTGTTGAGAGGCTCAGTTATATTTCACACTGTTAACTGGGTATAGTATCACGAGTTATACAGTGTGATTGGTGTGGCTGGTATGAGTCTTACCCGGGATTCAAAATCCTTCCTTATTGTGTCAGCTCTTCCGGGCACAGTATCCTAACTGAGGTCTGGAGGAGGGGCATAGAGGGAGGAGCCAGTGCACACCAGATAGTACCAAATCTTTCTTATAGAGTGCCCAGTCTCCTGCGGAGCCCGTCTATTCCCCATGGTCCTTACGGAGTCCCCAGCATCCACTACGGACTACGAGAAATAGATTTACCGGTGAGTAAAATCTTATTATAACCACATGTAAATCAGCAACACCGATTGTCCACGCTCCCAAGATCCGGGTATGCCATATAAAAGAGATTCAAATGGACATAATAGTGCAATATGTTTCACACAAGTTTAATAGTAAAAACAAATATAAATGCCCGTACATTCATAAAGAATAAAACAGCTTACCTATATATATATAGTTAGTACAGAAAGTTGCACTCACAAATTTCTTTACCGCACTGGGGTGCATGATCCAGAGACTTTCCAATCCAGGCAAGGTCCCAATAAATATGTTTCTTTTAAAGAATGCACTCACCAGACTTGTCCATAATGAAAAAAGTGATCTTTAATCCAACCTCGCCCTGTAACGATGTGAGGTTGGATTAAAGATCACTTTTTTCATTATAGACAAGTCTGGTGAGTACATTCTTTAAAAGAAACATATATATATAGTTGATATATATAGTTGACATAAGTAAATCCTCCAAAAGAAACGGCATTGGTCCAAAACACATCTTCATTTGCATCCCTGACCATCTCCAAGTGCCGTTTCTTTTGGAGGATTTACATATCAATATATATATATTTCAATATATATATATTTCAATAGGAGACATTTGTACCAGGCCCCAAGGATCAGAGGGGCCCCAAGGATACGCAGCTTAGTGCCCGGAAGAGATGTAAACCATCTTGTCCAAGTAAGGCAGTGAGCTGTGGGCGGTGTGGGTGCGGTCTCAGAGTGACAGGAGCCTCTCACACACAGTGACTGTGTGGAACAAGTGTGCATCCACTCTTCTGAGTCCAGCTTTCTTGCAGGCATTTATGGGACATGGCAGAAGCTCCGCTGCCAGAACTCCTGTGCCCTGCGCTAGCCTCTTCCGGTGGAGTGTGAGCGGCGTATGGTACCTGCTATGCGGTGTGAGGATCTGGATTATAGGGAGTGCAGCGCAGGTGGGGCTTGGTGAGGAGATACAGGGCTTTGGGATGGGGTGGGGAAGTTGTGAATGCAGCATGGAGTAATTGAGAGAGACAGACTTTGGGGTGTATGGGAGGAAGGAAAGAGATAGACTGTGGCGTGTGTAGGGGAGGAAGCAGATAGATATATATATATATATATATATATATATATATATATATTTCTCTGACGTCCTAGTGGATGCTGGGACTTCCGTAAGGACCATGGGGAATAGCGGCTCCGCAGGAGACTGGGCACAAAAGTAAAAGCTTTAGACTAGCTGGTGTGCACTGGCTCCTCCCCCTATGACCCTCCTCCAAGCCTCAGTTAGATTTTTGTGCCCGAACGAGAAGGGTGCATGCTAGGTGGCTCTCCTGAGCTGCTTAGAAGTAAAAGTTTAAATAGGTTTTTTATTTTCAGTGAGTCCTGCTGGCAACAGGCTCACTGCATCGTGGGACTAAGGGGAGAAGAAGCGAACTCACCTGCGTGCAGAGTGGATTGGGCTTCTTGGCTACTGGACATTAGCTCCAGAGGGACGATCACAGGTTCAGCCTGGATGGGTCCCGGAGCCGCGCCGCCGGCCCCCTTACAGAGCCAGAAGAGCGAAGAGGTCCGGAGAAATCGGCGGCAGAAGACGTTCCTGTCTTCAAATAAGGTAGCGCACAGCACTGCAGCTGTGCGCCATTGCTCTCAGCACACTTCACACTCCGGTCACTGAGGGTGCAGGGCGCTGGGGGGGAGCGCCCTGAGACGCAATAAAACACTGTAAAAACCTTATATGGCTAAAGAAATGCATCACATATAGCTCCTGGGCTATATGGATGCATTTAACCCCTGCCAGTTTTCCTGAAAAAAGCGGGAGAAAAGGCCGCCGTGAAGGGGGCGGAGCCTTTCTCCTCAGCACACAAGCGCCATTTTCTTTCACAGCTCCGCTGGAAGGACGGCTCCCTGACTCTCCCCTGCAGTCCTGCACTACAGAAACAGGGTAAAACAGAGAGGGGGGGCACTATTGGCAGCTAATATATAAATACAGCAGCTATAACAGGGAGTAACACTTATATAAGGTTATCCCTGTATATATATAGCGCTCTGGTGTGTGCTGGCAAACTCTCCCTCTGTCTCCCCAAAGGGCTAGTGGGGTCCTGTCCTCTATCAGAGCATTCCCTGTGTGTGTGCTGGGTGTCGGTACGATTGTGTCGACATGTATGAGGAGGAAAATAATGTGGAAGCAGAGCAATTGCCTGTGTTAGTGATGTCACCCCCTAGGGAGTCGACACCTGACTGGATGGTCGTATTTAAAGAATTACGTGACAATGTCAGCACTTTGCAAAAAACTGTTGACGACATGAGACAGCCGGCAAATCAGTTAGTGCCTGTTCAGGCATCTCAGACACCGTCAGGGGCGCTAAAACGCCCGTTACCTCAGATGGTCGACACAGACCCAGACACGGATACTGAATCCAGTGTCGACGGTGAGGAGACAAACGTAATGTCCAGTAGGGCCACACGTTACATGATCACGGCAATGAAGGAGGCATTGAACATTTCTGACACTACAAGTACCACAAAAAAGGGTATTATGTGGGGTGTGAAAAAACTACCAGTAGTTTTTCCTGAATCAGAGGAATTAAATGAGGTGTGTGATAAAGCGTGGGTTTCCCCCGATAAAAAACTGCTGATTTCTAACAAATTATTGGCACTATACCCTTTCCCGCCAGAGGTTAGGGCACGTTGGGAAACACCCCCTAGGGTAGATAAGGCGCTCACACGCTTATCAAAACAAGTGGCGTTACCGTCTCCTGATACGGCCGCCCTCTAGGAACCAGCTGATAGAAGGCTGGAAAATATCCTAAAAGGTATATACACACATACTGGTGTTATACTGCGACCAGCAATCGCCTCAGCCTGGATGTGCAGTGCTGGAGTGGCTTGGTCGGATTCCCTGACTGAAAATATTGATACCCTGGATAGGGACAGTATTTTATTAACTATAGAGCATTTAAAGGATGCATTACTATATATGCGAGATGCACAGAGGGATATTTGCACCCTGGCATCAAGAGTGAGTGCGATGTCCATTTCTGCCAGAAGGGCGTTATGGACGCGACAGTGGTCAGGTGATGCAGATTCCAAACGACATATGGAAGTATTGCCGTATAAAGGGGAGGAGTTATTTGGGGTCGGTCTATCAGACCTGGTGGCCACGGCAACGGCTGGAAAGTCCACCTTTTTACCCCAGGTCACCTCTCAGCAGAAAAAGACACCGTCTTTTCAAACTCAGTCCTTTCGTTCCTATAAGAACAAGCGGGCAAAAGGCCACTCATTTCTGCCCCGGGGCAGAGGAAGGGGAAAAAGACTGCACCAGGCAGCCTCTTCCCAGGAGCAGAAGCCCTCCCCCGCTTCTGCCAAGTCTTCAGCATGACGCTGGGGCTTTACAAGCGGACTCAGGCACGGTGGGGGCCCGTCTCAAAAATTTCAACGCGCAGTGGGCTCACTCGCAAGTGGACCCCTTGATCCTGCAGGTAGTATCACAGGGGTACAAATTGGAATTCGAGACGTCTCCCCCTCGCCGATTCCTGAAGTCTGCTCTTCCAACGTCTCCCTCCGACAGGGAGGCAGTATTGGAAGCTATTCACAAGCTGTATTCCCAGCAGGTGATAATCAAGGTAGCCCTCCTACAACAGGGAAAGGGGTATTATTCCACGCTGTTTGTGGTACCGAAGCCGGACGGCTCGGTGAGACCAATTTTAAATCTAAAATCCTTGAACACTTACATAAAAAGGTTCAAATTCAAGATGGAATCACTCAGAGCAGTGATAGCGAACCTGGAAGAAGGGGACTATATGGTATCTCTGGACATCAAAGATGCTTATCTCCATGTCCCAATCTTCCCTTCTCACCAGGGGTACCTCAGGTTTGTGGTTCAAAACTGTCATTATCAGCTTCAGACGCTGCCGTTTGGATTGTCCACGGCACCCCGGGTCTTTACCAAGGTAATGGCCGAAATGATGATTCTTCTTCGAAGAAAAGGCGTCTTAATTATCCCTTACTTGGACGATCTCCTGATAAGGGCAAGATCCAGGAAACAGTTAGAGTTCGGAGTAGCACTGTCTCAGGTAGTGCTACGTCAGCACGGGTGGATTCTAAATATCCCAAAATCACAGCTGATTCCAACAACACGTCTACTGTTCCTGGGGATGATTCTGGACACAGTCCAGAAAAAGGTGTTTCTCCCGGAGGAGAAGGCCAGGGAGTTATCCGAGCTAGTCAGGAACCTCCTAAAACCAGGCCAAGTGTCAGTGCATCAATGCACGAGAGTCCTGGGAAAAATGGTGGCTTCTTACGAAGCAATTCCATTCGGAAGATTCCATGCAATTCTGGAACTAAGGGCCATTTACAATGCCCTAAGTCAAGCAAGGCCTCTGCTTCAGGGTCAGTCGGTATTGATCCAATCGGACAACATCACGGCAGTCGCCCACGTCAACAGACAGGGCGGCACAAGAAGCAGGAGGGCAATGGCAGAAGCTGCAAGGATTCTCCGCTGGGCGGAAAATCATGTGGTGGCACTGTCAGCAGTGTTCATTCCGGGAGTGGACAACTGGGAA
This sequence comes from Pseudophryne corroboree, assembly GCF_028390025.1. Taxonomy (NCBI): domain Eukaryota; kingdom Metazoa; phylum Chordata; class Amphibia; order Anura; family Myobatrachidae; genus Pseudophryne; species Pseudophryne corroboree. The sequence continues at coordinate 197,755,237 of NC_086449.1, forward strand.
GCAGACTTCCTCAGCAGACACGACCTCCACCTGGGGGAGTGGGGACTTCACCCAGAAGTCTTCCAAGTGATTGTAAACCGTTGGGAAAAACCAAAGGTGGACATGATGGCGTCCCGTCTCAACAAAAAACTGGACAGATATTGCGCCAGGTCAAGGGACCCTCAGGCAATAGCGGTGGACGCTCTGGTAACACCGTGGGTGTACCAGTCGGTGTATGTGTTCCCTCCTCTGCCGCTCATACCCAAAGTACTGAGAATCATAAGAAGGAGAGGAGTAAGAACTATACTCGTGGCTCCGGATTGGCCAAGAAGAACTTGGTACCCGGAACTGCAAGAGATGCTCACGTGGCCTCTACCTCTAAGAAAGGACCTGCTCCAGCAGGGACCTTGTCTGTTCCAAGACTTACCGCGGCTGCGTTTGACGGCATGGCGGTTGAACGCCGGATCCTGATGGAAAAAGGCATTCCAGATGAAGTCATCCCTACCCTGATCAAAGCCAGGAAGGATGTAACCGCGAAACATTATCACCGCATTTGGCGGAAATATGTTGCGTGGTGTGAGGCCAAGGAGGCCCCCACAGAGGAATTTCAACTGGGTCGTTTCCTGCATTTCCTGCAAGCAGGACTGTCTATGGGCCTAAAATTAGGATCCATTAAGGTTCAGATTTCGGCCCTGTCGATCTTCTTCCAGAAAGAACTGGCTTCAGTGCCTGAAGTTCAGACGTTTGTCAAGGGGGTACTGCATATACAGCCTCCTTTTGTGCCACCAGTGGCACCTTGGGATCTCAATGTAGTTTTAGGGTTCCTAAAATCACATTGGTTTGAACCACTCACCACTGTGGAATTAAGATATCTCACATGGAAGGTGGTCATGCTGTTAGCTCTGGCGTCAGCCAGGCGTGTCTCAGAATTGGCGGCTTTGTCATATAAAAGCCCTTACCTAATTTTTCATTCAGACAGGGCAGAATTGAGGACTCGTCCTCAATTTCTCCCTAAGGTGGTTTCAGCGTTTCACATGAACCAACCTATTGTGGTGCCTGCGGCTACTAGGGACTTGGAGGACTCCAAGTTGTTGGACGTAGTCAGGGCCCTGAAAATATATGTTTCCAGGACGGCTGGAGTCAGAAAATCTGACTCGCTGTTTATCCTGTATGCACCCAACAAGCTGGGTGCTCCTGCTTCTAAGCAGACGATTGCTCGTTGGATTTGTAGTACAATTCAGCTTGCACATTCTGTGGCAGGACTGCCACAGCCAAAATCTGTTAAAGCCCATTCCACAAGGAAAGTGGGCTCATCTTGGGCGGCTGCCCGAGGGGTCTCGGCTTTACAACTTTGCCGAGCAGCTACTTGGTCAGGGGCAAACACGTTTGCAAAATTTTACAAATTCGATACCCTGGCTGAGGAGGACCTGGAGTTCTCTCATTCGGTGCTGCAGAGTCATCCGCACTCTCGCGCCCGTTTGGGAGCTTTGGTATAATCCCATGGTCCTTACGGAAGTCCCAGCATCCACTAGGACGTCAGAGAAAATAAGAATTTACTTACCGATAATTCTATTTCTCGTAGTCCGTAGTGGATGCTGGGCGCCCATCCCAAGTGCGGATTGTCTGCAATACTTGTATATAGTTATTGTTACAAAAAAATCGGGTTGTTTATTGTTGTGAGCCATCTTTTCAGAGGCTCCTACGTTTATCATACTGTTAACTGGGTTCAGATCACAGGTTGTACGGTGTGATTGGTGTGGCTGGTATGAGTCTTACCCGGGATTCAAAATCCTTCCTTATTATGTACGCTCGTCCGGGCACAGTATCCTAACTGAGGCTTGGTGGAGGGTCATAGGGGGAGGAGCCAGTGCACACCAGCTAGTCTAAAGCTTTTACTTTTATGCCCAGTCTCCTGCGGAGCCGCTATTCCCCATGGTCCTTACGGAAGTCCCAGCATCCACTACGGACTACGAGAAATAGAATTATCGGTAAGTAAATTCTTATTATATATATAAATGTATATGTGTGTGTGTATGTAAATATATATATATATATATATATATATTTATTTATTACGTTTCTTATATAGTGCAGCAAATTTAGAATTCAGTGTATGTATATATATATATATGCCCTGACGAAAATGCTGCTGCATTGAAATGTTGGCTGAAAGTGGCTGTCGTGTGTTTTATTCCTGAGAGCTGCTGTTGAAACTTGTTTATTTATACTATGTATACAGTATATAAGATCTAAGGGGGCTCCAGAGGTATAACTGTACTAGGCCCCAAGATTTCCGTTGCCGACCCTGGTTGCAATAACCTCTCTATACTAGGCCCCAAGATTTCCGTTGCCGACCCTGGTTGCAATAACCTCTCTATCTGTCACTACGTCCATGCTGCCTCTCTATCTGTCCCTATGTCCCTGCTGCCTCTCTATCTGTCCCTATGTCCCTGCTGCCTTTCTATCTGTCCCTACGTCCCTGCTGCCTCTCTATCTAACCCTGCTGCCTCTATCTGTCCCTATGTCCCTGCATTCTCTCTCTGTCCCTGCTGCCTATCTCTGTCCATATGTCTTTGCCGGCACTCTCTCTCTCTTTGTCCCTGCTGCCACTCTCTCTGTTTCTATGTTCCTGTTGCCTCTGTTTGTTCCTACATCTCTGCTGCCTCTCACTTTGTCCCAACTGTATCTCACCAAATCCCTGCTGACCCTCTATCTGTCTCTATGTCCCTGCTGCGTTTCTGTCTGTCCCTACAGTCCTGCTGCCTCTCTGTTTCTATGTCCCTGCATCCTCTTCCTGCCCCTATCTCCCTTCTGCCTCTCTCTTAGTTTCTATGCCCCTGCTGCCTCTTTCTGCCCCTAAGTCCCTGCTGCCTATCTATGTCCCTATGTGTTTGCCGGCAATCTCTCTCTCTCTGTGTCCCTGCCACCACTCTCTCTGTCTCTATGTCTCTGCTGCCATTCTCTCTCTGGAGAACTGAGTTGAGGGCCCTTAAAAATATTGCTATGGGACCCACAAAGTTCTAATCATGCCCCTGCCTCTATATAAATATGGGGCTGATTCAGAGGTGGACACTAATGGCACCTCTGCAGAATTATGCAAAAGCTACATGAGGTGTATTAAGTAAAAAAAGTAACCCAGGATTCTGTGATGCGCTGCTGCATCTGAAGGGGCAGCACGGGATTATCTGCATGCACATAGGACATCTAATAACTTTGAGGTTACTCAGGATGTTGCGGGATAAGATCTGCACGTGTGCAGTGCGGTGCCTGCTCTTGTGCAGATTATTAAACATCAGAGATTTATGTAAATCTCAGAATCAGGCTCTCTATGTGTAACCAATATCTCCCCCTGTTAGCTAATAACACTGTTCTGTAACATTACTTTTTTTTATATCTTTGGCCTAATCTGAGGCATGCCAGTTCAGGAACTCCAATGGCACACCGTGTCCTACTGGCATTATAACATGGAGGTGCGATAGAAAACCTGAGATTTGGGCACTACCATAAGTGCCCGATATGTGCTCAGCTGGGCAAGGGAGAGATGTAACAAATCTTCTAAAGAGTTTGCTGTCCATAGCAATTAATGAGCTTCTAAGCTATCATTTATCAAATATATTCTATAAAATGATAGCTAGAACCTGGTTGGTTGCTATGGGCATTGTATGGTGGTCACTGGGATGGTCCTTGTATTGAATATCTCTCACTGGAATGGTAGACAGAGGCATTTGTGATTTTTTTTTTTTGCTTTTACAACGCAAGGAAAAATGTGAGACCAGTGGGTGTTTAACAATGGATGAGACCCCAGTCAGAATGATCTTTTTTATAGTGATTTTTTACCAAGTCGGTGCTAATCTTTGGAAATCCCAGCTGTTGGATTAAGTAGTAATAATCATTTAATGTGTCTACTTGTCACCCTGGTGTGCTGACTCTGCCTACCAGTACAATGCCTCACCTACTGGTGTGATCACCCACTGTGACACCATCTTTTATGCTGAGGTCACTACATGAGGCCACTTTTCATATTTTTCCAAGGCCACTTTAAGTTCCCAATCCGCCCTTGTCTGGCACAGAAGAAACGTGAATGATAAATCAAAGTAAATATACCAGGAGGGTATTGATATGCCATTAAAAAGTTATCGGAAGATGGAAACCCTTTTTAACATTATCTTATACTGTGAATTTCTTACCCTGTTTCCAAGACAAATACATTGTCAATTATTAAGTTAACTTGTTAATTAAGTGAAAGGGAAATATGATATTTTCCGGGAGATGTATCAAGCTGTGGAGAGAGATAAAGTTGGGTATTTTCCTAAAGCAAATGATGCTTCTAACTACAGGTATAATTTCATGTACTGTGCTGGATAAGTGACAGAAGATGATTGGGTACTTTGGACATTTCCACTTTCTCTGTCTCGAAGTCTTGATTCATCTCCCCAAAAGTGCTGTATATAAAATATGTCTAGCTGCTATACAGCAGGTCAAAAGCACCAGCAGGACAGTAGTGTAACAGTCATATCAGTAATAATTTGCGGACCCTGTGAAATTAGCATGCAATAAAGAACGGAGACTCAGTCAATGAATACATAAAACATGTTTAGTTTATGCTAAAATATAAAAAAAATATTATGAAGAATACTTAACAAATAATATTTGCGAGACATCTCAGAAAACAGTCAGTTTTGGAGGCTGCCCACAAATATTAAACAGCCCCTGAATGTATGTATTGGGGGCTACAATAGATATTGAATATATCTGCTGCATTCCTCCTATTGTGATTGCAAAGCAGCCACCAAAAGTTTTTACGGCAGTTGGTAAACTGCGAAACTCACCAAGCTCCAGAATGCGAAGCATTTCTGAGCTTGGCCCGGCAGCTAATGCCATTTCTAAATGGCGTTTGTATCCCATGGGCTACATTATGCAATTCTTCCCAGAAGAAGGATCCTTGGGATCCCTCTGGATTACTGTCTGCTCTCACATACACAGTCTGACGAATGCACATGTGAAGTAGCGCAGCCGGGGTCTAAACCCAGAAGTAAAGTGATTGCATTAGCCATTATTTTACTTCTTATACATTGCAGGGACGGGCATTAGATTGATACTCATTATGGCATAAAAGCTATACCTGTGGACTCACAAAGAGTCACCCTTCAGCACTCAGGAGAGGAAAACCCCCCTTGGGGAGAAACCTCTGGGGAACCATGGCCTCAGGATTGCCCTTCCCTCTGGGCATTAAGAGGTGTACTATATGGGGATCAGTATGATATCCCTGCGAACGGGATCCTATTGGTCGTAATAATGATGCCAAGATCCCAGTGCAAACAAGGCCGACAGGGGTGAGTAAGAGGTGAAATCTTCTCTCCCCACCCCCTTAACCCTCCCCTGTCCCCATCCTAACACTGATCTCCCCCTTTGTGCCTAGCTCTAAAGGACCCCATACACTAACGCGACATGTCACAGGCGATCACCCCGGCAGCCTCCCAGGGGGCAGGATCGCCCAAGATACATCGTATGCGGTCCTTTTGCATCCGATGTATCTTGGGCGATCCCAGCCATGCCTGCGAGGTCAGACATGATTGAATGTGCAGCACATTCAATCTGGAGGATCCGATCCGATGCTCACAGGAACATGCATCGGATCGGAAACCCCTCCAAAATGCCCGATTTCACCCGATATATCGGGCCGAATGCCGGAAATCGGATGAAATCGGGCATTATCAACCTAGTGTATGGGGCCTTAACCCTCCCGCGGAGGTGCCTAATCCTAACCTCGTTACCCACTGCCTAACCCACCCTCCCCGCAGCCTAACATTAACCTCTCCCCACCTGCAGCCTAAATCTAACCCCCCTGGGAGCTATGGCTAATAGGAAGGGTAGAATACTTACCTATACCTGCCTATACTTTCCAAAGGTCAACTGCTGTGTATACTAAGAGGAAAAGATGAACTAACATTGTTAGTGAATGAAAAAGCAGAGAGACAAACTGCAAACAGTGGTGTGGTTGTATAGAGAGACAAATCTCTCTATGTAAATATGTTACACTAACTATTGAGGACATGGAAAATGCCTAAAATAAGGACAATTAACCCAAAGGGCCAGTTTAGGCTGCCGGAAAGTGCAGCTGTTGTAAGACAAACTTGCACCTAATTAAATTGACCGCTTAGTTGTTAAATGTAATAAAATAGTAAACTATAATGGTGTAATTGTGAGCCTGATTCAGTTGTGGTTGTTAAAGCGATCGTTGCTGCAATCTTTTGCCGTTCGCAATTGCATCGCAGTCCACCCTGAGTGAGTCTGAGCAGTCGTAGGCTGAGCAAGTCTCCTAGACACAGAGGGCTCTCCAGCATCAACACAGGTCACAATGGGTAATTTATACACGTGCACGGACAGGTGTTTGAACAGAAATGACACGCCTGTGTACAGTTAGCCGCCCCCCGTTACCACCCTAAATGCCGACTTCCTGTCAGTCACTTTGCAATGGGATCCTCTATATGAGTTAATATATCTGCCCCCAGTTCATTGATAAAAAGATCACCCAGTTCATTATCTCTAGAGGAGTGGCTCTTCCAGTTTTGACATTAGGGGAAAAGGACAGAGAAAAATAGGTTCCCCACTACTATTGTCGGCATTATGTGCATAAGTGGCACTACTACTGTGCGCATCATGTGTATAAGAGGGATTACTACTGTTGACATTATACATATAAGGGGCACTACTGTGGTCATAATGTGTATAAGCAGTACTACTACTGTGGGCATTTTTTGTATTGTGCATTACAACTGTGGACATTATGTGTATAGGGGGCACTACTACTGTGGGCATTATATGTATATAAGGGGGCACTATTACTGTGGGGATTATGCATATATGGGGCTCTACTACTGTGGACATTAGGCGTATAAGCAGCACTACTACTGTGGGCATTTTTTGCAAGGGGCATTACTACGGTGGGCATTATGTGTATAATGGGCACTACTGTGTAGCATAACGTGACTAGGGGGTGCTACTGGGTGATGGAATGTGAATAAGGGACACTACTATGTGGTGTACTATGAATCAGCGGCACTACATGTGGTGTAATGTAAATAAGATTGTGATTTTGTGACATAATTTGAATTGGGAGTACTATTGTGTGGTGACGCCCCTTCTTTGTGAGACCACACTGCTTTTTTCAGCCACCTAGCTGTCACTTTATGGGAGGGCTCAAATTTATAATTTTCAGGGTGCGCCAAACACCTTAGCACTGCCCCTGCCCCCACACCATCTGTATGTACACATTATGTGTAAGGGGCACTACTACTGTGGGCATTATGTGTTTAAAGGGCACTACTACTGTGGGCATTATATGTAAGGGGCACTACTACTGTGGGCATTATGTGTATAAGGGGCACTACTGTGGTCATTATGTATAAGGGGCACTACTATGGGCATTGTGTATAAAGCATTATGTAGAAAGGGCACTACTGTGTGGCATTAGGTGTACAAGGGCCACTACTACTGTGATCATTGTGTATAGGGGCACTACTACTGTGGGCAATATGTGTATAGGGGCACTACTATTGTGTGCATAATGTGTATAGGGGCACTACTACTGTGGGGATTATGTATATAAGGGGCACTGCTACTGTGGACATTTTGCATATAAGCGGCACGACTACTGAGGGCATTACGTGTATAAGTGGCACTACTACTAAGTGCATCATGTGTATAAGGGGCATTACTACTGTCTACATTATGCATATATGGGGCACTACTGTGGGCATAATGTTTATAAGCAGCACTACTACTGTGGGCATTTTTTGTAAGGATCATTACTACTGTGGGCATTATGTGTATAATGGGCACTACTGTGAAGCATAATCTGACTAGGGGTCGCTACTGTGTGATGTACTGTGAATAAGGGATACTACTACATGGCGTACTATGTGTCAAGCACTATGTGCGGTGTAATGTGAATAAGATTGTGCTTTTGTGTGGTATAATTTTAATTGGGAGTACTATTGTGTGGCCACGCCCCTTCTTTATGAGACCACACCCCTTTTCAGGCAGCTTGCTGTCACTTTACAAAGTATTGGAGGGCTCAAATTTATAGTTTGCAAGGGCGTGCCGAACACCCTAGCACCGCCGCTGCCCCCACACCATTTTTTATGTCCTATACTGAGCAGCCTGCATTTGCCTGTTTTGTATTGTATGCTCTCTCCCACCATAGTCTGTTTTGTACTGTGCTCCCAATACCGCCAACCACTTACCTCCTGCATGTTATCCTCCAGTCCTTGCTGCCACTGCGACCCCTCCCGTCGTCTTCACCCGACACTCTGCAAATCTCTTTGCCAGAACATTGCCAGATGATGATCTTCAAAAAAAACACAAAAGACTATCCTTAAGCATAGTACTAATTTAAGTACAATAAAATGTCCATGAGTCAACCACTTTTCCAATTTTCCTTAAACCAAACAACATACTTTTAAATTTATCAGTTTGCCATTTATCTATTTTATTTACTTTTTCATCCCAAAGCCAAGATCCTGCCTCATAGAGACTTATCTGCATCCGCTGCCCTCAGGGCCGGTGCAAGGTCTCTCTGCACCCTAGGCAAAGTTTCAGCCTAGTGCTCCCTAATCTGCAACCCGCCCTCACCACCTCCCGGAGGTATCATTATACATAGAGAAAAGGGGTGACACTCAAGGATTTTTTAAATGAAAAGATATATTGTAATATGTATAAATGTTATAAATAATTAGGTGGAATGTTAGGAATTGAATAGGACACTGGGGCCAGTTTCACTTTTATGCTGAGTGATATACATCTAGTGGGGATATTTAATTGTATGTGTATACATATATATATATATATATATGCACCTACATATATTTTTATGTTCCCGTGTTTTCTCTAATGTGCTGTGCAAACCCCCCACACCCCCACCCGTACCTTCAAATTACTTGATGATACACATGTCGGCACGGAGGAAGCGCTGAAGCATTATGCAGTGCAGCCTGGTAGCGACAGCTGTACCTGATTAGACCTGCAGCCACTGTCAGTGCAGTATAAAAGGAGGATGTCTCATACAGAGACATCCTTCAATTTATTGCTTGATGAAGTCAGTGGCGCCCTCCAAGGGCCGGCGCCCCTAGGCAGCCGCCTAAAGCTGCCTAATGGAAGAGCCGGCCCTGACTGCCCTCTTTATTTCTGTAAAACTACATTTGTATTCTTAAATATGTAATTCCTTCTTGTGCTTCTCCTAATGTTTGCTTGTACCTATATTCCCTGTTGTGTCTATCTTGTCTTTCCTTTCAGCTGACTATACTGCACTCTGTCTTCCTTACCCCCCTCCATTATACCCTGCTATGTAGGACTCACCTCCTCCTACCTGTCTTCCTGCATGGTAACTGGAAACTTCTGCAGCTGTAGCTAGAATGTTACAGGAAGAAGCATTGTGATGTCACAGGATAGGTGTGATGTCACAGTAACCAGCAGCAAAGCTACTAAGTTACAGCTTTCTTACATATACATTTTATACATCAATTATAACTGGATTTACATGAATTTCAAGTTTTGAATAAAATGAAACTAGTGTAGAAAATGAACTATACGGCAATGCTGTACAGAGTGCCTCAATATATAGGTAAAGGGAAAACAGAAGTGAAAGGGATTTCTAGACTAAACCACTACTAATATTTTATAAGGAAATAAAGCTCTTTATCTAGCAGGCTGAATTAATCATTTTTGACCATAGGATCAAACCACTCGCCCTCTGTTGGGAGAATGAGAAAAAGTCCAGCACTCCACTCTTCCAATTACTATACTTGCCCTGGTGCCCTCCGAGATGTCCAAGCATCAGTAATTACACAATATGGAAGAGCGCTACTCATGTTCACACGCAGAATAGATGACTGAAAGGCGGCCTCTGTCCTTTATGTAGCCCACCAGAGATAGAAGGGTATATGGGGAGAAGCAGACGGCTGATTATTTGATCCTGCTCCAGTTATCAGGGCCGGCGACAGGGGGCTGTCAAAGGGGACACCTGTACCGGGCCCCAAGGATCAGAAGGGCCACAAGGATACAACACTTATTGCCCGGCAGGGATGTGAGCCGTCTTGTCCAAATAGGGCAGCGAGCTGTAGGCTGTGTGGGCGCAGCCTCAGAGTGACAGGAGCCTCTCACACATACTAACTGTGCAGCACAAGTGTGCGCCCGCTCTTCCGGGTCCAGCTCTGTTACAGGACATGGCAGTAGCTCCCCTGGCCAGGATTCATGTGATCTATATATATGACCTGAGGGGGCCCGAGAGAGATCAATGTTCCGGGCCCCAAGATTTCTGTTGCCGGCCCTGCTTGAATTCACAGGTTCTCTAGCTGATTAAAACCAGGTGAGATGCAGACTTGAAGTCAGCCAGCCATAGAACCTGTGTAATTCATAAGTGTTGCAGTTTAAAGGGATAGTATGGTAACCTTATATGCGCCACAATTTCCAGTGTAGGAAACACAGTTTAGTTAATCGATAAGATCTGGAATATAAATTAAGTGTGTTGTTCTGCAGTCAGTGAACATATACTGATCAGGCCAGGAGAATACAGGAGTTGATTACCTTGTGTTACAATTATGAGTTTTGTGTATTGTTCTAGGTGCCAGTGGGATGGACAGACGTCAGAACACATACATAATGGAAAATGGCTTCAAAGGTAGGACCATGTCAGAGCCATCCAGAGCGCAGCGCATATAATCAGCCTGCTATGTAAATATGAGCAGTAGAAGCAATGAATGTGTTGCCTGGCTGATTGCTTAAGCAGTGTGTAACAGTTTTTACTTGAATTCAGAATGTAAATCCGTGCAACGTTTTCAGTGGAAATGTTATTAGTCAGTATAATGCACGTGACTTCCTATTATTACCTCACCTCAATTGTGTTTCCTACATAATCTCATTGCAACCGCTCTCTCTAATCCTCCTGTTATTCTATGTAACAATCTAATATTTCTTAATGTTCTATGTAACTCCTTCCAGTGTCATTTCCTGATAAGCCGCTTATTGCTACCCTGTCTTTAATTATTTTGTCCATGTATTGTGTTTATATAGTTTTTTCTCTCTAGAAACTTATAAACAACTCTTACTACGTACCGATACTTTTTTTTTTTTTTTTTTAGATTTTAATGGTGTATAACCATAGGTGTGATATTCTGATGCTTAGATTTTGGCAGAGTATTCTTCTTCTTCTTCTTATTATTATTATTATTATTATTATTATTAGGGACAAGCATTAATATCAACATAATTAACAGTACCCAGGGCTGGAAAGAGATATTGGTGACAGATATTGAACAGTTTAGTACCTATCATGATAATTCCTGTTTACCACCATTACTTTTAATTTAATCCAGTGGTTCCCAAATGCGGTCCTCAAGGCACTCCAACAGTCCAGGTTTTAAGGATATCCAAATTTAGGCATTAGTGACTTAAGGCCTAATTCAGACCTGATCGCAGCAGCAAATTTGTTAGCTAATGGGCAAAACCGTGTGCACTGTAGGGGGACTGAAATCTAAATTGCAGTGTAAAAATAAAGCAGCCAATATTTACCCTGCACAGAAACAAAATTACCCACCCAAATCTGACTCTCTCTGCACATGTTATATATCTGCCCCTCCTGCAGTGCACATGGGCCCTCATTCCGAGTTGTTCGCTCGCTAGCTGCTTTTAGCAGCATTGCACACGTTAGGCCGCCGCCCCCTGGGAGTGTATCTTAGCTTAGCAGAATAGCGAACGAAAAATTAGCAAAACTGCGACTAAATAATTCTTAGCAGTTTCCGAGTAGCTCCAGACCTACTCACAGATTGCGATCACCTCAGTCCGTTTAGTTCCTGGTTTGACGTCACAAACACGCCCTGCGTTCGGCCAGCCACTCCCCCGTTTCTCCAGACACTCCCGCGTTTTTCCCTGACACGCCTGCGTTTTTTTGCAAACGCCGGGAAAACGCTGCGTTACCACCCAGAAACGCCCCTTTCCTGTCAATCATTTACCGATCAGCAGAGCGACTGAAAAGCACCGCAGAATCCTCAGCAATTCGGCTAAGTTTTTAGTTAAATAACTAAGCGCATGCGCCCTGTGTGCCATGCGCATGCGCAGTTTGCAACAATTCGCAGCATAGCGAAAATCGGCAACGAGCAAACAACTCGGAATGACCCCCATGGTTTTGTCCATTAGCTAACAAATTTGCTGCTGCGGTCAGATCTGAATTAGGCCATTAATTAGTACCTCGGTCAGATTGATTTTAGCATGTGTGCACAAGCAGGGATATCCCTAAAACTTGAACTGTTAGGGTGCCTTGAGAACTGCATTTTGGAACCACTGTTATAATCCTTGTCCCCATTAATCAGTGTAATACACTTCTGCGATCTCTAAGTTTGGAAGTAAAGCTTGTGCATCCAAACGTGTACTACAGTGTCCTGTCAGGCACAGACAGTGAATAAAAAAAGTATGAACTGAAATATAATAATATGATGCTCTGCACTGACATGTGAGACTGTAGCATTGAGTCCACCAATGTCTGTGCGGGAGGAATGCAGCATGCTCTTGGTTGGTGGCAGCAAAGCAGTCTCAGGCGTTGTTACAGAATATCCCCAGAATATCCTGTAAATGCCCTATTGGGTTATTATAGGGGGGGCATTGTTATCCTGGAAGACACCTTTCCTGTCAGAACACTCACAGGACTTCATTAACCATTTTAAATACGGAACTCCGCAGCAACTGCGTTTCAGAGATGTCAGAAAGTCTTTTCTCAAGAGAAAGGAGTTTCTGACATCTCCAAAATGCCGCTGCTGTCTTGTATTTTAAAATGTTTAATGTTTCCTTGTGGCATGTTTATGTTCCTCTAACATTTGTACAGAGGCATGTTAATAAATATATTACACTTTCAGATTTAAAAAGAAAAAAAATCAGAAAAAGTTGAATCTTCTTTTGAGTAAGAGGGTGTAGTATACATTTCATGTTACTAGTACTTGAAGAGTTCACATGTTTAATTGGCCATTGGTCATTTAGATAAGCAAGTCACAGGCTTAGCATCATTAGGTGTTATCCCTATGTACCAATCAATTATCTGCTTTGGTTCACACTGAATCTGAGGACAATAATACTCCCATAGGGTCACGCAAGCCAGCTTTTGCAGATCCTTGCAAAAAGGCCAATAAATCTCCGTCCAACAACGGAGATCCTGGCCTCTACCTTCCCCCTAAACGGCAGTGACACGCCTCACAAATGGAGGCCGTCGCATCCCCCAATCAACTTCAGATTGTCAATTACTGACAGTTTGATGCCATGCTCCGTCCTGTGTCGCAGGACCTGTTTGCGCACACGTGCAGAACTGTTCCTGAACAAAGTACCGAACATTGGTACTTTGTTGCATTAGGTGCAGACACAATCAACTCCTAACTGTCATGTCTTTGGAAAATGACAGGTGACAGCTGGAACTGATTGTCTGGACCACCATTTATCATACGCAATGAGTTTTATCACTGCTTGATAAATGGCCCCCTATATTTTGGGTTAAAAAAATATACCAGGGACTGAAATAATTCGTAACCACACATGATATATTGTCACACGTTTGGTGGCTTCTTCAGTAATCAATTGTTTGACCCACTTGTTTTATCCCCTAAACCTATATATATATTTTTTAACTTTCCATAGAGTTCCCGTCTTGAGAACACTCGCTTCTTGGGGCGGGATGTACTAAAGGGAAAATGCGGTAAAACACCCGTTTTCGGGGTTTTACTGCATTTTCATATGTACTAACCCCCGGCTGCTGCATTTTTGCCCCTGAGGGTATTGTCATCTTTTGATGGCGATACCCTATAGAAGACTATGGGCTTCGTACCGCCGGCCGCCGCATCCCACCACCTCCGCCGCACCACCGCCCCCTCTCCCCGGCATACCTCCGTCCAGGCAGCCCTGGTCCCGGAAGCTAAACTCCTCCTACCCCTAGCAACACAGCCAGAGGTCCTTCCAGCTGCAGGGAGGAGGAGAAGGCGCCCGGGACAGCCTGCTGCCTGCTTCCCGGGCCAGGGAGGAGATGGAGAGCCCCCCGCACACCTTCTCACAGGTGTCACTGGGGGCCTCCGTCACCGCATTGCGATGTTAATCGCATATGTTAGTACTGCGGTAGGTGGCGAGGGGCGGCAATGTATTTTAATACATCCCACCCAGAGGGATAACTGCAATTATCCCTATCTCTCTCCAAGCAGATTTCTCTGACGTCCTAAGTGGATGCTGGGGACTCCGTCAGGACCATGGGGATTAGCGGCTCCGCAGGAGACAGGGCACAAAAGTAAAAGCTTTAGGATCAGGTGGTGTGCACTGGCTCCTCCCCCTATGACCCTCCTCCAAGCCTCAGTTAGATTTTTGTGCCCGGCCGAGAAGGGTGCAATCTAGGTGGCTCTCCTAAAGAGCTGCTTAGAGTAAAAGTTTGTTAGGTTTTTTATTTTCAGTGAGTCCTGCTGGCAACAGGCTCACTGCTACGAGGGACTTAGGGGAGAGAAGTGAACTCACCTGCATGCAGGATGGATTGGCTTCTTAGGCTACTGGACACCATTAGCTCCAGAGGGAGTCGGAACACAGGTCTCACCCTGGGGTTCGTCCCGGAGCCGCGCCGCCGACCCCCTTGCAGATGCCGAAAAGTGAAGAGGTCCAGAAACGGCGGCAGAAGACTCTTCAGTCTTCATAAGGTAGCGCACAGCACTGCAGCTGTGCGCCATTGTTGTCAGCACACTTCATAGCAGCGGTCACTGAGGGTGCAGGGCGCTGGGGGGGGCGCCCTGGGCAGCAATGATAGTACCTTATTCTGGCTAAAAATACATCACATATAGCCCCTGGTGGCTATATGGATGTATTTAACCCCTGCCAGGTCTCAGAAAAACGGGAGAAGAAGCCCGCCGAAAAGGGGGCGGGGCCTATTCTCCTCAGCACACAGCGCCATTTTCCCTCACAGAAATGCTGGTGGGAAGGCTCCCAGGCTCTCCCCTGCACTGCACTACAGAAACAGGGTTAAAACAGAGAGGGGGGGCACTTATTTGGCGATATGTATATATATATTAAAATGCTATAAGGGAAAAACACTTATATAAAGGTTGTCCCTGTATAATTATAGCGTTTTTGGTGTGTGCTGGCAAACTCTCCCTCTGTCTCCCCAAAGGGCTAGTGGGGTCCTGTCCTCTATCAGAGCATTCCCTGTGTGTGTGCTGTGTCGGTACGTGTGTGTCGACATGTATGAGGACGATGTTGGTGAGGAGGCGGAGCAATTGCCTGAAATGGTGATGTCACTCTCTAGGGAGTCGACACCGGAATGGATGGCTTATTTAAGGAATTACGTGATAATGTCAACACGCTGCAAGGTCGGTTGACGACATGAGACGGCCGGCAAACAAATTAGTACCTGTCCAGGCGTCTCAAACACCGTCAGGGGCTGTAAAACGCTCATTTACCTCAGTCGGTCGACACAGACACGGACACTGACTCCAGTGTCGACGGTGAAGAAACAAACGTATTTTCCTTTAGGGCCACACGTTACATGTTAAGGGCAATGAAGGAGGTGTTACATATTTCTGATACTACAAGTACCACAAGAAGGGTATTATGTGGGGTGTGAAAAAACTACCTGTAGTTTTTCCTGAATCAGATAAATTAAATGAAGTGTGTGATGATGCGTGGGTTTCCCCCGATAGAAAATTATTGGCGGTATACCCTTTCCCGCCAGAAGTTAGGGCGCGTTGGGAAACACCCTTTAGGGTGGATAAGGCGCTCACACGCTTATCAAAACAAGTGGCGGTACCGTCTCCAGATAGGGCCGCCCTCAAGGAGCCAGCTGAGAGGCTGGAAAATATCCTAAAAAGGTATATACACACATACTGGTGTTATACTGCGACCAGCGATCGCCTCAGCCTGGATGTGCAGCGCTGGGGTGGCTTGGTCGGATTCCCTGACTGAAAATATTGATACCCTTGACAGGGACAGTATTTTATTGACTATAGAGCATTTAAAGGATGCATTTCTATATATGCGAGATGCACAGAGGGATATTTGCACTCTGGCATCAAGAGTAAGTGCGATGTCCATATCTGCCAGAAGATGTTTATGGACACGACAGTGGTCAGGTGATGCAGATTCCAAACGGCACATGGAAGTATTGCCGTATAAAGGGGAGGAGTTATTTGGGGTCGGTCCATCGGACCTGGTGGCCTCGGCAACAGCTGGAAAATCCACCTTTTTTACCCCAAGTCACATCTCAGCAGAAAAAGACACCGTCTTTTCAGCCTCAGTCCTTTCGTCCCCATAAGGGCAAGCGGGCAAAAGGCCAGTCATATCTGCCCAGGGATAGAGGAAAGGGAAGAAGACTGCAGCAGGCAGCCCATTCCCAGGAACAGAAGCCCTCCACCGCTTCTGCCAAGTCCTCAGCATGACGCTGGGGCCGTACAAGCGGACTCAAGTGCGGTGGGGGGTCGTCTCAAGAGTTTCAGCGCGTAGTGGGCTCACTCGCAAGTGGACCCCTGGATCCTACAAGTAGTATCCCAGGGGTACAGACTGGAAATTCGAGACGTCTCCCCCTCGCAGGCTCCTGATGTCTGCTTTACCAACGTCTTCCTCCGACAGGGAGGCAGTATTGGAAATAATTCACAAGCTGTATTCCCAGCAGGTGATAATCAAAGTACCCCTCCTACAACAAGGAAAGGGGTATTATTCCACACTATATTGTGGTACTGAAGCCAGACGGCTCGGTGAGACCTATTCTAAATGGGAAATCTTTGAACACTTACATACAAAGGTTCAAATCAAGATGGAGTCACTCAGAGCAGTGATAGCGAACCAGGAAGAAGGGGACTATATGGTGTCCCTGGACATCAAGGATGCTTACCTCCATGTCCCAAATTGCCCTTCTCACCAAGGGTACCTCAGGTTCGTGGTACGGAACTGTCACTATCAGTTTCAGACGCTGCCGTTTGGATTGTCCACGGCACCCCGGGTCTTTACCAAAGTAATGGCCGAAATGATGATTCTTCTTCAAAGAAAAGGCGTCTTAATTATCCCTTACTTGGACGATCTCCTGATAAGGGCAAGGTCCAGAGAACAGTTGGAAGTCGGAGTAGCACTATCTCAAGTAGTTCTACGACAGCACGGGTGGATTCTAAATATCCAAAATCGCAGCCGTTTCCGACGACACGTCTGCTGTTCCTAGGGATGGTTCTGGACACAGTCCAGAAAAAGGTGTTTCTCCCGGAGGAGAAAGCCAGGGAGTTATCCGAGCTAGTCAGGAACCTCCTAAAACCAGGAAAAGTGTCAGTGCATCATTGCACAAGAGTCCTGGGAAAAATGGTGGCTTATTACGAAGCGATTCCATTCGGCAGATTCCACGCAAGAACTTTTCAGTGGGATCTGCTGGACAAATGGTCCGGATCGCATTTTCAGATGCATCAGCGGATAACCCTATCTCCAAGGACAAGGGTGTCTCTCCTGTGGTGGTTACAGAGTGCTCATCTTCTAGAGGGCCGCAGATTCGGCATTCAGGATTGGATGCTGGTGACCACGGAGGCCAGCCTGAGAGGCTGGGGAGCAGTCACACAGGGAAAAAATTTCCAGGGAGTGTGATCACGTCTGGAGATTTTTCTCCACATAAATATACTGGAGCTAAGGGCAATTTACAATGCTCTAAGCTTAGCAAGACCTCTGCTTCAAGGTCAGCCGGTATTGATCCAGTGGGACAACATCACGGCAGTCGCCCACGTAAACAGACAGGGCGGCACAAGAAGCAGGAGGGCAATGGCAGAAACTGCAAGGATTTTTCGCTGGGCGGAAAATCATGTGATAGCACTGTCAGCAGTGTTCATTCCGGGAGTGGACAACTGGGAAGCAGACTTCCTCAGCAGGCACAACCTCCACCCGGGAGAGTGGGGACTTCATCGGGAAGTCTTCCACATGATTGTGAACCGTTGGAAAAGACCAAAGGTGGACATGATGGCGTCCCGCCTGAACAAAAAACTGGACAAGTATTGCGCCAGGTCAAAAGACCCTCAGGCAATAGCTGTGGACGTTCTGGTAACACTGTGGGTGTACCAGTCGGTGTATGTCTTCCCTCCTCTGCTTCTCATACCCAAGGTATTGAGAATTATAAGACGTAGAGGAGTAAGAACTATACTCGTGGCTCCGGATTGGCCAAGAAGGACTTGGTACCCGGAACTTCAAGAGATGCTCACAGAGGACTCATGGCCTCTGCCGCTAAGAAGGGACTTGCTTCAGCAAGTACCATGTCTGTTCCAAGACTTACCGCGGCTGCGTTTGACGGCATGGCGGTTGAACGCCGGATCCTAAGGGAAAAAGGCATTCCGGAAGAGGTCATTCCTACCCTGGTCAAAGCCAGGAAGGAGGTGACCGCACAACATTATCACCACATGTGGCGAAAATATGTTGCGTGGTGTGAGGCCAGGAAGGCCCCATGAAGAAATTTCAACTCGGTCGTTTCCTGCATTTCCTGCAAACAGGAGTGTCTATGGGCCTCAAAGTGGGGTCCATTAAGGTTCAAATTTCGGCCCTGTCGATTTTCTTCCAGAAAGAATTGGCTTCAGTTCCTGAAGTCCAGAAGTTTGTCAAGGGAGTACTGCATATACAACCCCCTTTTTGTGCCTCCAGTGGCACTGTGGGATCTCAACGTAGTTCTGGGATTCCTAAAATCACATTGGTTTAAACCGCTCAAATCTGTGGATTTGAAATATCTCACAGGGAAAGTGACCATGCTGTTGGCCCTGGCCTCGGCCAGGCGAGTGTCAGAATTGGCGGCATTTGTCTCAAAAAAGCCCATATCTGATTGTCCATTCGGACAGGGCAGAGCTGCGGACTCATCCCCAGTTTCTCCCTAAGGTGGTGTCAGTGTTTCACCTGAACCAGCTTATTGTGGTACCTGCGGCTACTAGGGACTTGGAGGACTCCAAGTTGCTAGATGTTGTCAGGGCCCTGAAAATATAGTTTCCAGGACGGCTGGAGTCAGGAAAACTGACTTGCTGTTATCCTGTATGCACCCAACAAACTGGGTGCTCTTGCTTCTAAGCAGACGATTGCTAGTTGGATGTGTAGTACAATTCAGCTTGCACATTCTGTGGCAGGCCTGCCACAGCCAAAATATGTAAATGCCCATTCCACAAGGAAGGTGGGCTCATCTTGGGCGGCTGCCCGAGGGGTCTCGGCTTTACAACTTTGCCGAGCTGATACTTGGTCAGGGGCACACCCTGACTGAGGAGGACCTGGAGTTCTCTCATTCGGTGCTGCAGAGTCATCCGCACTCTCCCGCCCGTTTGGGAGCTTTGGTATAATCCCCATGGTCCTGACGGAGTCCCCAGCATCCACTTAGGACGTCAGAGAAAATAAGAATTTACTTACCGATAATTCTATTTCTCGTAGTCCGTAGTGGATGCTGGGCGCCCATCCCAAGTGCGGATTGTCTGCAATACTTGTACATAGTTATTGTTACAAAAATCGGGTTATTATTGTTGTGAGCCATCTTTTCAGAGGCTCCGCTGTTATCATGCTGTTAACTGGGTTCAGATCACAGGTTGTACAGTGTGATTGGTGTGGCTGGTATGAGTCTTACCCGGGATTCAAAATCCTTCCTTATTGTGTACGCTCGTCCGGGCACAGTATCCTAACTGAGGCTTGGAGGAGGGTCATAGGGGGAGGAGCCAGTGCACACCACCTGATCCTAAAGCTTTTACTTTTGTGCCCTGTCTCCTGCGGAGCCGCTAATCCCCATGGTCCTGACGGAGTCCCCAGCATCCACTACGGACTACGAGAAATAGAATTATCGGTAAGTAAATTCTTATTTTATTCAAGCTTGGAGAGAGATAAAGTACCATCCTAACTGACATGTTGTAGGCCGTAGGGCACATGTACTAAGCCTTGGAGTGATACAGTGGAGAGAAATAACCTACCAACCAATAAGCTCCTAGCTGTCATTTTTCAAACACAGCCTGTAACATGGCAGTTAGGAGCTGATTGGCTAGCACTTTATCTCTCTCCAGACTTTGATAAATCTGCCCCTAAATTTGAAAACAATATTTTGCTAAGAGCCTTCCGTCACTAGTCCTCCTGCTGTGTGGGAACCCTGCCCCATCCACTTTGTAACGTGCAATCAGTGGCTTCCTGCAGCCTCTATTGCCATTGTGACACTGCCCCTGTCACAGTCAGCCCTGCCCTCACTAACACAGTTACAGGAATGCACAGCTCATCTATCTCCTGCCGCTGTCACTATTACAATGATCTGATTGGCCACAGGCTGTTCATTCCACGCCCACCTCACAGCTGGGGACATTATGGGCAAGCAAGAGCTGAAGATTGAATATATAAAGGTGCTAAGATACAGTACTAGTCCAGTACAACTAAAAAATAGCAGCGCCTAAGGGAAAGGAAAGGGTTAATTCACGTTCACATGGATGCATGACACTCCCCGATAACATTCAGGTCCACGGACTAACATGTGCTTGGTTACTGGCACTGTGTTGCTAGGATGCTATATATAGATACATTAACTGTACTTTATAGCTTGACCCTAGAGGGTTTATACATCTAGAATATCCATAATACACTTAGCTTGTCACCAAAGTCCTTCAACACTGGCAAGTGAAGTACTAATAAATGTCCAGGGCCTGACAATGGTGCAGTGACTTACGGTAAGTAAAGTCCAGTAACTGTAAAACTTAATATTGTCAGTGGGGGAAATTAGGAAAGGAGTAGCTGCAACAGCCTGCTCTATGCCAGAACAGCCATTTATCCAATCACATTTTTCTAGTATGGTTACAAATGAAAGCAAACATCTGATTCGTTACTGGGGGTCACAGAGGATCTTCATAAATACTCCTCAATATGTAAATGGAAGTGGATCATGCATCTAGTGTGGATTATAGGGACAGTAGATGCTGCTTACCAGATATGTAACAACACAGGGCTGTGATCTCCAGTCTGACATCTGATTTCTGATTATCTCCTGCAGAGTGTTATTTTACAGTAGGTACTCCCGGATTGTACTAACGTGATGTGTGTGTGTGTGTGTGTGTGTGTGTGTGTGTGTGTGTGTGTGTGTGTGTGTGTGTGTGTGTGTGTGTGTGTGTGTGTGTGTGTGTGTGTGTGTGTGTGTGTGTGTGTGTGTGTGTGTGTGTGTCTCTCTGCAGGAATATGTATTTTGCTCATGTATGAATGTGAGACAGTGCCCATGTTAATGTGAGTAACTGGATGTGTGCCAGTAGTTTGGCAGGGACACAACTGGGCAGTCACGCTGCTGTGTTGGGAAGAGATAGAACGTCTCTGTTTCCCCTGCCTGTGTGTGCCACTCTTTGTTTGCTAACATCCTCGCCTACAAACAATGTTTTCCTGCTCATCCCTCATCCTGTGCATGCTGTCTTATGCACCCGCTTGCTCGCTGCCTCTCATTGTGTCTGCTCTGAAACCCTCACACAAAGGGGGAGATTTATCAAGCCTTCCAATGAGGATAAATTGCGGTGTTGCCAGTGCAACCAAACAGATTCTAGCTATCATTTTTCTAGTTCCTTTTATAAAATGATAGCTAACGTCTGATAGGCTACACCTCCACTTGTCCTCTTTAGAGGGTTTAATAAATAAGTCTCCCCCAAAGTCACCACCAGATTTTCTTAAATAGGGCAAGGTTGTCGGCAAGCCCAGAGTTTACGTCAAGACAGAGCTGTCGGCAAGCCCAGTAAGTCAGTTTCCATTTTCTACATAACTATCCAGACCCTACAGAATAACCACTGGTCTGTTGTCATACTCACTGTATAGGAGGCTTTTTCCGCAATATACAGACCACGTCCTGCACATGACACAGTTGTCTCCAGGGGTAACGAACAGAACCTGAAAAAACATTCTTTTTAGTAAAAAAAATCTTTCAGACTCCTTTGTAGTTTGTAAATCTAGTTTGTGTCACTTCCACCGTATGTATTAGTAGTCAGGTGCAGTGGCCCATGTACTCATGTCTCCAACTATACAGACCTGCTTGGACACATAGCCAGCTCAATTGTTGCTATTTGGATTCACATACACTAATTTTTTTGTCTTGGAGGGTTTATTTTCTATATTTTTGCATAGTTGGCTTCCCTAGGCCCAGACAGACAAGTAAGGGCTGGTCCTCTCTTTATGATGACACTAGGCCGCAGCAGCAGAAGACGGTCCCACTTAGAGCCACTTCTACTAGTACTGCAAGAGGAGAAATAATGCGTTACCAGCATTAGGGGGCGCTAAAATGTGTTTTGGATACAATGAACACTACAAATACATTTTTGTCACATGCGATGCACAGGATGTTGCTGCTGCACAGGGTCATGCTATGTCTAGCTTTGCCCCTGAACTTGTCTACAACAAAACCCAGCCCTCCCCTAACACCCTCTACATTTGTTGCCCCTGACTTACCAGCTCCTGAGATATAGATATCATTTTTTTTTTTAAATCTCCAGGGCTTTCCTCCTCCTGCCTTTTTTCCTGCTGCCTATTAAGCTCCAGTCTTTCCCCCAAGATTTTTTGACTTGTGTTTGTTGCTTTTTGCAGATTGTATGAAAGAGTCAGGGTGCAGTTCCAGCACCTGCTCACTGAGCAGCAGTGAGAACCCTTATGCCACCATTACAGACCCCCCCGCGCAGCACTCCAAACACTCAGAGAACAGCTACGTGGAAATGACATCACCTGTCCATACAGATGCCCCATACTCAGATATGCCACCCTCATCCAAAGCTAACAAAAATGTGTATGACGTGGGTAAGTGCCAGTCTTCATGCCAGCTGCAAACATGCATGACACACTATCACTACCAGAGTCAGCTTGACACCGGCACATCACTTTATGCATGCCCTCCTGATTACCTTTGCTTCCTGCATCAACCCCAGTGACCAGGCTCTCTTTATCCTTTACTCAGATTGTTTAACGTGCTTCCTTGTCCAACTCCAACAGGAGGCAGCCATTGTGTGACCTGAAACAAGATTTGTGAGTTATAGTTCATTGATGTTCCTAGTAGACTGATAGCTCCACTCTTGATCCAGCCAACAAGATGGCTGCCTGCACAGTGTGGAGACAAAGGGTATACTTTAAAGACATTCTCACATGCTTTCATTAGCCTGTAGGTAATCTCTGGCCCAACCTGAGTTGGACAAGCAGGCAGCAGTAGTATCTGCTATGCTGACATGTCCGCCTGCCCACCTCTCAGTTACTTGTATCTTCCCTTTTTATTGCTGTTCCTTCCTCAACAAACTTTGTCCAGTGTTTTCTATCCAGAAAGCAGCAGCTTCATTGATCTGTTTATTGAGTAGCTACATGTTCTTTCTTCTGTGTCCTCGTCCTGACACCAACCTCCTTCTTTCCCTCTCTTCTGCCACACATTATCTCTACATCTGCCCACAAAGCACTATTACTGCATACATTTCATGTCTCTGCTGTCTCTGTGTCTCATGTATCAGAGTGCTGTTACAGTCACTATGTAAGGAGTGTGGTATATAGGGGGTCATTACAAATTGATCGCACGCTGCCGATTTTCGCTGCAGTGCGATCAGGTCTCTACTGCGCACGTGTGTCGTACGGGTACAATGCGGATCGTTGCTGAGCTATGGATTTAACGAAGAATCCATACGCACAGCCGATCGCAAGAAGATTGACAGAAAGAGACAGAAGA
The DNA here is from genome assembly GCF_028390025.1 of Pseudophryne corroboree. Taxonomy (NCBI): domain Eukaryota; kingdom Metazoa; phylum Chordata; class Amphibia; order Anura; family Myobatrachidae; genus Pseudophryne; species Pseudophryne corroboree. The sequence continues at coordinate 197,778,902 of NC_086449.1, forward strand.
TGTCAAGAAAGATGTCAACTGACCGTTTTCTGGGAGTGGTAGGGAAAACGCAGGCATGTCCGGGCGTTTGGAGGGCGGGTGTGTGACGCCAATTCTGGCACCAAAAAGACTGAAGTGATCGCAAGGGCTGAGTACGTTCAGACCTACTCTCAAACTGCACAAAATGTTTTTGCAGAGCTCAGCTGCACAGGCGTTCGCACACTTGCAAAGAGAAAATACACTCCCCCGTGGTGGGCGACTATGCGTTTGCACAGCTGCTAAAAACGGCTAGCGTGCGATCAACTCGGAATGACCCCCATAGTTGTAAATAAACTTTTTGTTGCGGAGCTAACAATTTAGGGTGCTGAGGGGGAATGTAGCAAACCTTCTAAAGAGTAGAGAAGTTGCCCATACCAACCAGCTACTATCTAGCATTTATCTGGTACATTTTATAAAATTATAATTGGTTGTTATGGGCAACGTCTCCCCTTGTACACTTCAACACTCTTTGCAAGGTCTGATACATTTCCCCCTAAATCTTATATTATAGGTTACCTTATATGAATGTTCAGACCCCAGATTATATCAGCAGACTGTAAAATCCAGCACAATCTAGAGATCATGAAAGAGATGCAATCTTACCTAATATATAGAAAAAAAACCCTCCTCCAGCGCACCATAATGACCAGTGAATAGGACATACATCCGATAACAGCAATGCAGACATCTCTGGGCCTGATTCAGAGATGGGCACTATTGCACAGGTGCTGCGACTTTGTATGCATCAGCTGTGCAATAATACCCTAATGCCGCAGGAGGTGTCTGGTGTAAATAGACGCTTCCTGCTGGCTTCTCTGATCTGCTTCTGCACCTGGAGACAGGGCCGTCTTAACAGCAGTGTATGCCCCTGGGCAAGGCAATGCACTGGGTCCCCTACCCATCCTGCAGCGGTAGGGGTGTTATCAGTGGCAGCTTTGATGTCCTGCAGGCGATAGGGGGTGTTCTAGCTTCCACTCGGCATGTAGGACCTGGAGCAGTAATTTCAGCTAATCACTCCTTTACTGCACAGATGGTGGGAGATGGGGCAGGAGGGAGAACACTAAACTGTAAAAGGAAGCATTGGGCTGAATGAAGGGGCCCTGGTACATGACTTCCAGGGTGGTAGTGGGTGTTTAATACACAGGGGAGGGGTGGAGTGATCTTAATATTCATAATTTTCCAGTGGAAGGGCAGCTTGCTTGACTACAGATATCTCCAGGGGATAAAAAAAAACTAGAGAGTCCCACCTTTCAGGAGGTACTGGGGACTTGGAGATTAGAGTTCAGGAGCCAGAGCAATCCTTCGACAAATATATAAAACTGCATACCAGGCGTGTGGAGCTGGTGCAGGGACGAGCTGCTGGAAGTCAGATATCAATGGTCTGGGCATAGTAGAGACAAGCTGCCAGTGTCCTCTGAAATGGCATAGTCCCAGTTTTTGGAGTATACCCTCAAAAAAAGTCAGTAAAAAAAAAATTCAGACAGAGCCCAAGATATCTGGCTGGGAAGAGCAATTAACAAGCTTGGATGAGGACCACTGCTTTTAAGTCTAAAATCTCCGGTTCCCATGGGCCGCTTTTCAAAAATCTGGTACCTCTGGAAAAAGGGGACCCTCAGCTATCAGCCTATAGCCCTTATATTCCTGGGGCCCTTGGGCAACTGCCCATTAAGCCCATACAAAAAGATGGCCCTGCCTGGAGATGCACCATTGGATCATCTGCTTAAACATTGGCCATCTGAATAACCTTCGGGTTACTCGGGAGGGCCGGTGTTTTCACGCTGCCAGTGCCAGTGAAGCTGTGTCCAAGGCACAGCCACTGGCCTCGGTAAGCCTAGAAAATGAGGCCAACTCATCCCTGTTTTCTAAAATGCTGACTGTTGCCGTCCCACAAGGCGGCAACATGTCAAAATACAGACCCTGCACATGTGCAGATCGCCCAACATTGTAGGTTTACGTAAACCATTGGGTTTGCATACATCTCTGAATTAGGCCCTAAGTTACATACATTTGCAAACATATGGTAAGCCACCAGCCACGGTAAGGCATCTCTGCTCTGGTGGTCCTACACTAACTGATAATAGCACCTACTTTGGATCATACATTTATGTATTTCTAAATTGAGAGCTAACTTACCTGCAGGCATCCTCCAATATGGTACTACAAGAATCAGCATGCTGTACCCTCCCAACTACTGGTGGCTTACCATATATTTGCAAATATATATAACAGATCTCTGCATTTCTTTTATTATGTATGACATATATCTCTCTTGCTGGTTCGTTATGGTGTGCTGGGGGAATTAGTTTTTTCTAGTCTAGATTAAACCCTCCCTTACATGCACCTGTCATGGACCAATACATTTATTGAGCAACTACCAGTATTAAGTAATATTTAGCCAACTTGCATATGATGCTGTTCCTTTATTCTGTGTTTTTGTGTGGTTGGCAATGCCTCTTTTCATCTACTGTATACCTTTATATCTAAGGAGTCAGTCAGGCACTGAGTGAATATATATATATCTGCTTTGAACAAAGGCCCAGTGTGACTCTCATCCCATCAGCCGGCCACAGTGTTTCTGAACTTCAAGAATCTGCACAGATAGGGACTCTTGACAGTTATGTTCTAGCTTTATGTTCTTGTCTATTCGAGCAAATCCTAATAGCATCACTTGCTGGTATACTTAAGGGAGGTCAGTGAGACGCCACAAAGAACAGTGTGACCTTTCTTGTAAATATTCTGCAGGCCTCTGAAATGTTTGATTAACATAGCATGAAACAAGTATTAGCCTTTGATTAGCTTCAATGGGAAAATGTATAATATAAAATGTGCATTCATTTTTATTTTGATCTGTGCTTAATAGAAAGCGTCTTCTACTTTATTTTGTGAACACTCACATACTGCAGCTCTTAAAACATTATATAAAGTGCTGAGGTATGCATCCATTAACTCTAACTCTAGCGTTTTACTGATCTAGAGACTGGAAATTAAAAGAATATATGCAATGATCAACCTCCATATAAAATTACTTTATTGCAAAGATATAACTGTATCACATATATAATAATTTCCACTTTAACACCAAAATATCTAGAAATATATACTAAGTGTATGTTTTCAAAATAATCTGAATCTACAAATTCATTGGTGTATAAATCTTTTACCAATGTAAAAGCCAATGACCAAATAAATAAGGTCTCCTATAAAATCACATAAAGTTACAATCTACTTTATCAATGTTGATTCATGCATCTGTGAGTCAGGATTAATGCTCTGTAAATATTTAATAAAATGTCCTGTTCATAGGCACACAGTATTATTATTATCCTTTATTTATATGGTGCCACAAGGGTTCTGCAGCGCCCAGAGGAAGGTAATCTCTGTCTTTCAAATTGACCAATGTTAAAACTACCAAAACTAGGGGCAAACATTGTCCCCATGGCTGTACCAAGTGTCTGCGAATAAAAACACTTTATCATGTACAAAGTACTTATGTGCCCACAAAACAAAAAAAAAATGAAATCCAAGAAAAACTCTAGGGGCTGGATGTAATGATGTGCGAGTTCGGCGGCTGTGCGGGATGCCGGCCGAACGCTGACTTTTTTTTTTTAAAGGGGCAACTACTTACAAGTCATGGTTTTACCTTGTGATTGCCCCTTTAAAAAAAGTCAGTGTTCAGCTGGCATCCCGCACAGCCGCCGAACTCGGGCAGCATTACATCCCGCCTTTGATGTAAAAACTCCCAATTAAAACTATTGCAGGATCAAAAAGAGTTAACTAGGAAATTACAAACAACATTGATACTGGATCAAAAAAGTTCACTAGGGAAGCAACTGCTTCCACTTTGGATTGATTTAATTGGATGAAACATCTACAAATCTGACATGAATCTTAAAGATTTTGGGGTCTGTAGAGATAGATAAAGTGGACAGAGATAACGTACCTGCCAACCAGCTCCTAGCTGCGATGTTACAGGGCTGTGGGGTCTATGTACTAAGCCTTAGAGAGAGATAAAGTAGACTGAGATAAAGTACCAGCCAACCAGCTCCTGTCATGTTTCAAACACAGCCTGTAACGTGGCAGTTCGGAGCTGATTGGCCGGCACTTTATCTCTCTCCAAGGCTTAGTAAATAGACATGTTTATTTCTCCTGAGGAAACGGTCAGCAGGCAGAGAAACGTGTCATGCTGCTTTATGACACTCATGAGCATACCTGGATTGCGTAAATGACACTTTCTGTTCTGTCGTATTGATTCTCATCTTGATCCAGACTTATCACTGCCATAAGAGAGACATTATCTCGCTGTATAACTTTGATGTGACCAGTGAGAGGCACTGCCTGTGAAGAAGGCTGCTGTGATCTGTCATGGGACAGAGCAGTGAGAGAACATATAATATTGCTCAGTTTACAATGTTCACATTATCTTGGTCCACTTACATTAATGAGAATTGCCAGTGTGAGTAGATGATACAAACTAACACTCCTTATTTTGGCTTTAGATTTTAATACAGGTGACTATGAGGTCTATGTACTAAGCTTTGGAGAGAGATAAAGTGGACAGAGATAAAGTACCAGCCAATCAGCTCCTAACTGCCGTGTTACAGGCTGGGTTTAAAAAAAAAAAATGACAGGAGCTGGTTGATTGGTACTTTATTTCAGTCTACTTTATCTCTCACCAAGGCTTAGTACATAGGGGGATATTTAAAAAACATAATTATCTAAAAAGAATCTGGAGAATGTGATATTTCTGTTTTCTGGATATGGATAGAGATAAATATTTGGTGAGTGTTGATCAGAGATGTGCGGAAAAGGTAGGCGGGGGAGACACTGACTTACCTGTCATAGACTTTTTACTCCAGAGTTTTGACTCTAAAAATTATTAGAATAATACAAAGAAGATATTTATAATAAGTGCTTTATATTTTTAATATACTTTATAGCTATGGCATATACGTCAGTATGACAGGAAAGGCTCTGCCTCACCCCACCGCACATCACTGCTATAAGCTAATTGGTTGCATTGTGCAACTTTTCCACTGGTCCATTTCTCCATTCTTTTCACTTCTTGATACATCGTACCTATAGAACCTACTGGCCAACAAAATAGCTGTATATATATATATCTACTACTCCAATGTGACAGAGCGCTGGAGGCTTAAATACCAAATGTGGGGCAGATGTACTATGTTGCTGGTATTGATATGTCTTTTAAAGCAGACTCGAGGCAGTATTAATGTGAACCCCTTACCATCAACAGTGAGGTCAGCCATTTTTTAAACTCTGATCCAGTATTCATTCTGTAAACTGGATGAGAACTAACTAGCTGGTTAGGTTTGCTGGGCGGAAAATTTTACCCCTGTGCACACCCTTAGGAGTTGAAAAATTCCTGCTTAGTGGGTGGCTGCAAATAACTGTCGCAGTTTCCAGACCACCCAGCAGGTCACATGTTCCAGGTCACCCAGCAGGTGCACAGGGAGAGTTCACCAGCTGTCACATTTTCCAGAGCACAATGGTGATGCATTGTAAATGGCAGGCAGACTTTTGACCACATAACTCTGAAAACAAAGCAACAATTACGCAAATATTTTTCTGCAGATCTACAGTCCAAGGGCGTAATTCAGTAAGGATCGCTATTGAGGCTGGAATAGCAATTGGCGCAAAACTGCTACTGCTAAAAATCGCATGTGAAGAGCCACCCAGAAAGGAAAAAGACGCCCACCACTGCATTCACACATTTGCGTATGCAGTTGCATAACTGCGATGCATACTCAGAAATCGATCACGATCGACCGTTGCAGTTGACCTACGAAAAAGGCCATGACACGCCTGCGTTTTCCCAACCACTCCCCACAAACGCCATGTTTCCTCTCATGTCAATAACTTTGCGGTCGCTTTTCACTGGGTCTGTGATTCTCACATTTGCAAATGATAGTGAATTAGGCCCCAAGACCTTTAATTTGGTATTTGATTTGATGTTCCCTGACCAGACAGCGGCATCATAGAAATATGTCTGGGGGCGTGGTTTGGCCAGCAAGCTGAAAGGAAGGGTTATATGGCAGCTCCTGCTAGCCCTTCACGAATTTAGCATTTAGAATAACCAAAACGGGTCTTTCATCGACCCCATAGCACCTAGTAGCTCTACCCTAATCCACCTGATCGAGGGGTAACGACTGCGGAGCCGGGGGACCCTTTTAAGGGTCTCTGCGGGTTGCGGCCTACCCCTCCCTGTGAAGCCGGGGACTAAAGTGGAGATCCCCCCCCGGACCCGTTCCGACACTCGGCCGAGTGAAATACCCCTGCTCAGAAGCCCGGAGACGGAGCCTGCACGTGCCCACATCAAGAGGCAGCGACAAGAGGAGGAGGAGACCGCGGGCCGTGAAGTCGTGGGCCCCTCGGACCTTCACTCGTGAAGCGCGGCGGCACTGACGGAGGCCCTGAAAACCCGCGGACCAGACGGAGGCGACGGCTGGTAGGTTTTGACTAGCCTGCTAGTCCCTCGCCGTCCGGCGGCCCTGCGGCACCCACAACGCCTCTCCCACTCGCTCTCGCTCAGCCAGGAAGGCGCGCATCATAGGCCCGACATCCGAGGCCTCCGCTCCCCGCATCCGTGGGCCGGGGACTGCAGTTTGGAAGAGGCCCGGCCGTGAGTTCCGGGACCGGAACGAAGACACGGCGGGCCCCAAGCACGCACCCTCAAACACCTTCCCCATCCATAGGGCCCCTCTCCACCTGTGGCAGGCCTATTAACAGGCCCTATTAGCACTCACTATCTGGGAGCATTCATTTATTATTTATTATTATATTCCCCAAACAACACACAGCCCACTGAGGTGAATACACTCCTTGGAGACCCTGCAGCATTTACCTCATCATATTCCACTGTGTCTGCTGAGTTCCTTGGAGGACCCTTAATGATCTACAGTTTTGATATTATACTTATTTAGATCAAGGGGCTTAATTCCTATTTTTAAGTGGCAGTGCCCTTTGAGATCTATATCTTGAGCTGGAGCTCCCCCTAGTGGCCTACTCATATACATAGTTATACATATGTCACTCAGGTCCCTTTATAATTCCCTGATAGAATCTGCAAAGGAAGCGGGTCGCTCTCTGGGAGCCGGCAATGTGGGCGCCTCATATCTATCTCCATATTACCGAAAAAACGGGATCTGATGCCCACTATGTGCCTGTTATTCTAACAACGATCATCGATTAATGGCGTGTTAGTGCCATTCCATTGGGAGTCACCATGCTATAGGCGCTTCACAGCGTACCAAGCAATGCCAAGTCCACACTTATGATATCTTCTACAATCAAGTATTCATCTACTCACTTCTAAGCATGGTTAGATCCGGGAAAAAGAAATGTAATACCGCACAACCTAAGGAGACCGCGTCCCAACCGGGAATGAGATCGTTCCTACAACCTACACCCGCAAGGCTATCCGGAAACCTCTCTCCCTCCAGCCCGTCTTCCTGTCATTCTGCTTCCTCTGCCTCCCCGTTAAGGATGGAGCAGCCTACCTCACACACTCACAGCGATACCGCTCTTCAAGATATCCTGCAATTTATGAAAACACTCCCGACTAAGCAAGATATCCAAGATACTATGCGAAGAGAACTGGCATCAATCAAACAAGATATCTCACAGCTCTCTGATAGAGTAAACACGCTGGAAGAGCACCGAGACTCCACCGATAACTTCTTGGGGTCCTTGACAGACGTTGTCAAATCCCAGTCAGACGAGATCAGATCGCTACGGTCTCGTGTATTGGATTTGGATAACAGAGGTAGGAGGAATAATATCCGGGTGAGAGGTATTCCAGAAGAGATCCCCCAGACAGGTATAGTGGATGCCCTGACGACAATCTTCAATACAATTCTGGGCAAAGATCCAGCTGCCGCTATAACATTTGATAGAGCCCACCGCGCTCTAAAACCGAGGGGGCTTTCTACCGATCAACCCCGAGACGTCATATGTCGACTGCATTATTTTTCCCAGAAGGAAGAAATCATGAATAAAGCACGTCATATTGATGACTTGGAATACAAAGGCGACCCTATTTCCATCTTTCAAGATCTGTCCTGGCACACCCTGCAACAAAGGAAGATTCTTCGCCCCCTGACGGACGAACTCCGCAAGCGACAGCTGAAATACAGATGGGGCTTTCCTTTCAGCTTACAGGTATCTTCTTCAGGCAAGATACACTCTCTCCATACCATATCTGACCTCCCCACTTTCTGCTCCGGTCTCGGTCTCCCGCCTTTAAAGGTCCCGGACTGGGACTTCACTCTCCCGGATCTACACCCACCACAGCCTTCGAAAGGGGGAGAGCCATGGCAAGTGGTCGGCAGCTCTCAAAAGAAATCTTCAAAATCACTTCCTGCACGCCAGGATTCCCCCCCTACTTGAAGAAATGGATTCCCATTACTCTGCTGATTGAATTCTGCTATTTTCTTGGGGAGGACTGAATAACCTGACTGTGATGTACCGGGTGAGACACGTTACACGTGGCCTAATGCCAATTCAACCTCGTTTTACTGTGTCCCCCCTTTCTCCCCCCCGGTCTCATTTTCAGTCCTAGAATTCAGAGACGGGACTTTATCAGAAGTTAGTTACTTGTTCCCACCGATTAATATCATTGGTTATTATAACCTTTACCAAGTTAGTATTGTACTATTACGATGTTTATGCTAAAAATAGTGCCTGTAGGGGTGACTCCCTTACCCCGACCCCGCATACGGCCTTCGTGCCCCATGGGGATGCTGGTTAATATACCTACCTGCTTCTCCATTGCGGATGTTACTATGTTTACGATGTTCCTATTCTTTGCATCCTGCTCTTTTTTTCACTCTTTTTCTCCTCATTGTTTTTTCTTTTTCGTTGGTGACCTGTCCGAGTGCTACACTTCTTTGTGTTATGATACAATGTGATGTCTCTCCCAGGTGTACTTAAATTCACCTCGATCAATGCAAAGGGACTTAACACCCCCGAGAAAAGATCCCATTTACTTCGGACACTAAGATCTGACAGAGTGGATGTAGCTCTGATTCAGGAGACACATTTTAAGATCTCTGCTCGAGGCCCTTCCTTAGTAAATCAAAGATATCCCCTTGCTTTTTATTCCAATAACCCTGAAAGTAAATCTAAAGGAGTCGCTATAATTTTTTCCAAAGCCCTCCAAGTGTCTAACGTCTCGGTCCACAAACTTGTCCCAGGGAGGTTATTAGTGGTCCAATGCAATATATTTTCCCAGACATACACCCTCATATCCCTTTACGCTCCTAATCAAGGTCAAATACCCTTTTTTCGATCCTTTCTTCCCCGACTTGAGGCCCTTGTGGTGGGTATAGTGGTTTTGGGAGGCGACCTAAACTGGTCCATGGACCCCTCCATCGACACTTCTCCACCAGCCCCTAAATTCTCTGAACACAAACATAGACAGGTTAGGAAGATTTTCCACGAATTTCAATTGGCCGACTTCTGGCGGGTCACACATCCCACTGACAGAGATTTCTCTTTTTTCTCACATCCACATCAGGTTTACTCACGCCTTGACTATATGTTCTTAAGCCATAGACACCTCCCCCTAATCGTAGATGCCTCTATTGGCTCCATCACGTGGTCGGACCATGCCCCAGTATCCTTGTCCCTATCGGCCCCCTCTCGAACCCCCGGTCCTTGGACCTGGCGCCTCAATGAATCGCTCTTATATGATACATATTGCAAATCAGAATTGGATAAGGCACTGTCCGACTACTTTGATATAAACGATACAGGAGAGGTGTCTGACATTACGATCTGGGAGGCCCACAAATGTGTTATACGGGGTAAATTGATCCAATTAGGCTCATTTGTGAAGAAAAACAGTCAGGCCTTGATCACTACATTATTACATAAAATTCATGCCTTAGAATCCCGTCACAAATCTTCCCTGACCCCATCAGATTTAATGGAGCTGTCTGCGGCCCGAGCACAACTCCGAACAACCCTTAATAACAAAACCCAAGCCTCCTTGCGTAGATGTAATAGTAAATACTATAAGTGGGGGAATAAACCAGGCAGGCTCTTAGCCCAGGCACTTAGATCCCAGAGATTGGCCTCCTTCATCCCTTCAATGAAAAATAACACGGGATCCACATGCTTTAAATCACCGGAGATAGCAGCATGCTTTAAAAATTACTATAATACTCTATATAACCTAGGTGATCCTTCCCAGGCCCATGACCCCCCTTTCCAATATGTTAAGAGCCAGGAAATATCTAGCCGATGTGGCATTTCCTCAACTATCAAGGTCTGCTCGGAAATCTTTAGAAGCACCTTTCACCTTAACCGAGGTGGAACATGTTATCTCTTCCGCTCCCCTACGTAAAAGTCCGGGCCCAGACGGCTTCACAGCCACCTATTATAAGATATTTAAAGAAGTTCTTGCTCCTAAAATACTGCGGGCTTTTAACTCCATATCCGCCGAAACCCACTTCTCCAGACAATCACTTGAGGCCCATATCACGGTGATCCCTAAGCAAGGAAAGGACCCCTCAGTATGCTCCAGCTACAGGCCAATTTCCCTGCTTAATCTAGATCTCAAATTCTTCGCGAAGTTAATGGCTCTTAGACTAAATGAATTTCTCCCGTCGCTCGTCCATAACGACCAAGTGGGCTTCATCCCCGGTCGTGAAGCTAAAGATAACACGACTAAACTTCTCAATCTCATCCATCTGGCCTCTAGCAGTAAGACATCCACTATACTGTTGTCTACAGATGCCGAAAAGGCCTTCGACAGGATAAATTGGGACTTCATGAGAGCGGTGCTGGAGCATATTGGGTTGGGCCCACGAGCCCTCCATAGAATACTGTCTTTGTATACACAACCATCAGCTAAAGTACGGGTTAACGGGACCCTCTCTGATTACTTTCCTATCAGTAATGGAACGAGACAGGGCTGCCCCTTATCCCCCTTGATGTTCGTCCTCTGTATTGAAGCTCTAGCCAGGGCGATTAGAGCAAATGACAAGATCAAGGGACTACAAGTAGGGGATATAGATTATAAACTTGCTTTATTTGCAGATGATCTGCTGACGACGGTCACAGACCCCGCACTCTCGCTCCCCAACCTGATGAGCGAGTTGGACACCTTCAGCTCACTATCAGGCTTTAAAATCAACTCAGCCAAATCCTATGCCCTTCATATCTCAACCCCCCAGTCGGTCTTAACCGGCCTGAAAGCCACATTTCCCTTTCAGTGGAGGGACTCCCACATCACATACCTGGGAGTTCAGCTATCTAGTGACCCCTCACGCCTATTGTCCTTGAACTTCCATCCTATTCTCCGGGCCATTAGAAATGACTATTGCAGATGGCAGTACAATAATCTCTCTTGGCTAGGTAGAATCAACGTAGTAAAGATGAACACGTTACCCAAACTGCTCTATCTCCTTCAGACCTTACCAATTCAGATCCCCGACTCCTGGTTCCGGACTGTGAGATCTTTGATCCAGCAATTTATTTGGCGTCGTAAGAGACCTAGAATCAAAGGATCAATCCTGACTCGACCACCCCAAAGGGGTGGATTCCTGTTACCAGATATTAAACTCTACTACCAAGCAATCCTCTTGAACAGAGTCTTAGATTGGACCAGGAGCCGGGAGATTAAACAATGGGTGGTCTTAGAAGGTTTATGCTTACAACTGTTCCCAGAAATCTTCCCTTGGCTCCCGGCCTTGCCCAAACTACTACACCCTCACCCGACTATTTCTCCTACACTTTCTTTTTGGAAGGGGACACGACGCAGATCGTGCATCTCTTCTGTCTTTGGCCCCCTCACCTCCTTTCTGAGCAATCCGACCTTCCCACCTGGCCTCTCACTGGGGTACTATCAAAACTGGGCGTTAGAGGGACTCTTTAGAGTGGGGCAGTTAGTCCAACCATCTGGGGTTAAACAGTTCTCGGAGATACGAGAGAAATGGGAGATTCCACAGACAGACTTCTGGAAATTTCTGCAGGTCCGACACTTCCTACACACAGATAATGTATACCGTGAGGCATCAAGGGAGCTGACCGCGTTTGAAAAAATGTGCGTGGCCCCTATGAATCCCATACACACTGTCTCCACCCTGTACAAACTCCTACATGCGTCTGACTCCCTGACACCTCCCCATTTTACTAAAAAATGGGAGAGGGATCTAAACATCTCACTCTCAGACAAGGAATGGGACTCTATCTTTCTTAAAACCCATAAGAGCTCCATCTGTATCCAGGTTAGAGAAACGCAATATAAGATCCTGATGAGGTGGTACAGACACCCCACTCTCTTACACGTCATTTCCCCATCTATCTCACCTACTTGTTGGAGATGTCATGGGGACCTAGGATCTCTATTACACATATGGTGGACCTGCCCACTTATTAAAAATTACTGGGACGACGTAATTTCAACCTCCGGTGCTATTTTACATACCTCCGTCCCATCTGACCCGGCCTTTTGGTTATTAAATCATTCCACTACCCCAATTTCTACCTACAAGTCATCTTTATTACGACACCTGGGCAATGCCGCACGAGCAGTAGTCCCCACAATGTGGAAATCTATTAGCCCCCCCACAAGGTACACCTGGTTCTCCAGACTAGATTATTACATGAACATGGAAGATGTATTAATGAGCGCTGGGGACAGGCGTTCGGAATTTACTGCTATGTGGTGGCCTTGGATAGACTACAAGACATCCGAGTCGTATAAGACTTACATTTCCTCTGCGAAATAGAGTGGATGATGGGAACCGCTTTCAGACACAATTACTAGGGGGTCCTAGACAAATATGCTCTGCTCTTAACTCATTGCACATATCTTACTATCCTTTTCTCAACGTACTCGGTTCAGTCACCTCACTTCTTTGTTGCTTCTTTTTCTTTTTCCTGTTATTTACCTATGCTATATTATGTTTCTTTAATTCAAAATGTTAATATGGACTATAACTGTATTGAGCATACGATTATCAATCTGTGTACGCTCATGTTGTCATACCATTTTGCTATTGATTGTAACCCAGATGTGTTTACAACATGTTATAAGTCTGTATTGTTTCAATAAAAACAGATTAAATGTCTATCTGCTATTGATATATAGATGGCATTAGTGAGGCAAAAATTGGCCACATTCTCATGAATATTGGTTCTTCTCTTAAAACAGCTACCGACACTTTTTTTGGTGTCGAGTTTACATTAAGTTTCACAAAATTTGCTAAGAAAGAATACAGATTTCATTTCAGTCTGGTGCAGCATGTAACTATTTAAGCTACCACTAGTTTCTAGCTGGTTGCATTGATAAGACAGTATATACAGTATTTTATACGCTTAGAATAGGCTTGCTATATAACGTTACTGTGATAGAAGCAGTTGATGCTGTAATTGTTGCATGGCATGAGGAACAATGCTGTTTGTAAGATTTCACATCCTCACTTCCTGTGCATCATGCTCTGTGAGTCTGGGGAACTGTGGTGATTGCTGAGCTACATATCGCAGAATTCGGAATGAAATTCTAGTTTTCTTGTGATGCAATCAAGATAGATTATATCAGACTTTTTATGCAATCTTTTTTGTTAAAGACAAAGTTCAGTTCATGAGTAACTCATTGAGATAGAAGGCAGAGATGGGAAACATGGAGACAGTGGTAGCCTCACGGAATCTGAGAGCTCATGTGGCCAATTGCATGTGTATCATACTTGCCTACCTGACCCTCTCCATGAGGGAGAAAATGCTCTGTTCCTGGACTTTCCTGGTAATGTAAGATTGCCATCACCTGTGGTGAAACACCTTTCTTATCAATTACCTAGCTCAGGGCCGTCTTAACAGCAGTGTAGGCCCCTGGGCACAGTAATGCACGGGGCCCCATACTCATCCTTAAGCAGTAGGGGTGGGGGTGCTATCAGCGGCAGCTTTGATGTCCTGCGGGCGGTAAGAGGTGTTCTATCGTCCACTCAGCATGTAGGACCTGGAGCAGTCATTTCTGCTAATTACTCCTTTACTGCACAGATGGGGCGGGATTGAGAACATTAAACTGTAGGAGGGGACATTGGGCTGGATGAAGGGGCCCTGGTACATGACTTCCAGGGTGGTAGGGGGTGTTTAATACGTAGGGGAGGGGTGGATAGTGGAGTGGGCTTAATATTCATCATTTTCTGGTGGGAGGGCAGTTTGTTTGACTGAAGATATCTCAAGTTCCTGAAAATAGATTTCTTAACTTTGAAAGGGATAAAAACTAGAGAGTCACACCTTTCAGGAGGTACTGGGGACACCTTTTAGGAGGTACTGGGGACACCTGTCAGGAGGTACTGGGGACTTGGGGATCAGAGTTCAGGAGCCAGAGCAATCCACCAATGAAAATATAAAACTGCATATTAGGCGTGTGGAGCTGGAGCAGAGACAAGCTGTTTGAAGGCTGATATCTCTGGTTCTGGGCATAGTAGAGACAAGCTGCAAGTGTCCACCAAAAGTGGAGAGTCCCATCTTTTGGAGTATTAGCTCAGAAAACTTCTAAGCCAGACAGAACCAGAGATATCTGGCTGGGAAGAGCAATTAACAGGCTTGGATGGGGACCATTGCTTTGAAGTTGGATATCTCCGGTTCCCCGTGGCCGATTTTCAAAAATCTGGAACCCCTGGAAAGAGGGGACCCACAGCTATCAGCCTAGGGCCCTTATACTCCTGGGGCCCTTGGGCAAGTGCCCATTGAGCCCATACGAAAAGACGGCCCTGACCTAGCTCACCACAGGTGATGGCAATCATACATTACCAGGAGAGTCCAGGAACAGAGCATTTTCTCCCTCATGGAGAGGGGCAGGTAGGCAAGTATGTGCAACCTGCATTAGAGAATAACACTAAACATAAAACAAATCAAAATGAAGAAGGAGGGGTCAGGGGGGAGATTATTAATGTGACCATGAAACCAACAAAATTCAAGTTGAAAACTGATCATTATTAGGGAAGGAGGTAATCTAGAAAACCTGTAATACCCTGGTTGCAGAAGTGTGCACACACTCTCATAATGGGGCTGTGTTCTGTTAGTGGATCACACTCAGAACCATGCTCAGCAGTAATTAGCATTCACCTGCTAGCAATGAACGCTGCGGTTATTATCCCCAATTAACAGCAAGTGTACAGATAGGATTTCTTGGTTGTTTTCTACTTGGTTATTTTCTATTGGTTGTTTTCTACTTGGCTTTCAAACATCCCATTGTTGAAAGGTTCCAATAAAGACAGGGAATTTCCAAAGCATCACATGTACTGGGGTGTGGGTCGTTGGGTCGACATGGGCATTAGGTCGACATGTACTCGGTCAACAGGTGAAAAGGTCGACATGAGTTTTTTGGACTATTTTGGGTGTCATCTTAAAGTTACAGTGAACCCCAATTAGTGCACCATGTCCCCTCGCATGGCGAGCGAACTTCGGGCAAGGTGCCTTACCCCACTACCGCTGCGCTCGGCACAGGTTACCATTCCCAATTGTAGTCCACGTGGATCGTTAAGTATGAAAAAGTCCAAAAAAAAAGAAAAAAATTTGAAAAACTCATGTCGACCTTTTGACCTGTCGATCTAGTACATGTTGACCTAATGCCCAAGTTGACCTTCAGTGGTCGATCTAATGACTAATGACCGTATCCCATGTACTGTGGATCACTGTGACCACTATCCCCCAAGTGGAGACAATGGCACAAAAGGAACTTTGCCAAGCTCAGGACATCCGACAGGACAAGGAGACAACTCACCAGGGAGGCCACCAAGAGGCCCACCGTAACATTATAGGAGCTGCAGGGATTTCTGTCAGGAACTGGTTACTGCCTGCATGTGATAGCATCTCCTGTATTTTGTACGTCCGTGGCATCACTACAGGAGTGTAGGCAGGGCCGGTGCTAGGGTGTTCGGCGCCCCCCTGCAAACTATAAATTTGCGCCCTCTCATATTCCACAAAGGGTCGGCGCACGCCAAAGGGAATAGGGGTGTGGTCTCACAAGTAAGGGGCATGGCCACACAATAGTACCCCCATTTAAAATAACGCCACACAGTAGCACAATCTTATTCATCTTATACGTAATGCCCCACCCATAGTAGTAGCGTCCTTATATGTAATGGACCCCAGTAGTAGTAGCATCCTTATACATAATGCACCCACAGTAGTAGTAGTGTCCTTAAACGTAGTGCACCCCCAGTAGTAGAAGCGTCCTTATACGTAATCCCCCCCAGTAGTAGCATCGTTATACGTAATGCCACCCCTGTAGTAGTAGTGTCCTTACATGTAATGTCCCCCCCCAGCAGTAGCGTCCATAATGCGCGCGCACACAGACATACCTCACACACACACACACACACAGGGCCGGTTCTAGCCCTTGTGGCGCCCGGGCAAAAAATAGGGGCCTGGCTTCCTACGGGGGCGTGGTCAGTTACGCCCCCATTTGTGCCCCCTGTAGAGTAGCGCCGCTTACAGGAAAAAAAAATGAATACTTACTATCCCCGCTCCTGATTCCCGACCGCTGCAGAACCTCCGCCGGCGCCGCTCCTCTCCTCGGATCTATGGGAGAGACGTCATGACGTCTCTCCCATAGCACAGTATAGACACTGAGCCCTAGCGTCTGTGCCAGTCCCACAATGCTGTGCGGTGCGCGATGATGTTATCGCGCACGCACAGCAAAGGTCCTCTCCACGAAGGGAAACTAGACGGGTAGCGTCTAGTTCCCTTGACAGCGGGGGACCAGCGGGGGGCACAGTAGCAGATCTTGCATGGTGCGGCGCCCTCCGGAAGGCGTCGCCCCGGGCAAAAGTCCTGCTTGCCCGTGGCAAGATCCGCTACTCTGCACACACACAATTCACACACATATATATATATATATATACATATACATATATATATATTTCTCTAACGTCCTAGTGGATGCTGGGGACTCCGTAAGGACCATGGGGAATAGACGGGCTCCGCAGGAGACAGGGCACTTTAAGAAAGAAATTGGATACTGGTGTGCTCTGGCTCCTCCCTCTATGTCCCTCCTCCAGACCTCAGTTTGAATCTGTGCCCGGACGAGCTGGGTGCTACTTAGTGAGCTCTCCTGAGCTTGCTATAAGAAAGTATTTTGTTAGGTTTTTTTTATTTTCAGGGAGATCTGCTGGCAACAGACTCCCTGCAGCGTGGGACTGAGGGGAGAGAAGCAGCCCTACTCTCTGAAGATAGGTCCTGCTCCTTAGGCTACTGGACACCATTAGCTCCAGAGGGATCGTACACAGGATCTCACCCTTTGTCGTCCGATCCCGGAGCCGCGCCGCCGTCCCCCTTGCAGAGCCGGAAGACAGAAGCCGGGTGTATGAAGCAAGAAGACTTCAAAATCGGCGGCAGAAGACTCCAGTCTTCAAACTGAGGTAGCGCACAGCACTGCAGCTGTGCGCCATTGCTCCCACACTAAACCCACATACTCCGGTCACTGTAGGGTGCAGGGCGCAGGGGGGGCGCCCTGGGCAGCAATTAGGACCTCTTGGCAAATGTTGGGCATATATACAGTTGGGCACTGTATATATGCATGAGCCCCCGCCATAATTTTACACAGAAACGCGGGACAGAAGCCCGCCGCTGAGGGGGCGGGGCTTCTTCCTCAGCACTCACCAGCGCCATTTTCTCTCCACAGCTCCGCTGAGAGGAAGCTCCCCAGGCTCTCCCCTGCAGATTCACGGTAGAAGAGGGTAAAAAGAGAGGGGGGGCACATAAATTAGGCGCAAAAACATTATATACAGCAGCTACTGGGTTAACACTAAGTTACTGTGTGATTCCTGGGACATATAGCGCTGGGGTGTGTGCTGGCATACTCTCTCTCTGTCTCTCCAAAGGGCCTTGTGGGGGAACTGTCTTCAAAAAGAGCATCCCGTGTGTGTGGTGTGTCGGTACGCTTGTGTCGACATGTTTGACGAGGAAGGCTATGTGGAAGCAGAGCGGGAGCAAATGAATGAGGTGTCTCCGCCGACAGCGCCGACACCTGATTGGATGGCTATGTGGAAGGTTTTAAATGATAATGTTAATTCCTTGCATAAAAGGTTGGATAAAGCTGAAACCTTAGGACAGTCGGGGTCTCAGCCCATGCCTGATCCTATGTCGCAGAGGCCGTCAGGGTCTCAGAAGCGCCCACTATCCCAAATTGTTGACACAGATACCGACACGGATTCTGACTCCAGTGTCGACTATGATGATGCAAAGTTACAGCCTAAATTGGCTAAAGCTATACGTTATATGATTATAGCAATGAAGAAGGTGTTGCACATCACAGAGGAAACCCCAGTCCCTGACAAGAGGGTTCATATGTATGGGGGAAAAAGGCAGGTAGTGACCTTTCCCCCTTCACATGAGCTAAATGAGTTATGTGAAAAAGCTTGGGAATCTCCAGATAAAAAACTGCAGATTTCCAAACGGATGCTTATGGCGTATCCTTTCCCGCTAACGGACAGGCTACGCTGGGAATCCTCCCCTAGGGTGGACAAAGCTCTAACACGCTTATCCAAGAAGGTGGCCCTACCGTCACAGGATACGGCCACCCTAAAAGATGCTGCGGATAGAAAGCAAGAGGGTACCCTGAAGTCCATTTATACACATTCAGGTACCTTACTAAGGCCGGCAATTGCGTCGGCCTGGGTGTGTAGTGCTGTAGCAGCATGGACGGATACCTTGTCTGAGGATCTGGATACCTTAGACAAGGATACTATATTAATGACCCTGGGGCATATAAAATGAGAGATGCTCAGAGAGACATTAGCCTACTGGGCTCTAGAATAAATGCAATGTCGATTTCTGCCAGAAGGGTCCTGTGGACTCGGCAATGGACAGGCGATGCAGACTCAAAAAGGCACATGGAGGTTTTACCTTACAAGGGTGAGGAATTGTTTGGGGAGGGTCTCTCGGACGTGGTCTCCACAGCTACTGCTGGAAAGTCACATTTTTTGCCATATGTTCCCTCACAACCTAAGAAAGCACCGTATTACCAAATGCAGTACTTTCGTTCACAAAAAGGCAAGAAAGTCCGAGGTGCGTCCTTTCTTGCCAGAGGCAGGGGCAGAGGAAAGAAGCTGCACAGCACAGCTAGTTCCCAGGAACAGAAGTCCTCCCCGGCTTACACTAAATCCACCGCATGACGCTGGGGCTCCACAGGCGGAGCTAGGCCCGGTGGGGGCACGTCTCCGAAATTTCAGCCACAAGTGGATTCACTCCCAGGTGGATCCCTGGGCAATAGAGATTGTGTCTCAGGGATACAAGCTGGAATTCGAGGAGATGCCCCCTCACCGATACCTCAAATCGGCCCTGCCAGCTTCCCCCTTAGAGAGGGAAATAGTGTTAGCTGCAATTCACAAATTGTATCTTCAGCAGGTGGTGGTCAAGGTTCCCCTCCTTCAACAAGGAAAGGGTTATTATTCGACCATGTTTGTGGTACCGAAACCGGACGGTTCGGTCAGACCCATATTGAATTTAAAATCCCTGAACATATACCTGAAAAGGTTCAAGTTCAAGATGGAATCGCTCAGAGCGGTCATCGCAAGCCTGGAAGGTGGGGATTTTATGGTGTCTCTGGACATAAAAGATGCATACCTTCATGTCCCCATTTATCCACCTCATCAGGCGTACCTCAGATTTGTGGTACAGGATTGTCTTTACCAATTCCAGACGTTGCCGTTTGGTCTCTCCACGGCACCAAGAATATTTACCAAGGTAATTGCGGAAATGATGGTGCTCCTGCGAAAGCAGGGGGTCACAATTATCCCATACTTGGACGATCTCCTCATAAAGGCGAGGTCCAGAGAGCAGTTGCTGATCAGCGTAGCACGCTCTCGGGAAGTGTTACAACAGCACGGCTGGATTCTAAATATTCCGAAGTCGCAGTTGATTCCTACGACTCCGTCTGCCCTTCTTGGGCATGATTCTGGACACAGACCAGAAGAGGGTTTATCTCCCGATGGAGAAGGCTCAAGAGCTCATGACACTGGTCAGAGACCTATTAAAACCAAAACAGGTGTCGGTGCATCACTGCACGCGAGTCCTGGGAAAGATGGTGGCATCATACGAGGCCATTCCCTTCAGCAGGTTCCATGCGAGGACCTTTCAAGGGGATCTGTTGGACAAGTGGTCCGGATCACATCTTCAGATGCACCGGCTGATCACCCTATCCCCCAGGGCCAGGGTGTCTCTCCTGTGGTGGCTGCAGAGTGCTCACCTTCTCGAGGGCCGCAGATTTGGCATTCAGGACTGGGTCCTGGTGACTACGGATGCAAGCCTCCGAGGGTGGGGGGCAGTCACACAGGGAAGAAATTTCCAAGTTCTGTGGTCAAGTCAGGAGACTTGCCTTCACATCAATATCCTGGAACTAAGGGCCATATACAATGCCCTACGTCAAGCGGAGACCCTGCTTCGCGACCAATCAGTTCTGATTCAGTCAGACAACATCACCGCAGTGGCTCATGTAAACCGCCAAGGCGGCACAAGGAGCAGGGTGGCGATGGCGGAAGCCAACAGAATTCTTCGCTGGGCGGAGAATCACGTAAGCGCACTGTCAGCAGTGTTCATTCCGGGAGTGGACAACTGGGAAGCAGACTTCCTCAGCAGGTGGGAACTGCCACAGGTGGACATGATGGTATCCCGCTTCAACAAAAAGCTACAGAGGTATTGCGCCAGGTCAAGAGACCCTCAGGCGATAGCTGTAGACGCACTAGTGACACCATGGGTGTTCCAGTCGGTTTATGTATTTCCTCCTCTTCCTCTCATACCCAAGGTCCTGAGAATCATAAGAAAAAGAGGAGTGAGAACAATACTCATTGTTCCGGATTGGCCAAGAAGGACTTAGTATCCAGATCTGCAAGAAATGCTCACAGAGGACCCATGGCCTCTGCCTCTAAGACAGGACTTGTTGCAACAGGGGCCCTGTCTGTTCCAAGACTTACCGCGGCTGCGTTTGCCGGCATGGCTGTTGAACGCCGGATCCTAGCAGAAAAAGGCATTCCGGATGAGGTTATTCCTACGCTGATAAAGGCTAGGAAGGACGTGACGGCTAAACATTATCACCGTATATGGCGAAAATATGTTGCTTGGTGTGAGGCCAGGAATGCCCCCACGGAGGAATTCCAGCTGGGCCGTTTCCTTCACTTCCTACAGGCGGGAGTGACTTTGGGCCTAAAATTGGGTTCCATTAAGGTCCAGATTTCGGCCCTGTCTATTTTCTTTCAAAAAGAACTGGCTTCTCTGCCTGAAGTGCAGACGTTTGTAAAGGGAGTGCTGCATATTCAGCCCCCTTATGTGCCTCCAGTGGCACCTTGGGATCTTAACGTGGTGTTGAGTTTCCTGAAGTCACACTGGTTTGAACCACTTAAAACCGTGGAGTTAAAATATCTCACGTGGAAGGTGGTCATGCTATTAGCCTTGGCTTCGGCTAGGCGTGTGTCAGAATTAGCGGCTTTATCACATAAAAGCCCCTATCTGGTTTTCCATATGGACAGAGCAGAATTGAGGACCTGTCCACAATTTCTGCCTAAGGTGGTGTCATCTTTTCATTTGAACCAACCTATTGTGGTGCCTGTGGCTACTCGTGACTTGGAGGATTCCGAGTTACTAGATGTGGTCAGGGCTTTGAAGGTTTATGTAGCCAGAACGGCTAGAGTCAGGAAAACTGAGTCGCTGTTTATCCTGTATGCATCCAACAAGCTGGGTGCTCCTGCTTCAAAGCAAACTATTGCTCGCTGGATCTGTAACACGATTCAGCAGGCTCATTCTGCGACAGGATTGCCGCTGCCAAAATCAGTAAAGGCCCACTCCACAAGGAAGGTGGGCTCTTCTTGGGCGGCTGCCCGAGGGGTCTCGGCATTACAGCTTTGCCGAGCAGCTACTTGGTCAGGTTCAAACACTTTTGCAAAGTTCTACAAGTTTGATACCCTGGCTGAGGAGGACCTTGTGTTTGCTCATTCGGTGCTGCAGAGTCATCCGCACTCTCCCGCCCGTTTGGGAGCTTTGGTATAATCCCCATGGTCCTTACGGAGTCCCCAGCATCCACTAGGACGTTAGAGAAAATAAGATTTTACTTACCGGTAAATCTATTTCTCGTAGTCCGTAGTGGATGCTGGGCGCCCGTCCCAAGTGCGGACTTCTTCTGCAATACTTGTATATAGTTATTGCTTGCATAAGGGTTATGTTATGGTGCATCAGGGTTGATCTGATGCTCTGTTGTTGTTCATACTGTTAACTGGGTAAGTTTATCACAAGTTATACGGTGTGATTGGTGTGGCTAATATGAGTCTTGCCCTGGATTCCAAAATCCTTTCCTTGTACTGTCAGCTCTTCCGGGCACAGTTTCTCTAACTGAGGTCTGGAGGAGGGACATAGAGGGAGGAGCCAGAGCACACCAGAATCTAATTTCTTTCTTAAAGTGCCCTGTCTCCTGCGGAGCCCGTCTATTCCCCATGGTCCTTACGGAGTCCCCAGCATCCACTACGGACTACGAGAAATAGATTTACCGGTAAGTAAAATCTTATTATATATATATATATATATATATACATATATATATATATATATATATATACACACACCCGCCATACACACACACACACATTTCTCTCTCACCCTCCACTCACCTAAGTCTGGCTGGCCGCCACTGAAATTACTCTGCCTCTCTCTGTACAGCAGCCTGGTCCGTGTAGCTCCGCCCCTTTCTGGTCCGTTTGGCTCCGCCCCTCCTCTGATCCGTACACAGTGCTGTCACACAGGGGAGGGGAGGAGGCTTTTCATGCCAACAGCTGGCAGCAGCAGCAGGAGGGACAGGATGCAGGAGGGACATGATACAGAGCAGGGGGAGTGCCTCTCCGTCCCTGCACCTCCCTGCACTGCATCCCTTCGCTGAGCGGGTAGCGCTGGGCCTGGGTGTAGGCCATACCCAGGTGTCACACGCCAAGGAGCGACACTAAATGCTGGCTCCTCTTCAGTGACAGAAGCAGCCGGGTGCAGCACACGGCTCCTGCCACAGTGTAGGAGTCGACACTGCAGACAGATAGCATCTCCAAGCCCCCAGAGTGATGAAAACGGTTGGGCCGTGAGGACGCACCCTCTTCCCACGAAGTCATGCCCCCCTCTTCAATAAGCCACACACCCTTTTGTCAGCAAGCGTTTTCAGTATTTACATCGCACCAGGTGACCCAAGGCATAGTCACACCTCTGCTGTACGTCTAGGCCAGGCCTGGCTCTCCAGCTGTTGTGAAAAGTCCCAGCATACCCCCCCCCCCCAATCAGCTTGTAAAGCCTGCTAGAGAGCCACAGGTTGGCCTGACCTGGTCTAGGCTATGGTGTAGGGTGGTAAGACAGAAGCCAATTCTTACAAAATAAATAAATAAACCTCTGGTCTGGCTAATTTTTTTTCAATAAAATCATTATTTTTTTCCAAAGTCTCTGGGAAAATGCCTTATGCTCTGGTAAGAGCAATAGTTGAACTTTCTGGAGTTAATTCTAAAAGGTATGTTTGACACTCAAACAGTAGAACTACCTCCTGCCTTACCAATGTGGATACAGCATTTAGCTGCTTCTCTTCAGCTGGGTAAGGGGTTGTAGTCAGGATACAGAGAATGGCTCCAAGTTTATAGTATGTGACAAACCCGTTGGCCTCTGTCACGCAGATGAAGGATTTTACAGTCCACCATAATGATTCAACGCACACATCTAAATCAACCAGGGAACGGTTTTAGAAATAAAGCAAGATCAAGATCTTGAAAAGACAGACCAGACCTCGGTCCCACTGAAGACCAGTGGAATGACCTAAAGCTGTCACAGGATACCCTTCACTGTTTGTCAAACCTTTTATTGGAAGAGTGGGGTAGAACTACAGAATACAGGTGTGTGAAGTTGCTATAGACTTCTTCAGAAAGACTGCCATAATAAAAGCACAAAGTGATAGTTTAGGGGTGTGCACACTTATGTCACCAGGGTATGGTAGGTTTTGGATTTTGCTGCATTTCCCTCAATATTACATTAAAGATGCAAAAAGGTCTGGGATGATTTACTTTGCTATCACAAAAGCCTGCCGCTTCAATAACGTTCTCTAGACTTTTTATATACACTGTATTATCCATCTTTTAAGTATAGCATATTCTGCACCTTTGTATAACAGCAGAGTTATTATCATGGGCAGTTCTGAGTTCCTCTTGTGCCTGGAAATGCTCCCTTTGTCAGTACTAACTGGTGCATGGCCAAATCGTAAAAAGCTGTCTGGTAATGAAGGGACAGAACCCCCCAGTTGAGTAATTAATAACAATTTGGTTACATGCATTGATGCCTAAGCATAGGCAAAACTATTACTGCCTTGAGGAATGAATATAAAACACCCAATGACAAAGTCCTATCTGTAAATAAGCACAACAATGGGGGTAATTCCAAGTTGATCGCAGCAGGAAATTTTTAGCAGTTGGGCAAAACCATGTGCACTGCAGGGGAGGCAGATATAACATGTGCAGAGAGAGTTAGATTTGGGTGTGGTGAGTTCAATCTGAAATCTAAATTGCAGTGTAAAAATAAAGCAGCCAGTATTTACCCTGCACAGAAACACTATAACCCACCCAAATATAACTCTCTCTGCAAATGTTATATCTGCCCCCCCTGCAGTGCACATGGTTTTGCCCAACTGCTAAAAAATTTCCTGCTGCGATCAACTTGGAATTACCCCCATTATCTGCAGCTCTGTGTAATAGTAAATATAATGTATCTATGTATGTACAGTATCTTTTCTAAACAACGGGTTTCCCAGTTAATTCCATTGATGTTGATATATGATGTAAAATAACTTGTTCATGGGTTAGCCTGGTGTCTGAGTATGGGTGTGTGCTTCCTCCCTGTGAGTGTGTCATGTATCCTAGTAGGACATGCCCCTGGGGTGACACAGAGAACTACATGGAAGCAGAGGAATGATATATTCAGCAAGCTGAGCAGGAAGGACGGCTGGGTGTGTTATTATGATAAGACTGTGCTTCATGTTCTCCCTGTCTATTCGCAGAGCCGACACTCACCCTGCTCCAGGACGCCGAACACCAGATCCCCAACTACATGCAGAACCCATATGACTTGCCACGGAACAGCCACATCCCCAGCCACTACGACCTGCTCCCCGTCCGGCACAGCCCCCTGCATGGAACATACTGGGATAAGCAGATGGATAAGCAGTCTTTATAGAAGTGTGAGGACAGCGAGAACTAACACATTCTGCAATATGCCCATTCTGTGGGGGGGCTGGCACCACTGGACACATGCATGATGTCATTAGGAGAACTTTCTTACACAAATAGGATGTATCTATAGAACAAGTCGCTGTGTATGTGTGTATATATACACCAGATACCACCCATCCTTCTAAGAGTACACATGTGAAGACTAATCCAGGCGATGTCACAGGGATAGTGAGCTCTTGAAATTGCAGTTTACACACGACAGATATTATGTAAATACATGTATATAGTGCAGCTTTCTCTAAATAACTGTATATATGTCATTCCCCTGTCAGTCAGCGTGTAGAGGGAAATGCTGAATGTGTTCATGGATTGATGGTAAATACAGCATTGCTTAAATATTCATTAAGATGAGCCATATTCTAGCACTGACCCAGAGGAAGCCTGCACACGTGCTATAGCTGACTACTCCTGGGCAAGGTACGTGTCAGAAAACCCTTGTAGTATTGCCTCTGGTCCATGTGCGTTCAGTTAGACAGCTGTGTTCTAGTCAGGTGCAGTTATTACCAACATATGAGCTATATGCAGACAGGTGTAGTGCTGGGCACTTGCTCTGCTTGGAAAACACATCATTATTGTAAGACCTAACTATGAGGGAAGATAAGTGATCGAGGATCAGGGACTCATGTGAGCCACAGTGACAGCTTCTAGACAACCTCCTGCGCTAACTCACCTCTCTGACACAAAGCAGACCAAACTGACAGATTGCAGAGAGAACGGATCTACTTATTTACTGAAAATAAAAACAGGCTTTTTATTCTTCGACTTGCTCTTTTTCCTTTGGAATATCTGCAGTTCTGTCACGTCATAAGTTGAAACTGTCACTTTTCTGTATAATTCATGTGTATATGAACACACACAGTCAGTAGCCACATTATTAGGTACACCTATATAGCCACATTATTAGGTACACCTATATACCCATCTGTTCCCAGAACAGACAAATACCTGTTTCACACTGCACAAATAACCCGATATCGTCCCGGTATATTGCCAGGTCGACACAGGTCGCTGTGCGGTATGAAAGGGTCACTCCAAAAATCCTGGGTCGCCTGACCTGGTAATTCAACCCAGGTTATAAGAACGGTTATTCCTAGGGTATTACCAAGTCAGGGGCAGTGTGAATGGGTTACCTGGGTCGATGCGACCTGGTACCTGTTCACTGCATAGGGAGAGGCGTTACGGAGATTATGTAATCTCCCAGCGCCGCTCCAGCCCCCGATGCCGGCTCCAACCCCGAATGGTAACCCATCCCGGTATATTGCCAGGGTCCCATTGGGGAGGGACCCTGGGAAGGACCCGTTTCCAATTCCCAGGTGGGACCCGGCATTGCGATGTGAAAGCGGTATGAATTAGTTGTGGCAGTAAGTGGGCTGACTGCACATGCATGCTGTAAATCTCTTCTGTCACATCCAAATGGTGCTGGATTGGAGGTAGGCCCGGGTACAGTGGAGGCCATGTGAGTAAGCTGAACTCATTGGGCGGGATGCATCAAGCACGGCATTTTGCATGTGATACATACCACCACTCTTCTCAAGCATAACAGAGTTTATTAACGCCACAGCTCTCTCGGTTTAGTCTGATCTGCGCATGTCATACCCACCAACATTACCCATTCCAGGAGGGACTAAATGCTCTTTACATGGACTTCCCTCTTAATATATGATTGATGTCACCTGTGTTGAACTATTTAATTGACAAGAAAGGTATTTCCCCACAGGTGACTGCAATTATAAATTAAGAGGTAAGTCCAGGTAGAGAGCATTTGTCACTCATGGAATGGGTCATGTTTGGAGGTACGGCATGTGTCGACTGACACACTTGCCACGGAGGGTGCTGAGATTGCATCTCTCTCAGAGGAAAATGCAGAGAGTAGCCCATAGGCTTCTATTGGGCAGCACCATCTAAAGATGGCGTTACCCACCAGTCCCAAGCTCCAGAATGTATGAACTTGGTGCATATGAAAAATCATCCAAATCTCTGAAAACTGCATTTTTGGAGGTTTGACCGCACAAAGCAGCATTGATGCATCCCGCCCACTGTCATGTTGGTGGAAGAAGCTTGAGATGGCGTGTGCTTTGTGGCATTGCGTTTATGCTGCTGGAAGTAGCCATTAGAAGATGGGTAATCACTGAGGGATGCACATGGCCAGCAACAATACTCAGATGCTCAGTCATTATTAAGATGTCTAATGTGTGTGAAAACAAATTCCCCACACCATTACACCGCCACCACCCTGAATCATTGACATGAGGCAGGATTTATCCTTGGATCTACACCAAATACTGATCCTGCCATCTGCATATTGCATACATAAAGATTAATCAGACCAGGCAATGTTCCAGTCTTCAGCTGTCCAGTTGTGGTCATCCTGTGCCCACTATAGTCTCAGATTCTCAGCTGACAGAAGTGGACCCCAGTGTGGTCTTCTGCTGCTATAATCCACCCACTTCAATATTCAACATGCTTTGAGAGATGCTCTCCTGTATATGACAGTTGTAACACATGGCTACTTGAGTTATTGTCACTTCCCTGCCAACTTAAACCAGTCTGGCCGTTTTCTGTTTGACCTCTATCATTAACAAGATCTTTTACCCACAGAACTGCCGCCCACTGGATGTATTTTTAGTTTGTTCCCCATGCTTTGTAAACTCGAAAGCAGGAATTCACAACCATGGCCCTCAGGGTACAATAACAATCCAGGTTTAAGGACAGCCATACTTGAGCACAGGTGACTTAATTAGTACCTCATTTCTTTTGATATAACCATCTGTGCTCAAGCATGGATATCCCTAGACTCTGGACTGTTCAGAGTAAATTTACTAAGATTACAGTTTTATTTAAGATAGGATGTTGCCATAGCAACCAATCAGATTCTACTTCTCATTTATCTAGCACCTTCTAGAAGATAATACCTGGGATCTGATTGGTTGCTATGGGCAACATCCCATCTTAAATAGAACTCCCATGTTAGTAAATTTACCCCTTAGTATGCCTTGAGGACCAAGGATGGGAAAAGCTGCTCTAAAGATTGTTCTGCATGAAAATCTCGGAAGTACAAGTTTCTGATATTCTGAACAACAACTGAACTTCTTGGCCATGCCTGCATGCTTTTATACACTGAGTTGTTGCCACATGATTGGCTGATTAGATATTTGCATTAACAAGCAGGTGTACTTAATTTAGTGGCAACTGTTTATAGGATACATATTGCACTAGAGCAGAGCCGTCCATTTTTCATGGGATTGGCTGGAAATAGGCTACAGCCACACTATACAACAGAGGTTGGCCAAAAGACTTCTGGCACACCAAATCTGCTGCATTTCACTAGGTCAGGCATTCCCAACCGTGGTCCTCAAGGCACACTAACAGTGCAGGTTTTAATGATATCCAGGCTGCAACACAGATGGTTAAATCAAAATAACTGAGGTACTAATTAAGTCACCTGTGTTCAAGCCTGGATATCACTAAAACCTGCACTGTTAGTGTGCCTTGAGGACCACGGTTGGGAATGCCTGACCTAGTGAAATGCAGCAGATTTGGTGTGCCAGAAGTCTTTTGGCCAACCTCTGTTGTATAGTGTGGCTGTAGCCTATTTCCAGCCAATCCCATGAAAAATGGACCTTGAGGGTCGCGGTTGGGAATGCCTGGACTAGCCCCATTCTGTCACTCAGTGAATGACACTACAGCTCTTTGGAGACCAACCAGTGGCCACAGAAAATGGTATAGTCCAGAATCAGCTGAACAGCACTCACAGTTTGCCATGTTATTTTATTTTAAGTTTGTAGATCTTGAAGTGAGGTATAACATTATACATTACACCAGTGGTTCTCGACCTCGGTCCTCAATTACCCCCAACAGTTCATGTTTTCCAGGTCTCCTCACAGGATTGCAAGTGAAATAATTAGCTCCACCTGTGGGTTTTTTATAATGAGTCAGTTAGTAATGAATGCACCTGTTCAACTGCTCGGTGACCTGGAAAACATGAACTGTTGGGGGTATTCGAGGACTGAGGTTGAGAACCACTGCATTACACCACACAAGAGAAGCTCGACGCACTAATAAGAAAACTAAAAATGATTTTAAGTGTTTATATATTAAGCCAAATGTTTTGTTCTATATGTAAGTAATAAATGTGATGTAACAAATGTATAAATATAGCAGTTAGTTCCACTGAAGAACTGTGAAAAAGATACAACCAAATAAATCCAACCTATAAAACCAAAAATAAGGAGCTGCGCTAATATAATATAACTAACAACTGGCAGAGAAAATAGTGTCAAGACACGTTATGAAAGTTCAATACGTAATAGAAATTAGTTACATATAAAAAAATGTAAAGTACACAATGATCTCAACAAATAGTTATTCAGAGAAGCAATAACAATTATAATAAGGACAAAGACCCTCTGTAAATGTAACACGATGCAGATAATTGTTAGTTATTTATACGCTGGTTCAAATTATTGGCTGGAGTCCCAATAATGGCATCAATGAGCTAAATAATCAAGTCAGTTGTATATAGATAGTGTTGAACTACACACCCCAACGGATGACATGCTCTGGGACCTGTACAGTACCGGACTAGCAAATGTGGGCTGTACTGTACAGTATAGTACCAGAACTTGCACCGGCTAGCGCATGCACAGGTGGCCACGTAGCTTGTAGCACAACCGTGGCATATCCTCATCCGTAGAGTGGCCAATCCCGGGTATCGGGATTGAAAAATGGTCAATCCCGGGATACCGGGGATTGGATTATTTCCTGGGTGGCAGTCCCGCTCCGCTCCAATAATTCACCATCCGACACAGGCAGGAGGGGGGGGGGGGGGTACACTTCCTGCTGGTGACGGCTGGCTGCACAGCGTGTCCTGTGACTTCACGTCATGCTGCGCAAAAGCAGCTGGGTCGCCTGATCTTGAAATCCCTGGGATTGGAGTTTAAATCCCGGGATCCTCCCTATCCCGGGATTGGCCTCCCTACTCATGCGTGAGTTTAAGGACTACAATGCCAACAAAAATCAGGAGAGAGATGGATCCTGCAGTAAATGGCTTAGAAATACAAAGGGCTGGATTCAAATGTGCTTTCCCACCTCCCGGCCACGATCGCACCCGCCGGCGGTATTCTAATGTTACTGCCGACAGGCACGACAAAATCATTTTAGCTCACTACCCCCAAAGGTAGCGAGCTGAAATGCGTGTAAAGAGCCCTGTTTGGCCGCCCAAACGGGTCTTTTCACGATCGCGACCATCAGTTTAGTCGGTTTTAGGTGCTTTGCTAAACCCGACTGTACTGGGCGCGATAGGGGCGAAAACTGGGCATTTGAATATCGCCCCTCTATCTCCTGTCCCTCCAGATGGGAGATAGGGGGGCGCGTTAACATTTGAATCCAGCCCAAATAGTCTTGGCATCCTATTAGGCTGATGCATTTCACCCCACACACATGAGGCTTTATCTAAGATAGAGGTTCCCAAACTCTGTCCTCAGGACCCCACACAGTGCATGTTTTGCAGGTAACCCAGCAGGTGCACAGGTGTATTAATTACTCACAGACACATTTTAGAAGGTCCGCAGGTGTAGCTAATTATTTCACTTTTGATTCTGTGAGGAGACCTGGAAAACATGCACTGTGTGGGATCCTGAGGACAGAGTTTGAGAACCTGTTATCTAAGATAAAGAATAACTGGTCAGGTGAATAACAATTTGTTTAGATCATTGTGTATATTAAAAATGTATATGTAACTTGTTTATATTAAATATTGAACTTTCATAACGTGGCTTATTTTTTTCTGCAATTTCAGTTTATTTATACTAGTGCAGTTCCGTATTTCTTTTTTTAATAGATATAGAAACATACTGTACATTGGCTAGCACTTCTGAAAATGTATCCGTCACTTTAACTTCAAAATCTCTCATCTGAATCAACCTTTGGACTGCTTCCCACAGAACTGCAGAAGATTCTGCACTGATCCCATCACTGATGCCTTTATTTGTAAGAGCTGTGTAGCAATAAGCATTCATTCATAAATACAGGAGTGGATCTTCTTGTCCTGCCCTTGTGTACCTCTGCTTGCTTTATGTACCTAGATTCCAGGGAGGGAAGGTGAGTCAGTATGACATACTGTACATTACAGCAGAGACTGGCTTTGCTGCCGCCAGAGAGCTGTCTACACAGGGGTGTGATTCAGCAAAGAGCAGGAGGAAGCATGTTATAGAAACAGAGAATACACAGAACAATGGCTCACATTCTGCTGGAGGGTGGATGTCTCAAGGGAATTTTGAAATGCTGCTGTAATTTCCAAACCTCCATCCTCCACCCACTGATGGCCATATAGACAGGTGTAGTGTTCATCACTGCCCAGCACTTTCAGCTGTGTATCTGATTTATGCTCCAGCTGCAGATATTTTATGTTTAAAAGAGCTTTATATAATAAAAAGTTTTTATTCAAGAAACCTGTACGCAGTACTTTGCTTTGGTTACATAAGGACCAGGTAAGAGTCAACCAGCTTGTCTTATTATAGGGAAAGTGTAAGATTTAAGTTTGTATAGAATAGTGTATATAGGCCCTCATTCCGAGTTGATCGGTCGCAAGGCGAATTTAGCAGAGTTACACACGCTTAGTCTACGCCTACTGGGAGTGTATCTTAGCATCTTAAAAGTGCGAACGAAGTTTACGCAATATTGCGAACAAAAAAAACTTAGCAGTTTTAGAGTAGCTCCAGACTTACTCTGCCTGTGCGATCAGTTCAGTGCTTGTCGTTCCTGGTTTGACGTCACAAACACACCCAGCGTTCGCCCAGACACTCCCCCGTTTCTCCGGCCACTCCTGCGTTTTTTCCGGAAACGGTAGCGTTTTCAGCCACACGCCATTAAAACGCCGTGTTTCCGCCCAGTAACACCCATTTCCTGTCAATCACACTACGTTCGTCGGTGCGAACAAAAAGCCGTGAGTAAAAATCCTTTCTTCATAGCAGAATTACTTAGCGCAGTCGCAGTGCGAACATTGCGCATGCGCTCTAAGCTGATTTTCACTGCGATGCGAAAAAAAAGAACGAGCGAACGACTCGGAATGAGGGCCATAGGGTGTCAGTTCTCACTGTTTCTTTTTGGGTGTAAGGCCTTCCATTAATTGGCCTTTAGAGCTGCTTCACCAATTTGCCAGCTTTACTAGCACAAAATGGATACTGAAATCAGCCACCTGCTTTTACAGAGCTCCTGCAGAGATTTAGAAAGGGGAATGAGAAGGTCATAAAGTCACGCAATAATAATGATAACATTACCAGGATCCGGCATTCCTACTCATCTGGTGAGTTCCCCGATATTCCTTGCTGCTTATCTACTTCAGCCAGGTAGTGGCGTTGTCAACGCACTTACTCCGAATTTCCCAAGTAAATGGGAAGTTCAGGGAGGGAGAAAAGCCTGCCTCATTACATCGGCGTACTGACCAGCGCAGGAGGAATACTGGGCCTCAGGATGTTCCGTATTATTTATCATGTTGAACTTTTATCAACTGTAGTATTTTTGGGTGGCACTATCATCAGGTTATGGTAGAATACATTGACACCAAATTGTCGACATGCACAAGGTCATCATGTCCAAAAGGTCGACACAAAAATGGTCAACACATGAAAAGGTCAGCATGCGTTTTTCATGGGGGGTTTTGTGTCAAATTTTACCTTTCAGCATGTGGAACCCCAATTAGTGTACTGCTTCACTCGTCAAGCTCCGGGCAAGGCTTTCAGATTACTATTCCTGATCGTTGTCCACGTGGATGGTAAAGTATGATTTTTTCTCTTACGTCCTAGAGGATGCTGGGGTCCATATTAGTACCATGGGGTATAGACAGGTCCACCAGGAACCATTGGCACTTTAAGAGTTTAACGGTGTGGGCTGGCTCCTTCCTCTATGCCCCTCCTACCAGACCCAGTTTAGAAAATGTGCCCAGAGGAGCCGGTCACAGCTAGAGGAGCTCTACAGAACTTTCTTAGTAAAAGTTTATTTTAGAGTTTTATTTTACAGGGAGGCTGCTGGCAACAGCCTCCCTGCATCGAGGGACTGAGGGGGGGAGCAGTGTCCGCCCTGCAGGGTCTGAGCCACTGTCTCCGCTGACTGGACACTGAGCTCCAGAGGGGATAGATCGCTCCCCGCCGCAGGGGAACGCTCACCCCAGCAGCATGCCGCCACCCTCTTGCAGAGCTGAAGTTTGCGGCGAGTGAGTTACCGACCCCCCTAGCAAGCGGGGGGTCGGTGTGAAGGTGGCAGCTACAGGGTAGGAGCGCAGTACTAACTGCGCTCCGGGGGAGGCTCAGCAGTACTTGGGTGCGGCGCTGTGAGGGGCGCCATGAGCCGGCGCCTTAACCCTACACTGACCAGAAAGCCTGTCGGGGTCCACGGACCTCAGGCCAGTATAATCTTGGAAGAGCGGGAAGACAGCACCATTAAGGGGGCGGAGCTTCTCCTGAGAGCGGACCCAGCAGCATTCAGCGCCATTTTCCTGCCTG
The DNA here is from genome assembly GCF_028390025.1 of Pseudophryne corroboree. Lineage (NCBI taxonomy): Eukaryota > Metazoa > Chordata > Amphibia > Anura > Myobatrachidae > Pseudophryne > Pseudophryne corroboree. Next base: position 197,812,680 of record NC_086449.1, read on the forward strand.
CAGACACGCTGGCAGTGGAAGAGCAGTCCCTTTAGAGCAACTCCAGCTATCTGTACAGTACCAGGGGGTTGTAGAAGGGAGGGGAGGCTGTGTAAGACTGTGTTACCTATTAAGAGACACAGTCAGCGCTGGTTAAGGCGGGTCTTCCTATACCTATATAGCGCTGTGTGTGGGTTGGCTCCAATCTCTGTGTCTCTCTGCCATTCTTGGGGGGGGGGGGGGGGGGAAACACTGTCTGCCCTGTACCCTGTGTGTGTGTGGGGTGTGCAAGCAAACATGTCTAGAGACTCTGGGGGTCATTCCGAGTTGATCGCTAGCTGCCGTTGTTCGCAGCGCAGCGATCAGGCTAAAAATTGGCTGTTCTGTGCATGCGTATGGGCCGCAGTGCGCACGCGCGGAGTACTTTCACACAAAACTATGTAGTTTTACACCAGGTCGAGCGACTCTTTTCAGTCGCTCGGATGATCGGTGAGTGATTGACAAGAAAGGGGCGTTTCTGGGAGGTAACTGGCCGTTTTCCGGGAGTGTGCTAAAAAACGCAGGCGTGTCAGAAGATAACGCAGACGTGCCTGGGGAAACGGGGGAGTGGCTGGCCGAACGCAGGGCGTGTATGTGACGTCATAACAGGAACTAAATAGTCTGCAGTGATCGCAAGGTAGGAGTAGGTTTGCAGCTACTCAGAAACTGCATGAAAATTCTTTCGAGCTGTTCTGCTGACCTTTCGTTCGAACTTCTGCTAAGCTAAGATACACTCCCAGAGGGCGGCGGCTTAGCGTTTGCACTGCTGCTAAAAGCAGCTAGCGAGCGATTAACTCGGAATGAGGGCCACTGTCTCATATGCTACAGAGGATTTATCTTCTCAGGAAGATCCCATCCCATGTAATCAGGATTGCACTGTTGTAGCACAGATCCCAGCTAGAGAACCGGAGTGGTTAACCTCTCTTAGGGGGGCTATTTCTCAGATTTCTGAAAGGGTTGCAAGGACTGAGCATGCAACCCAGGTGTTGCAGTCCTCTATGGCAGTATGGTCTGATACTGCTCCCTCGGGGCCCCCTGTGGTACATTCTCACAAACGTGCTCTTGCCCAAATTATGCAGGATGACATGGATACCGATTCTGACACAGCAGACGGTGATGGGGATGTGTCGAGGGAGACGGCATCACTTGCTAAGGGGGTGCAGCTGATGATTGAGGCCATGCGGGATGTGTTACATATTTCTGACACACCTCCTGAGCAGGTTGAGAAGGCCTTTTTCACGGACAGTAAGAAAGCCCCTCTCACCTTCCCTGCATCTAAAGAATTAAATGCTATATTCGAAAAAGCCAGGGAAAACCCGGAGAAAAAATGCCAGATCCCTAAAAGGGTCCTGGTTCCTTTTCCCTTCCCGGAAGACGATAGAAAAAAAATGGGAGTCGCTTCTATAGTTGACGCCTCTGTCTCCAGGCTGTCAAAACAGGTGGTATTGCCAGTCCCGGGATCTACCGCGTTGAAGGACCCGGCTGATCGCAAAGTAGATGCTACGCTCAAATCCATATACACGGCTTCAGGGGCTATACTGCGGCCTACTATTGCCTGTGCATGGATTTCTAAAGCTATAGCCAAGTGGTCAATCACTCTGCAGGAGGACTTGACTACGATGGATAAAGAAGACGTTGATTTGTTTTTACGTAACATACAGGATTCTGCAGGGTTCCTGGTAGAATCCATGAAGGACCTGAGTTCCATGGCTGCGGGGATCTCCTCCATGTGCGTCTCGGCTCGCAGGGGTCTCTGGCTGCGCCAATGGTCTGCGGACGTGGAATCCAGGAAAAGTGTGGAGAGCCTACCCTATACAGGTCAGGCTCTGTTTGGGGAGGTACTGGATGCATGGATTGCCACGGCTACCGCGGGTAAGTCTCCTTTTCTCCCCTCAGCTGCCTAGGCTACAAAGAAGCCTTTTACTCCCAACACATCACAGTCCTTTCGGCCCGCGAGGCCTAGATAGAACAAGCCTCTAAAGAAGGTGTGAGAAGTCACACCTTCTTTAGAGGTGATCGTGCCAAATCCAAAAAGCCTGCTCCCGCAGGTTCCCAGGACCAGAAGCTGGCTTCTAGTACCTCAAAGTCCTCAGCATGACGGTGGACCGCACAGCCTGGAGGTAGGTCAGGTGGGAGCAAGACTCCGGCATTTCAGCCACGTCTGGATGTCGTCGGGCCTGGACCCCTGGATACAGGATATTGTGTCCAGGGGGTACAGGCTGGAGTTTCAAACTCTCCCGCCTCACTGTTTCTTCAAATCAGGCTTGCCAGCAGACAGAGCTATTCTTCTGAGTGCTATCCGAAAATTGGTAGTGTCCGAGGTCATTGTTCCAGTTCCACCTCACCAGTTGAACAAAGGTTACTATTCGAACCTTTTTGTGGTACCGAAGCCAGATGGTTCGGTAAGGCCAACTTGAAATCTCTGAACCCTTATCTCAGGGACTTCAAATTCAAGATGGAGTCTCTGAGAGCAGTTATCACAGGACTGACGGAGGGGGAGTTCCTGGTATCCCTGGACATCAAGGATGTGTACCTCCACATTCCCATTTGGTCGCCGCACCAGGCCTATCTCAGGTTTGCACTGTTAGACAATCACTATTAGTTTCAGGCACTGCCGTTCGGTCTCTCCACGGCACCGAGGACCTTAACCAAGGTGATGGCAGAGATGATGGTTCTCCGCAAGTAGGGGGTGAACATAATTCCGTATCTGGACAATCTGCTGATCAAGGCATCGTCCAGAGAGAAGTTGTTAAGATCCATTGCTCTCACGACACATCTGCTCAAGGAGCAGGGTTGGATCCTGAACCTTCCGAAGTCTCATCTTGAGCCGACAAGGAGGATGTCTTTCCTGGGGATGATCCTCGACACGGAGGTGCAGAGGGTGTGGCTACCGGTGGAGAAAGCGTTGGTGATTCAAACAATGGACCGGGATGTCTTGAAACCGGCCCGGGTATCGGTTCATCAGTGCATCCACCTTCTGGGGAAGATGGTTGCCTCCTACGAGGCTCTGCAGTACGGAAGGTTTCATGCTCGATCCTTTCAACTGGATCTCTTGGACCAGTGGTCAGGATCTCACCTACATATGCACCAGAGCATACGTCTGCCGCAAAAAGCCAGGGTTTCGCTCCTCTGGTGGCTTCAACTACCACACCTTCTGGAGGGCCGAAGGTTCGGCGTTCAGGACTGGATTCATCTAACCACGGATGCAAGTCTTAAGAGGTTGGGGAGCAGTCGCTCAGGGGGAAACCTTCCAAGGAAGGTGGTCAAGTCAAGAATCCCTTCTCCCGATACATATCCTGGATCTAAGAGCTGTATACAATGGCCTTCTTCAAGCAGCACACCTTCTGCAGGGTCGGGCTGGTCAGGTGCAGTCGGACGTGACCACAGTGGCCTACATAAACCGACAAGGCGGAACGAAGAGCAGGGCTGCAATTTCAGAGGTGACAAGAATCCTCCTCTGGGCAGAAAGGCACGCGGTAGCGATGTCGGCAATCTTCATTCCGGGAGTAGACAACTGGGAAGCAGACTTCCTCAGCAGACACGATCTCCATCCAAGAGAGTGGGGCCTCCACCCGGAGGTGCTCGAGGAGGTAACCGGTTGGTGGGGGGTTCCTCACATAGACATGATGGCCTCAACAAGAAGCTGCGGAGGTACTGTTCCAGTTAGAGAGACCCACAGGCAGTGGTGGTGGACGCACTAGTAGCACCGTGGTTGTTCACGTCAGTGTATGTGTTCCCTCCGCTTCCTTTAATTCCAAAAGTTCTACAACTTATAAAAAGAACAAAGGTTCTGGCAATCCTCATTGCTCAGGACTGGCCAAGGAGGGCTTGGTACGCGGATCTGCTGGATCTACTGCTGGACGATCCAAGGACCCTACCTCTTCGAGAGGATCTTCTACTGCAGGGGCCGTTCGCTTATCAAGACTTACCACGGCTACGTTTGACGGCATGGCGGTTGAGCGCCAGGTCTTAGCTCGGAAGGGTATTCCGAGCAAGGTTATTCCTACCCTGATACAGGCTAGGAAGGGGGTAACGTCTAAACATTACCATCAAATTTGGAAAAAATGTGTGTCTTGGTGTGAATCCAAGAAATGTCCTGCGGTGGAGTTTTAACTTGGACGTTTCTCCTTTTCCTGCAAGCAGGTGTGGATATGGGCCTGATATTGGGCTCCATCAAAGTCCAGATCTCAGCTTTATCCATTTTCTTCCAAAAACAATTGGCTGTGCTCCCTGAGGTTCAGACCTTTTTGAAAGGGGTTCTGCACATCCAGCCTCCCTTTGTGGCACCAACGGCACCCTGGGATCTTGATGTGGTGCTGCAGTTCCTGCAATCGGATTGGTGTGAGCCTCTGCAGGAGGCTGAAATAAAATTTCTCACGTGGAAGGTGGTCACTTTGTTGGCCTTAGCTTCTGTTCGACGTGTGTTTGAATTGGGGCCTTTGTCCTGTAAAAGTCCCTATCTGGTCTTCTATGAAGATAGGGCGGAACTCAGGACGTCCACAGTTCCTTCCTAAGGTTTTGTCAGCTTTTCATATCAACCAACCTATTGTGGTGCCAGTGGCTACTGACTCCTCAATTGCTTCAAAGGCCTTGGATGTTGTGAGGGCTTTATGTAAAGAGGACAGCTCGTCATAGAAAATCTGACTCTGCTTGTCCTCTTTGATCCCAAGAAAATTGGGTGTCCTGCATCTAAGCAGTCGATTTCACGCTGGATCAGGTTCACCATCCAGCATGCGTATTCTACGGCAGGATTGCTGTGTCCTAAATCTGTTAAGGCCCACTCTACTCGTAAGGTGGGTTCTTCCTGGGCGGCTGCCTGGGGTGTCTCGGCTATACAGCTTTGCCGAGCAGCTACTTGGTCTGGGTCGAACACGTTTGCTAAGTTTTACAAGTTCGATACTTTGGCCTCTGATGACCTCAAGTTTGGTCAAGCAGTTTTGCGGAGCCTCCACGCTCTCCCTCCCGTTCTTGGAGCTTTGGTACATCCCCATGGAACTAATATAGACCCCAGCATCCTCTAGGACGTAAGAGAAAATAGGATTTTGGTTACCTACCAGTAAATTCTTTTCTCGTAGTCCGTAGAGGATGCTGGGCGCCCGCCCAGCGCTTCGTTTTCCTGCAGTGGTTATTTAGTTCAGTACTGCCTGGTTTCTAGGTAAGTTCTGTGGTCTTTACTATTTCAGCTGTCGCTGAGTTTATCCGGCATGTTGGCCGGATTTGCCTTGTTGTGTGAGCTGGTATGAATCACACAGCGGCGATGCCTTTGCACTTCAGGAGTAACTCCCGGCCAGCGCAGCTTCAGCGTGCTGGCCGGGAGCTACTCCTTGCTCCCTGGCCTACAGTGGCTGCGTATGATGTCACGCAGCCGCTGCGTCCCCCTCCCCCGTTCAGTCCAGCCACGCCTGCGTTAGCCAGACCACGCCTACAAAACGGCGTCCAAATGCCATTTCGCCCCCTCCCGCCCATTGATCGCCTCTGCCTGTCAATCAGGCAGAGGCGATCGCTATCCTGCTACGGCCTTCGGCCGTCCCGCAGGTGCATTACGGCACCGGCACATGCACAGTGGGGACCCGTTCGCTCTGCTGTTAAAACGCAGGGAGCGAACGGGTCGGAATGACCCCCATTGTCCTCTTATCAGAAACCTCAACCTGACCTAACCCTGCATTTAGTGCTGGGTTTAAACAACAACTTGGTTCAGGTCATGTCAGGTGGAAAATGAGTGTGAAACAGTCACAGTGTTCCCGATACAACCATACACTGAGAATACATCCTTCAGGCTGTGCCCACACTGACATTTTCATGGGTCAGATTTGAGGTACTATTTTAAATCACATTTTTTTTTACTTGATGGAGTACTAAAGAAGTCTCATAAATCCTGTGTTTTTCTTAAAAAAAAAAAATAAGGGGTAAAGTGAAATGATTGCAGTATTTTCCATAAAAAATAAATAGTAGCCACTTTATTTGTAATGGAAGCAAGTAATCTATATGCAACGTAAACTGAGTCACTACGTTATATTCAAGAACATGACCAGATTGTTTTGTCTTTTATTGCCTATAAAAAACGCCCAGAAAATCACAGCCACTTTCAGAAGCCCTTTGAAATGTTTTTCTTAGTTTGAAATATAGATAATAAAAAGTACAAAAATCTTCTCAGTGGAGACGGATGTCAGGGAGTGTGAGAGGTTTTCTCCATCTTCTGCTCTGTTGTGCATGTATTGTGAGATCCATGTAATAATTCATGATTACAGTTTCAACGAACACATTGCAAAACAAGAACAGGAAAGCAGCAACCTTCCTGCAAGAGAAATCGCACAAAATACACAATCAGCTCTTGGGGAGAGTCTCTAACGGCCAGAGACGTGGCAGGGGCTGGGGGATCTACCTTTCTAACGTGCTCGTATCTATGAAATATGGGGGGGAATACTATTTAATGGTAATTCATCCTGACTACTTACAATATAAGGGGTATATAAAGGTTCTATTGCCCTAGAATCACATCTTATTAGTGTGTATTAATGTAGTGGTACAGTTTTTCCTGCATTGCTTTCACAAAAGCAAAACTATTGGGGATTACTTGATACTCCATGGCCAGACCACTGTAAAGGTCTCAATCAGATTGGTGCACTTTTTACAGTATGTTATGTTTAGTCAGGACACAGAAGAGACAGCTCCCAGAAACTGCAGGGACTACAATGCTGTGAAGCACGCAATCCATTATAAGACTATCAGGATCCTCCAACCATCACCATCCATATGTACAGCAGTATCCAATTCCCCGCTGTAATTTACTGGGGCTAACTAGTTCGCCGGCGACTAGCCTATTAGCCAGCACTGATTGGGGATTACGTTTATCTGCAAAATCTCCAATAAGTAACTTTTTTTTTTTTACACAATTCTTTAGTGCCGCGAAAATACACAGGGCCGTGGTTTATTGCGGACCCTATGTATTTTCAGGAGAAAAAGTAGATTTATGGTAAGAACTTGCCTTTGTTAAATCTCTTTCTGCAAGGTACACTGGATTCCACAGGAATAACATCAGGGTGTAGAGTTGGGCTAAAAGATTTGACTGTTCCCAGGATGCATAGCACCGCCTCCGTGCACAGGAGCTCAGTTTTGTTAACCAGTCCAATGCAGTAGCAGGTAAAAGAGACGACAATCATTAGTAGCCACATACACCACATTCTCACGACAGGAGAAAAGTACCGGCGGCTAATGCCATACAAACACAAAGAAGCTAAGTGTGTCAGGGTGGGTACCCTGTGGAACCCAGTGGACCTCGCATAAAGAAATTTAACAAAGGTAAGTTCTTACCATAAATCTCCTTCTGCAGCGGGGTACACAGGGATAACATCGGGGATGTCCTAAAGCAGTTCCGCATGGGAGGGGACGCACTGTAGCGGGCACAAGAACCCAGCATCCAAAGGAGGCATCCTGGGAGGTGGAAGCATCAAAGGCGTAGAACCTTATGAACGTGTTCACTGAGGACCACGTAGCCGCCTTGCACAATTGTTCAAGGGTCGCACCATGGTGGGCCGCCCAAGAAGGTCCAACAGGCCGAGTAGAATGGGCTTTGATGGTAGCAGGAGCTGGAAGGCCAGCCTGTACATAAGCATGTGCAATCACCATTCTAATGCATCTGGCCAAGGTCTGCTTATTAGCAGGCCAGCCACATTTGTGAAAACCAAAAAAGGGCAAAGAGGGAAACAGATCTCCTAAGAGAAGCTGTTCTCTTCACATAAATACGGAGAGCCCGTACCACGTCCAAAGACCGCTCTTTGGAGGACAAACCTAGAGAGGTAAATGCCGAAACCACAATCTCCTGGTTAAGGTGGAAAGACGACACCACCTTAAGCAAATAACCAGGGCCAGTTCTAAGAACCGCCCGGTCACTGTGAAATATCAGAAAGGGTGACCGACAGGACAAGACACCCAAGTCTGAAAGCTGTCTAGCAGAGGCAATAGCCAGCAAGAACAAGACCTTAAGAGTAAGGGGGTCAGTCCGACCCGTTCGCATGCAGCGGTTCTTCGCTGCGGTGCGAACGGGTCAGAAATGCGCATGCGCGGTGGATGCATTGCACATGCGTGTCGTTGTCTGGTGACGATTGTTGTCAGGCAACAACGCCGCCAGCGAGAAATGTGATCACAGCGGCGAACGCAAGAAGACGGACAGCCGGGAGGCGTTTCAGGGCGGATGCTTACCGTTTTCCAGGCATGGTGAGTCCAACGCAGGCGGATCCAGGCGTTTGGAGGGCGGATGTCTGACGTCAGGGCCGGGACCTTCATCGCTGGATCCACCGCACTGGGTAACTGCAGCCCTGGACTTGTTTTACTTGAAACTTTAGCATAGCAGGGCTGCACAAGCGTTCGCAGCCCTGCTATGCTAAAATACACTCCCCCATAGGCGGCGTAAAGTTGATCACACAAGCAGCAAAAAGTTGCTACGTGCGATCAACTCGGAATGACCCCCTAAGCCATTCTAACGGAGACTCTTGTAAGGCGTCCAGAACAACAGACAAACCCCAAGGAGCCACAGGCAGGACATAGGGAGGTTGAATCCGTAAAACACCCTGAGTGAATGTATGATCAGGCAGAGTCACGATTTTTCTCTGAAACCATATCGACAAGGCAGAAATATGAACCTTGAGGTAGGCCAGATGAAGGCCTAAGCCCAGACCCAGTTGCAGGAAAGCCAAAAGTTTGGCAGTACTGAATTTGTATACGTCATAATGGTTAGTTGCACACCAGGCGAAATAAGAATTCCAGACCCTATGATAAATCCAAGCAGACGCCAGTTTACGGGCCTTCAACATAGTTTGAATGACCGCCTCAGAAAACCCTTTGGCCCTCAGTACGGAAGCTTCAAGAGCCACGCTGTCAAAGCCAGCCAGGCCAAATCCTGGTAGACACAAGGGCCCTGAACGAGGAGGTCTGGAAGTTGCGGAAGTAGAGCGTCCTCTTCTATCGAGAGACCCTGCAGGTCTGAGAACCAATGCCGTCTGGGCCATGCTGGAGCAATTAGAAGTAGTAATCCTCCTTCTTGCTTGAACTTCCTTATCACCCTGGGCAGAAGTGACACCGAAGGGAACACGTACGGCAGCTGAAAGTTCCATGGAATTGGCAATGCGTCCACGAATGCTGCTTGAGATTCCCTTGTCCTTGCTCCGAAGATTGGAACCCTGTGATCGTGTCGAGACGCCATCAGGTCTACATCCGGTAGGCCCCAATTGTCCACTAGGAGTTGAAATACTTCTGGATGAAGGCTCCAGGGTTGGTGGACCAGGAAAGAGTTCTCCCTGGTCCACCGACCCTGAAGAGAGTGTTGCTCCAACACCGCGCCCCGCCCCGCAGACTGGCATCAGTCGTCAGAAGGGCCCAGTTGGAGATCCAGAAGAGACGACCCCTGCTCAATTGGTGGTCCTGTAGCCACCAGCTCAGTGATAGGCGGAACTCCGGAGTCAAGGAGATCATGCGAGTCCTGATCCGGTGAAGCAGGCCGTCCCACTTGGAGAGTATCAACCTCTGCAGAGGGCGGGAGTGAAATTGAGCATACTCTATCAAGTCGAAAGCCAACACCATGAGGCCTAGTACTTGCATCGCCGAGGGTATCGACACACGTGGGTGGGAGAGGAAGCATCTTATCTTGTCCTGAAGTTTTAGGACCTTCTCCGGAGACTGAAACAACCGCTGGTTGTGGGTGTCCAATAGTGCTCCCAGGTGCACCATGCTCTGAGCAGGGACTAGGGAATAATAATAATAATAATTTTATGTATATAGCGCTCTTTCTCCAATAGGACTCAAGGCGCTTAACAGATACATAGCATAATATAGTACAGAAAATAATGAAGTACATTTTCATAAAATACAGAAGCATGAAGATACTAAAAGGGACATTATGGAAATGCTTGAGTAAACAGAAAAGTCTTGAGTCTACTTTTGAAGGATTCTATAGTTGGGGCCTCTCGCACTGTGCGGGGAAGTGAGTTACATAGAGTCGGAGCCGCATGACTAAAAGCTCGACCCCCAGATGAATTACTGTAGATTCTAGGTACTGCTAAAAGTCCTTCATCTACAGATCGCAGTAATCGAGTGGGGCAGTATGGGGTCAGAAGCTGTTTCAGGTACCTTGGGCCTTGGTCATGTAATGCTTTGAAACTCAGTAAGCCAATCTTGAAGATGATTCGCCATCGTACAGGCAGCCAGTGAAGGGAGTAGAGGATGGGTGTTATGTGGCTAGAACGGGGCTGGTTGGTTAATAGCCTGGCAGCTGTGTTTTGCACCAGCTGTAAGCGCTGCAATTCTTTTGCTGGTAGACCAAGGTAGAGGGCATTACAGTAGTCTAAACGAGATGATACAAATGCATGTATGACTTTTGGCATATCATCTGAGGGAATTAAGTGCTTGATTCTGGCTATGTTCCTCAGGTGAAAGAATGAGGATTTGATTGTGGCTGATATCTGATGTTTAAGTGTCAAGCCACCATCCAGGACAACGCCAAGATTCCGCACACGATCACTGGTCTGTAATTCTAAATCCCCGAGTGTAAGTCAAGTTGGTTGGCTATGCTGCAGTCTTGTCCTTTGATGTTGCGGTCGTATCATAAGGACCTCTGTTTTATCCGGGTTCAGTCGCAGTTAACTGGCGCTTATCCACTCCTGTAGTTCAGCTAGACAGCCATTTAGGGTTGCTATTGGGTTATCAGTGCCCGGAGCAAAGGACAAGTACAGTTGTGTATCATCTGCATAGCAGTGGTAGACCAGGCCATGGCGCCTGATTATTTCGCCCAATGGGAGCATGTATACTGCAAAAAGCATGGGGGATAGTATAGAACCTTGTGGGACACCACATGGCAATGGCACTGGTGGTGATGAGTATAATCCAGATGATACTCTCTGTGACCTGCCTGTGAGAAATTATTTGAACCAGCTTAGGACTGTGCCATCCAGACCACAGAAATGTATCAGTCGCTCAATCAGAAGCCCATGGTCCACGGTATCAAATGCTGCCGAGAGATCCAGAAGGATTAATATTGAACAGTCACCTCTGTCTTTTGCCATCAGATCATTTAACACACACACACCAGGGCTGTTTCAGTGCTATGTCTTCTCCTGAATCCTGATTGAAATGGATCATAAATATCATGGGTTGTCAGGCGGGTTTCCAGTTGATTTGCAACGACTTTCTCAATAACCTTTCCTAGGAAAGGAAGGTTTGATACCGGTCTGTAGTTGGTCATGCAGTTGGGATCTAAATTAGGTTTTTTAAGAAGCGGCCTAACAATTGCTTCCTTTAGGGGTCCAGGAAAAATGCCTGTCTGCAAAGAGCATTGAACAATTTTTGTAAAGACAGGAGCAATTATATCCATACAACCTATTAGAAGCTTGGTTGAGGCTGGGTCCAGATCACAGGTGGTGGGACGCAAAATCCGAGCAATTTCAGCAGTGTCCTTTACATCCACTGGATCAAAGCTGGTCCATGAAGGCAGGTAGCTTATATTGGCAGGCTTTGTAGTTTGGCACTCCTTTGATGGCACTGTGGAGATTCCAGCCCGGATGGTGGATATTTTATCTGCAAAGAAGTTTGCAAACTCGTTGCATCTTGCCTGGGAGAGGGTCTCATCAGTCTGCAGGCATGCTGGCTTGCAAAGCATCTCCACTGTGCGGAAAAGTTGAGCTGGCCTATTGTTTGCTGCTGTGATCTCATTTGACAGGAACTGTGCTTTCTTACGAGTGATTGTCGATTGATATTCTTCGTTATGCTTTATTAGTTTTATTTTGTCATCCACTAGGTTAGTCTTCCTCCATCGTCTTTCCAGTCTACGCCCCCTTTTCTTGAGCTCACTAACACTGTTGTCGAACCATGGAGCTTGACGTTGTAGTTTACGAGGTCTTAAACGCACAGGGGCCATAACATCCCTATTATAATAACGGACTAGGGAACAGGGATCTTCACAGGCACCCAGTATATCAGAGAGATCCAGATTTGCTGCAAGAGCCTGGGGAGTCATACCCCTCCTTGGACGATACCTGGTCAACTCCACGGGCAGAGATCTTAATTGAGGGGTTGCAACTGAGAACCAGAGGGAGTAGTGGTCTGACCAGATGACTGGGTTTATTTTTAGGTCAGTGACTTCTAATCCAATCTGAAAGACAAGGTCGAGAGTGTGACCACTTTTATGTGTGGCAGAGGGAATGACCTGTGTGAAGCCCAGACTATTCATTGTGCACAGGAGGTCTTGGCCAAGGCGTGAGAGCTCATCATCCACCCATGCATTGAAATCCCCGAGGATGAGCCATCTTTGATGTTCCAGAACCAGGCCAGCAACAGTGTCTGCAATTTCTTGTAGAAATATCTTTCCATCTCCAGGTGGCCGGTAAATGAGAAGTACTCTGAAACCTAATCCTGTCGAACTCCGGGCAGCAATGCACTCAAATGAGCGAGTAGTTTCAATAGGGTGGACCCTAAGTTTAAGTTCTTTTTTGAAGCAGATAGCCACCCCGCCACCCCTGCGGTCCAGTCTTGGGTTGTGGATGACAGTAGTTTGTTGGTACTGCAGCCTCCAATATAGGTGCTGCATTTTCATCTAGCCAGGTCTCTGTAATACAGGCTAGATCTGCAGATTCAATAAGGTCAGCAATTGTTGCAGTCTTGTTTCTTATAGATCTGGCATTACAAAGGACTGACCTGATTGGGCATACCAGAGGGCCTTCAGTTTTCTTTATGTTAAGTGCAGGAGCTCTGGGTATGGGGGTCACAAAGTGAGAGTTGACAGTTCTGTCCTTCCAAACACAGGGCCATCTTTTGGGTATCACTTCTATTTGATTGTTCTTTGAGCAATGGGGGTGAGCAGGTGGGCAAAGGACTTAGATGGTTACCGGGGGAAATACATTTCCGGCCTGCTCGCTTCCCACAAATGCGCCTGTGTTTTCTTTTTAAAATGCCAAGGGATTGGAGAATAGAAGCCTGTGATGGTGTGATAGGAACTGCAGAACGTGGTGGGCGGAGTGAAAGAATGAAGCTGGAGCAATACGTATACATTTGGTCATCAATGACAGATTACTATAAATTTGAGCTGCATATGATGATGAGAGAGGGAGAGAAAGCAGTGGGTTTTTTTTTGTTCTTGTTTTTTTTTTTTTTTTTTTCCTTTTTGTGTTTTGTTTTCCCCCAATTCGGTATGTGATCCAAAATTATAATGGGATTATGAACAAAGATTTCTTCCAGTTGATGAGCCACCCGTGGGCTTGCAGAAATTGGACTGTCAGTTCCAGATAACAGAGGAGAACCTTCTGGCGAGTTCACCAGGATCAACAAGTCAACCAGATACGGCAGGATCCTGATACCCTGATGGCGGAGTAGAGCAGTCATGACCTTGGTGAAAATACTTGCAGCCGTGGTCAGACCAAATGGTAAGGCTTGGAATTGAATATGTAGGTTGCCAATAGCAAACCGCAGGTATTGCTGATGCGACACTGCAATAGGTATATGCAGGTAAGCATCCTGTATGTCCAGGGATACCATATAGTCCTTGGGCTCCAAAGCCAGAACAATTGAGTGAAGGGTTTCCATATGGAATTTGGAAACCTTCACAAATTTGTTCAAAGACTTGAGAATGGGACGGGAATTCGGCTTCGGAACAGAGGCACCAGCACTATCACTCCCATGTCCAGGAGGGAGTGTACCACCAGTTGGAGAGTCTTTGCTTTCACCGGATCCGCAGGAACGTTTGTCAAGCAAAACTGGCGAGGGGGACGTTTCTTGAAAGAGATGGCGTATCCATGAGTGACAACTTCCCTTAATCAAGTGTCCGAAGTGGTCTGTAACCATACCTGAGCAAATTGAAGAAGTCGGCCTCCCACCCTGGGATCCCCCAGGGGAAGAGCCGCCCCGTCATTCAGCAGGCTTGTCTGTTTTGGAAGCAGGCTGACAGCCCAGGAACATTTAGGTTTGGGCTTAGTGGATTTGGCAGTGCGAGCCTGTTTCGGGTACGCCTGACCCTTCGATTTACCTGGAGGTTGTAAGGAACAAAAGGAAGTACTCTTAGCCTTTGGAGCCGAAGGTGTAGTACTAGGTAGTCATGCAGTCTTAGTAGATGCTAAATCCGCAACAATCTTATTGAGGTCTTCCCTAAAAAGTATGTTTCCCTTAAAAGGGATCACCTCCAAGGTCTTTTTAGAGTCCAGATCTACAGACCTGGACCGCAACCAGAGGATCTGGCGAGCCAGAACAGACGTAGTAGACGCTTTGGCCGCTAGGATACCTGCATCAGATGCTGCCTCCTGAATATAATGAGATGCTGTAATAATAAGAATTTACTTACCGATAATTCTATTTCTCATAGTCCGTAGTGCAGGCATGTCCAAACTGCGGCCCTCCAGCTGTTGAGAAACTACACATCCCAGCATGCCCTGACACAGCTTTAGCATTCTCTGACAGCAAAACTGTGTCAGGGCATGGTGGGATATGTAGTTTCACAACAGCTGGAGGGCCGCAGTTTGGACATGCATGCCGTAGTGGATGCTGGGGACTCCGAAAGGACCATGGGGATAGCGGCTCCGCAGGAGACTGGGCACAAAAGTAAAAAGCTTTAGGACTACCTGGTGTGCACTGGCTCCTCCCCCTATGACCCTCCTCCAAGCCTCAGTTAGGATACTGTGCCCGGACGAGCGTACACAATAAGGAAGGATTTTGAATCCCGGGTAAGACTCATACCAGCCACACCAATCACACCGTACAACTTGTGATCTGAACCCAGTTAACAGCATGATAACAGAAGGAGCCTCTGAAAAGATGGCTCACAACAACAATAACCCGATTTTTGTAACAATAACTATGTACAAGTAATGCAGACAATCCGCACTTGGGATGGGCGCCCAGCATCCACTACGGACTATGAGAAATAGAATTATCGGTAAGTAAATTCTTATTTTCTCTAACGTCCTAGTGGATGCTGGGGACTCCGAAAGGCCATGGGGATTATACCAAAGCTCCCAAACGGGCGGGAGAGTGCGGATGACTCTGCAGCACCGAATGAGAGAACTCTAGGTCCTCCTCAGCCAGGGTATCAAATTTGTAGAATTTAGCAAACGTGTTTGCCCCTGACCAAGTAGCTGCTCGGCAAAGTTGTAAAGCCGAGACCCCTCGGGCAGCCGCCCAAGATGAGCCCACTTTCCGTGTGGAATGGGCTTTTACAGATTTTGGCTGTGGCAGGCCTGCCACAGAATGTGCAAGCTGAATTGTACTACAAATCCAACGAGCAATCGTCTGCTTAGAAGCAGGAGCACCCAGCTTGTTGGGTGCATACAGGATAAACAGCGAATCAGATTTTCTGACTCCAGCCGTCCTGGAAACATATATTTTCAGGGCCCTGACTACGTCCAGTAACTTGGAATCCTCCAAGTCCCTAGTAGCCGCAGGCACCACAATAGGCTGGTTTAAGTGAAATGCTGAAACCACCTTGGGAGAAATTGAGGACGAGTCCTCAATTCTGCCCTGTCCGTATGAAAAATTAGGTAAGGGCTTTTATAGGATAAAGCCGCCAATTCTGAGACCCACCTGGCTGAAGCCAGGGCGAACAGCATTACCACTTTCCATGTGAGACATTTTAAGTCCACAGTGGTGAGTGGTTCAAACCAATGTGATTTTAGGAATCCCAAAACTACATTGAGATCCCAAGGTGCCACTGGAGGCACAAAAGGAGGCTGTATATGCAGTACTCCCTTGACAAACGTCTGAACTTCAGGAACAGAAGCTAGTTCTTTTTGGAAGAATATTGACAGGGCCGAAATTTGAACCTTAATGGACCCTAATTTGAGGCCCATAGACAGTCCTGTTTGCAGGAAATGCAGGAATCGACCCAGTTGAAATTCCTCTGTAGGGGCCTTCCTGGCCTCGCACCACGCAACATAATTACGCCAAATACGGTGATAATGTTGTACGGTTACATCCTTCCTGGCTTTGATCAGGGTAGGGATGACTTCATCCGGAATGCCTTTTTCCTTCAGGATCCGGCGTTCAACCGCCATGCCGTCAAACGCAGCCGCGGTAAGTCTTGGAACAGACATGGTCCCTGCTGGAGCAGGTCCTTTCTTAGAGGTAGAGGCCACGGGTCTTCCGTGAGCATCTCTTGAATTTCCGGGTACCAAGTCCTTCTTGGCCAATCCGGAGCCACGAGTATAGTCTTTACTCCTCTCCTTCTTATGATTCTCAGTACTTTTGGTATGAGAGGAAGAGGAGGGAACACATACACTGACTGGTACACCCACGGTGTTACCAGAGCGTCCACAGCTATTGCCTGAGGGTCCCTCGACCTGGCGCAATATCTGTCCAGTTTTTTGTTGAGGCAGGACGCCATCATGTCCACCTTTGGTTTTTCCCAACGGTTCACAATCATGTGGAAGACTTCTGGGTGAAGTCCCCACTCCCCCGGGTGAATATCGTGTCTGCTGAGGAAGTCTGCTTCCCAGTTGTCCACTCCCGGAATGAACACTGCTGACAGTGCTATCACATGATTTTCCGCCCAGCGAAGAATCCTTGCCACTTCCATCATTGCCCTCCTGCTTCTTGTGCCACGTGGGCGACTGCCGTGATGTTGTCCGACTGGATCAACACCGGCTGACCCTGAAGTAGAGGTCTTGCCTGACTTAGGGCATTGTAAATGGCCCTTAGTTCCAGGATATTTATGTGAAGTGACGTTTCCATGCTTGACCACAAAAGCCCTGGAAATTTCTTCCCTGTGTGACTGCTCCCCAGCCTCTCAGGCTGGCATCCGTGGTCACCAGGACCCAATCCTGAATGCCGAATCTGCGGCCCTCTAGGAGATGAGCACTCTGTAACCACCACAGGAGAGACACCCTTGTCCTTGGAGACAGGGTTATCCGCTGATGCATTTGAAGATGCGATCCGGACCATTTGTCCAGCAGATCCCACTGAAAAGTTCTTGCGTGGAATCTGCCGAATGGAATCGCTTCGTAAGAAGCCACCATCTTTCCCAGGACCCTTGTGCATTGATGTACTGACACTTGGCCTGGTCTTAGGAGGTTCCTGACTAGGTCGGATAACTCCCTGGCTTTCTCTTCCGGGAGAAACACCTTTTTCTGTACTGTGTCCAGAATCATCCCTAGGAACAGCAGACGTGTCGTCGGAATCAGCTGCGATTTTGGAATATTTAGAATCCATCCGTGCTGTCGTAGTACTACTTGAGATAGTGCTACTCCGACCTCTAACTGTTCTCTGGACCTTGCCCTTATCAGGAGATCGTCCAAGTAAGGGATAATTAAGACGCCTTTTCTTCGAAGAAGAATCATCATTTCGGCCATTACCTTGGTAAAGACCCGGGGTGCCGTGGACAATCCAAATGGCAGCGTCTGAAACTGATAGTGACAGTTCTGTACCACAAACCTGAGGTACCCTTGGTGAGAAGGGCAAATTGGGACATGGAGGTAAGCATCTTTGATGTCCAACGACACCATATAGTCCCCTTCTTCCAGGTTCGCTATCACTGCTCTGAGTGACTCCATCTTGAACTTGAACCTTTTTATGTAAGTGTTCAAGGATTTCAGATTTAAAATGGGTCTCACCGAGCCGTCCGGCTTCGGTACCACAAACAGCGTGGAATAATACCCCTTTCCCTGTTGTAGGAGGGGTACCTTGATTATCACCTGCTGGGAATACAGCTTGTGAATGGCTTCCAATACCGCCTCCCTGTCGGGGGGAGACGTTGGTAAAGCAGACTTCAGGAACCGGCGAGGGGGAGACGTCACGAATTCCAATTTGTACCCCTGAGATACTACCTGCAGGATCCAGGGGTCCACTTGCAAGTGAGCCCACTGCGCGCTGAAATTCTTGAGACGGGCCCCCACCGTGCCTGAGTCCGCTTGTAAGGCCCCAGCGTCATGCTGAGGACTTGGCAGAAGCGGGGGAGGGCTTCTGTTCGTGGGAAGAGGCTGTCTGCTGCAGTCTTTTTCCCCTTCCTCTGCCCTGGGGCAGATATGAGTGGCCTTTTGCCCGCTTGCCCTTATGGGGACGAAAGGACTGAGCCTGAAAAGACGGTATCTTTTTCTGCTGCGAGGTGACTTGGGGTAAAAAGGTGGATTTTCCAGCCGTTGCCGTGGCCACCAGGTCCGATAGACCGACCCCAAATAACTCCTCCCCTTTATACGGCAATACTTCCATATGCCGTTTGGAATCCGCATCCCCTGACCACTGTCGCGTCCATAATCCTCTTCTGGCAGAAATGGACATCGCACTTACTCTTGATGCCAGAGTGCAAATATCCCTCTGTGCATCTCGCATATATAGAAATGCATCCTTTAAATGCTCTATAGTCAATAATATATTGTCCCTGTCCAGGGTATCAATATTTTCAGTCAGGGAATCCGACCAAGCCACCCCAGCACTGCACATCCAGGCTGAGGCGATTGCTGGTCGCAGTATAATACCAGTATGTGTGTATATACTTTTAAGGATATTTTCCAGCTTCCTATCAGCTGGTTCCTTGAGGGTGGCCGTATCAGGGGACGGTAACGCCACTTGTTTTGATAAGCGTGTGAGCGCCTTATCTACGCTAGGGGGTGTTTCCCAACGCGCCCTAACCTCTGGCGGGAAAGGGTATAATGCCAATAATTTTTTAGAAATTAGCAGTTTTTTATCGGGGGAAACCCACGCTTCATCACACACCTCATTTAATTCATCTGATTCAGGAAAAACTACGGGTAGTTTTTTCACACCCCACGTAATACCCTTTTTTGTGGTACTTGTAGTATCAGAAATGTTCAAAACCTCCTTCATTGCCGTGATCATGTAACGTGTGGCCCTACTGGAAAATACGTTTGTTTCCTCACCGTCGACACTGGAGTCAGTGTCCGTGTCAGTGTCTGCATCGACCTGAGGTAACGGGCGTTTTATAGCCCCTGACGGTGTTTGAGACGCCTGTACAGGTATTAACTGATTTGCCGGCTGTCTCATGTCGTCAACAGTCTTTTGTAAAGTGCCGACACTATCACGTAATTCTTTCCATAAGACCATCCAGTCAGGTGTCGACTCCCTAGGGGGTGACATCACTAACACAGGCAATTGCTCCGCCTCCACACCATTTTCCTCCTCATACATGTCGACACAGCGTACCGACACACAGCACACACACAGGGAATGCTCTGATAGAGGACAGGACCCCGCTAGCCCTTTGGGGAGACAGAGGGAGAGTTTGCCAGCACACACCAGAGCGCTATATATATACAGGGATAACCTTATATAAGTGTTTTTCCCTAATATAGCTGCTGTATATATTAATATGCCAATTTAGTGCCCCCCCTTTCTTGTTTTACCCTGTTTCTGTAGTGCAGGACTGCAGGGGAGAGTCAGGGAGCCTTCCTCCAACGGAGCTGTGAGGAAAAAATGGCGCTTGTGTGCTGAGGAGATAGGCTCCGCCCCCTTCTCGCGGCCTTTCTCCCGCTTTTTTGTGGAAAACTGGCAGGGGTTAAATACATCCATATAGCCCAGGAGCTATATGTGATGTATTTTTAGCCATTTAAGGTATTTTCATTGCGTCCCAGGGCGCCCCCCCCCAGCGCCCTGCACCCTCAGTGACCGGAGTGTGAAGTGTGCTGAGAGCAATGGCGCACAGCTGCGGTGCTGTGCGCTACCTTATTGAAGACAGGACGTCTTCTGCCGCCGATTTTCCGGACCTCTTCACTCTTCTGGCTCTGTAAGGGGGCCGGCGGCGCGGCTCCGGGACCCATCCATGGCTGGGCCTGTGATCGTCCCTCTGGAGCTAATGTCCAGTAGCCTAAGAAGCCCAATCCACTCTGCACGCAGGTGAGTTCGCTTCTTCTCCCCTTAGTCCCTCGATGCAGTGAGCCTGTTGCCAGCAGGTCTCACTGAAAATAAAAAAACCTATTTAAACTTTTACTCTAAGCAGCTCAGGAGAGCCACCTAGATTGCACCCTTCTCGTTCGGGCACAAAATCTTAACTGAGGCTTGGAGGAGGGTCATAGGGGGAGGAGCCAGTGCACACCAGGTAGTCCTAAAGCTTTTTACTTTTGTGCCCAGTTTCCTGCGGAGCCGCTATCCCCATGGTCCTTTCGGAGTCCCCAGCATCCACTAGGACGTTAGAGAAAATGTATGAAAGACACTGTCTAGCATTATCAGGAAAATTAGACGGTAGTTCCACTTCAACTTCTTGAACCCAGGCCTCTATAGCTTTAGCGGCCCAAGAGGACGCAATAGTAGGC
This sequence comes from Pseudophryne corroboree, assembly GCF_028390025.1. Taxonomy (NCBI): domain Eukaryota; kingdom Metazoa; phylum Chordata; class Amphibia; order Anura; family Myobatrachidae; genus Pseudophryne; species Pseudophryne corroboree. Next base: position 197,832,926 of record NC_086449.1, read on the forward strand.
CTGTGCACAGCTCCAGCAACAGTGTAAATAGACTTCAAGCAACCCTCCACACGCTTATCCATCAGTTCCTTCAGAGAGGTGACAGTAGTGACAGGCAGAGCAGATGATACCACCAGACGTGCGACTTGTGAGTCAACCGGTGGCAGAGTTTCCCAATTTTTACTTAACTCTGCAGTGAGGCGATAATGAGCTAGCATCTTCTTAGACAGGGAGAATGTCTTTCCTGGATATTCCCAGGATTCCTGACGTATGTCCACTAAATGGTCAGAATGTGGCAAAACTAATTTAGTAATCTTCTGACGCTTGCACTTATCTGGTTTCTTAGAGGTAGCTGGGGGTTCTTCATCATCATCATCATCATCATCATCATCAATCTGAAGAATCAGCCTGATAGACTCCAAGAGGTCAGGAACATCCACCTGAGTTATAGATTCCCCATCAGAAGCCTCTGCATCAGTGTCTGAGGGGTCGGTATACGCACCATCTTCATCAGAAACGTGTGGATTGCGAGGAAATAATGGCCCGCTTAGAAGACCCCTTGGTCTTAGGCGGGCGAGGGTTAGGATTTTGCTTAGCCAAAGACTGATTTAATTGCTGTAACTGAGAGTACAGAGTGTCTGCCCATAGCGGATTAACTGCAGGGACAATATGTGGCTGTAATGGCACAGGAGGTCCCATAGGGGGCGCAAGTCTACTTACCAGCGTAGTCAGTAATTTAGAAAAAGTAGCCCACGGCGGGTCATGAGTTGCCCCCATTACTGTAGACTGACCGAGGGGTATAAAACCCCCAGCAACTGAACCCTCAGCTGCAATATTCTCCTCAGACATCCATGGCAGTAGCACCGAATGAATCAGGATCAGCCATAAAATTATCACCCTGTTGAGATGACATTATATGAAAGCGTAACTTTAGGGCAAATTAATACAATATAAGAAAAGTACCTGACAAAAAAACCCCTGTATAGTGTGACTGCAAAGCAGAGCACAAACAGAGAATTTAAGAGGTATATGGTGACTGAAACACACAGAGAAAAATACCAAAGTAGTATATCCTGTGAGACACTATATCATATGAGAACCCTGATGCACTTAGCCCCCCCCCCCCCCTTCAGGGTATAGAATATAGGGATAGTAATGTGTGCGAGATACACGGAATAGAGACCACACAGCAGCTATTGGCACACAGTCACATCTGCAATGCAGAAATTATCACAAGCAACAATAAAACTGCACTGGACTAGCAATACTATGGGGTATATTCAATTGGTGTCGAAAACTGCCGTCTATCGAAAAGACAGCAGAATTTTTAGACTTTTTAAGGTCGAATCGTGATTCGACCTATTCAGTCCTATTCGACAAGTCGTGGAATTCGACTTGTCGAAAAGCACGTGGATCGGCGGAATAGCTGCCGATCCACGTGCTTGTATCGCTTTTCGACCATCTCCGTTCGACTTTAAAAAAAAAAAGCGAACTGAGATGGGGACTGCAGCGCCAGGGACGGGGTGAGCAGCGCTGGAGGACAGCCGCCACTCACAGCAGCGTCCACTCGGCTCCAGCAAGCGAGACCTCGTCGTGAGCGGCAGCTGTGAGAGAGGGGGAGCGGCGGCGGCTGTGACGGGGGACGGAGCCGCAGCTGTGAGACAGGAGGGGCAGGGGAGAGCCGCGGGCAGACGGGGAGAGCAGCGCTACAGCAGCAGCTATATAGCGGCGTGATGCATCCTGGGAACAGTCAAAGCTTTTATAGCCTGTTGGCGCCTCGGATCAAGATCCAACTCTACGCCACAATGTTATCCCTGTGGAACTCCAGTGTACCCCGCTGCAGAAACTGGGTGTTTTTCCTCACAAATGAATTGAATAGGTCTGATTTAAAAAAATAAAAATAAAAATAAAAAATAAAAATCAGTGTGTTAAACATGAACTTAAAATTTTTAAAATTACAAACCCCCCTTCTGCATGGCCGTGGTTAATTGGATACCGCCCGTAGTCTTTAAATAAATTGTTTGTAGGAATATTTATGCATAGTGGGGCTGTTCATAAGGATTATATTGAGGACTCCCATGTTGCTGAGATTATAATTCCTACAAGAAGTATTTTACGAATTGAACTGTTTGGTTGCGGCTCAGGCGGGTACCAGTGGCATGCAGTGAGGTGAGGCACTCTTTCATACTGTAATACTTACGTATATGCCAGAGTTTTGACTATATAAAAATATCTATATTAGTAGTGGTTTTTAGATTATTCTAATCATTTTTATAGTAAAAACTCTGGAGCAAGAAGTATGACAGGTGAGGCAGTGTCTCTCCCGCCTATCTTTTCCACACATCTCTGATCAACACTCACCACATACAGTATACTGCTGCACCTGTGTATAATGCCCACATGTACACTTGGGCTCATATATTGTGTGTAAATCTGACTCGGGTACTAGCCAGTGCCTCCCTGGCCATTTACCTAACCGCACGTCGCTGGTGGGTACAGACTGCGTGACATTTCAGTAATGTATTTTTGACAGGTATCACTCTAAAACCATTGTTGCTAGTGAGCCCACAACTATCCGCATTTGTCACCTACTGTGCTAGTAATTTTGGGGACACTATTGGTTTTATTTCAGTGTTGTAATGCATTTGAAACCATACTCTCTTAATTACTAGCAAACATGTTTGTGTGTTTTTACCAATTATGTTAAAAACAAATCAGATGCCAGTGGGTATGTAGCCTAGAGCTGGGGCCAGTGTGTACATAGTGGGCCTGCTTAAGGTACTGAAATTGCAAAATCATGATCATGCTTGTGCAGATGCATTTCTGTATCAGTGTTTCTCAAACCTGGTCCTCATGGAACTGAACGGTGCGTATTTCCCAGAACATCTGACTGGAGCACACTTGTGGCAATTCACTTCAGATCTACAGGTGGCACTAATTACTTCTGAGGACACCTTCATGACTCTTATGGTGCGAACACACTGGCCAATATATCTGCCGTTCTATTGAAAGGCCGATATATCGAGAGTCCGTCGGCCAGTGTGTACGAACAGTATTTCTGAACGCCGTCGTTCAGACATATCGCGTCGGCCCTGCAGCACAGCCGATGACCAATATATCTACTGATACATTGGTGCATCAATGTGTGGGTACGTACACATGCTGCAGCAGCCAGCGGTGATTGCCTGCTGAACTGCATGTAAACGCCCGCCCAGTTCCTGCAGTCAGTCCCAACACATCGGGCAGTGTGTATGCACAACACACTGCCCAGTCCGTACATAGATTGATCCGCAGATATATCTACTAGCGTGTACCCAGCATTATATCCCTTTCACACAGAATGTCAAACTACTGGGTTAAGAAGTTCTACCTGGTAATGTGTGAAAGGGTCAACCCGGGACTTTGACCCAGGAATTTCGACGCGGGTTGACCCTTTCACACAGAAGAAATGCCAGTGTTGATCTGCAAATTACCGGGCAGAACTGCTTCACCCAGTATTTTGCTTCCCTGTGTGAAAGGGGCGTCAGGCTGGGTAGTCTTCAGGTTGCCGGCAGCCGGGCTGCCAACGACCACCATACCGGCGCCGGCATACCGACAGATTTTCTCCCCCCCCCCCCCTGGAAGAATAGATAGCGTGGCGCGCGTAGCCCGCCACCGTGCCCGCAGCGTGGCAAGCGCAGCGAGACCGCAAGGGGCTCATTTGCGCTCGCCCAGCTGTCTGTATGCCGGCGGTCGGGATTGGGCGCTGGTATGCTGTCCGCCGGGAGCCAGGCCGCCGGCATCACATACTACACCCGTCAGGCTGGGTCCGGCTAAGCAACCTGGCAGACGTTTCTGTCCGAAAATGGTATAAGGGTACTACTAGGGCCAAGTCTGAGAAACACTGTTCAATAGTATTTGCCTGTGCAACCTTCCAAAGAAAACTGCTATGATCCAACTGCTCTATCAATTCTACAACACTGGGATCACTGCTGCTGACGTCATAAGCCAAAAAATAAGATTTTACTTACCGATAAATCTATTTCTCGTAGTCCGTAGTGGATGCTGGGACTCCGTCAGGACCATGGGGATTAGCGGCTCCGCAGGAGACAGGGCACAAAAATAAAAGCTTTAGGACTAGGTGGTGTGCACTGGCTCCTCCCCCCATGACCCTCCTCCAAGCCTCAGTTAGGATACTGTGCCCGGACGAGCGTACACAATAAGGAAGGATTTTGAATCCCGGGTAAGACTCATACCAGCCACACCAATCACACCGTACAACCTGTGATCTGAACCCAGTTAACAGTATGACAAACGTAGGAGCCTCTGAACAGACGGCTCACAACAATAACAACCCGATTTTTTTTGTAACAATAACTATGTACAAGTATTGCAGACAATCCGCACTTGGGACGGGCGCCCAGCATCCACTACGGACTACGAGAAATAGATTTATCGGTAAGTAAAATCTTATTTTCTCTGACGTCCTAGTGGATGCTGGGACTCCGTAAGGACCATGGGGATTATACCAAAGCTCCCAAACGGGCGGGAGAGTGCGGATGACTCTGCAGCACCGAATGAGAGAACTCCAGGTCCTCTTTAGCCAGGGTATCAAATTTGTAGAATTTTACAAACGTGTTCTCCCCCGACCACGTAGCTGCTCGGCAGAGTTGTAATGCCGAGACCCCTCGGGCAGCCGCCCAAGATGAGCCCACCTTCCTTGTGGAATGGGCCTTGATAGATTTAGGCTGTGGCAGGCCTGCCACAGAATGTGCAAGTTGAATTGTGCTACAAATCCAACGAGCAATCGTCTGCTTAGAAGCAGGAGCACCCAGCTTGTTGGGTGCATACAGTATAAACAGCGAGTCAGATTTTCTGACTCCAGCCGTCCTTGAAATATATATTTTCATTGCCCTGACAACGTCCAGCAACTTGGAATCCTCCAAATCGCTAGTAGCCGCAGGCACCACAATAGGCTGGTTCAGGTGAAACGCTGAAACCACCTTAGGCAGAAACTGAGGACGCGTCCGCAGTTCTGCCCTGTCCGAATGGAAAATCAGATATGGGCTTTTATACGATAAAGCCGCCAATTCTGACACTCTCCTGGCTGAAGCCAGGGCCAGTAGCATGGTTACTTTCCATGTAAGATATTTCAAATCCACCGATTTGAGTGGCTCAAACTAATGGGATTTGAGAAAATCCAAAACTACATTAAGATCCCACGGAGCGACTGGGGGCACAACCGGGGGCTGTATATGTAGTACTCCTTTTACAAAAGTCTGGACTTCAGGAACTGAAGCCAATTCTTTCTGGAAGAAAATCGACAGGGCCGAAATTTGAACCTTAATGGACCCTAATTTGAGGCCCATAGACAATCCTGTTTGCAGGAAATGTAGGAATCGACCCAGTTGAAATTCCTCCGTCGGGGCCTTCCTGGCCTCACACCACGCAACATATTTTCTCCAAATGCGGTGATAATGTTGTGCAGTCACCTCCTTCCTGGCTTTTACCAGGGTAGGGATGACCTCTTCCGGAATGCCTTTTTCCCTTAGAATTCGGCGTTCAACCGCCATGCCGTCAAACGCAGCCGCGGTAAGTCTTGGAATAGACACGGTCCCTGCTGAAGCAGGTCCCGTCTTAGAGGTAGAGGCCACGGATCTTCCGTGAGCATCTCCTGAAGTTCCGGGTACCAAGTTCTTCTTGGCCAATCCGGAGCCACGAGTATCGTTCTTACTCCCCTTTGCCGTATAATTCTCAGTACTTTTGGTATGAGAGGCAGAGGAGGAAACACATACACTGACTGGAACACCCACGTTGTTACCAGAGCGTCCACAGCTATTGCCTGAGGGTCTCTTGACCTGGCGCAATACCTGTCCATTTTTTTGTTGAGGCGGGACGCCATCATATCCACCTTTGGTTTTTCCCAACGGTTCACAATCATGTGGAAGACTTCTGGATGAAGTCCCCACTCTCCCGGGTGTAGATCGTGTCTGCTGAGGAAGTCCGCTTCCCAGTTGTCCACTCCCGGAATGAACACTGCTGACAGTGCTATCACATGATCTTCCGCCCAGCGAAGAATCCTTGCAGCTTCTGCCATTGCCCTCCTGCTTCTTGTGCCGCCCTGTCTGTTTACGTGGGCGACTGCCGTGATGTTGTCCGACTGGATCAACACCGGCTGACCCTGAAGCAGGGGTTTTGCCAGGCTTAGAGCATTGTAAATCGCTCTTAGCTCCAGTATATTTATGTGAAGAGACATCTCCAGGTTTGACCACACTCCCTGGAAGTTTCTTCCCTGTGTGACCGCTCCCCAGCCTCTCAGACTGGCATCCGTGGTCACCAGGACCCAGTCCTGTATGCCGAATCTGCGGCCCTCTAACAGATGAGCACTCTGCAACCACCACAGAAGAGACACCCTTGTCCGTGGAGACAAAGTTATCCGCTGATGCATCTGCAGATGCGATCCGGACCATTTGTCCAGCAGATCCCACTGAAAAGTTCGTGCATGGAATCTGCCGAATGGAATCGCTTCGTAAGAAGCCACCATTTTTCCCAGGACTCTTGTGCATTGATGCACAGACACTTTTCCTGGTTTTAGGAGGTTCCTGACAAGTTCGGATAACTCCCTGGCTTTCTCCTCCGGAAGAAACACCTTTTTCTGAACCGTGTCCAGAATCATTCCCAGGAACAGCAGACGTGTCGTCGGGGTCAATTGAGATTTTGGAAAATTCAGAATCCACCCGTGCTGTTGCAGCACTACTTGGGTTAGTGCTACTACGTCCTCCAGCTGTTCTCTGGACCTTGCCCTTATCAGGAGATCGTCCAAGTAAGGGATAATTAATACGCCTTTTCTTCGCAGAAGAAACATCATTTCGGCCATTACCTTGGTAAAGACCCGAGGTGCCGTGGACAATCCAAACGGCAGCCTCTGAAACTGATAATGACAGTTTTGCACCACGAACCTGAGGTACCCTTGATGTGAAGGGCAAATTGGGACATGCAGGTAAGCATCCTTGATGTCCAGGGACACCATAAAGTCCCCTTCTTCCAGATTCGCTATCACTGCTCTGAGTGACTCCATCTTGAACTTGAATTTTTGTATGTTCAAAGATTTCAGATTTAGAATAGGTCTTACCGAGCCGTCCGGCTTCGGTACCACAAATAGTGTGGAATAATACCCCTTTCCCTGTTGTAGGAGGGGTACCTTGACTATCACCTGCTGAGAATACAGCTTGTGAATGGCTTCCAATACCGTCGCCCTGTCTGAGGGAGACGTTGGCAGAGCAGACTTTAGGAACCGGCGAGGGGGAGACTTCTCGAATTCCAACCTGTAACCCTGAGATACTACCTGCAGGATCCAGGGGTCCACCTGTGAGTGAGCCCACTGTGCGCTGAAATTCTTGAGTCGACCCCCCACCGCCCCTGAGTCCGCTTGTAAAGCCCCAACGTTATGCTGAGGGCTTTGCAGAAGCCGGGGAGGGCTTCTGCTCCTGGGAGGGAGCTGCTTGGTGCACTCTCTTACCCTTTCCTTTGCCTCGGGGCAGATATGACTGTCCTTTTGCCCGCTTGTTCTTATAGGAACGAAAGGACTGCGGCTGAAAAGACTGTCTTTTTCTGTTGGGAGGGGACCTGAGGTAAAAAGGTGGATTTCCCGGCTGTTGCCGTGGCCACCAAATCCGATAGACCGACCCCAAATAATTCCTCCCCTTTATACGGCAATACTTCCATATGCCGTTTGGAATCCGCATCACCTGACCACTGTCGCGTCCATAAACTTCTTCTGGCAGATATGGACATCGCACTTACTCTCGATGCCAGAGTGCAAATATCCCTCTGAGCATCTCGCATATAAAGAAAAGCATCCTTTAATTGCTCTATAGTCAATAAAATACTGTCCCTATCCAGGGTATCAATATTTTCAGTCAGGGAATCCGACCAAACCACCCCAGCACTGCACATCCATGCTGAGGCGATGGCTGGTCGCAGTATAACACCAGTATGAGTGTATATACTTTTCAGGGTAGTTTCCAGCCTCCTATCAGCTGGATCCTTGAGGGCGGCCGTTTCAGGAGACGGTAACGCCACTTGTTTTGATAAGCGTGTGAGTGCCTTATCCACCCTAGGGGGTGTTTCCCAGCGCGCCCTAACCTCTGGCGGGAAAGGATATAATGCCAATAACTTCTTTGAAATTAGCAGTTTTCTATCGGGGTTAACCCCTTCATTCAATTCCTCTGATTCAGGAAAAACTACAGGTAATTTTTTCAGACCCCACATAATACCCCTTTTTGTGGTACTTGCAGTATCAGAGATATGCAAAGCCTCCTTCATTGCCGTGATCATATAACGTGTGGCCCTACTGGAAAATACGTTTGTTTCTTCACCGTCGACACTAGATTCGGTGTCCGTGTCTGGGTCTGTGTCGACCGACTGAGGTAAAGGGCGTTTTACAGCCCCTGACGGTGTCTGAGACGCCTGGACAGGTACTAACTGGTTTGCCGGCCGTCTCATGTCGTCAACCGATTTTTGTAACGTGCTGACATTATCACGTAATTCCATAAACAAAGCCATCCATTCCGGTGTCGACTCCCTAGGGGGTGACATCACCATTACCGGCAATTGCTCCGCCTCCACACCAACATTGTCCTCATACATGTCGACACACACGTACCGACACACAGCAGACACACAGGGAATGCTCTTATCGAAGACAGGACCCCACTAGCCCTTTGGGGAGACAGAGGGAGAGTTTGCCAGCACACACCCAAGCGCTATAAATATATAGGAACAACCCTACAGAAGTGTTGTTTCCTTTATAGCAGCTTAATATATCAATATCGCCAAAAAAGTGCCCCCCCTCTCTGTTTTTTTACCCTGTTTCTGTAGTGCAGTGCAGGGGAGAGTCCTGGGAGCCTTCCTCGCAGCGGAGCTGTGCAGGAAAATGGCGCTGTGTGCTGAGGAGATAGGCCCCGCCCCCTATTTCGGCGGGCTCTTCTCCCGGTGTTTGTGAGACCTGGCAGGGGTTAAATACATCCATATAGCCCCAGGGGCTATATGTGATGTATTTTTAGCCAGAACAAGGTATTATCATTGCTGCCCAGGGCGCCCCCCCCAGCGCCCTGCACCCTCAGTGACCGCTGGTGTGAAGTGTGCTGACAACAACGGCGCACAGCTGCAGTGCTGTGCGCTACCTCATGAAGACTGAAAAGTCTTCTGCCGCCGGTTTCTGGACCTCTTCACTTTTCGGCATCTGCAAGGGGGTCGGCGGCGCGGCTCCGGGACCGGACTCCATGGCTGGGCCTGTGTTCGATCCCTCTGGAGCTAATGGTGTCCAGTAGCCTAAGAAGCCAATCCATCCTGCACGCAGGTGAGTTCACTTCTTCTCCCCTAAGTCCCTCGTTGCAGTGAGCCTGTTGCCAGCAGGACTCACTGAAAATAAAAAACCTAATAACTTTTTCTAAGCAGCTCTTTAGGAGAGCCACCTAGATTGCACCCTGCTCGGACGGGCACAAAAACCTAACTGAGGCTTGGAGGAGGGTCATGGGGGGAGGAGCCAGTGCACACCACCTAGTCCTAAAGCTTTATTTTTGTGCCCTGTCTCCTGCGGAGCCGCTAATCCCCATGGTCCTGACGGAGTCCCCAGCATCCACTAGGACGTCAGAGAAAACACATTATATTGCGATTTGTATGAACAATACAGGTGTTCAGTAAGAGAGTCAGCGAGGGCATTTCTGCGGAAACGTCACAGTAGTTCACGCATGTCACTGCCCAGGGGGAACAGGATTATTTCACAGCATCTGGACAGGCAGTAACTGAGCACCACCCTGAAACATGCATACAGTATATATTTTTACACGTAGGTTAAAAGCATTGGAGTTACTCATTTACTTTTGCTCAGATTCTGTACAATCACACATTTAAATAAATGTTTCTTTAAGATACAGCTGTACTTGATGTTCAATGGTCCTTCCTCGTGTTCTGCAAGCCAGCAGTGTGTTGTCTATAGCCCATTATCAGCAGTGACCAGACAATGAGACTGGGGAAGGTTCTTGTAAACACAATGACCAGCGCACACAGATTACGAATCATTAAAACAAAGACAACCATTAATTTTGAGATTTGTAACTACATCCTGTATTTAAAAGCATAGAGCATAAACATTTTGTTTACAACAATAAAACAATCATTAGTGTATGAAAAACAGCTGGATGACAAAACAAATCATACCATGTGGAAAATGACATACGTCTAATACACAAGTGATATCAATATGTATACACTTCTGTAATCAATATCTATACACCGTTTAGTTCTGATCACTTCAAATTGTGTACTATAAGAAATAAGGCAGCCACTATGGTAAATTACAGATGTCACCTCAGTATGAAAGCGTTTTCTACAGCCTTGTGATTTCCTGTGGTCACAGACTCGCAGTGACTAATACCCCAATCATTTACAACAGGGAGTGCATCATGTCGTATAGAACACTTCACCATATATTTAAGACAAATGACCATAAGAAACCAAAAAGACATTGCATGTATACAATGGTTAAGATACATTCCCTTTTACATACCAAAGAGTGATGGAATGGAGTGATGCAGTAAGTACAACTGATGTCACTGGGGCATATTTCAGTTTAAGACAAGTGGTAAACAATCCAGAACTTAAGACTCCAGCAGGGGATACATACACCCGCTGAGGAGCACAGTGATGCTTTCCTGCTGTGGGGAATGGTAGGGTATTTATAGATACCAGATCCCAGCCATTAGAAGGGCCTCTGGTATCAGCATGTTATGTACTGTGCACAATGTGTGCGGGAGTCACCAATACTCTGATAGAGGATGGCCATGGGAACACCTGAACACATTGCTCTTTCCAGACAGTGAAAAACCAGAAGTGCTAAATGTATACACATAGGATTTTATTTTTGTTTTAACATGGAGTTGAAATGTCATGTCAGTGGTACCAAGGACAGCTCCCATGTACAAAACATACTGACTGCCACTCAGCAGGCGTCCCTGTTGGTCTGATTGTAGCATTCCCCCTCCCTTTCTGTACACTTGGAGCAAGCATGCAGGTAATCAGTTTAACATATACTTCCTGCGAACGGTGTATAAAATGGGGCTACCTTACAGGAATTCTAAACACATCGTAGATGCAAGCATCCTCTACAGACCAAGCAAATCTTACAAGTCAGCCTGGAATGTATACAAGGGGTTTGGATCCTGTAACATTGTATTTACCTGCCACCTGCACACACCGCAGGAAGCCTTCTCTGAAGGAAAACACAATATTCAACCTATCATTGCCCACGGAACTAATGACATCATACCATAATAACCTCTTTACTTCCTAACGGACTGATAGGCTGGACAAATCAACTAGCAGCTAAAAGTCCCAGAATGCTCTACAAGCTGGCGGCAGTGCCTCAACAACCAAACTTTCCAAACTTATAACTCCAACGGTATAGTCCCACCAGCAGTCTACGTTCATGTCTTCTGACTGATGCCGCAGGGACGAGTGCATGAAGAGAGAAGCTTGACATAAGGTTTAACAGTATAAACACTTTATTACACATCACACCTGTTTGTTTTTTAATGTAGTTTCTATAGATCAAAACAGCGGTTCTAGCAATGAGTGACATACAAGTGACATTACCTCTTACTAGATTAGTGTGAAAAGAAAAAGAAAAAAACAAAAAACAAAAACAAAAGAAAAACCAGCTGTTGAGTCACAAGTTATTAGGAGAGTATGCCTCCAGCAGGCAACATGCTTTTATTTCATATATTATACAGACATCTCTGAGTGGAGACAAGAGGGGGGTAGGGCAGACTTGGAATCATCTAATCTTTAGAGAAGAGGTAAGGAGGAAAAGGCAGGGCACATGGGGGGGGGGAGAGAGAGAGAAAGAAGAATTAGATCATTTCTTTAATACAGAAAACTGAAAATCATAAGAATTTAAGACATGTAAAAATCCAGATGGAATAGTAAAATTAAAGTTCTTACACACGTACACTCAAAACAAAAAAAAATAATAATATATAAACAAAAACAAAAAATAAAAGAATTCCAAAAAGAGTCCAGTGCAGGACGTGGGGAATATACAGAGCCTGGCACCTCTAGAACTGAACAGGTACAGAGCCTGGCACCTCCAGAGCTGGACACAGGGATCGGAAGCCTGGCACAGTGCAGGCAGCAGCCATTATATGTTCTGACAGCATTGCATCTTTGGTTTATTTTCAGTGGTGGGAGGGACATGTATGGGGACTACGTTGTTACTGGGGGACATGTCATTCTCACGTCTGTCAGACATCTGCTTCTGAGACACAATGCGGTAAATCTCTGAAAAATAAAAGCGGCACAGTGATGAATGGCAGTAATACAGACTGACCACTACATGCGGTGCACTGATACGTCATAGTTATCGTCATACGGCATTCACATTTCAACATTGGAAACAACAATTTCTAATGTAGCTAAGAAGAAACTGTATAAAAAAATCCTGCTGTCTATCTATATAGAATCTCATCTCATTGAAGTGGTCATTTAATTGCAGAGTAACCAACATTACAATTTGAAGTATGACCAAAACATCAGATAGCCTGCATTAGAAGCAATGGGGCAGATCCAATTGTTGCGCCCCAAGGTGGGCATATTAACTAATGGGAGTATATTGGAGCTATTCAATCGTTGCTCCGATCAGACGCCCATTAGCAGCGCAAAGCGTCTAAACCTGTCTAATGTCCGGGTTTGACCCCTTAAATACGGACTTAAGACTTTTTTTCCCTCGCAGCTCCGAAAGGTGCAAGAAAAAAAAAAAAAATGTGCGCACCGCAGGTAATGGGCATCTGATCAGAGCAACAACTCAATAGCTTCTTACTACAGAGTGGACCTGCGCAAAATTTGAATCGGCCCCAATTTGACAATATATACACAATGTGAAGACATTCTAACATGTGAGGTGGCCATAATAATGCAGCATTGCAGGTCCACCCATTGGCAATGTATTGCAGGTCCACCCATTGCCCTTGGTATGAAACCAGGTTTCTGCTTTAATCTACAAACTAATGCAGAACAGAGGCCAACTGGACCTTCAAAGGAGCCAGAGAAGATGCATGCCCATTAGGATGTATACAAAACATCCCCAACTGTAGGGGTCTAAATAAAAGCTAAAAGTTATTTTACAAATGGCTCAGTAAACTACTGAACTCAAAACCGGACTGAAGACAAGGGGCCTAATTCAGACCTGATCGTAGCCCTGCAAAATTTTGCAGGGCTAAGATCAGGCACACTGGGATGTGGGGGGGGGGGGGGGGGGGGGGACGGGACACCCAGCACAGGGCTAGTCCACCACGAATGTCAGGCCCAACCCCCCCCCCTTTCCCCCCCGCAGAAGTACAATAGCACCGTACAGTGGCGATGCTTCTGCACTTCAGGAGTAGCTCCCGGCCAGCGCAGCTTTTGCATGCTGGCCGGGAGCTACTAGTCGCTACCCGGGTCGCAGTGGCTGCGTGTGACGTCATGCACGTCTGCGTTGGCCGGACCACGTCCACAAAATGGCACCGTGCCGCCCAGCAACCGCCTCTGCCTGTCAATCAGGCAGAGGCTATCACTAGGCAACGACAGCCGTTGGCCGTCAGCCATGCGTTGGCGCACTTCTGACCTGATCGCTGCGCTGCGCTGAACAGCAGCGTGCGATCAGGTCAGAATGACCCCCAAGGTGCTGTGTATCTAAGTAGGTCATATACTTTCAAGAATGAGGGCATGAGAACATATGTAATACACAGTCAGAGTGTATGGGAGGTGAGTGCTGTGTACATTTACTATCTTGTAACCTTGGGAATAGCTCTGCCATGTCCAAGACATACTTAACCTGTTCATTACCACAGGCACACAATACAAAAGTACCATGCACAAAGTAAACTATAGAATAGCAGATGGCAGCACTCTCTTCAGACAACTTATCTAGGTAATAAATGAACAGTTTTAAGCGTTTCTATATAAATGCATATTTTCCTAAAAACTATAACACATAAAGGTATTTTATCTTAGCGGATTATTACATATCTAGAATGTTTTCCTGTCAGTATTCACTGAGGCAGATACTCCAATTTCTGTTAATACAGTAACATATGCTGAGCACTTGTGGAGGAAAGCTATTTATTATTATTGGTGGCGCTCAGGGAGGAGCTAAAGCCAAAGTTGGCCAAAGGCTTAATGACATGTAGTCATTTCAGCCATATTGTCAGTATATAATAAGGAAAAAGCCTTATTCTACAGAGGGAGTCTCAACCTCAGCAATAGATAAGGAGTGATCATGGATGGAGCACAAAGGAAGAACACAATTACAGATCGCTAGCAGAGAGGCTGCTCGTCACTCACCTGTCAGGATGGTCTGGAAAGCTGCCTCCACATTTGTAGAGTCCAGGGCAGAAGTCTCAATGAAGGACAAACCATTCTTCTCTGTAAGAAAAAGAGAACTATTAACCAAGTGACCCCAAAGGTGGCAGCAAAAACACAAAACTAATATTTCTCTGAAACTGATCGTACAAACACTTTAATCACATAAAGCAACAACACACCGAAAAAAACATATCCTTCGTAAACTCATTACCCATCATTAGGCAGCAGTCACCAAGTAAACTGTGCATTCAAATTAGGATGGGTCCTTTCCCACTGCATGGAAAAGTAGGAACCAGCACTTAACTAAAGCATTTTGGAAACTGCAAGATCCAGATTATATTTAAATTGCAAGGGGAACACAGCAGAGAAAAATTTAGGAAACACTACAAAAATACGTAACGTGTGAGCCTCCAGCTCTGCAGGCTGAAAATAGTGTGTGTAAGCACCAAGAGCTACAGGAAGTAAAGAAGGAATTGTAGGCGTCTGCATATATTCCAGAGTTGGGGGGTGAAAAGAAAGAAAAGGCGCAAACCATGTGGCAATGAGAGGGGTGCAAGTGCATTCTTTCCTTTGGAAGCAGGGTAAATACTTACTGCTTTTGCATGTAATGAGCAAACACTGGGCAGCTTTGTTACTGAAATGTAGAATTACGCTAGGACTCACTGGGGCAGATGTATTAAGCCTGAAACAGTGATAAAAGCAGTGATAAGTGCAAGGTGATCATGCACCAGCCAATCAGCTCCAATATGTAAATTGACAGAAGCGGATTGGCTGGTGCTTTATCAACTTCCACTTATCACTGCTTTTTCATTGCTTTATCACTTCTCCAGGCTTAATACAGCTGCCTCACTGCAATTAATATTACTGTGCCTTTACATCCAGCAGACAATCTACCCCAGGTGTCAAGCAATAGAAGTGACAGCACAGTGTCTACCTTGTATAACCGGACCGATTGTCACATTTTCTCTTACGTCCCAAAGGATCCTGGGGTCCATATTAGTACCATGGGGTATAGACAGGTCCACCAGGAGCCATTGGCACTTTAAGAGTTTAACAGTGTGGGCTGGCTCCTCCCTCTATGCCCCTCCTACCAGACTCGGTATAGAAAATGTGCCCAGAGGAGCCGGTCACAGCTAGGGGAGCTCTACAGAGCTTTCTTAGTAAAAGTTTATTTTAGAGTTTTTAATTTACAGGGAGGCTGCTGGCAACAGCCTCCCTGCATCGAGGGACTGAGGGGGGGAGCAGTGTCCGCCCTGCCGGGTCTGAGCCACTGTCTCTGCTGACTGGACACTGAGCTCCAGAGGGGATAGATCGCTCCCCGCCGCAGGGGGAACGCTCACCCCAGCAGCAAGCCGCCAACCCCTTGCAGAGCTGAAGTTTGTGGCGAGTGAGTCACCGACTCCCCCCCTCCTAGCAAGTGGGGGGGGCCGGTGTGAAGATGGCGGCTACTAACTGCGCTTCGGGAGGCTCAGCGGTACTTAGGTGCGGCACTGTGAGGGGCGCCCTGAGCCAGCGCCTTAACCCTACACTGACCAGAAAGCCTGTCGGGGTCCGCGGATCTCAGCCAGCAAAAAATCCTCAGGCCAGTATAATCTTGGAAGAGCGGGAAGACAGCACCATTAAGGGGGTGGAGCTTCTCCTCAGAGCGGACCCAGCAGCGTTCAGCGCCATTTTCCTGCCTGCAGACACGCTGCCAGTGGAAGAGCAGTCCCTGCAGAGCACCTCCAGCTATATGTACAGTACCAGGGGGTTGTAGAAGGGAGGGGAGGCTGTGTAAAGACTGTCACCTATTAAGGGACACAGTCAGTGCTGGTTAAGGGTCTCCCTATACCTATATAGCGCTGTGTGTGGGTTGGCTCCAATCTCTATGTCTCTGCCGTTCTTGGGGGGAAAACTGTCTGCCCTGTACAGTGTGTATGTGGGGTGTACAAACAAACATGTCTAGAGACTCTGGGGCAGATTTATTAAGCTCGGTGAAGTGATAAAGTGGAAGGTGATAAAGGACCAGCCAATCAGATCCTGTCATTTTTCAAACCCAGCCTGTGACGGTATCCGTTCACATGGTCGACCATGTTATGGTCGACAGTCATTAGGTCGACCACTATTGGTCGACATTGACATGGTCGACACATGAAAATGGTCGACACGTGAAAGGTCGACATGAGTTTAACTTTTTTTTCTTTTGGGGAACTTTTCCATACTTTACCGTTCCAATCGTAGTCCATGTGGATCGTAAAGTGTGCCGAGCGGAGCGAGCCATGCGAGGGGACGCAGTGCACTAATTGGGGTTCCCAGTCACTTTACGCAAAAAACGACACCAAAAAAAGTTAAAAAACTCATGTCGACCTTTTCATGTGTCGACCATGTGTCCATGTCGACCATGTCAATGTCGACCAATAGTGGTCGACCTAATGACTGTCGATCATTCATACCGGAACCGCCTGTGACATGGCAGTTAAGATCCGATTGGCTGGTCCTTTATCACCTTCCACTTTACCGAGCTTAATAAATCTGCTCCTCTGTCTCATATGCTGCAGAGGACTTATCTTCTCAAGAAGATCCCGTACCATGTAATCAGGATTGCACTGTTGTAGCGGAGATCCCAGCTAGAGAACCGGAGTGGTTAGTCACTCTTAGGGGGGCTATTTCTCAGATTTCTGAAAGGGTTGCAAGGACTGAGCATGCAACTCAGGTATTGCAATCCTCTATGGCAGTATGGTCAGATACTGCTCCCTTGGGGCCCCCTGCGGTGCATTCTCACAAATGTGCTCTTGCCCAAATCATGTAGGATGACACAGATACCGATTCTGACGCAGCAGACGGTGATGGGGATGTGTCGAGGGGGACGGCATCACTTGCTAATGGGGTGCAGTTGATGATTGAGGCCATGTGGGATGTGTTACATATTTCTGACACTCCTCCTGAGCAGGTGGAGGAGGCTTTATTCAAAGACAGCAAGAAAGCCCCTCTCACTTTCCCGGCATCTAAAGAATGAAATGCTATATTTGAAAAAGCCAGGGAAAAACAGAGAACAAACTCCAGATCCCTAAAAGGGTTCTGGTTGCTTTTCCCTTCCAGGAAGACGATAGAAAAAAATGGGAGTCCTATAGTCGTCGCCTCTGTCTCCAGGCTGTCAAAACAGGTGGTCTTACCAGTCCCGGGATGTACCGCGTTGAAGGACCCGGCTGATCGCAAGGTGGATGCTACGCTCAAATCCATATACACAGCTTCAGGGACTATACTGCGGCCTACTATTGCCTGTGCATGGATTTCTAAAGCTATAGCAAAGTGGTCAATCACTCTGCAGGAGGGCTTGACTACGATGGATAAAGGAGACGTTGATTTGTTTTTACGTAACATACAGGATTCTGCAGGGTTCCTGGTAGAATGCATGAAGGATCTGGGTTCCACGGCTGCGGGGATCTCCTCCATGTCCGTCTCGGCTCGCAGGGGTCTCTGGCTGCGCCAATGGTCTGCGAACGCTGAATCCAGGAAAAAAGTGTGGAGAGCCTACCCTATATACAGGTCAGGCTCTGTTTGGGGAGGCGCTGGATGCGTGGATTGCCACGACTATCGCGGGTAAATCTCCCTTTCTCCCATCAGCTGCACCGGCTACGAAGAAGTCTTTTACTCCCAACACGTCACAGTCCTTTCGGCCCGCTAAGCCTAGAAAGAACAAGCCCTCCCACACCTCCTTTAGAGGTGGTCATGCCAAATCCAAAAGGCCTGCTCCCGCAGGTTCCCATGACCGGAAGCCTGCTTCCGGTACCTCAAAGTCCTCAGCATGACGGTGGAACGCACAGCCTGGAGGTAGGTCAGGTGGGAGCGAGACTCCAACATTTCAGCCACGTCTGGGTGTCGCCTGTCCTGGACCCCTGGATACAGGATATTGTGTCCAGGGGGTACAGGCTGGAGTTTCAAACTCTCCCACCTAACCGTTTCTTCAAATCAGGCTTGCCAGCTTTGCCGGCAGACAGAGCTATTCTACTGGACGCTATCCGGAAATTGGTAGTGTCCGAGGTCATTGTTCCAGTTCCACCTCATCAGTTGAACAAAGGTTACTATTCAAACCTTTTTGTGGTACCGAAGCCGGATGGTTCGGTAAGGCCAATTCTGAACTTGAAATCTTTGAACCCTTATCTCAGGGACTTCAAATTCAAGATGGAGCCTCTGAGAGCAGTTATCTCAGGAATGACGGAGAGGGGGAGTTCCTGGTGTCCCTGGACATCAAGGATGTATACCTCCACATTCCCATTTGGTCGCTGCATCAGGCCTATCTCAGGTTTGCACTGTTAGATGATCACTATCAGTTTCAGGCACTGCCGTTCGGTCTCTCCACGGTACAGAGGGTCTTCGCCAAGGTGATGGCAGAGATGATGGTTCTCTTCCGCAAGCGTGGGTGAACATAATTCCATATCTGGACGGTCTGCTGATCAAGGCATCGCATCGTCAAGGGAGAAGTTGTTAAGATCCATTGCTCTCACGACCCATCTGCTCAGGGAGCACGGTTGGATCCTGAACCTTCCAAAGTCTCATCTGGAGCCGACAAGGAGGCTGTCTTTCCTGGGGATGATCCTCGACACGGAGGTGCAGAGGGTGTTTCTACCGATGGAGAAAGCGTTGGTGATTCAAACTATGGTCCGGGATGTCTTGAAGCCTGCCCGGGTATCGGTTCATTAGTGCATCTGCCTTCTGGGGAAGATAGTTGCCTCCTACGAGGCTCTGCAGTAGGAAAGGTTTCATGCCCTGATACTTTCAGCTGGATCTCTTGGACCAGTGATCAGGATCTCACCTACACATGCACCAGAGGATACATCTGTCACCGAAAGCCAGGTTTTTGCTCATTTGTTGGCTACAACTACCACACCTTCTGGAGGGCCGAAGGTTCGGAGTTCAAGACTGGATCCTTCTAACCACGGATGCAAGTCTAAGAGGTTGGGGAACAGTCGCTCAAGGGGAGGCCTTCCAAGGAAGGTGGTCAAGTCAGGAGTCCCTTCTTCCGAAAAACAAACATTCTGGAACTAAAAGCCGTATACAATGGCCTACTTCAAGCAGCACACTTTCTACAGGATCGGGCTGTTCAGGTGCAGTCGGACAACGTGACCACAGTGGCCTACTTAAACCGACAAGGCGGAACGAAGAGCAGGGCTGCAATGTCAGAGGTGTCAAGAATCCTCCTCTGGGCAGAAAGGTACGCTGTAGCGATGTCAGCAATCTTCATTCTGGGAGTAGACAACTGGGAAGCGGACTTCCCACAGACACAATCTCCATCCAGGAGAGTGGGGCCTCCACCCGGAGATGTTCGAGGAGGTAACCGGTTGGTGGGGGGTTTCTCACATAGACATGGCCTCCCGCCTCAACAAGAAGCTGCAGAGGTACTGTTCCAGGCCGAGGGACCCACAGGCAGTGGTGGTGGACGCACTAGTGATACCGTGGGAGATCACTTCAGTGTATGTGTTCCCTCCACTTCCTCTAATTCAAAAAGTTCTTCAACTTGTAAAAAGAACAAAAAGTTCTGGCAATCCTCATTGCTCCAGACTGGCCAAGGAGGGCTTGGTACGTGGACCTGTTGGATCTACCGCTGGAAGATCCAAGGCACCTCCCTCTTCGAGAGGATCTTCTACTGCAGGGGCCGTTCGCTTATCAAGACTTACCACGGCTTTGTTTAACGGCATGGAGGTTGAGCGCCAGATCTTAGCTCGGCAGTGTATTCCGAGCGAGGTAATTCCTACCCTGATACAGGCTAGGAAGGGGGTAACGTCTAAACACTACCAGCGACTTTGGAAAAAATGTGTGTCTTGGTGTGGTGTGAATTCAAGAAATTTCCTGCGGTGGAGTTTCAACTTGGGTCGTTTTTTCTTTTTCCTGCAAGCAGGTGTGGATAAGGGCCTGAGATTGGGCTCCATCAAGGTCCAGATCTCCAGCCCACACTGTTAAACTCTTAAAGTGCCAATGGCTCCTGGTGGACCAGTCTATACCCCATGGTACTAATATGAACCACAGCATCCTCTTTGGACTACGAGAAAAAGATTTACCGGTAGGTAATTGAAATCCTATTATTTCTATACAATGATTCTATCAGGAATACTCTGATTTACAGGAGCTTCGATTTCTACTGGTTTTTAGAACAAATTGGGACTTCATTCTGTTCCTATTGCAAGCAAAAGCTGGTAGCAAGAGGAATGGCAATGTGCTGTACTGTATAGAGTTAGCGGATCACCACACGTTACGTTTATTCTAGTACATCTAACATTCACATGATATCAAATAAGATTACTATATCCCAATAAATATCATGATAAAAGCATTTACAGGTAGGTAACTAAAATCCTATTTTCTCTTACGTCCTAGAGGATACATTTAGTACCAAGTCCATTTAGTACCATGGGGATGCACCAAAGCTCTCAAACCGGGAGAGAGAGTGCTGATGTTCCTGCAGAACTGATTGACCAAACTGAAGGTCCTCAGAGGCCAAAGTATCAAACTTGTAGAACTTTGCAAACGTGTTTGAACCTGACCAAGTAGCTGCTTGGCAGAGCTGTAAAGCAGAGACACCACGGGCAGCCGTGCAGGAAGAACCCACCGACCTAGTAGAGTGGGCCTGTACAGATTTTGGACATGGCAAACTTGCCGTGGAATAAGCATGCTGGATAGTAAATACACAGAAAAGCACTGTAGCGCTATTGGTCATAAATGAGAATGGAAGGTCATAAAAACACTAATTTAATTAAAAGAGCAAAAATTAATATACAACATAATGTGCACTTGATAAAATGAATAATATCCTGTAAATATAAATGAACGTGACTCCCACTAGGTATACTGGTATTAAATATAGGAAGATTCAGATAACCTGTTCCATTAGAATTAGTCCCAATAAAGTTCCATAGGAGGGTAGTACAACACAGTTTGAAGATGTATAATAACCACCGATAATTGGCAAGGTATTAAGCGAAAACAGCGCCCGCAAAGGCAGTTCCTTGTTAGGTGGCAGCTTGTGTTGGTTAACAGTATAAACAGTCCTCCATCCGATGGATTCCAGGCATGGTAGCAAAGTGGGACTTGGTTCAGGTAGAAGTCTTCCAATCGCTCAGTGGGAGTAAACAAACAGCAGCGGGTCTCACTGACGCGTTTCGTTGCGTTTCCGCAACTTTTTCAAGGTACCCCTGACCCTGCTGTAAGGGTTTTTTATACACCTTTCAATATGGTAGCTCATTTGCATATGTGATGTCACATGACCTTCTCAAACCCATTTAAATGACCAAATAATGACAGACTTAATCAAATATCAAATCTTATGATTGTAAAAGTTTAAATATACAAATAAAACTCAAAAAATCATACTATATCATAAAGAACAGCTTGTAAATTCCGGTCACATGACCAATAGTATTTGTATATAAATATATCAAACTGAAAACAAGGAGTGGATCTCGAAAATAGAACAGTAGTTTAAGAAATAACAGGACGGACTTGAACCGTGTTTTAGATCTTACTTTAATGAACGTAAAAGCGGTCTGTTGCCTAATCAATATGAGAACAGCTGGCAAGTCCCGCCACATCATATCCGGACGCCACGTCACATCCGGACACACGACCAGTGACGCGGCAAAGTACATAAGCACCGCATCACGTCGTCGCGTCTGGGCCCGTGCATAATACGTAGCCCCATCTGTGCACGCGTGTAATGACGCGGTGCGTCAATACGTCTCCCCCCAACAACCCATCACCATAGCAACGTACAGTGACGTGCGTCGCTATGGAGACACTAAATGATACTAGCTCTGTAGCCATGGTTTGGCGGCGCGTTCATGCGTCTCATCACGCCGAACCGTCACCATGGCAACGCGCGGCAACGCACGCCGTCATGGATACAAAAGAGAATAACAATAGCACTGGCTCAATGATATTATTGTGGAAACTAATATAACAATATTTAAGCAATAGAAAACAGTAAGAGTATGAAGCATATAGTTATTCTCATATGTTCCAAAGTCTAAAATCGTATCTTGCTAATCCAAACACATTGAGGAGCTGCAATTCACACCCCTATAGATAAAAGAACATTCATTGTTTTTATTAGTGATCTATATAATAATTAATTTACCGTATATACTCGAGTATAAGTCGACCCGAATATAAGCCGAGGCACCTAATTCTACCACAAAAACCTGGGAAAACTTATTGACTCGAGTATAAGCCTAGGGTGGGAAATGCAGCTCTAGCCGTACACAGCCCTCAGTGCCAGATATGCCCTCATAGTGCCAGATATGCCCCCACAGTGCTGCCAGATATGCCCCCACAGTGCTGCCAGATATGCCCCCACAGTGCTGCCAGATATGCCCCCACAGTGCTGCCAGATATGCCCCCACAGTGCTGCCAGATATGCCCCCACAGTGCTGCCAGTTATGCCCCCACAGTGCTGCCAGTTATGCCCCCACAGTGCTGCCAGATATGCCCCCACAGTGCTGCCAGTTATGCCCCCACAGTGCTGCCAGTTATGCCCCCACAGTGCTGCCAGATATGCCCCCACAGTGCTGCCAGTTATGCCCCCACAGTGCTGCCAGATATGCCCCCACAGTGCTGCCAGATATGCCCCCACAGTGCTGCCAGATATGCCCCCACAGTGCTGCCAGATATGCCCCCACAGTGCTGCCAGATACGTTCCCTCCCCAAGTGCCAGGTATGCCCCACAGTGCTGTTACTTACCCCTCCGTCGATCCCGCGCTGTCTTCTGGAGGGACACGAAGCACACAGCGTGCGCGGCTCTCCTGTGTCCCTCCTGCATCTTCGGCGGCCGCGGCGGGTCTATTATAGGAAGTGCCGGTTCGTGATCAGAGGTCACGAACGGGTATTTCCTGTAATAGAACCGCCGCTGCTGCCGCCGGAGATGCAGGAGGGACACAGGAGCGCCGCGCGCTGTGCGCTCCATGTCCCTCCTTCACACTGCTCTGCCTCTGCCTGCACTGACTCGAGTATAAGCCGAGGTGGCTTTTTCAGCACAAAAAAAAGTGCTGAAAAAGTCGGCTTATACTCGAGTATATACGGTAATCGTATGTTGTATATTAATTTTTGCTCTTTTAATTAAATTAGTGTTGTTTTTATGACCTTCCATTCTCATTTATGACCAATAGCGCTACAGTGCTTTTCTGTGTATTTATCTTTGGGGTCTGACCAACCCCTTGTTGTTTAGCAGCTGTGGTGAACCCCCTCATCTAGCGCCAGGTAGACCACCTTGGTGGTGTTCTTTCCTTTATGCTGGATAGTAAGTCTGATCCTGCGTGCAATTGTCTGTTTTGAAGCAAGACACCCAATCTTATTGGGATCATAAAAAACAAACAGCGAGTCCGACTTTCTGTGAGGAGCTGTTCTTTTCACATACACCTTCAAAACCCTCACAACATCCAAAGACTTTGAAGTAGCAGAGGTGTCGGTGACAACCTGAACCACAATAGGTTGGTTGATGTGAAACGCAGACACCACCTTAGGAAGAAATTGCTGAGGAGTTCTGAGTTCAGCTCTGTCTTCATGGAAAATTAAATAGGGACTTTTGTGAGACAAAGCCCCCAGCTCTGACACACCCCTTGCTGAAGCCAAGGCCAACAGTGTGACGATCTTCCACGCAAGATATTTTACGCCCACCTCCTGTAAAGGCTCAAACCAGTCCGATTGGAGGAAATGCAGCACCACATCGAAATCCCAAGGTGCCGTGGGAGGCACAAAGAGAGGTTGGATGTGCAGAACACCTTTCAAGAACGTCTGGACCTCAGGGAGAGAAGCCAATAGTTTCTGAAAGAAAATGGACGATGCCGAAATCTGGACTTCTATGGAGCCCAGACATAGGGCCACATCCACTCCAGCTTGTAGAAAAAGCAGGAAACGTTCTAGATGGAATTCCACCGCAGAAAATATTCTGCTCTCACACCAAGAGACGTATTTCTTCCAAATACAATGGTAATGCTTAGACGTTACCCCCTTTCTGGCTTGGATCATAGTCAGGATAACCTTGTTAGGGATCCCTCTCCTGGCTAGAATCAAACCGTTCAACTTCCATGCCGTCAAACGTAGCCGCGGTATGTCCTGATAGACGAACAGGCCCTGTTGCAGAAGATCATCACGAAGAGGCCACGGATCTTTGAGGAGCATCTCCAGAAGGTCTGTGTACCAGGCCCTTCTTGGCCAGTCCGGAGCAACTAGAATTGCTTGTACCCTTTCCCTTTTCATTCTCTTTAGAATTCTTGGGATCAGAGGAAGTGGAGGAAACACGTACACCATCTGACAGACCCATGGAGTCGTCAGGGCGTCTACCGCCACCGCCTGGAACAATACCGATTGAGCTTCTTGTTGAGACGAGAGGCCATCATGTCCATCTGTGGATACCCCCATCGACTTGTCAAGCATCTGAACACTTCCGGGTGACGGCCCCACTCCCCCGGTTGCAGGTTGTGTCTGCTGAGGAAGTCTGCTTCCCAGTTGTCTACTCCCGGAATGAAGACCACTAACAACGCCACAGCGTTTCTCTCTGCCCAGAGGAGAATTCTTGACACCTCTGACATTGCTGCTCTGCTTTTCGTTCCGCCCTGTCGGTTTATGCAAGTTACTGCTGTCACATTGTCCGAATGGACCTGAATGGCCTGATCTTGAAGAAGATGTGAGGCCTGCAGAAGGGCGTTGGATATGGCACTGAGTTCCAGAATGTTGATTGGAAGGACAACTTCCTGACTGGACCATCTTCCTTGAAACTGCACCCCCTGATTGACTGCTCCCCAACCTCTGAGGCTTGCGTCTGTGGTTAACAGAATCCAATCCTGAACTCAGAACCTCCGACCTTCGACGAGGTGAGAAGTCTGTAACCACCACAGAAGGGAGATACTGGCTTTTGGCGACAGACGGATCCTCTGGTGCATGTGAAGATGCGATATGGACCATTTGTCCAACAAATCGAGCTGGGAGGGTCTTGCGTGAAACCTTCCGTATTGAAGAGCCTCACAAGAGGCCACCATTTTCCCCAGTAGGCGAATACATAGATGCACAGATATCCGGGTTGGCTTCAGGACATCCCGAACCGTCGACTGAATCACTAAAGCCTTTTCCAACGGAAGGAACACCTTCTGCGACTCTGTATCCAGTATCATTCCCAGGAATGGGAGCCTCCGTGTTGGCTCTAGGTGAGATTTCGGAAGGTTCAAAATCCACCCATGGACCTGGAGAAGTTTGGTTGAGAGAGCAATGCAGTCCAGCAACCTTTCCCTGGACGGTGCTTTTATCAGGAGATTGTCCAGGTACGGAATTATGTTCTCTCCCTGTTTGCGGAGTAGAAACATCATCTCTGCCATCACCTTGGTGAACACCCTCGGTGCCGTGGAGAGACCAAATGGCAAGGCCTGGAACTGGTAGTGACAGTGCTGCAGTGCAAACCGTAGGTAAGCCTGATGAGGCGGCCAGATCGGAATGTGAAGGTACGCATCCTTGATATCCAGAAACACTAGGAATTCCCCCTCCTCCAGACCGGAGATCACTGCTCTCAGAGGCTCCATCTTGAATTTGAACACTCGTAAGCATGGGTTCAACGACTTGAGGTTCAAAATTGGTCTTACCGAACCGATCGGTTTCGGTACTACAAACAAGTTGGAATAGTACCCCTTGTTTTGCTGATGAGGTGGAACTGGAACAATGACCCGAGTCTGTACCAGTTTTTGGATGGCATGTTGTAAAGTTATACTTGCCTCTTGTGAAACCGGCAAAGCCTGATTTGAAGAATCTGTGGGGTAGGAGCTCTTGGAACTCCAGTCTGTAGCCCTGGGAAATAAGATTTATGACCCAGGGATCCTGGCACGAATTTGACTGAAGAATTGTAGGCGAGCTCCCACCTGACAGCTTTCCAGGCATAACGGTCCACAGTCATGCTGAAGGCTTTGAGGAAACAGAGCCTGAGCTCTGTTCCAGAGCACCTGCTGTTGCTGGTTTACCTCTTGCGCCGTTGGAGGATGTAGAGGCACCTCTGGATTTGCCCTTGAACTTGGCCGTCCGAAAGAACTGTAACTTAGAAGCTGAATAAATCTTCTTGGTTGGGGGGACTGCGGAAGGAAGATACGAAGACTTACCTGCAGTAGCTGTGGAGATCCAGTTGTCTAATTCATCTCCGAACAAGGCCTCTCTTGTGAAGGGTAGGCCTTCCACGCCTTTCCTGGAATCCGCGTCAGCAGCCCACTGGCGTAGCCACAGCCTCTGCGTGCCGACACTGCCATAGCGGTGGTGCGTGCACGCCTATTTCCTTTATGGCTTCCACCACAAAGTTTGCAGAGTCCTGTATATGCTGCAGGAGTAAGACAACATCCCACCTAGATAAGGAATCTAGCCCCTCAATTAGGTTACCTGACCATTTTGCAATGGCTTTCGTGATTCACGCACATGCAATAGTGGGTCTTTGGGCCACCCCAGCAGCTGTGTACAATGATTTGAGTGTAGTCTCAATTTTACGATCACCCATGTCTTTCAGGGAGGCTGCACCAGGAACAGGCAATACAATTTTATGTGACAGCCTAGAGACTGATGTTTCCACTATCGGTGGAATTTCCCATTTTTTCCTATCCTCCAGAGGAAAAGGAAAAGATGAGAGCAACCTTTTAGGGATCTGAAATTTCTTATCAGGATTAACCCATGGTTCTTCAAACAGGGTATTCAATTCCTTTGACGCAAGAAAAGTGACTGAGAACTACTTTTTTACATTAAAATAAGATTCCTCACACTCCTGACACCTTATCAGGAATATGCAGAACATCTCTGATAGCCTCTATAAGGGGTGTAGTATGTGATGCCGGCGGTCGGGCTCCTGTCGACCAGCATACCGGCGCCGGAATCTCAACCGCCGGCATAGACAGCTTGGCGAGCGCAAAGGAGCCCCTTGCGGGCTTGTTGCGCTCGCCACGCTGCGGGCATGGTGGCATCTATTCTCCCTCCAGGGGTGTAGTGGACCCCCAAAAGGGAGAACTATCAG
The DNA here is from genome assembly GCF_028390025.1 of Pseudophryne corroboree. Lineage (NCBI taxonomy): Eukaryota > Metazoa > Chordata > Amphibia > Anura > Myobatrachidae > Pseudophryne > Pseudophryne corroboree. Next base: position 197,860,281 of record NC_086449.1, read on the forward strand.
TATGCCGGCATTCTGGATTCCGGCGCTGGTATGCTGGTCGCCGGGAGCCCGACCGCCGGCAAAGTGAAGGCCACCCTCTACAAGAGTCTGTATTCCCTGTGACAGAGCTGCATTACCCCCCTCTGAGTCCACCTCCCCCTCCTCCATGTCTGACCTGTCAGAGTCAGACTGCAGGACATGGGCCAGGGATCGCTTTTGCGGTCAAATGGGAGGGGATTGAGATGCTGTCCTGGGGACAGTCTCTGTTCATAAACTCATCCACGGTCTGTTTTAAGTATTGCGTCTCTTTCTCATTGCGGGACAATTTTGTAGAAAGAGTTGAGATCATTCCCTTAAGAGAATTAACCCATTCCCGTTCAGCCCCACTAGTCTGTGAACCCTGACTACCCAGTAGTGAGAGTTTCCTGGTGAAGAGGAACACTCTGCGGTACAAGACACACACTCTTTGCCTGATATAATATAATGTGACAGCACACACACATAGACAGAGGAAAGGTTAAGCACAATTAAACCACAAAGAGTCCATCAGGGAGAGACAGATGTTTGGATTCAGCCCCCACCACGCCCTTATTGCTAATGCCAAGCTTAGCCGGGTCGCAGACTAAGTACCCTGGTAGGGAACTTAGTACACTAATAATCGCTCCGCCACTGCTATGACCCCCTGGTACCGCTGAGGTAATCTGGAGTCACACTGGAGGATCTGCGCGTCCCTGTCCTGTCAGCGTCTGTGTCCACTGCAGAGGGAAAATGGCGCTGGTGAGCTGCGGGATCCTCTCATAGTGAAGCTCCGCCCCTTCAATAGAACGCGGTCTTCCCGCTTTTTTTTTTATACTGTCTGAGGTAATTCTTGTGCTTAAAATGGGAGAGAACCGTTTTAAGGCTGTTGTGCCAGTATGGGTACTGTGTACAGTATACTGGGACGCAGTCGTGTACTGTGTCTGAAGCCGCATTCCGCCGCGTTTAGAAGCCGTGCGTCTCCGTTCCCTCATGCCGCCATAATGGCCGGCGCCCTGCTAGCCGGGACGCCAGTTCAGTACTCACCACTCTTCATTCTTCTGGCTCTGTTAGGGGTGGCGACGTGCTGTGGGACTGTACGCTCGCCGTGATGGGCTTGCGAATAGGTCCATCAGGAGATCAGTTTCCTGTCAGCGGGGAACGGGACCATTAACCCTTCAAGATGTTGGGCCGTTCGCCACCTAAGTTCCACGAAGCAGGCAGGCTGGTGCCATCCAGCCCTGCCTGAAAATAAACATATAAAATAAATGCAGAAAACTCTTCAGGAGCTTCCATCAGCGTGCCCGGCTCCTCCAGGCACATTTTCTAAACGGAGTCTGGAAGGAGGAGCATAGAGGGAGGAGCCAGCCCCCACTATCAAATTCTTAAAGTGCCCCGTCTATACGCCATGGTACTAAATGGACCCCAGTATCCCCTAGGACGTAAGAGAAAGAATGTGTTCACATGCAACATAAGCGGTCTTAGATGTCAGAGCAGAACAGACATGCTGTAACACTGGGATCAGTGTGTGGAGATTATATCCAGGGCCTGTCTCACCGCCAGAGGAAACCCGAAGGAGACATCACCAAGGCTCCCAGAGATTGCATGCAGTGTGCTGTGCAGGGGACTGGCTGATGCACAGAAACATCCCTGCAGATGGAGTCTACGTAAAGCTGTGTATTACCCAGATGTACACAGGAGAAAGGCACTTAGTGGTGCATAACAGCACAGCCAAGACTAACAGGTTACAGTGCATCTGTACTAGTCTGTTCCAGAAACACTTCCTCTTGGGCATTTATAAGCTGCCTCCTCCTTTCCCTGGCAGCACTGTATTTCCTGTCTAATGACACTGATCCGTATGTAAAGCATGAGGAAGTGCATTCCACAGCAGAAAGATGGCCGCCACCACAGCTCAGGGGTGACAATGTCACATATCATGAAAAAATAAGAATTTACTCACCGGTAATTCTATTTCTCGTAGTCCGTAGTGGATGCTGGGTACTCCGTAAGGACCATGGGGAATAGACGGGCTCCGCAGGAGACTGGGCACTCTAAAAGAAAGATTAGGTACTATATCTGGTGTGCACTGGCTCCTCCCTCTATGCCCCTCCTCCAGACCTCAGTTAGGGAAACTGTGCCCGGAAGAGCTGACATTACTAGGAAAGGATTTGGAATCCAGGGTAAGACTCATACCAGCCACACCAATCACACCGTACAACTTGTGATAACTATACCCAGTTAACAGTATGAACAACAACTGAGCCTCATTCAACAGATGGCTCATAACAATAACCCTATAGTTAAGCAATAACTATATACATGTATTGCAGAAAGTCCGCACTTGGGACGGGCTCTCAGCATCCACTACGGACTACGAGAAACAGAATTACCGGTGAGTAAATTCTTATTTTCTGACGTCCTAGTGGATGCTGGGTACTCCGTAAGGACCATGGGGATTATACCAAAGCTCCCAAACGGGCGGGAGAGTGCGGATGACTCTGCAGCACCGAATGAGCAAACTCAAGGTCCTCCTAAGCCAGGGTATCAAACTTGTAGAATTTTGCAAAAGTGTTTGATCCCAACCAAGTAGCAGCTCGGCAAAGTTGTAAAGCCGAGACCCCTCGGGCAGCCGCCCAAGAAGAGCCCACCTTCCTCGTGGAATGGGCTTTTACTGATTTAGGATGCGGCAGTCCAGCCGCAGAATGTGCAAGTTGAATCGTGCTACAGATCCAGCGAGCAATAGTCTGCTTTAAAGCAGGAGCACCCAGCTTGTTGGGTGCATGTAGGATAAATAGCGAGTCAGTTTTTCTGACTCTAGCCGTCCTGGAAACATAGATTTTCAGGGCCCGGACTACGTCCAGCAACTTGGAATCCTCCAAGTCCCGAGTAGCCGCAGGCACCACAATAGGTTGGTTCAAATGAAACGCTGATACCACCTTTGGGAGAAATTGGGGACGAGTCCTCAATTCTGCCCTGTCCATATGGAAAATCAGATATGGGCTTTTACAGGACAAAGCCGCCAATTCTGACACACCCCTAGCTGAGGCCAAGGCCAACAGCATGACGACCTTCCACGTGAGATACTTCAACTCCACGGTCTGAAGTGGCTCAAACCAATGTGATTTTAGGAAATCCAACACTACGTTGAGATCCCAAGGTGCCACTGGAGGCACAAAAGGGGGCTGAATATGCAGCACTCCCTTAACAAACGTCTGAACTTCAGGCAGTGAAGCCAGTTCTTTTTGAAAGAAAATAGACAGGGCCGAAATCTGGACTTCAATGGATCCCAATTTTAGGCCCATAGTCACTCCTGACTGTAGGAAGTGCAGAAATCGACCCAGCTGAAATTCCTCTGTTGGGGACTTCCTGGCCTCACACCAAGCAACATATTTTCGCCATATGCGGTGATAATGTTTTGCGGTCACATCCTTCCTAGCTTTTATCAGCGTAGGAATGACTTCAACTGGAATGCCCTTTTCCATTAGGATCCGGCGTTCAACCGCCATGCCGTCAAACGCAGCCGCGGTAAGTCTTGGAACAGACAGGGCCCCTGCTGTAGCAGGTCCTGTCGGAGCGGCAGAGGCCAAGGGTCCTCTGAGATCATTTCTTGTAGTTCCGGGTACCAAGTTGTTCTTGGCCAATCCGGAACGATGAGTATAGTTCTTACTCCTCTCTTTCTTATTATCCTCAGTACCTTTGGTATGAGAGGAAGAGGAGGGAACACATAAACCGACTGGTACACCCACGGTGTCACTAGAGCGTCCACAGCTATCGGCTGAGGATCCCTTGATCTGGCGCAATATCTTTTTAGCTTTTTGTTGAGGCGGGACGCCATCATGTTCACCTGTGGCCTTTCCCAACGATTTACAATCAGCTGGAAGACTTCTGGATGAAGTCCCCACTCTCCCGGGTGGAGGTCGTGCCTGCTGAGAAAGTCTTCTTCCCAGTTGTCCACTCCCGGAATGAACACCGCTGACAGTGCTAGCATGTGATTCTCCGCCCATCGGAGAATCCTTGTGGCTTCTGCCATCGCCATCTTGCTTCTTGTGCTGCCCTGTCGGTTTACATGGGCGACCGCCGTGATGTTGTCTGACTGAATCAGCACCGGTTGGTTTTGAAGCAGGGGTTCTGCTTGACTTAGGGCATTGTAAATGGCCCTTAGTTCCAGAATATTTATGTGTAGGGAAGTCTCCTGACTCTACCACTGTCCTTGGAAGTTTCTTCCCCGAGTGACTGCCCCCCAACCTCGGAGGCTTGCATCCGTGGTCACCAGGACCCAGTCCTGAATGCCGAATCTGCGGCCCTCGAGAAGATGAGCACTCTGCAGCCACCACAGCAGAGACACCCTGGCCCTCGGGGACAGGGTGATCAACCGATGCATCTGAAGATGCGATCCGGACCACTTGTCTAACAGATCCCACTGAAAGATCCTTGCATGGAACCTGCCGAAGGGAATTGCTTCGTAAGAAGCTACAGTCTTTCCCAGGACTCGCGTGCAGTGATGCACCGACACCTGTTTTGGTTTCAGGAGGTCTCTGACCAGAGATTACAATTCCTGGGCCTTCTCCTCCGGGAGAAACACCTTCTTCTGTTCTGTGTCCAGAATCATGCCCGAGAACAGCAGACGCGTCGTAGGAATCAGTTGCGACTTTGGGATATTCAGAATCCAGCCGTGCTGTTGTAGCACTTCCCGAGATAGTGCTACTCCGACTAACAACTGCTGCTTGGACCTTGCCTTTATAAGGAGATCGTCCAAGTACGGGATAATTATAACTCCCTTCTTTCGAAGGAATATCATTATTTCGGCCATTACCTTGGTAAATACCCTCGGTGCCGTGGACAGACCAAACGGCAACGTCTGGAATTGGTAATGACAGTCCTGTACCACAAACCTGAGGTACTCCTGGTGAGGTGGGTAAATGGGGACATGTAGGTAAGCATCCTTGATGTCCAGTGACACCATAAAATCCCCCTCTTCCAGGCTTGCAATAACCGCCCTGAGCGATTCCATTTTGAACTTGAACTTCCTTATATAAGTGTTCAAGGATTTCAAATTTAGAATGGGTCTCATCGAACCGTCTGGTTTCGGTACCACAAACATTGTGGAATAGTAACCCCGTCCCTGTTGAAGGAGGGGAACTTTGATTATCACCTGCTGGAGGTACAGCTTGTGAATTGCCGCCAGTACTACCCTCCCTTTCCTTGGGAGCAGCTGGCAAGGCTGATTTGAGGTAACGGCGAGGGGGAGACGCCTCGAACTCCAGCTTGTATCCCTGAGATACCACTTGTAGAACCCAGAGATCCACCTGTGAGCGAACCCACTGGTCGCTGAAGTTCCGGAGACGCGCCCCCACCGCACCTGGTTCCACCTGTGGAGCCCCAGCGTCATGCGGTGGACTTAGTGGAAGCAGGGGAGGATTTTTGTTCCTGGGAACTGGCTGTCTGGTGCAGCTTTTTCCCTCTACCCCTGCCTCTGGGCAGAAAGGACGCGCCTCTGACCCGCTTGCCTTTCTGAGGCCGAAAGGACTGTACTTGATAATACGGTGCTTTCTTAGGCTGTGAGGGAACCTGAGGTAAAAAAGTCGACTTCCCAGCTGTTGCTGTGGATACGAGGTCCGAGAGACCGTCCCCAAACAATTCCTCACTTTTATAAGGCAAAACCTCCATGTGCCTTTTAGAATCAGCATCACCTGTCCACTGCCGAGTACATAATACTCTCCTGGCAGAAATCGACATTGCATTCATTCTAGATGCCAGCCGGCAAATGTCCCTCTGTGCATCCCTCATATATAAGACTACGTCTTTAATATGCTCTATGGTTAGCAAAATAGTATCCCTGTCAAGGGAATCAATGTTATCTGACAGGGTATCAGACCATGCTGCTGCAGCACTACACATCCATGCTGAAGCAATAGCAGGTCTCAGTATAGTACCTGAGTGTGTATACACAGACTTCAGGATAGCCTCCTGCTTTCTATCTGCAGGCTCCTTTAAGGCGGCCGTATCCTGAGACGGCAGTGCCACCTTTTTTGATAAGCGTGTGAGCGCCTTGTCCACCCTAGGGGATGTTTCCCAACGCAACCTGTCCGTTGGCGGGAAAGGGTACGCCATTAGTAAGCTCTTAGAAATCACTAATTTCTTATCTGGGGAACCCCACGCTTCTTCACACAATTCATTTAACTCATCAGATGGGGGAAAAGTCACTGGCTGCTTTTTCTCCCCAAACATAATACCCTTTTTAGTGGTAACCGGGTTAATGTCAGAAATGTGCAACACATTTTTCATTGCCGTAATCATGCATCGGATGGCCCTTGTGGACTGTACATTTGTCTCATCCTCGTCTACACTGGAGTCAGACTCCGTGTCGACATCTGTGTCTGCCATCTGAGGTAGCGGGCGTTTTTGAGCCCCTGATGGCCTCTGAGACGAATGGGCAGGCGCGGGCTGAGATACCGGCTGTCCCAAAGCTGTTACGTCATCGAACCTTTTATGCAAGGAGTTGACACTGTCGGTTAATACCTTCCACATATCCATCCACTCTGGTGTCGGCCCCGCAGGGGGCGACATCACACTTATCGGCTCCTGCTCCGCCTCCACGTAAGCGTCCTCATCAAACATGTCGACACAGCCGTACCGACACACACACACACGGAATGTTCTGACTGAGGACAGGACCCCACAAAGTCCTTTGGGGAGACAGAGAGAGAGTATGCCAGCACACACCAGAGCGCTATATAACAGAGGGATTTACACTAACACAAAGTGAATTTTCCCCCAATAGCTGCTTATATCACCTTTTTGCGCCTAAATTTATGTGCCCCCCCTCTCTTTTTTACCCTTCTCGTAGTGTATACTGCAGGGGAGAGCCTGGGGAGCGTCCTTCCAGCGGAGCTGTGAAGAGAAAATGGCGCCGGTGTGCTAAGGGAGATAGCCCCGCCCCCTCCGCGGCGGGCTTCTCCCGCTTTAATAATATTAATGGCGGGGGATTAGGCACATATACAGTTTATAACTGTATTATGTGCACTTTGCCAAAAAGGTATACATATTGCAGCCCAGGGCGTCCCCCCCCCAGCGCCCTGCACCCACCAGTGACCGGAGCATGTGGTGTGCTGTGGGAGCAATGGCGCACAGCTGCAGTGCTGTGCGCTACCTTATTGAAGACCGGAGTCTTCAGCCGCCGATTTTCTCCTGGTTCTTCCGTCTTCTGGCTCTGCAAGGGGGACGGCGGCGCGGCTCCGGGAACGGACGATCGAGGTCGGGCCCTGTGTTCGATCCCTCTGGAGCTAATGGTGTCCAGTAGCCTTAGAAGCACAAGCTAGCTGCAAGCAGGTAGGTTTGCTTCTCTCCCCTCAGTCCCTCGTAGCAGTGAGTCTGTTGCCAGCAGATCTCACTGAAAATAAAAAACCTAACAAATACTTTCTTTTCTAGTAAGCTCAGGAGAGCCCACTAGGTGCATCCAGCTCTGGCCGGGCACAGATTCTAACTGAGGTCTGGAGGAGGGGCATAGAGGGAGGAGCCAGTGCACACCAGATATAGTACCTAATCTTTCTTTTAAGAGTGCCCAGTCTCCTGCGGAGCCCGTCTATTCCCCATGGTCCTTACGGAGTACCCAGCATCCACTAGGACGTCAGAGAAAAAATTGTTTTGCGTTTTTAACAGCCACAAAGACAAACATGTTAATGTGTATAGGTCATGCAACATATAGAAATCTAGTAATAGCACATTACAAACCCACCGGCACTATATAGTTGTAGACAATACTGAAAGTGGTTACTGCTCCATGGATAACATCCCTTTCTCAAGATTAAAGCCACCAGACAATATGAAACTCAGTCTGCCTCATATTAAAGAGAACACACATATACAAATGTAAATGGCTCAGAAGTTTAACACTAACAATATCTGAGACATTGTTGTGGTCATGGGAAAGAATGTCCTGACATGTAGGATACTCTCTACCAGTAATCCCAGACAGCTTCCTTAACCCATATGTTGTGCGATAACAGGACAGCACGGACTAAGTACATGAAAGTAGAACATGAAGCCTCTCCAACTATGGGAGTTACTACAAATAAGTATGTAGTCGCCCATCAAGTCAACTGTTGTTGTGGGCTGAAGCTCCAGTGAACATTCAGAATGCGACAGCCGGTATTTCACCGTGTGTCGGGATAATGGCATCGGTAATCTGACCACCGGGATCCCAGCAGCCGGCAACCTGAATGCTTCCCTTCAGGACAGACAAGTCAGGAGCTTGACCTGAACACGTACAGACGGCCTGCAGTCTGGTCATGGAGCACGTGTCTGCCTCCAGATGAGATTGTCACATACTGCATGCAGACATGTAAATGTTGAACTTAGTAGAAACTAGACGGCATGCATATAATCGGCTAATGTGAGGTTAATGAGACATCTTTAAATTAAGCGATGTAGTGTTGTGTGAAAGGGGGCAGATCAGCATTCTGTCAGGTAGAAGGATCCTTTGGAGTGTTGGAAGGAGCATCGCTGACTAACACACCCTAACCTGCTGATGTATGCAGTACCAGCACCCTATGTGAAGATAGCTTCACATGGCAACAAACATCAGCGCAAGCAGTGATTTCAACCACCTGCACCTTATCTAGACCAGCCGCCCACCATAGTCCTTGTCCATACATTGCAGCACTCATACTTAATCGTCAACATCTGCTTTAGCATTGGCTGGCTACTTACCAGCTATAAATGACCGATCAAAACGGCAATTCCTACTTTGCAAATGTAAAGTTCCCACTATAGGGATTCCCATTTTTCAAAACACATGAGTACAAGTACCTATAACCCACATACGCATTTATCAGGAGGAAGTGGCCTAAACCCAGGCTTAAAATAAGCACTTCCTCTTCATAATGAAACAGAAAAAGAGGCATTGCTGTAACTTGAAGATGAATGAACACATTAAAGGACAGCCAAGTACACACGGTGACCTCTTTGCTTATGCCACCATGGTGGTAATATCATTCCCTGGCACTATGCAGTAACAGCTACACGTGTACAGACACACATGCAAGGCATGTTTCTTGCATCTAAAGGGTGTTTTACTGTGAGATACAGACTCTGGAAGGACAATTAAGGATATATCCACTAAAGATCGATTTTCATCCATTTCAAACCAATGTAAATCGATGTTGTACTTCAGGAGCTAAAATACACATTTACTAACATTAAAATTCAACACCAAAAAATTTCTGGCAGTAAATGTGTGTTTTAGCACCTGAACATCATCCGTTTAGACTGATTTTAAATGGGAAAAATGGACCTTTAGTAAATAATAAGAATTTACTTACCGATAATTCTATTTCTCGGAGTCCGTAGTGGATGCTGGGGTTCCTGAAAGGACCAGGGGGATAGCGGCTCCGCAGGAGACAGGGCACAAAAAGTAAAGCTTTCCGATCAGGTGGTGTGCACTGGCTCCTCCCCCTATGACCCTCCTCCAAGCCTCAGTTAGGTACTGTGCCCGGACGAGCGTACACAATAAGGGAGGAATTTTGAATCCCGGGTAAGACTCATACCAGCCACACCAATCACACCGTACAACTTGTGATCAAACCCAGTTAACAGTATGATAACAGAGGAGCCTCTGAAAGATGGCTTCCTAAACAATAACCCGAATTAGTTAACAATAACTATGTACAATTATTGCAGACAATCCGCACTTGGGATGGGCGCCCAGCATCCACTACGGACTCCGAGAAATAGAATTATCGGTAAGTAAATTCTTATTTTCTCTATCGTCCTAGTGGATGCTGGGGTTCCTGAAAGGACCATGGGGATTATACCAAAGCTCCCAAACGGGCGGGAGAGTGCGGATGACTCTGCAGCACCGAATGAGAGAACTCCAGGTCCTCCTTAGCCAGAGTATCAAATTTGTAAAATTTTACAAACGTGTTCTCCCCTGACCACGTAGCTGCTCGGCAAAGTTGTAATGCCGAGACCCCTCGGGCAGCCGCCCAAGATGAGCCCACCTTCCTTGTGGAGTGGGCCTTTACAGATTTAGGCTGTGGCAGGCCTGCCACAGAATGTGCAAGTTGGATTGTGCTACAGATCCAACGAGCAATCGTCTGCTTAGACGCAGGAGCACCCATCTTGTTGGGTGCATACAATATAAACAACGAGTCAGATTTTCTGACTCCAGCTGTCCTTGTAATATATATTTTTAATGCTCTGACAACGTCCAGTAACTTGGAGTCCTCCAAGTCACTTGTAGCCGCAGGCACTACAATAGGCTGGTTCAGATGAAATGCTGACACCACCTTAGGGAGAAAATGCGGACGAGTCCGCAGTTCTGCCCTGTCCGAATGGAAAATCAGATATGGGCTTTTGTAAGATAAAGCTGCCAGTTCTGACACTCTCCTGGCCGAAGCCAGGGCTAGTAACATGGTCACTTTCCATGTGAGATATTTTAAATCCACCTTTTTTAGTGGTTCAAACCAATGAGATTTTAGAAATTCCAAAACCACATTGAGATCCCACGGTGCCACTGGAGGCACCACAGGAGGCTGTATATGCAGCACTCCCTTAACAAAAGTCTGGACTTCAGGAACTGAAGCCAATTCTTTTTGAAAGAAAATCGACAGGGCCGAAATTTGAACCTTAATAGATCCCAATTTGAGACCCATAGACAATCCTGATTGCAGGAAATGTAGGAATCGACCCAGTTGAAATTCCTCCGTTGGAGCACTCCGATCCTCGCACCACGCAACATATCTTCGCCAAATGCGGTGATAGTGTTGCACGGTTACTTCCTTCCTTGCTTTAATCAAAGTAGGAATGACTTCTTCCGGCATGCCTTTTTCCTTTAGGATCCGGCGTTCAACCGCCATGCCGTCAAACGCAGCCGCGGTAAGTCTTGAAACAGACAGGGACCCTGCTGAAGCAAGTCCCTCCTTAGAGGTAGAGGCCACGGATCTTCCGTGATCATCTCTTGAAGTTCCGGGTACCAAGTCCTTCTTGGCCAATCCGGAACCACTAGTATCGTTCTTACGCCTCTTTGCCGTATAATTCTCAATACTTTTGGTATGAGAGGCAGAGGAGGAAACACATACACCGACTGGTACACCCAAGGCGTTACCAGCGCGTCCACAGCTATTGCCTGCGGATCTCTTGACCTGGCGCAATACCTGTCCAGTTTTTTGTTGAGGCGAGACGCCATCATGTCCACCATTGGTCTTTCCCAACGGGTTACCAGCATGTGGAAGACTTCCGGATGAAGTCCCCACTCTCCCGGGTGAAGGTCGTGTCTGCTGAGGAAGTCTGCTTCCCAGTTGTCCACTCCCGGGATGAACACTGCTGACAGTGCTATCACATGATTCTCTGCCCAGCGAAGAATCCTTGCAGCTTCTGCCATTGCACTCCTGCTTCTTGTGCCGCCCTGTCTGTTTACATGGGCGACTGCCGTGATGTTGTCCGACTGGATCAACACCGGTTTTCCTTGAAGCAGAGGTTCTGCCTGGCTTAGAGCATTGTAGATTGCTCTTAGTTCCAGAATGTTTATGTGAAGAGACGTTTCCAGGCTCGTCCACACTCCCTGGAAGTTTCTTCCTTGTGTGACTGCTCCCCAGCCTCTCAGGCTGGCGTCCGTGGTCACCAGGATCCAATCCTGTATGCCGAATCTGCGGCCCTCCAATAGATGAGCACTCTGCAACCACCACAGAAGAGATACCCTTGTCCTTGGAGACAGGGTTATCCGCTGGTGCATCTGAAGATGCGACCCTGACCATTTGTCCAACAGATCCCTCTGGAAAATTCGTGCATGGAATCTGCCGAATGGAATTGCTTCGTAAGAAGCCACCATTTTTCCCAGGACTCTTGTGCATTGATGTACAGACACCTTTCCTGGTTTTAGGAGGTTCCTGACAAGCTCGGATAACTCCTTGGCTTTTTCCTCCGGGAGAAAAACCTTTTTCTGAACCGTGTCCAGAATCATCCCTAGGAACAGCAGACGAGTTGTCGGCATTAACTGGGATTTTGGAATATTCAGAATCCAGCCGTGCTGTTTTAGCACTTCTTGAGACAGTGCTAATCCCCTCTCTAGCTGTTCTCTGGACCTTATTAGGAGATCGTCCAAGTATGGGATAATTAATACGCCTTTTCTTCGAAGAAGAATCATCATCTCGGCCATTACCTTTGTAAAGACCCGAGGTGCCGTGGACAATCCGAACGGCAGCGTCTGAAACTGATAGTGACAGTTTTGTACAACGAACCTGAGGTACCCCTGGTGTGAGGGGTAAATTGGAACGTGGAGGTACGCATCCTTGATGTCCAAGGACACCATAAAGTCCCCTTCTTCCAGGTTCGCTATCACTGCTCTGAGTGACTCCATTTTGAACTTGAACTTCTTTATGTACAGGTTCAAGGACTTCAGATTTAGAATAGGTCTTACCGAGCCGTCCGGCTTCGGTACCACAAATAGAGTGGAATAATACCCCTTTCCCTGTTGTAGAAGAGGTACCTTGACTATCACCTGCTGAGAGTACAGCTTGTGAATGGCTTCCAAAACCGTCTCCCTTTCGGAGGGGGACGTTGGTAAAGCAGACTTCAGGAAACGGCGAGGCGGATCTGTCTCTAGTTCCAACCTGTACCCCTGAGATATTATCTGCAGGATCCAGGGATCTACCTGCGAGTGAGCCCACTGCGCGCTGAAATTCTTGAGACGACCGCCCACCGCCCCCGAGTCCGCTTGAGAAGCCCCAGCGTCATGCTGAGGCTTTTGTAGAAGCGGGGGAGGGCTTCTGTTCCTGGGAAGGAGCTGCCTGTTGGTGTCTCTTCCCCCTTCCTCTGCCTCGTGGCAGATATGAATATCCCTTTGCTCTCTTGTTTTTAAAGGAACGAAAGGGCTGCGGTTGAAAAGTCGGTGTCTTTTTCTGTTGGGGAGTAGCTTGAGGTAAAAAGGTGGATTTCCCGGCTGTAGCCGTGGCCACCAAATCTGATAGACCGACTCCAAATAACTCCTCCCCTTTATACGGCAAAACTTCCATATGCCGTTTTGAGTCCGCATCGCCTGACCACTGTCGCGTCCATAAACTTCTTCTGGCCGAAATGGACATAGCACTTACCCGTGATGCCAGTGTGCAGATATCCCTCTGTGCATCACGCATATAAAGAAATGCATCCTTTATTTGCTCTAAAGACAGTAAAACATTGTCCCTATCCAGGGTATCAATATTTTCAATCAGGGACTCTGACCAAGCTACTCCAGCACTGCACATCCAGGCTGTCGCTATAGCTGGTCGTAGTATAACACCTGTATGTGTGTATATACTTTTTTGGATATTTTCCATCCTCCTATCTGCTGGATCTTTAAGTGCGGCCGTCTCAGGAGAGGGTAACGCCACTTGTTTAGATAAGCGTGTGAGCGCCTTGTCCACCCTAGGAGGTGTTTCCCAGCGCGCCCTAACCTCTGACGGGAAAGGGTATAAAGCTAATAACTTCTTTGAAATTAGCATCTTTTTATCGGGGGCAACCCACGCTTCATCACATACATCATTTAGTTCTTCTGATTCAGGAAAAACTATAGGCAGTTTTTTCACACCCCACATAATACCCTGTTTAGTGGTACCTGTAGTATCAGCTAAATGTAACGCCTCCTTCATTGCCAAAATCATATAACGTGTGGCCCTACTGGAAAATACGGTTGATTCGTCACCGTCGCCACTGGAATCAGTGCCTGTGTCTGGGTCTGTGTCGACCGACTGAGGCAAAGGGCGTTTTACAGCCCCTGACGGTGTTTGAGGCGCCTGGACAGGCACTAACTGATTGTCCGGCCGTCTCATGTCGTCAAACGACTGCTTTAGCGTGTTGACACTATCCCGTAATTCCATAAATAAAGGCATCCATTCTGGTGTCGACCCCCTAGGAGGTGACATCCCCATATTTGGCAATTGCTCCGCCTCCACACCAATATCGTCCTCATACATGTCGACACACACGTACCGACACACAGCAGACACACAGGGAATGCTCTTAACGAAGACAGGACCCCACTAGCCCTTTGGGGAGACAGAGGGAGAGTTTGCCAGCACACACCAAAAGCGCTATATATGACAGGGATAGCCTTATAATAAGTGCTCCCTGTATAGCTGCTTTTATAATATAATTTTTGCCACTATTTTGCCCCCCCTCTCTTGTTTTACCCTGTTTCTGTAGTGCAGTGCAGGGGAGAGACCTGGGAGCCGTCCTGACCAGCGGAGCTGTGTAAGGAAAATGGCGCGGTGTGCTGAGGAGATAGGCCCCGCCCCTTTTTCGGCGGGCTCGTCTCCCGCTCTTTAGTGTATTCTGGCAGGGGTTAAATATCTCCATATAGCCCCCGGAGGCTATATGTGAGGTATTTTTTAGCCAAATAGGTTTTCATTTGCCTCCCAGGGCGCTCCCCTCCCAGCGCCCTGCACCCTCAGTGACTGCCGTGTGAAGTGTGCTGAGAGGAAAATGGCGCACAGCTGCAGTGCTGTGCGCTACCTTTAGAAGACTGAGGAGTCTTCTGCCGCCGATTCTGGACCTCTTCATGTTTCAGCATCTGCAAGGGGGCCGGCGGCGAGGCTCCGGTGACCATCCAGGCTGTACCTGTGATCGTCCCTCTGGAGCTGATGTCCAGTAGCCAAGAAGCCAATCCATCCTGCACGCAGGTGAGTTCACTTCTTCTCCCCTAAGTCCCTCGTTGCAGTGATCCTGTTGCCAGCAGGACTCACTGTAAAATAAAAAACCTAAGCTAAACTTTCTCTAAGCAGCTCTTTAGGAGAGCCACCTAGATTGCACCCTTCTCGGCCGGGCACAAAAATCTAACTGAGGCTTGGAGGAGGGTCATAGGGGGAGGAGCCAGTGCACACCACCTGATCGGAAAGCTTTACTTTTTGTGCCCTGTCTCCTGCGGAGCCGCTATCCCCCTGGTCCTTTCAGGAACCCCAGCATCCACTAGGACGATAGAGAAATACCTATTAGCATCAGTAGCACTAAATGTTTGGTAGTTTAGATGTACAATCCTTCAACATCTCTTTGCAAACGTATAGACTTCATTGCTCATTGCCGTGTAGGAAATGGATGCCACACATTGATGAATTCAGTTATGTAGGAGACTGCCAGCCAATGACTGCAATCTACAGTATAAAGGTTTCTGCTCGTGAGCACTGTCCCTTCTCAATGTCTCAGGGGGATGTGCTGTTCCATATCCATGTACAACATTAGACATGCTAAGGGCCAGAACAGGGAGTCATACATACAAACATCATTCATTCAGAACATACTACATGGCTAACAAACACAGACTTTAAATCATATCAATGTCCAGTATTAGGCTTACATGCAATAAGAAAACAATCATGGTCATAAGAAAGACTGATTAAAAGAAATATCAAATGGGAGTTGATTTATTCCAAACACTGGTGAATAATACATTATACTGAAAGGGCAACTTCAGTATCAAGACTTTAGCATAAAGCTGCGGACAGGAAGTAAAAACTCCCAATAATAGGATTTCCAGTGTTCAGGGGCCGCATTATCACCATAGAATACCTCGCTGGTTCTTCTGCATATTTATGTATCACTTAACATTTTCTGATTAGATACTATAAAACAAGACAAGTACAGAGAATTCTCGTTAAAGAAAAGGGAAGTGAAACAGTATTCTGCATGGCACAGAAAAATCAGTCACCTTTATTAGAGGCCGGTTCTATTTCGGAGCAAACTTGTGAAAAAGAACTTTAGATTGGCTGCACCGGCTTCTACTGCACTTGTCTGATGTTGCTGCTGGCAGGCTACTGCACTTGTCTGATGCTGCATGCAATGAGCCGGCAGGTTGCTGAACTTGTCTGAAGCTGCTGTATGCAATGAGCTGGCAGGCTACTGCACTTGTCTGATGCTGCTGCTTGCAATGAGCCGGCAGGCTACTGCACTTGTCTGATGCTGCTGCTTGCAATGAGCCGGCAGGCTACTGCACTTGTCTGATGCTGCTGCTTGCAATGAGCCGGCAGGCTACTGCACTTGTCGGATGCTGCTGCTTGCAATGAGCCGGCAGGCTACTGCACTTGTCTGATGCTGCTGCATGCAATGAGCTGGCAGGCTACTGCACTTGTCTGATGCTGCTGCTGCATGCAAAGAGCCGGCAGACTACTGCACTTGTCTGATGCTGCATGCAATGAGCCGGCAGACTACTGCACTTGTCTGAAGCTGCTGCATGCAATGAGCTGGCAGGTTGCTGCACTTGTCTGAAGCTGCTGCATGCAATGAGCTGGCAGGCTACTGCACTTGTCTGATGCTGCTGCATGCAATGAGGCGGCAGGTTGCTACACTTGTCTGATACTACTGCATGCAATGAGCTGGCAGTCTACTGCACTTGTCTGATGCCGCTGCATGCAATGAGCTGCCAATCTACACAAGGCATGCACTACGTACAACTACACCTTTTTTACGCAGTAATTTGAATAGTGACTCAGTCAAAGGGTCTCAGCTAACACTAGTGTGTACAAAGCTTATTTAATTTTTACACATTAAGGGGTATATTTACTAAGGTGCTGGTTTTAAGAAGTGGAGATATTGCCCATAGTAACCAGATTCTACTTAACATTTATCTAGCACCTTCTAGCAGACAATAGCTAGAAAAGAATTGGTTGCGACAAATGGCAACAGCTCCACTTCTAAAAACCCAGTAAATATATACATAAATATTTAATAATTAAATTAAGTAGATAAAGGGCTCAATTCAATTCAGTGCAAATTGAATAGCGCCAGGAAGGAGGCCCCGCTGCAATTCAGTTCAGCGCAATGTTATGCCCGACTGGAGGATTTCTTCTCACACCCATCCCGGGGGTGCGAGCAGATATCCAACAAAACTACGGTCTCGATGCTGTTTTCTGCCCTTGGCGCAGCATTCTACGACATAACATTGCGCTGAATTGGATAGCTCTGGGAGCTCCTTCCTTGCACTATTCAATTCTCGCTGAATTAAATCAACCTACAGTTTGTAATTTACTGTTAAAGTGAGAAGCTCATGGAAGAATAGATTTTACCTTGCAAAGGCACTAAATATGAAGTAACGGCTAGAATAGGAGTCTCACACTGGGACTGCAGAAATGCATAGCAAAGCACAATTCTTACTTTAGACAAGTGGTTCCCAAACTCAGTCCTCAAGGACCGCAAACATTTCACGTTTTCCAGGCTCCTCATCGAATCCCCAATGAATAATTAGCTTGACCTGTGGATCTTTTAAAATGTGTCCGTGAGTAATGACTGCACCTGTGCACCTGCTAGGTGACCTAGAAAACATGAACTATTGGGTGTCCTTGAGGACTAATTTGGGAGCCACTGTTTTAGAAGGCTCCTAGTCATGGTCCTGCTGGAGTACTTTCAGTTGCTGCCATGCTTTTTCTACAGAGTCTGGCATCTCTAATACACACTTGTATTCAAAGATAAACCGGCAAGACTCACCTAGTACCTACATTTCCACGGCAACAGAAACAGGTATATGTCAGTTAATTCACTGGAAACATGACAACCCTCTGGGTGTTGGTCTCTAAGCTTGGTAGATGGTCATTAGGTTATTTTTATGAATAGGATTTATTATCATCCTTTATTTATATGGTGCCACAAGGGTTCCGCAGCGCCCAATTAATCAAAACTGGAAAACAGTGACTCACAGTTGAAAACAATATTGGACAAGTACAGGGTAACTAAGCATAGCTACATCAGTAGACGACACTGAGCCAAGTATCAAGGTGGCCGAGAACTGCAGGATTTGGGCAGTTGTGGATTATTAAAGTAAGAAAAGGATAAATGAGGGAAGAGGACCCTACTCGTGAGAACTTACATTCTAAAGAGGAGGGGCAGACAGGAGTGGCACAGATGGGGTACACCGAGCGAGGGACAGAGGGCTTAAGATGAGAGATGGCTGGGTTTATGAAGTGGGTCTTAAGAGCCCGTTTGAAGTTCTGTAGGGAGGTGGAAAGTCTGAAGGGGAAAGGTAGAGAATTCCAGAGTAAGGGAGCAGCACATGAAAAATCTTGGAGATAGGAGTGGAATTAAGTAATCAGAAGACAGGAAAGTCGGCGTGCATTAGCAGAGCGAAGAGGATGGGTGGGAGAGTAAAGGGAGATAAGATCAGAGATGTAAATGGGAGAGGAGTTGGTGACTGCTTTGTAAGTGAGTGTGAGAAGTCTGAATTGGATTCTGAAAGGGAAGGGGAGGAAGGGCTTGTAGGAGAGGGGAGGTGGATGTAGTGCATTTGGTGAGGAAGATGAGCCGGGCTGCAGCATTGAGGATAGATTGGAGTGGAGAGAGGTAATTGTCAGGGAGGCCAGTTAGGAGGAGATTACAGTAATCCAGTCTGGAAATAATCAGGGAGTGGATAATGATCCTGGTGGCATCCTGGGTGAGAAATGGTCTGATCCTGGAAATGTTTTTGAGATGAAAATGGCAGGTTTGTGAGAGGTGCTGAATGTGTGGTTTGAAGGAGAGGGAGGAGTCGAGGATTATGCCAAGACAGCGCACTTGGGGGCTAGAGGAGATAGTCGTGCCATCAATGGATAATGAGATTTATGGTGTGCTTTCAGGATAAATGATCATTGGAACAAGTTAACAGACTTATTTTAAGTCTCAGGAATCAGACATCTCTCCCTAAAAAAATTTTCAGGTTATTTGCAACAATGCAAACGTGGCCCTACAGCATCTCCCCAGGAGCATGCTTTGAGTATATGTAACAGCCTGCCACCGGCTGCAGGAAACCTGCTTCTGCCTGTTAAATTATTGATGCTTTAAATCAATGGATTTATGGCCCCTATACACTTGAGGCGATTCCCCAGACTTTGCCGGAAACACTGACCCGACGACCACCTGATCGGCGATCTGTCAGGGAATAAAGGAAATTAACCATTTTCAAAAAGTCTGATTTGATGATGCAGACATTTCGGCTCGGAACAGGGAATCTGGATTTATAAACACGTTTAATAATCTCCATTCCCTGAACTGGCCATCGGAGGATCAGGGCATTGCCCCAATATATCTCAGATGTACGGAGTCCACAAATCATCAACATCTTACGACTGCCTGTAACTCACAAGATATTACATATATCCTGTAGGCCAGCATATCCAGAATCTCTACACATTGTAATACATATAATAAGTTAGCCATCAATAGTTTCACATAACTAAATTTCATCCCTCAGCCTCTTCAATACATATTTAAAGAGCAGCCTGTAGTGGTGACCCTTCTCTCGGGCCAGTAAGCGCCAACATTGTGGCAAGACGCATTACATAGGCTATAGTCTGACCAGTGAGAGATTAAACAGTATTTTATAGTACTTTTATCCCTGGTACTATAGAAGGGTTCTGTATACTAGGTCGACACTCATTGGTTATTATAGCGACACTGAACATGCTGACATGCTCATGTCAACAGTGTGGTTTTTAGGTAAGTTTATCCTTAACCCTAACCCCTTACATTTATGATGTCAACATTTTACTGCTGACACACTGACTGCATAACCTACAGAAATACTCAGCTAAGGCAAACAGTTCATGTATCCATTGTGCCTTCTCCATATTCCAGCTTACTACTTTTATCCAAAGTCTGACATGAGCATAAATTATCCTCTGCCTTCCACGTTTGTACTCCACACTTCCTTCCTCATGTGCATTGTTTGCCATTTCATTGTCTCTGCTAATAAATTAATTGAAAAAATAACAACCCACCACACACACACACACCAAGCAGAAAACCAGACCTAACACTGTGTACATTGATCTTCTTGTAAGTCTCATACTTTTGTTCTTGTGCAGGCCCGGCTCTCCAGCTGTTGTGAAACTACTCATCCCAGCACACCCAGACACAGTTTTAGCATTCCCTGAATGAAAAAAAGTGGCAGGGCATGCTGGGACTTGTTTCACAACAGCTGGAGAGCCAGGTTGGCCAGGGCTGTTCTAGTGTTCCAACATAATGCCAGGCATTATCTTTATTATTTTGGTAACCATACGGAACTATGCAGTGAGCAAAAAAATTTTGGATAAAAACAGGCTATTGTTGAATAGCGAAAGGAAAATATTTTCTTGCAAGTCAGATTTTCTGTAGCCATACCAATGTGATACTGACCACAAGGTATGGCTGCGGTTAAGACTATTCCAATGGCCAGACAATAGAAAGGTGACACTGTCACCTCTATGGCAGATGGGAGGAAGAATAAGTGAACCCAGACAACTACCTCCTAGGAAGACATATTACAAAGTATAATGACCTGCAAATGCCCGGGCCTCATCAGTGGGCACAGCTCTCAGATGACGCAGGTCGCTCTTGTTGCCCACCAGCATAATGACTATGTTGTTATCGGCGTGGTCCCTCAGTTCTTTTAGCCACCTTTCAACATTCTCGTAGGTGAGATGCTTGGCAATATCATACACCAGCAACGCACCCACAGCTCCTCGGTAATACCTGTTCAGAGAAGACAACCAGTGTCAGCTTATATCTATACTTTAGCAGGACTGCAGCAGAGCCGCAGAAAGCAACTCGTATTGTGCTGAAATGAGCTCTCTCCAGTTAATCATTAACAGTAAAAATAAAACCCAATATATGCATACACAAATAAAATAATTCCATGTTCCTATTTGGCATCACTGCCGCCCTCCCTCTCCCCTCAGGATGACTCACGCCGAGGTGATTGCACGGTATCGTTCCTGTCCAGCAGTGTCCCATATCTGAGCTTTGATTGTTTTCCCATCCACCTGGATGCTCCTAGTGGCAAACTCCACCCCAATGGTGCTTTTACTCTCTAGGTTAAACTCATTGCGAGTGAATCGAGACAAGAGATTACTTTTCCCAACTCCGGAATCTCCAATCAGCACAACTGCAAGGAGAAAAGAAAAATAGTATTAATGTTGCACTAATGCCTACCTTATACTTCAGAATCTACACAAACTTTGCCGAATTGCGGGAAAAAGCATTGAACATGGATTTTACAGAGGTAACTGAGTCAGAGCTGTCATCTTCCACAATAAGCATGACCGTTCTCCATAGACTAATAGCATCAGCATTACCACCACCTATTGGACCATGTATATTATGCAGAGAGGCATAGATTGAGGCCTCTGGGCTCTCTCATTAATATATCTTTTTATTGTTACACAATATTTGAACTGTGAGCCATACAGATTACTGGAAGAAAGAATGAAATGGGATTATGCTTGTGCTAGTGGGGAACATCCAAAGCTCGTGATTCAGCCTTGCTCACTACCATATACACCCAGGTGCACTAACTCAACAGGTCTCCCTACCCTAAAGACATTTCTTAATGAGTTACAAAAGTGACAGCTGACTGAGGCCTTGCTGAATGGGTGAATGCTCCACAGTAAAAGGGAGAGGTTTGTAGCCTGCCTTATTATGCACACTCCCACACCAGATTTAACCTTTCCTAGGCTGGCCACCTGCAGACTCCTCTAAAAACATTCACCTGCTCAGTACACTGGAAAATGTAGTCACCGCACCTGTACTGAGACATATTATGCCAACAAGCACACAAGGTTCTCTACACGCTCTCTGGTTGCATCCACTCTACTCCTATAGTCAGCAACAAACAGGGAATGAATATTAAATGTTTCTGCAGGTGCCCGAGAAGACAGCGTATGGAACACATTTATGCAGGGAACTACAGCTCAGAATCCGTACAAATGGAGAAGATTAGCAGCTCAGCATATTTTGGGTTATCAGGACAGATTTTGTGTGGAATTATCATTCCGCAGCACCTCCCCCAACTTGGGATCGGGAACACTGCCCAGTATAAAGGTGAGCAGGGGCACAGTCTTGCGGACTATAAGATCCTTCTTTCTTGTACAGAGGAGTGATTAAAGGTCATAAGACAAAGCTACAGTTACAGTGCAGGGCGGACAAAAAAAAAAAAAAAAAAGATAAAGCTGACAAGTCAGCAACAGAAACTCAAGACAGGCTGGGACAAGCAGGTGAAGACATTCTGAAGGGGAGACATCTGGCCTCGGATTTTGCTTTATATTGCCCACTCTCTGAACAGAGGAGTAAAACAAGGTATTTTGCCAAGAGCCAAACATTCCAGCCACAGATTGGAGGATGTGACGTCTGGAGAGCACTGTACAGGTAGATGGATTAGTCAGGCGTGGTAAGATCTCTAGCAGTAGTGAATGTAGCCCTCACTCCACTGGAACAATTATACTGCGGGACAATTCTGAAAACTGGTCTATAAAAAAAAAAAAGTAATGTTGCTCACAGCAACCAGACATTTGCTCCTTTCCATTCTCTAAACTGTGCTTAGAAAAATAAGCAATCTGATTGGCTCCTACAAGCAACACCATCCTTTTCATTGCACCATTTCACATAAATGTGCAGAGTAAGACTTAAAGTGAACTTGGGCTCCCTGAACATAGTGCAACCCATCAAGTCTCTTAGCTGTTGGCAAAATGAGTGACGCAATGTACTTATTCATTCACCTGGGACACTAGTGATCTCAGAGGGCGTGTTGTGTGAATCACTGAAGTCAGAACGTCAGGACACCCACACACAGACAGGTGCAGGGCGGTGACTGTGAACCTGAGGCTCTACCCAAACCCAAAGATGACATACAAGAAATCAACTTGCTCCACTGACCTTATACTCTGCAACATTGCAAGTCATTAAATATCAGCACCTTTGGTTTTAGAAATGTGCTGGGCAAACTCCTGATCAGATACTTGTGCACCTGATCCATTATCCAACACTTCATAACTAATGACAGTTCATCCCATAAAAAGTTGGGTAGTATTCCAGTGAACTAAAGGAGATTTGTCAAAGCTGAGAGAGAGAGAACCAACCCGCTTCTGACATTAATATTATATAGACTGTAATTACAAAATGACAGGGTCAGACTGACTGGTACTTTATCCCTCTCCAGACTTTGGTTAAATCTCCCCCAAAGTCTTGCAGGTAATATAAGTGGCATTTTCTTGCACATATGCATTTAGCAGGTGGTATTCATGTGACCGGCGGTCTGCTGACGACAGTCACATGACCTCCTCCACCATCCCGCCGGCTCAGTATCCCGATGGTCGGTATGCCGACCAACAGGGACTATTTCCACTCGTGGGTGTCCACGACACCCATAGAGTGGGAATAGAACCCGTGGCGACCGCAGGTCGCCACCGAGCCCGCAGCGTGGCGAGCGCAGCGAGCCCGCAAGGGGCTTGCTGCACTCGCCGCTCCCCGCCGGGATCCCGGCGTCGGTATGCTGCCGGGATCCCGGCGTCGGTAAGCTGACCGGCGGTCAGCCATACTACACCCGCATTTAGCAGCACTTGATCGTCTACAGACCAAATGAAGAAAAGGTGCTGACCGTAAGCCATCATTTTGTAGGACAGCACAACTCGCAAGAGATACAGTAAAAGCAATGTATAGCTAATTTAATACAGAGCAATGGAATATGTTTACGCTATATAAATAAAAGGTTAATAATATCACATGCAATGTGTCTCAATATGTGAGAATTTCCAGGTAATCTGGAAAAAAGAAGAGTGAGCTGTACAGTTTTCCTGGTACAGGTTGAGTATCCCTTATCCAAAATGCTTGGGACCAGAGGAATTTTGGATATCGGATTTTTCCGTATTTTGGAGTAATCGCATACCATAATGAGATATCATGGTGATGGCACCTAAATCTAAGCACATAATGGCTTTATGTTACATATACACCTTATACACACAGCCTGAAGATAATTTTAGCCAATATTTTTTACAACTTTGTGCATTAAACAAAGTGTGTGTACATTCACACAATTCATTTATGTTTCATATACACCTTATACACACAGCCTGAAGGTCATTTAATACAATATTTTTAATAACTTTGAGTATTAAACAAAGTTTGTGTACATTGAGCCATCAAAAAACAAAGGTTTCACTATCTCAAGGGGGGTACACACGGAGAGATCCGTGCTTAAAATCTAAGCAATCTTGCTAGATTGCTTAGATTTTAAGCACGGATCTGCCGTGTGTATGCCCTCCAGCGATAGCGATGCGCGGCCCCGCGCATCGCTATCGCCGATGCTAGATTGAGCTGCATGCAGGCTCAATCTAGCGGATCGCTCACTTCACCGTTGAGTGAAGTGAGCGCCCCCCCGTCGGCTTTCCCCCTCGCTCAGCACATCGCGCTGTGCTGAGCGGGGTGAGAGATGTGTGCTGAGCGGTCTGTGTTAAGATCGCTCAGCACACATCTCTCCCGTGAGTACCCCCCTTCAGTCTCACTCAAAAAAGTACGTATTTCGGAATATTTGGATATGGGATACTCAACCTGTAATAGGACTATCATAGAACATACACTTCCATCACATAAGAGGTCCATGCCTGTCTACAAGTGAATCTATAGTTAGATCATGAAATACATAGTACAGACCTCTGTAACAAGAACAGCTATATTTTCAAGTAACTAAGGTTAACTGGCTAGCTACAAGTTTGGTTTATGTTTAACTATCCCAGTACACCACAGAGCAGTCACGTGCCCACATCTAAGCATTTAAACGATCAGACCAGGTTGAACTGGAGATATCTTATTGAACACAAGAATCAGCATTATTAAAATAAATAAAACATACAATGCCCGTTATCTGGACAGTACATACAACAGGTGGAAGCAAACACCTTTTAGACTAGGAATACATTCCAGTCTGGGACATTTGTAGGATTTCAATGATTTGGAGGTAAAAATGAAGCTTCTTGTACAGGCCGGTAACCCCCCTACACATCCCACCCGACATTCCGATCCCGAGAGGCCAAACCCTGCTCCAGCTACTGACCCGAAGCTCAAACACAGCTCAAAGGCTCTCCTCATACTTACCAGACTGCTTAACTCCACTACAACCACACAGCAACAGCTGAAAGGCAGACACTAAGTAACCGTGCATGTATATAATCTAAGCACTGCCAAAGCGTTTAGAATATTCTCTCTTGACACCATCTGAATATCTTATACTGAAAATATGTATGAGATAGAGGTAGGCTGCTCTATACTCTGAGGCTTTGTGCAGGGAAATGAGTATTTAACTGTATGAGAACTAATATGTGCATTTAGAACACATGCATTGCAGCAACACAGCCTATAGCAGTGACCGTGCGCGTTAACACATGAGCAATAGGGGGTCCTAGGATGCTACACTGTAAAGCGCTTTTCATGGATTAAAAGTGTTAAAAGAAGCAGAACAGTGTGAATAAGGGACTGGGGGGTGTTACCATTTCACAGAACAGGTGTTGGGCTAATGACAATCTATACAAGTAAATACCTGACATGCACAAGGTGAGAAAAAAAACACGTCATTTAGATAAGAATGGGTTAACACGAATGGCTGCAGAGGGTCCAGTGCGTCTGGGTTACCAGGAGATACAGTGCCGCATCCAGCTAAGGCCTACACTGTGCGAGCACAGATCTGCCTAACATTGCTGCATTGTACAGCACAGGGGATGGCTGGGGGAATGCAGGGAAGTGCTGCTGTAAGGGGGGCAAGTACAGGGGCATCGGCGGTCCCTGGGGGCTAGGCCCGACAACTCATTACCGGCGTGTGTGTATAATAAATAAATATATATATATACACACACATATACATACACACTGTGCTTATCCCCTGCGGATAGCCGTTGTACTATGACAACACCCTCAGCAGAGGCCGCGGATCCTGCCCTCAACCACCCCGTACTGTTCAGCCGCCCCTTCTGCTGTCAGCCCGCGACACCCGGTCCCATCACTACCGCCCCTCCTCCCCCATTATAACGCGATCCTCCCGCAGCCCCTATGCATACGGAAACCATTACCCGCACCTGGGTCCCAGTAGCGCCCCCAGCCCTTTATACATCCACACCGAGTCCCCCACGACACCGTCACCGGCCAGAGCCCCCTGTACCCGCCCCGTCTCGTCTCCTCCGCCATGGCAGCCCCGGAACCCCGCAGCCCCTCCCGGTGCTACCTTTGAACAGATAGTCGTACTCGTCGTCCCTGGTTCCCATGCTGGCGGCTCGCGTAGTGCTCCGGACGTGCAGCTATCGGCAACAACCGACAAATCCCCAGGAAGCCCGGCTGTGACCGAACCCCTCCCTGAAACAGGAACAGCGCTTCCGCCCAGCCACACCCGGAAACTGGGCTGTAGCACTTCCGGGTTTAACGGCGTCAGCCGCCGCCATCTTGCTACACCGGTCTCAAGACGCGGCATTTCTTAGTTACGCTAAACATTTCCTTTGTGGTGATTCACACTGCGGGGAGCCGGGCGGTCTGTCAGCGTATTCTGCCCGAGCCGTGCGTGTCGGTGTGTGTGGAGCGCGTAGGAGTGGCATTTGGGGTGGCTGCAAGATGGCGCTTTGTTCTGCAGAGGGTGTTGCAAGATGGCGGCCTGAGTGCGGTCCTGTGTGACACTGCGGGCAGGGGAGTGCGCCGGGTCTGTCTCAGCGCATTTAGGGTTGCTCAGAGGGAAAGTACCACAAACATGAACATGTTCCTACATAAGGACACGATTGGGGCACAGGGGCCGGTCCCAGGCAGCCGGGTGACGGTGATAGAGGTGCTGGTAGCTGGGGCTGTCTATCCGCGGTTCCATGGTGTAATGGTTAGCACTCTGGACTCTGAATCCAGCGATCCGAGTTCAAATCTCGGTGGAACCTGTGTTTTTTTCATACTTCACGTGTTATTAATATATATTTCCATACATTGTATCTATGGCTTCTGGAAATGTAAAAAAAACAATAAGTTGTGGAACATTTTCGTGTACTATACAATCTGCATAAAATAACTGAAATATATACTAATATATGAATATCTGCTTTAACATATTATGTATACACTACAGATTTATCGAATAATATGAATTCGTAACGGGGATGTACTAAAGTCATGGAGATAGATAAAGTACCAGCTAATCACCTCCTGTCATGTCACAGGCTGTGTTTGAGCACAGTTAAGGAGCTGATTGGTTGTTAGTTTATCTCTCTCCACTTTATCACTCTCCAAGGTTTAGTACATCGCCCTCTAACTGCAGTAACCAAAGGCTGTGACCCGGGCATGGGATGAGATATGGGGAAGAAAACAGGATGTCAGGCTGCAGGACATAGTAAAACATGAGCAAATGTTCCAGCTGGGTCAGCATTTTAGCAAGGCTAAGCTTACTGTCCTCAGGAAGGATCATGGAATGACTCAGATTTTTACTGATGAGTGTTACAATGGCTTATCTACCGGCAGCTTAAAGGCTAATGTAGACGTAACAATAGTACTGAGTAACTATGAAATGCTGCACCCGATGAATAATGTTGTAAAAGTGCACGTTCTTAGATACTGTCAAATTATATAAATACTTTATATAAAGTGTGTGATCAGAAGCTGCTGAAGGCAAGGGTTGAGAGGGTCCTCACCTGGAGCCTAGAAGGACACAGTGCCCAGCCATCGGCTGAACCTCCTGCATGGGTGTGCTGGGCTCATCATCTAGCTCAGACGCTGCTCGGGAATACCCTTCCAGATGCTCCCAGCCTGCCCATGCAGAGGACAGATCTTTGCCTTTTTGCCCGAGATGTCCCGGGCTCAATTCCTGCACCACCGCTCCACCCCAGGCAGCCCCCCACTTCTGAGCCATGTGGCCAGGCATTCCTGCAGGAGAGGCCGGCTCAGGTTAGGGAAAGCCAGGAACACTTCCTTCAGCACGAGGCATGGAGATGCCAATCCCGTTAACAGGCCGCTCTCTTCACTGGTGAGGATTCCCAGTATACTAATCTGATACACCTGTGCACCTGTAATCATCCATTATTTCTCTTTGCCAGTGCTCCCTCGGATTCTGCTGACAAAAGTACCACTTGGTCTAGAACCAGCCCTGTGTGTACTTTACCCTGCAGGATCTATAGCAGTGACACAGTTGGTGGGATTTAAAATCATATCACGGTGGGGTTATTTAAATATTAGAGCGCTTGGCTATGGTTGACATTCAAAACATTTCTGTGATACTTTATTAAGTTTCCTGTAACCTTTGATTAAAGGTAAATCTGCAAGTTCACATCTGCCAGGCTGGGCTCTTGCTGACATAGCCCCATGTGATGCGACCAGTCAGAAACACTCACTGGGTGGCTGCTGGAAGATAATTCTTCAGCAGCCACCTATATCAGGGGGACCTCCTGGTCCCTCTGTATCCATAGCTCCAACCCCAGTGTACCCCGATCCATGCTGCCCACAATGACGGGAAGCCCGGTGGCTGCAGAGCAGCCATGACTTCAAAGGAACAGATCTTTGCTTCTGTTCCCCTGTGTCTCGATCACTGTAGCCTGTAGTGACTGGGCAGCTCAGTGGCACCCATATGCAGTGGTTACTGGGCAGCCGTGGCTCATGGTAGCCACAGTTACTCTTACTCTGGGGCTAATTCAGACCTGATCGCTGCTGTGCATTTTCGCACAGCGGGCGATCAGGTCTGAACTGCACAGGCGCCGCAGTGCGCCGGCGCATGCCAGAGATGTGATCGGCATCTAAGGCCAGCGATCGCCTCTGCCTGATTGAAAGGCAGAGGCGTTCACTGGGCGGGCAGGTGGCGTTGGGCTGCCGTTTTGGGGGCGCGGTCCGGGAAACACAGGTGTGCCCAGACCATGCAGGGGGCGGGCAGCGGCGGCTGCGTGACGTCACACGCAGCCGCTGCGACCCAGAGTGCAACGGGTAGCTCCCTGCCAGCGCGCAGGAGCTGCGCTGGTAACATAGTAACATAGTATCTGAGGTTGAAAAAAGACAATTGTCCATCGAGTTCAACCTATTTGTGGTCTCCTATGCATGATGATTTGACTAAAATTTCTGACTGATGCTGCTGTCAGCCGTTGCATTTTATCCCTATTTATAGTAACTATAATGCATGACTATGCACCATACCCCTGGATATCCTTATTCATTAGGAATTTATCTAACCCATTCTTAAAGGTGTTGACAGATTCCGCCATTACAACTCCCTCGGGCAGGGAATTCCAAACACGTATTGTCCTTACTGTGAAAAAGCCTTTACGCCGTATTGTGCGGAATCTCCTCTCCTCTAACCTGAGCGAGTGTCCACGAGTCCTCTGTGTTGATCTAACCAAAAACAGGTCCCGCGCAAGCTCTGTGTATTGTCCCCTTATATATTTGTAGATGTTGATCATATCCCCTCTTAGTCTCCGCTTTTCCAATGTAAACATGCCTAGTCTTTCAAGCCTTTCCTTGTATTCCATCGTCTCCATGCCCTTAATTAGTTTGGTCGCCCTCCTCTGTGCCTTTTCAAGCTCCAGGATATCCTTTTTGTAGTACGGTGCCCAGAATTGTACACAGTATTCAAGGTGTGGCCTCACTAGTGATTTATATAACGGGAGTATAATACTCTCGTCCCTAGCATCAATACCCCGTTTTATGCATGCTAATATCTTATTAGCCTTCTTTGATAGGGAGCTACTCTTCAGGTACAAAAGCATCGCCGCCGTGCAATGCTTTTGTACCTGTGCGGGAGGGGGGGGGGGGGGTATGGCCTGACATGTGAGCGGACTAGCCCTGTGCTGGGCGTCCCCGCGCAATTGTGAAAGTGATTGTAGATGTTCTAAATTTAGCACATCTACAATTAAGTCTGAATTATCCCCAGTGTCCTGATCACTGTGGCCAGCAGTGATCAGACACTCCAGAGACACCCCTTCCTGATAGCTTCAGTGCAGCTGAGGAGTCTGTACTAGAAACCACAGCCCTCTTGTGTCCCAATCATTGTTCACCACAACTGTGTGTGTGTAAGGGGGGGCTGTGGGCAATCACAGGATTTGTTCTACACATGCATGAAACAGGTCCCTCACCATCGGGTTAGTATGTAACATACTTACCTACTTTTAATGTCTCCTTTCCGGGAAAAGCCCAGAGAGGAGATGCTGCAGAAGACTTCAGGGGGTGGGGCCGGGCTGTGACATCTTCAAGCCCCGTACCCACACCCGGAAAACACAGCAATTCGCGGGTCTGCGGGAAGGGGGCGGGGCTAAAATGACGCGATTCGCATCATTTTAACCCTTTCCCCACTCCACGGACCCGCAAACTCAGGAGAGTATCTCTCCATCCTGCCCGCATCACTAGGATGCGAACAGGATGCGGGAGACATGCCTACTCTTCCGGGGGTGCGGGGGGCTACCCCAAAAAATGGGAGCCTCCCACAGCTTCCGGGAGAGTAGGCAAGTATGGCATGTTACAAACAAGTTAACAATTTCACATGACTACATAATTACAGAGTTCAATTAGCAGAAGACAAAGGGGACAAGACTCTGCTCATATGATAGGTGATATTTGTGGACACGAGGGAAAAAGTCTATTTAGAAGAAAAGGTGGTGAGATAGAGTGGGACAAAAATAGTTTTAAGGGCACATTTGAAGGATGAGCAGCAGGGTGAAAGTCTAATGTATTATGGGAAGTCAGTCCAGATGATGGGAGAAGTCCGTTAAAAATCCTGAATGCAAGAGTGGGAAGTGATTATCAGGGACGAGGGAGGCGACAGTCATTAACGTAGCATAAGGGAGTATGGGCCTAATTCAGATCTGATCGCAGCAGTAAATTTGTTAGCTAATGGACAAAACCATGTGCACTGCAGGGGGGGCAGATATAACAAGTGCAGAGAGAGTTAGATTTTGGTGGGGTGTGTTCAAACTGAAATTTAAATTGCAGTGTAGAAATTAAGCAGCCAGTATTTACCCTGCACAGAAACAAAATAACCCACCCAAATCTAACGCTCTCTGCACATATTATATCTGCCCCCCCTGCAGTGCACGTTTTTTTCCATTAGCTAACAAATTTGCTGCTGCGATCAGATCTGAATTAGGCCCTATATGAGCATATGAGACTGGATATTATGGGGAGGAATGGTGTGATTGAGAGCTTTGTAGGTGAGGGAGAGATGCTTGGATTTGATTCTGCATGGGATAGGAAGCCAGTGGACTGAATGGCAAAGTAGGGTAGCAGAGGTAGAGTGCTGAGAAAGTAAAAAGGCATTCAGCATAGATAAGAATAAAGTGAAGTGGGGTGAGTCAGGAGTTAGGAAGGCCGGAGCAACTTCTTGGAGAAGAGCGTTCACACTGTCTCATCGGGTCCTGTTCCCATAGTAACGGAGGCGTGCTCACATAGCATGTGCGACCTCTAACCCAATGTGCATGAATATAAGCAAAGTGAAGATAAATTAAAATTTTGCTTAATTGATCTGGAATCATAGATATTTTATATTTTGTTACTATGGAAGCAAATTTTTTTTTTTGGGGGGGGGGGGTTATGCAATCAGTGTTTATTGAAGCAAAAAATACATACAGCCATAAGTGGTTCAGTCAGGACATAATAGTAGAGAACATGGATATCAAAAGAAGCCTGAAATAGAAATAGTCACAAAGTGTAGTATAACTATGTAAGTATGAGAAGTCCCAAGATGGTACATTCCACTTTGCTGCGTAAATGAAACACATGGAACAATAACAATAAATAGAAAGAGAGAGAGATAAAAAAAAGTAAAGAGACAAAAGATCCATGAGAGGAGGAAAGAGAGGGCAGAAGACATCTGTGTCACCTGAGGGGTCGTGGCAGGGGGGAGGAGGAGCTACGGCAGCATAAGAAGCATATAGGCCCTACACACTGGGCGATATTCCTCAAAGATATCAACGATCTCGTTCATTATTGAACAAGATAACGTTCACATCTTTGAGTGTGGAGTCACCAGCAATGAACGATGCGCGGCCCTGCGCTTGTTCATCGCTGGTGCCCCATTGGCTGTGCATGCAGACCAATATGGACGTCACAGCCCCCCCTGCCGCCGGGTCGCCGTCGGGCAGCTCGGTGGCGGATCGGTCAATGTGTAGGGCCCTTTAGTCTGAGGTCTCCTTAAAGTGTAGCCAAGTGTACCAGGTGGTAGTTAAGTCAGAGGAGAATAATTTCAAGGAGGACTTAAAGACTTTCATTAGCATGTAGCAGTCTATTCTCTGCAACCACTGAGAGATAGGATGACAAGTCGAGGATCTCCAAAAGCATGGTATGGTTGCCCTTGCAGCATTCATCAGATGTCGAAGCAATGATTTTTTGAATTTTGGAATGTTCATATCCATAATATTAAGCAGCCAAAACTATGGAGTATCTGGCAGGGGAAGACCGGTAATTATCACTGATAACCTCCTGGTTGTCTGCCAGTATTTAGTCAATTCGGTGCAGAGCCAACAGATATGGAGTGAAGAACCCTGTGACTGGTTGCACCGCCAACAAAGATCAGATAAGTTCAGAAACGTCTGGTTAATATGCACTTGGCACTGATGCCACCTTGACAGAATTTTGTATTGCGTTTCTAAAACTTGGATAGCGGAAGGTATATTGAAATATTTGAGACCAATGGCCACCGCACAATTCACTCGCTAACTCCGTCTGTCAGGCTTTTATGAAGAGGGTAAGCCAGTAGTTAGGGCCTCTATACACAATTGGTATATAATAGAAACAAGATGCCTAGGTGGGGGTCTCTGCCAAGCACAGCTGTTCAAATTTGGTTGGGGTCCACCGGGTACTATTGGTGTGGAAAGAGAAAATATAAAGTCAGAGTTACAGATCAGGGTGGAAGGAAATAATTAGGGAGGAGGTTGAGAGGCCGGGGGGAAAAAAATCAGGATTGCCAAAGAGAGGTGTGGGAAGCGAGACGCCAGGGCTAAACAACATATGATTTCTAAATTTCTTCCAATGGAATTGGTATGTTTTACTAACAGACAGGATGACGGCTGTCAGTATACCGACAGCGGCATACCGTTTGTTGGAATCCCCGCAGCAAGGCTTCGAGTGCGCTCACGACGATTCGAGCCCGGTGGCTCACTTCGCTTGCCACAGGTTATATTCTCATTCGGTTCTCAACCGAGTGAGAATACCCTGTGGAGTTCAGGATTCCAGCGTTGGTCTCCTGAACTGTATTTCTCTAACGTCCTAGTGGATGCTGGGGACTCCGTAAGGACCATGAGAATAGACGGGCTCCGCAGGAGACATGGGCACTTTAAGAAAGAATTTAGATTCTGGTGTGCTCTGGCTCCTCCTTCTATGTCCCTCCTCCAGACCTCAGTTTGAATCTGTGCCCAGGCGAGCTGGGTGCTGTTCAGTGAGCTCTCCTGAGCTTGCTGTAAGAAAGTAGTTTGTTAGGTTTTTTATTTTCAGGGAGCTCTGCTGGCAACAGACTCCCTGCATCGTGGGACTGAGGGGAGAGAAGCAGCCCTACTCTCTGCAGATAGGTCCTGCTTCTTAGGCTACTGGACACCATTAGCTCCAGAGGGATCGTACACAGGATCTCACCCTCGTCGTCCGATCCCAGAGCCGCACCGCCGTCCCCCTCGCAGAGCCGGAAGACAGAAGCCGGGTGAGCATAAGAAGCAAGAAGACTTCGAAATCGGCGGCAGAAGACTCCAGTCTTCACTGAGGTAGCGCACAGCACTGCAGCTGTGCGCCATTGCTCCCACACACACCCACATACTCCGGTCACTGTAAGGGTGCAGGGCGCAGAGGGGGGCGCCCTGGGCAGCAATTAGGACCTCTTGGCAAAAGTTTTGCATATATACAGTTGGGCACTGTATATATGTATGAGCCCCCGCCAAAATATGGTACATTAAAGCGGGACAGAAGCCCGCCGCTGAGGGGGCGGGGCTTCTTCCTCAGCACTCACCAGCGCCATTTTTTCTCCACAGCTCCGCTGAGAGGAAGCTCCCCAGGCTCTCCCCTGCAGATACACGGTAGAAGAGGGTAAAAAGAGAGGGGGGGGCACATAATTAGGCGCAAAAATCATTATAACAGCGGCTACTCGGTTAACATTAAGTTACTGTGTTATTCCTGGGTTATATAGCGCTGGGGTGTGTGCTGGCATACTCTCTCTCTGTCTCTCCAAAGGGCCTTGTGGGGGAACTGTCTTCAAAAAGAGCATTCCCTGTGTGTGTGGTGTGTCGGTACGCTTGTGTCGACATGTTTGACGAGGAAGGCTATGTGGAAACAGCGGGAGCAAATGAATGTGGTGTCTCCGCCGACGGCGCCGACACCTGATTGGATGGATATGTGGAAGGTTTTAAATGATAATGTTGATTCCTTGCATAAAAGGTTGGATAAAGCTGAAGCCTTAGGACAGTCAGGGTCTCAGCCCGTGCCTGATCCTATGTCGCAGAGGCCGTCAGGGTCTCAGAAGCGCCCACTATCCCAAATTGTTGACACCAGGGCCGGACTGGCCATCTGGCACTTCTGGCAAATGCCAGAAGGGCCGATGGCCACGTGGGCCGGTCCAGCGGTCACTGAGACGCGCTGCCGCTCAGTCCGGCGGCAGCGCGTCTCAGCTGTCAGGATTGGAGAGCTCTGAGGACTGGGATGAGAGCGCCGGGCGCCCGCCAGCACGGCTGTGTCTGGCGCGGCGAGTATAGCGGACTTCAAAGCAGCCGCCGGTTCGTGAGCCAATCAGAGCTCGCGGACCGGCAGCCAATCAGAAGCCGCCGGTCCGCGAGCTCTGATTGGCTCACGAACCGGCGGCTGGTTTGAACGCTATACGCTGCCGCGCCAGACACAGCGGGCAGCTGGCGGGCGCCCGACGCTCTCACCCCCGTCCCTCACAGCCCGGAGGAGGAGGAGCAGCAGCAGCAGCAGCAGCAGTGCAGCAGCGGTAAGTAGCTGCAGCACTGGCTGCTGTGGGGGCAATTGTATACCTGGCACTGTGGGGGCAATTGGCTGGCACTGTGGGGCATTTGTATACCTGGCACTGTGGGGGCAATTGTTTACCTGGCACTGTGGGGGCATCTGTATACATGGCACTGTGGGGGCATCTGTATACCTTGCACTGTGGGGGCATCTGTATATCTGGCACTGTGGGGGCATTTGTATACCTTGCACTGTGGGGGCATTTGTATACCTGGCACTGTGGGGGCATTTGTATACCTGGCACTGTGGGGGCAATTGTTTACCTGGCACTGTGGGGGCAATTGTTTACCTGGCACTGTGGGGGCATTTGTATACCTGGCACTGTGGGGGCAATTGTTTACCTGGCACTGTGGGGGCATCTGTATACATGGCACTGTGGGGGCATCTGTATACCTGGCACTGTGGGGGCATCTGTATATCTGGCACTGTGGGGGCATTTGTATACCTTGCACTGTGGGGGCATTTGTATACCTGGCACTGTGGGGGCATTTGTATACCTTGCACTGTGGGGGCATTTGTATACCTGGCACTGTGGGGGCATTTGTATACCTGGCACTGTGGGGGCATTTGTATACCTGGCACTGTGGGGGCATTTGTATACCTGGCACTGTGGGGGCATTTGTATACCTGACACTGTGGGGGCATTTGTATACTTGGCACTGTGGGGGCAATTGTTTACCTGGCACTGTGGGGGCAATTGTTTACCTGGCACTGCACTATCGGGGGCATATAATGTAAATTTCGGCTCATACCGGGTGCTGTAATGTGAATTTTGGCTCATACTGTGTGGTATAATGTGAAAGGGGCAGCAGTACTAGATAGTATAAGGGGTCCTACTATTGTGGTGCATAATGCGTATAAGGGGTGTATAGTGTGGTAAACTACACTGAAGACCACGCCCCTTTTCAGTGACCACGCCCCCTTTTGAGTGACCACATCCCCTTTTCCGGTATCCTTTCCCGCCAACGGACAGGTTACGCTGGGAATCCTCCCCTAGGGTGGACAAAGCTTTAACACGCTTATCCAAGAGGGTAGCCCTGCCGTCACAGGATACGGCCACCCTAAAAGATGCTGCGGATAGAAAGCAAGAGGGTACCCTGAAGTCCATTTATACACATTCAGGTACCTTACTAAGGCCGGCAATTGCGTCGGCCTGGGTGTGTAGTGCTGTAGCAGCATGGACGGATACCTTATCTGAGGAACTTGATACCTTAGACAAGGATACTATATTAATGACCCTGGGGCATATAAAAGACGCTGTCCTATATATGAGAGATGCTCAAAGAGACATTAGTCTTCTGGGCTCTAGAATAAATGCTATGTCGATTTCTGCCAGAAGGGTCCTGTGGACTCGGCAATGGACAGGTGATGCCGACTCAAAAAGGCACATGGAGGTTTTACCTTACAAGGGTGAGGAATTGTTTGGGGAGGGTCTCTCAGACCTGGTCTCCACAGCTACTGCTGGAAGGTCAAATTTTTTGCCATATGTTCCCTCACAACCTAAGAAAGCACCGTATTACCAAATGCAGTCCTTTCGATCACAATGGATATGAAAAAAGAAAGAATGGGAGCGCTGGATGAATCCAATATGTATTTTTTATTAAAATATTGTTATTTCTCTGACGTCCTAGTGGATGCTGGGACTCCGTCAGGACCATGGGGAATAGCGGCTCCGCAGGAGACAGGGCACAAAAGTAAAAGCTTTAGGATCAGGTGGTGTGCACTGGCTCCTCCCCCTATGACCCTCCTCCAAGCCTCAGTTAGGTTTTTGTGCCCGGCCGAGAAGGGTGCAATCTAGGTGGCTCTCATAAAGAGCTGCTTAGAGTAAAAGTTTTGATAGTTTTCTTATTTTCAGTGAGTCCTGCTGGCAACAGGCTCACTGCAACGAGGGACTTAGGGGAGAAGAAGTGAACTCACCTGCGTGCAGGATGGATTTGCTTCTTAGGCTACTGGACACTAGCTCCAGAGGGACGATCACAGGT
The DNA here is from genome assembly GCF_028390025.1 of Pseudophryne corroboree. Classification (NCBI taxonomy): domain Eukaryota; kingdom Metazoa; phylum Chordata; class Amphibia; order Anura; family Myobatrachidae; genus Pseudophryne; species Pseudophryne corroboree. The sequence continues at coordinate 197,896,928 of NC_086449.1, forward strand.
ACAGCCTGGATGGGTCACCGGAGCCGCGCCGCCGACCCCCTTGCAGATGCCGAAGTAAGAAGAGGTCCAGAAACCGGCGGCTGAAGGCTTTTCAGTCTTCATGAGGTAGCGCACAGCACTGCAGCTGTGCGCCATTGCTCTCAGCACACTTCACACCAACGGTCACTGAGGGTGCAGGGCGCTGGGGGGGGCGCCCTGGGCAGCAATGTTAATACCTTTTCTGGCTAAAAAGAATACATCACATATAGTCCCTGAGGCTATATGGATGTATTTCACCCCTGCCAGGTCTCAGAAAAACCGGGAGAAGAGCCCGCCGGAATAGGGGGCGGGGCCTATCTCCTCAGCACACAGCGCCATTTTCCCTCACAGAACTGCTGGTGGGAAGGCTCCCAGGCTCTCCCCTGCACTGCACTACAGAAACAGGGTTAAAACAGAGGGGGGGGGCACTTATTTGGCGATATGATTATATATTAAGATGCTATAAGGGAAAACACTTATATAAAGGTTGTCCCTGTATAATTATAGCGTTTTGGTGTGTGCTGGCAACTCTCCCTCTGTCTCCCCAAAGGGCTAGTGGGGTCCTGTCCTCTATCAGAGCATTCCCTGTGTGTGTGCTGTGTGTCGGTACGTGTGTGTCGACATGTATGAGGACGATGTTGGTGAGGAGGCGGAGCAATTGCCTGTAATGGTGATGTCACTCTCTAGGGAGTCGACACCGGAATGGATGGCTTATTTAAGGAATTACGTGATAATGTCAACACGCTTCAAGGTCGGTTGACGACATGAGACGGCCGGCAAACAAATTAGTACCTGTCCAGGCGTCTCAAACACCGTCAGGGGCTTTAAAACGCCCATTTACCTCAGTCGGTCGACATAGACACAGACACGGACACTGACTCCAGTGTCGACGGTGAAGAAACAAACGTATTTTCTTTTAGGGCCACACGTTACATGTTAAGGGCAATGAAGGAGGTGTTACATATTTCTGATACTACAAGTACCACAAAAAAGGGTATTATGTGGGTGTGAAAAAACTACATGTAGTTTTTCCTGAATCAGATAAATTAAATGAAGTGTGTGATGATGCGTGGGTTTCCCCCGATAGAAAATTATTGGCGGTACACCCTTTCCCGCCAGAAGTTAGGGCGCGTTGGGAAACACCCCTTAGGGTGGATAAGGCGCTCACACGCTTATCAAAACAAGTGGCGTTACCGTCTCCAGATACGGCCGCCCTCAAGGAGCCAGCTGATAGGAGGCTGGAAAATATCCTAAAAAGTATATACACACATACTGGTGTTATACTGCGACCAGCTATCGCCTCAGCCTGGATGTGCAGCGCTGGGGTGGCTTGGTCGGATTCCCTGACTGAAAATATTGATACCCTTGACAGGGACAGTATTTTATTGACTATAGAGCACAGAGAGATAATTGCACTCTGGCATCAAGAGTAAGTGCGATGTCCATATCTGCCAGAAGATGTTTATGGACACGACAGTGGTCAGGTGATGCAGATTCCAAACGGCACATGGAAGTATTGCCGTATAAAGGGGAGGAGTTATTTGGGGTCGGTCCATCGGACCTGGTGGCCACGGCAACAGCTGGAAAATCCACCTTTTTTACCCTAAGTCACATCTCAGCAGAAAAAGACACCGTCTTTTCAGCCTCAGTCCTTTCGTCCCCATAAGGGCAAGCGGGCAAAAGGCCAGTCATATCTGCCCAGGGATAGAGGAAAGGGAAGAAGACTGCAGCAGGCAGCCCATTCCCAGGAACAGAAGCCTTCCACCGCTTCTGCCAAGTCCTCAGCATGACGCTGGGGCCGTACAGGACCCCTGGATCCTACAAGTAGTATCCCAGGGGTACAGATTGGAAATTCGAGACGTCTCCCCCTCGCAGGTTCCTGAAGTCTGCTTTACCAACGTCTCCCTCCGACAGGGAGGCAGTATTGGAAACAATTCACAAGCTGTATTCCCAGCAGGTGATAATCAAAGTACTCCTCCTACAACAAGGAAAGGGGTATTATTCCACATTATATTGTGGTACTGAAGCCAGACGGCTCGGTGAGACCTATTCTAAATCTGAAATATTTGAACACTTACATACAAAGGTTCAAATCAAGATGGAGTCACTCAGAGCAGTGATAGCGAACCAGGAAGAAGGGGACTATATGGTGTCCCGAGACATCAGGGATGCTTCCTCCATGTCCCAATTTGCCCTTCTCACCAAGGGTACCTCAGGTTCGTGGTACAGAACTGTCACTATCAGTTTCAGACGATGCCGGTTGGATTGTCCACGGCACCCCGGGTCTTTACCAAGGTAATGGCCGAAATGATGATTCTTCTTCAAAGAAAATGGACGATATCCTGATAAGGGCAAGGTCCAGAGAACAGTTGGAGGTCGGAGTAGCACTATCTCAAGTAGTTCTACGACAGCATGGGTGGATTCTAAATATTCCAAAACCGCAGCTGTTTCCGACGACAATTTGCTGTTCCTAGGGATGATTCTGGACACAGTCCAGAAAAGGGTGTTTCTCCCGGAGAAGAAAGCAAGGGAGTTATCCGAGCTAGTCAGGAACCTCCTAAAACCAGGAAAAGTGTCAGTGCATCATTACACAAGGGTCCTGGGAAAAATGGTGGCTTCTTACGAAGCGATTCCATTCGGCAGATTTCACGCAAGAACTTTTCAGTGGGATCTGCTGGAAAAATGGTCCGGATCGCATCTTCAGATGCATCAGCGGATAACCCTGTCTCCAAGGACAAGGGTGTGTCTTCTGCGGTGGCTGCAGAGTGCTCATCTACTAAAGGGCCGCAGATTCGGCATTCAGGACTGGGTCCTGGTGACCACGGATGCCAGCCGGAGAGGCTGGGGAGCAGTCACACAGGGAAAAAATTTCCAGGGAGTGTGATCAAGTCTGGAGACTTCTCTCCACATAAAACAATGCTCTAAGCTTAGCAAGACCTCTGCTTCAAGGTCAGCCGGTATTGATCCAGTGGGACAACATCACGGCAGTCGCCCACGTAAACAGACAGGGCGGCACAAGAAGCAGGAGGGAAATGGCAGAAACTGCAAAGATTCTTCGCTGGGCGGAAAATCATGGGATAGCACTGTCAGCAGTGTTCATTCCGGGAGTGGACAACTGGGAAGCAGACTTCCTCAGCAGGCACGACCTCCACCCGGGAGAGTGGGGACTTCATCGGGAAGTCTTCCACATGATTGTGAACCGTTGGGAAAGACCAAAGGTGGACATGATGGCGTCCCGCCTGAAAAAAAAAAAAACTGGACAGGTATTGCGCCAGGTCAAGAGACCCTCAGGCAATAGCTGTGGACGTTCTGGTAACACAGTGGGTGTACCAGTCGGTGTATGTGTTCCCTCCTCTGCTTCTCATACCCAAGGTACTGAAAATTATAAGACGTAGAGGAGTAAGAACTATACTCGTGGCTCCGGATTGGCCAAGAAGGACTTGGTACCCGGAACTTCAAGAAATGCTCACAGAGGACTCATGGCCTCTGCCGCTAAGAAGGGACTTGCTTCAGCAAGTACCATGTCTGTTCCAAGACTTACCGCGGCTGCGTTTGACGGCATGGCGGTGGAACGCCGGATCCTAAGGGAAAAAGGCATTCCGGAAGAGGTCATTCCTACCCTGGTCAAAGCCAGGAAGGAGGTGACCGCACAACATTATCACCACATGTGGCGAAAATATGTTGCGTGGTGTGAGGCCAGGAAGGCCCCACGAAGAAATTTCAACTCGGTCGATTCCTGCATTTCCTGCAAACAGGAGTGTCTATGGGCCTCAAATTGGGGTCCATTAAGGTTCAAATTTCGGCCCTGTCAATTTTCTTCCAGAAAGAATTGGCTTCACTTCCTGAAGTCCAGAAGTTTGTCAAGGGAGTACTGCATATACAACCCCCTTTTGTGCCTCCAGTGGCACTGTGGGATCTCAACGTAGTTCTGGGATTCCTCAAATCACATTTTAAACCGCTCAAATCTGTGGATTTGAAATATCTCACATGAAAAGTGACCATGCGGTTGGCCCTGGCCTCGGCCAGGCGAGTGTCAGAATTGGTGGCTTTGTCTCACAAAAGCCCATATCTGATTGTCCATTCGGACAGGGCAGAGCTGCGGACTCGTCCCCAGTTTCTCCCTAAGGTGGTGTCAGCGTTTCACCTGAACCAGTTTATTGTGGTACCTGCGGCTATTAGGGACTTGGAGGACTCCAAGTTGCTAGATGTTGTCAGGGCCCTGAAATTATAGGTTTCCAGGACGGCTGGAGTCAGGAAAACTGACTTGCTGTTATCCTGTATGCACCCAACAAACTGGGTGCTCTTGCTTCTAAGCAGACGATTACTAGTTGGATGTGTAGTACAATTCAGCTTGCACATTCTGTGGCAGACCTGCCACAGCCAAAATATGTAAATGCCCATTTCACAAGGAAGGTGGGCTCATCTTGGGCGGCTGCCCGAGGGGTCTCGGCTTTACAACTTTGCCGAGCTGCTACTTGGTCAGGAGCAAACACGTTTGCAAAATTCTACAAATTTGATACCCTGGCTGAGGAGGACCTGGAGTTCTCTCATTCGGTGCTGCAGAGTCATCCGCACTCTCCCGCCCGTTTGGGAGCTTTGGTATAATCCCCATGGTCCTGACGGAGTCCCAGCATCCACTAGGACGTCAGAGAAAATAAGAATTTACTTACCGATAATTCTATTTCTCGTAGTCCGTAGTGGATGCTGGGCGCCCATCCCAAGTGCGGATTGTCTGCAATACTTGTACATAGTTATTGTTACAAAAATCGGGTTATTATTGTTGTGAGCCATCTTTTCAGAGGCTCCGCTGTTATCATGCTGTTAACTGGGTTCAGATCACAGGTTGTACAGTGTGATTGGTGTGGCTGGTATGAGTCTTACCCGGGATTCAAAATCCTTCCTTATTGTGTACGCTCGTCCGGGCACAGTATCCTAACTGAGGCTTGGAGGAGGGTCATAGGGGGAGGAGCCAGTGCACACCACCTGATCCTAAAGCTTTTACTTTTGTGCCCTGTCTCCTGCGGAGCCGCTATTCCCCATGGTCCTGACGGAGTCCCAGCATCCACTACGGACTACGAGAAATAGAATTATCGGTAAGTAAATTCTTATTATCAACCACATAAAAAATACAGTGCATGAACTAGCCTAAAAATAATGAATTAATAATGTATAAACTCATTTCCTTCTGATGAAACGGCCAGCGTTGTAGGCCGAGAAACGCGTTAAGGTACTCCATTGAAGGACTTCATCTGACTGCTGCATTCTCCTGACACTCTGTGAGCCGTATATATCGAGTGGACCGTAGCCGCAATTAAAACGGACTTTTCACCAGCGGCTGGGGAATCTGCTGCTCCAATCTTTCTGCACTGCTGCACATTCAAATTGGTACAGTACCCTTCAACGGAGAAAACAACCGTGTTCGTCTGGATGGTTCACTGGTGACGTGACCAGCTGTACTTTCACTGCACAGAGCCGCTGCAAACCCGGCTCAGTACAGCGCCTTTGACGGAGATGCTCTCACATCAGGTGATATACTACAAGTGAATTTGACCATCACTGTCTATTTGCCACTTAATAATACAGCACGGTTGTCCGCAATTTCAATACTGGGATACTCTTTGCCAATGAGGTTCTTTTGTGTACAAGGAGAAGAGAGTGTACACTTTAACAGTGATTTATAACAGAGGTACTTTTCATCAGTCTCCTTCTTACAAATATTTCAGCTCGTGGACGCACGGCTGATTTTCATGAAGCACCAATGCAGCCCTTAATTAGGGTTTATTAAAGGTTTTCTTATTCATATTGGTTCAGGAGATATGGCAGTCTTGTATACATTTATACATTATTAATTGTTCATTATTTTTAGGCTAGTTCATGCACTGTATTTTTATGTGGTTGATATAACAATATTTTAATAAAAAATACATATTGGATTCATCCAGCGCTCCCATTCTTTCTTTTTTCATATCCATTTTGATCTATTGTTGGGGCAGCCCGCCCACAACTGGTGAGCAGCCGTCTGAATCCAACCAGATATAGTGTGTGTACTGTAGAGCGCCAATCTTTTGTATATACTTTCGATCACAAAAAGGCAAGAAAGTCCGAGGTGCGTCCTTTCTTGCCAGAGGCAGGGGCAGAGGAAGGAAGCTGCACAACGCAGCTAGTTCCCAGGAACAGAAGTCCTCCCCGGCTTCCACTAAATCCACCGCATGACGCTGGGGCTCCACAGGCGGAGCTAGGCCCGGTGGGGGCGCGTCTCCGAAATTTCAGCCACAAGTGGGTTCACTCCCAGGTGGATCCCTGGGCAATAGAGATTGTGTCTCAGGGATACAAGCTGGAATTCGAAGAGATGCCCCCTCACCGATACCTCAAATTGGCCCTGCCAGCTTCCCCCTTAGAGAGGGAAATAGTGTTAACTGCAATTCACAAATTGTATCTTCAACAGGTGGTGGTCAAGGTTCCCCTCCTTCAACAAGGAAAGGGTTATTATTCGACCATGTTTGTGGTACCGAAACCGGACGGTTCGGTCAGACCCAGACTGAATTTAAAATCCCTGAACATATACTTGAAAAGGTTCAAGTTCAAGATGGAATCGCTCAGAGCGGTCATCGCAAGCCTGGAAGGGGGGGGGGGGTTTATGGTGTCGCTGGACATAAAGGATGCATACCTTCATGTCCCCATTTATCCACCTCATCAGGCGTACCTCAGATTTGTGGTACAGGATTGTCATTACCAATTCCAGACGTTGCCGTTTGGTCTCTCCACGGCACTGAGAATATTTACCAAGGTAATGGCGGAAATGATGGTATTCCTGCGGAAGCAAGGGGTCACAATTATCCCATACTTGGACGATCTCCTCATAAAAGCGAGGTCAAGAGAGCAGTTGCTGATCAGCGTAGCACGCTCTCTGGAAGTGTTACAACAACACGGCTGGATTCTAAATATTCCAAAGTCGCAGTTGATTCCTACGACTCGTCTGCCTTTCCTGGGCATGATTCTGGACACAGACCAGAAGAGGGTTTATCTCCCGATGGAGAAGGCTCAGGAACTCATGACACTGGTCAGAAACCTATTAAAACCAAAACAGGTGTCGGTGCATCACTGCACGCGAGTCCTGGGAAAGATGGTGGCATCATACGAGGCCATTCCCTTCGGCAGGTTCCATGCGAGGACCTTTCAATGGGATCTGCTGGACAAGTGGTCCGGATCACATCTTCAGATGCATCGGTTAATCACCCTATCCCCCAGGGCCAGGGGGTCTCTCCTGTGGTGGCTGCAGAGTGCTCACCTTCTCGAAGGTCGCAGATTCGGCATTCAGGACTGGGTCCTGGTGACCACGGATGCAAGCCTCCGAGGGTGGGGGGCAGTCACACAGGGAAGAAATTTCCAAGGTCTGTGGTCAAGTCAGGAGACTTGCCTTCACATCAACATCCTGGAACTAAGGGCTATATACAACGCCCTACGTCAAGCGGAGTCCCTACTTCGCGACCAACCGGTTCTGATTCAGTCAGACAACATCACCGCAGTGGCTCATGTGAACCGCCAAGGCGGCACAAGGAGCAGGGTGGCGAAGGTAGAAGCCACCAGAATTCTTCGCTGGGTGGAGAATCACGTAAGCGCACTGTCAGCAGTGTTCATTCCGGGAGTGGACAACTGGGAAGCAGACTTCCTCAGCAGGCACGACCTCCACCCGGGAGAGTGGGGACTTCATCAAGAAGTCTTCACGCAGGTTGCAAGTCGGTGGGAACTGCCACAGGTGGACATGATCGCATCCCGCCTCAACAAAAAGCTGCAGAGGTATTGCGCCAGGTCAAGAGACCCTCAGGCGATAGCTGTGGACGCACTGGTGACGCCGTTGGTGTTCCAGACGGTCTATGTATTTCCTCCTCTTCCTCTCATACCCAAGGTGCTGAGAATCATAAGAAAAAGAGGAGTGAGAACAATACTCATTGTTCCGGATTGGCCAAGAAGGACTTGGTATCCAGATCTGCAAGAAATGCTCACAGAGGACCCGTGGCCTCTGCCTCTAAGACAGGACTTGTTGCAACAGGGGCCCTGTCTGTTCCAAGACTTACCGCGGCTGCGTTTGACGGCATGGCGGTTGAACGCCGGATCCTAGCAGAAAAAGGCATTCCGGATGAGGTCATTCCTACGCTGATAAAGGCTAGGAAGGACGTGACTGCTCAACATTATCACCGTATATGGCGAAAATATGTTGCTTGGTGTGAGGCCAGGAATGCCCCTACGGAGGAATTCCAGCTGGGCCGTTTCCTTCACTTCCTACAGTCGGGAGTGACTTTGGGCCTAAAATTGGGTTCCATTAAGGTCCAGGTTTCGGCCCTATCCATTTTCTTTCAAAAAGAACTGGCTTCTCTGCCTGAAGTTCAGACGTTTGTAAAGGGAGTGCTGCATATTCAGCCCCCTTTTGTGCCTCCAGTGGCACCTTGGGATCTTAACGTGGTGTTGAGTTTCCTGAAATCACACTGGTTTGAACCACTCAAAACGGTGGAATTGAAATATCTCACGTGGAAGGTGGTCATGCTACTAGCCTTGGCTTCGGCTAGGCGTGTGTCAGAATTGGCGGCTTTGTCACATAAAAGCCCTTATCTGGTTTTCCATGCGGATAGAGCAGAATTGCGGACCCGCCCACAATTTCTGCCGAAAGTGGTTTCATCCTTTCATATGAACCAACCTATTGTGGTGCCTGTGGCTACTACTGACTTGGAGGATTCCAAGTTACTTGATGTGGTCAGGGCTTTGAAGGTTTATGTAGCCAGAACGGCTAGGGTCAGGAAAACAGAATCTTTGTTTATCCTGTAGGCTTCCAACAAGCTTGGGGCGCCTGCTTTAAAGCAAACTATTGCTCGCTGGATCTGTAACACGATTCAGCAGGCTCATTCTGTGGCTGGATTGCCGCTGCCTAAATCAGTTAAGGCCCATTCCACAAGGAAGGTGGGCTCTTCTTGGGCGGCTGCCCGAGGGGTCTCGGCATTACAGCTTTGCCGAGCGGCTACTTGGTCAGGTTCAAACACCTTTGCAAAGTTCTACAAGTTTGATACCCTGGCTGAGGAGGACCTTGTGTTTGCTCAATCGGTGCTGCAGAGTCATCCGCACTCTCCCGCCCGTTTGGGAGCTTTGGTATAATCCCCATGGTCCTTACGGAGTCCCCAGCATCCACTAGGACGTTAGAGAAAATAAGATTTTACTTACCGGTAAATCTATTTCTCGTAGTCCGTAGTGGATGCTGGGCGCCCGTCCCAAGTGCGGACTTCTTCTGCAATGCTTGTATATAGTTATTGCTTAAATAAGGGTTATGTTATAGTTGCATCAGGGTTGATCTGATGCTCTGTTGTTGTTCGTACTGTTAACTGGGTAAGTTTATCACAAGTTATACGGTGTGATTGGTGTGGCTGGTATGAGTCTTGCCCTGGATTTCCAAAATCCTTTCCTTGTACTGTCAGCTCTTCCGGGCACAGTTTCTCTAACTGAGGTCTGGAGGAGGGACATAGAGGGAGGAGCCAGAGCACACCAGAATCTAAATTCTTTCTTAAAGTGCCCATGTCTCCTGCGGAGCCCGTCTATTCCCATGGTCCTTACGGAGTCCCCAGCATCCACTACGGACTACGAGAAATAGATTTACCGGTAAGTAAAATCTTATTTCTCTAACGTCCTAAGTGGATGCTGGGGACTCCGTAAGGACCATGGGGATTTAGCGGCTCCGCAGGAGACTGGGCACAACTAAAGAAAGCTTTAGGACTACCTGGTGTGCACTGGCTCCTCCCACTAAGACCCTCCTCCAGACCTCAGTTAGATTCTTGTGCCCGGCTGAGCTGGATGCACACTAGGGGCTCTCCTGAGCTCCTAGAAAGAAAGTATATTTAGATTTTTTAATTTACAGTGAGATCTGCTGGCAACAGACTCACTGCAGCGAGGGACTAAGGGGAGAAGACGCGAACCTACCTAACAGGTGGTAGTTTGGGCTTCTTAGGCTACTGGACACCATTAGCTCCAGAGGGATCGACCGCAGGACCCGACCTTGGTGTTCGTTCCCGGAGCCGCGCCGCCGTCCCCCTTACAGAGCCAGAAGCAAGAAGATGTCCGGAAAATCGGCGGCAGAAGACTTCGGTCTTCACCAAGGTAGCGCACAGCACTGCAGCTGTGCGCCATTGCTCCTCATGTACACTTCACACTCCGGTCACTGATGGGTGCAGGGCACTGGAGGGGGGTGCCCTGAGGGCAATATATGACACCTTGGCTGGCAAATCTACATCATATATAGTCCTAGAGGCTATATAGATGTAAAATTACCCCTGCCAGTATTCCAGAAAAAGCGGGAGAATGTCCGCCGAAAAAGGGGCGGGGCCATCTCCCTCAGCACACTGGCGCCATTTTTTCTTCACAGTGCAGCTGGAAGACAGCTCCCCAGGCTCTCCCCTGTAGTTTTCAGGCTCAAAGGGTTAAAAAGAGAGGGGGGGCACTAAATTTAGGCACAATATATGTATACAAGCAGCTATTGGGGGAAAAATCACTCAGTTATAGTGTTAATCCCTGCATTATATAGCGCTCTGGTGTGTGCTGGCATACTCTCTCTCTGTCCCCCCAAAGGACTTTGTGGGGTCCTGTCCTCAGTCAGAGCATTCCCTGTGTGTGTGCGGTGTGTCGGTACGGCTGTGTCGACATGTTGGATGAGGAAGGTTACGTGGAGGCGGAGCAGAGGCCGATAAATGTGATGTCGCCCCCTGTGGGGCCGACACCAGAGTGGATGGATAGGTGGAAGGTATTAACCGACAATGTCAACTCCTTACATAAAAGGCTGGATGACGTAGCAGCTGTGGGACAGCCGGCTTCTCAGCCCGCGCCTGCCCAGGTGTCTCAAAGGCCATCAGGTGCTCAAAAAACGCCCGTTACCTCAGATGGCAGACACAGATGTCGACACGGAGTCTGACTCCAGTGTCGACGAGGTTGAGACATATACACAATCCACTAGGAACATCCGTTACATGATCTCGGCAATGAAAAATGTGTTACGCATTTCTGACATGAACCCAAGTACCACATAAAAGGGGTTTTATTTTTGGGGAGAAAAAGCAGCCAGTGTTTTGTTCCCCCATCAGATGAATGAATGAAATGTGTAAAGAAGCGTGGGTTCCCCCGATAAGAAACTGGTAATTTCTAAACAGTTACTGATGGCGTACCCTTTCCCGCCAGAGGATAGGTCACGCTGGGAGATATCCCCTAGGGTGGATAAGGCGGTCACACGTTTGTCAAAAAAGGTGGCACTGCCGTCTTAGGATACGGCCACCTTGAAGGAGCCTGCTGATAAAAAGCAGGAGGCTATCCTGAAGTCTGTATATACACACACTCAGGTTCTATACTGAGACCTGCAATTGCCTCAGCAAAATAGTGCTGCTGCAGCGTGGTCTGATACCCTGTCAGATGATATTAATACCCTAGACAGGGATAATATTTTGCTAACATAGAGCATTTTAAAGACGTCGTCTTATATAGGAAGGATGCACAGAGGGATATTTACCGGCTGGCATCCAGAATTAATGCAATGTCCATTCTGCCAGGAGGGTATTAGAAACCCGGCAGTGGACAGGTGATGCTGCCTTTAAAAGGCACATGGAGATTCTGCCTTATAAGGGTGAGGAATTGTTTGGGGATGGTCTCTGGGACCTCGTATCCACAGCAACAGCTGGGAAGAAAAATGTTTACCTCAGGTTTCCTCACAAAAGCCTAAGAAAGCACCGTATTTTCAGGTACAGTCCTTTCGGCTTCAGAAAAGCAAGCGGGTCAAAGGCGCTTCCTTTCTGCACAGAGACAAGGGAAGAAGGAAAAAGCTGCTCCAGGCAGCCAGTTCCCAGGATCAAAAATCTTCCCTCGCTTCCTCTGAGTCCACCGCACGACGCTGGGGCTCCACAGGTGGAGACAGGTGCAGTGGGGGGCGCGTCTCGGGAACTTCAGGGACCAGTGGGCTTGCCCACAGGTGGATCCCTAGGTTCTGCATGTAGTATCACAGGGATACAGGCTGGAGTTCGAGGCGACTCCCCCTCGCCGTTACCTGACATCAGCCTTGCCTGCTGCCCTCGGAGAAAGGTAGTACTGGCGGCAATTCACAAGCTGTACTTCCAGCAGGTGAAATCAAGGTACCCCTCCTTCAACAAGGCCGGGGTTACTATTCCAAAATGTTGTGGTACCGAAACCAGACGGTTTGGTGAGACCCATTCTAAAATTGAAATCCTTGAACACTTATATACGAAGGTTCAAGTTCAAAATGGAATCGCTCAGGGCGATTATTGCAAGCCTGGAGAATTTCAGGGTATCACTGGACATCAGGGATGCTTACCTGCATGTCCCTATTTACCCTCTTCACCAGGTGTACCTCAAAATTGTGGTACAGGATTGTCATTACCAATTCCAGACGTTGCCGTTGGTCTGTCCCCGGCACCGAGGGTATTTACCAAGGTAATGGCCGAAGTACTTATCCCGTACTTGGACGATCTCCTTATAAAGGCGAGGTCCAGGGAGCAGTTGTTCGTCGGAGTAGCACTATCTCGGGAAGTGCTACAACAGCACGGCTGGATTCGGAATATTCCAAAGTCGCAGCTGGTTCCTACGACGCGTCTACTGTTCCTGGGTATGGTTCTGGACACAGAACAGGATAAAAAGGGTTTCTCCCGGAGGAGAAGTCCAAGGAGTTGGCGTCTCTAGACGGAGACCTCCTAATACAAATACAGGTGTCGGTGCATCAATGCACGCGAGCCTTGGGAAAGATGGTAGCTTCTTACGAAGAAATTCCATTCGCCAGGTCCCATGCAAGGATCTTCCAGTGGGATCTGTTGGACAAGTGGTCCGGGTCGCATCTTCAGATGCATCGGCGGATAACCCTGTCTCCAAGGGCCAGGGTGTCGCTGTGGTGGTGACTGCAGAGTGCTCATCTTCTAGGGGGCCGCAGATTCGGCATACAGGACTGGGTCCTGGTGACCACGGATGCCAGCCTTCAAGGCTGGGGGGCAGTCACACAGGGAAGAAACTTCCAAGGCCTATGGAAAAGTCAGGAGACTTCCCTACACATAAATGTTCTGGAACTATGGGCCATTTACAATGCCCTAAGTCAGGCTAGACCCCTGCTTCAACACCGGCCGGTGCTGATCCAGTCAGACAACATCACGGCGGTCGCTCAGGGAAACCGACAGGGCGGCACAAGAAGCAGGATGGCGATGGCAGAAGCCACAAGGATTCTCCGATGGGCGGAAAATCATGTGTTAGCACTGTCAGCGGTGTTCATTCCCGGAGTGGACAACTGAGAAGCAGACTTTCTCAGCAGACACGACCTCCACCCGGGAGAGTGGGGACTTCATCCAGAAGTCTTCCAAATGATTGTACACCGTTGGGAAAGGCCACAGGTGGACATGATGGCGTCCCGCCTCAACAAAAAGCTACAAAGATATTGCGCCAGGTCAAGGGACCCTCAGGCGATAGCTGTGGACGCTCTGGCAACACCGTGGGTGTACCAGTCGGTGTATGTGTTCCCTTCTCTGCCTCTCATACCCAGGGTAATGAGAATAATAAGAAGGAGAGGAGTAAGAACTATACTCATTGTTCCGGGTTGGCCAAGAAGAGCTTGGTACCCAGAACTCCAAGAAATGATCTCAGAGGACCCATGGCCTCTGCCGCTCAGACAGGACCTGCTGCAGCAGGGGGCCTGTCTGTTCCAAGACGTACCGCGGCTGCGTTTGACGGCATGGCGGTTGAACGCCGGATCCTGAAGGAAAAGGGCATTCCGGAGGAAGTTATCCCTACGCTATTTAAAGCTAGGAAAGAAGTGAACGCAAACCATTATCACCGCATATGGCGGAAATATGTTGCGTGCTGTGAGGCCAGTAAGGCCCCAAAAGGAGGAATTTCAGCTAGGTCGATTTCTGCACTTCCTACAAGTCAGAGGTGACTATGGGCCTAAAATTGGGTTCCATTAAGGTCCAGATTTCGGCTCTATCGATTTTCTTCCAAAATAGAACTGGCTTCACTGCCTGAAGTTCAGACTTTTGTTAAGGGAGTGCTGCATAGTCAGCCCCCGTTTGTGCCTCCAGTGGCACCGTGGGATCTCAACGTAGTGTTGGATTTCCTGAAGTCGCATTGAGTTGAGCCACTTAAATCCGTGGAGCTACAATACCTCACGTGGAAAGTGGTCATGCTGTGGGCCTTGGCGTCGGCCAGGCGTGTATCAGAATTGGCGGCTTTGTCATGAAAAAGCCCTTATCTGTATTTTATATGGATAAGGCGGAATTGAGGACTCGTTCCCAATTCCTTCCTAAGGTGGTATCAGTTTTTCATGTGAACCAACCTATTGTGGTGCCTGCGGCTACTTGGGACTTGGAGGATTCCAAGTTTCTGGACGTAGTCAGGGCCCTGAAAAATATATGTTTCCAGGACGGCTGGAGTCAGAAAGACTGACTCGCTATTTATCCTGTATGCACCCAACAAGCTGGGCGCTCCTGCTTCTAAGCAGACTATTGCTCGCTGGATCTGTAGCACGATTCAACTTGCACATTCTGCGGCTGGACTGCCGCACCCTAAATCTGTAAAAGCCCATTCCACGAGGAAAGTTGGCTCTTCTTGGGCGGCTGCCCGAGGGGTCTCGGCTTTACAAATTTGCCGAGCTGTTACTTGGTCGGGGTCAAACACTCTTGCAAGAGTCTACAAGTTTGATACCCTGGCTGAGGAGGACCTAGAGTTTGCTCATTCGGTGCTGCAGAGTCATCCGCACTCTCCCGCCCGTTTGGGAGCTTTGGTATAATCCCCATGGTCCTTACGGAGTCCCCAGCATCCACTTAGGACGTTAGAGAAAATAAGATTTTACTCACCGGTAAATCTATTTCTCGTAGTCCGTAGTGGATGCTGGGTGCCCATCCCAAGTGCGGATTGTCTGCAATACTTGTATATAGTTATTGCCTAACTAAAGGGTTATTGTTGAGCCATCTGTTGAGATGCTCAGTTGTTATCATACTGTTAACTGGGTATAGTATCACGAGTTATACGTGTGATTGGTGTGGCTGGTATGAGTCTTACCCGGGATTCAAAATCCTTCCTTATTGTGTCAGCTCTTCCGGGCACAGTATCCTAACTGAGGTCTGAAGGAGGGTCTTAGTGGGAGGAGCCAGTGCACACCAGGTAGTCCTAAAGCTTTCTTTAGTTGTGCCCAGTCTCCTGCGGAGCCGCTAATCCCCATGGTCCTTACGGAGTCCCCAACATCCACTACGGACTACGAGAAATAGATTTACCGGTGAGTAAAATCTTATTTTTTAATTGCATCCCCTTCCAACAACTGAGAGAGTCCCAATGTGGCGGCATGTGAAAGGTTGGGACATTTAGTAACCCAGGGAAGGAGAGATGGTGGGATATTAGTGGCATGATTCTGCAATACGACTGTGTATCCTATTAAGGTGCATAGTCTGCGCTGACAAGGGGTCTCCCTTTGGTTAAAGCGCTGTGTGTGGGTTGGCTCCAATCTCTGTGTCTCTCTTGCCATTCTTGGGGATGAAACTCTGTCTGCCCTCCCCTGTGTGTGTGTGGAGTGCTTGGTGGTCTCCTTTAGCTATGTCCAGGGACACTGTGTCATATTCTGCGGTGGATATGTCCTCCCAGGATGATCCCATTCCATCTAATCAGGATAGCACTGGTTTAGCACAGATTCCAGCAAGGGAACCTAAGTGGTTTTCCTCTATCAAATCTTGGATTTCTCAGATTTCAGATAGGGTTGCAAGTAATGAATCCGCAACCCAGGTATTACAGAACTCTATGGCAGTATGGCCTGATTCTTGTACCTCAGGACGCTCCGCTATATACCCGCACAAACGTGCGCTTGTTCATGTCATGCAGGATGACACGGATACCGATTCTGATACCACAGACGGTACTGGGGATGTCTTGCGGGGGTCTGCCTCTCTTGCAAAGGGGGTGCAATTGATGATAGAGGCTATCAGGGATGTGTTGAATATTAATGATACCACACCTGAGCAGGTTGAGCTTATTTCTCTGAAAATAAGAAAGCCTCGCTAACCTTCCCTACGTGAAAGGAATTAAATGCTATATTTGAGAAAGCATGGGAAAACCCTGAGAAAAAAATCCTGATCCCTAAAAAGGTCCAGGTGGCGTTTCCTTTCCCTGAGGAGAATTTGAAAAAATGGGAAAGCCCGCAATTGTTGACGCATCTGTGTCCAGACTCTGAAAAGAGGTGGTTTTACCTGTTCCAGGATCTACCACCTTAAAGGAGCCGGCTGACCGTAAAATTGATAATACACTTAAATCAATGTACACCGCTTCGGGGGCCATATTAAGTCCCACTATTGCTAGTGCATGGATTGCAAAAGCTATAGTAAAATGGTCAGGCACCTTACTTGAGGATTTGGATACAATGGATAAGGGTGATGTTGAATTGTTTTTGCGTAACATTCACGATTCAGCAGGGTTTCTGGTAGAATCCATGAAAGTCCTGGGTTCCATGGCTGCGGCGATCTCTTCCATGTCTGTTTCAGCTTGTCGGGGACTATGGCTGCGCCAGTGGTCGGCCGACGCGGAATCCAGGAAAAGTGTGGAGACCCTACACAGGTCAGGCTCTCTTTGAGGAAGCTTTGGATGCGTGGATATCCACGGCTACAGCGGGTAAGTCTCCGTTCCTTCCCTCAGCTGCACCTGCTCCTTTTCTTCATCAGCATCACAGTCTTTTCGGTCTAACAAGCCTAGAAAGGTCAAACCATCCAATACCTTCTTTAGGGGAAGTCGAGCTAAATCCAAGGAACCTGCTGCTGCCGGTTCCCAGGTAACTAAGCCTACTTCCAGTACGCCGGAGTCCTCCACTTGACAGTGGACCGCGCGGCATGGTGGTGGGGCCAGTGGGAGCGAGACTCATACAGTTCAGTCACGTCTGGGTATCGTCCGGCCTGGATCCCTGGGTGATAGATATTGTGTCCCAGGGATACAGGCTGGACTTTCAAACTCTTCCTCACCGATTTTTCAAATCAGGCTTGCCAGTTCTGCTGGCGGACAGGACTGTCCTACAAGCAGCAGTCCAGAAGTTGGTGGAGGCACGAGTCTTTGTGCCAGTGCCTCCTCATTTGCAAGCCACGGGTTACTATTCAAACCTTTTCGTGGTACCGAAACCGGATGGTTCGGTCAGGCCCATGCTGAACCTAAAGTCACTGAACCCTTTTCTGAAGGAGTTCAAGTTCAAAATGGAGTCTCTCAGGGCGGTGATATCAGGTCTGGAAGAGGGGGAATTCCGGGTATCCCTGGATATCAAGGATGCGTACCTCCAAATTCCGATTTGGCTACCGCATCAGGCTTATCTCCATTTTGCATGACTGGACTGTCATTTCCAGTTCCAGGCCATGCCATTCGGCCTGTCTACAGCACCAAGGGTGTTCACCAAGGTGATGGCGGTGATGATGGTTCTACTCCGTGAACTGGGGGTGAACATCATTCCATATCTGATAAGGGCATCATCCAAGGAGGAGTTGTTGTGGTCCATTGTACTCACAACCCACCTACTCAGAGTCCACGGTTAGATTCTGAACCTTCCAAATTCACAGTTGGAACCAACTAGGAGGTTGTCTTTTCTGGGGTTGATCCTCGACACGGAAGTGCAGAGGGTGTTTTTTCGGCAGGAAAAGGGCGTTGGTGATACAAACAATGGTCCGGGATGTCCTGAAGCCAGCTTCGGGTGTCGGTTCATCAATGCATTCGCCTTTTGGGAAAGATGGTGGCCTCTTACGAGGCTCTCCAGTACAGTAAGTTCCATGCTCGGGCCGTCCAACTGGATCTCCTGGACAAGTGGTCAAGATCTCATCTACACATGCACCAGAAAATTTTCTGTCGCCAGGATTTCACTCCTCTGGTGGCTCCAATTGCCTTCTGGAGGGCCGCAGGTTCGAGATTCAGGACTGGGTCCTTCTAACTATGGCTGCGAGCCTCCGGGGCTGGGGCGCAGTCACTCAGGGGGAATCTTCCAAGGAGGATGGTGAAGTCTGGGAGCAGACTTCCTCATGACACAATCTCCACCCGGGGGAGTGGGGTCTCCGTTCGGAGGTGTTAAAGGAAATAATAGACCTTTGGGAGTTACCCCAAATAGACATGATGACCTCTCATCTCCACAATAAGCTTCAATGCTATTGTTCCAGGTCGAGAGACCCACTAGCAGTGGCAGTGGACCCCCTGGTGTCTCCGTGGGTGTTCCAGTCGGTGTACCAGTCGGTGTACGTGTTTCCACCACTCCCTCTCTTTCCAAGAGTTCTAAAGCTCGTAGGGAGAACAGGAGTTCAAGCGATCCTCATTCCTCCAGACTGGCCAAGGCGGGCTTGGTACGCGGATCTTCTGACTCTCTTGCAGGAAGAGCCGAGGCCTCTTCCTCTTCAGGAGGACCTGCTGCAGCAGGGGCCGTTCACCTATCAAGACTTACCGCGGCTACGTTTGACGGCATGGGGGTTGAACACCTGATATTTGCTCTGAAGGACATTCCGAAGAAGGTCATACAGGCTAGGAAAGGGGTAACGTCTAAACATTGCCATCGTAGGAAGAAATATGTCTCTTGGTGGGAGTCCAAGAAGTTTCCTGTGGTGGAGTTTCAACTGGGACATTTTCTCCTCTTCCTGCAAGCAGGAGTGGATATGGGCCTGAGGTTGGGATCTGTGAAGGTCCAGATTTTGGCCCTATCCATTTTCTTCCAGAAACAATTGGCTGCCCTCCCTGAGGTTCATACTTTTTTGAAGGGAGTTCTGCACATTCAACCTCCCTTTGTACTGCCTATGGCGCCTTGGGACCTTAACGTGGTGTTGCAGTTCCTCCAGTCGGACTGGTTTGAGCCTCTACAGGAGGTTGAGGTCAAATTTCTTACATGGAAGGCTGCCACATTGTTGGCCTTAGCTTCTGCTAGACGTGTGTCGGAATTGGGGGCTTTGTCCTGTAAAAGCCCTTACTTGATCTTCCATGTAGATAGAGCTGAGCTCCGGACACGTCAGCAGTTTCTTCCACAGTTTCAACCAACCTATTGTGGTGCCTGTGGCTACTGTCTCCATAATTTCATCAAAGTCCTTGGATGTTGTGAGAGCTTTGAAAATCTAGGTGATGAGGACTGCTCGTCACAGGAAATCGGACTCTCTGTTTGTCCTGTATGTTCCCAAGAATATTGGGTGTCCTGCTTCAAAGCAGACTTTATCTCGCTGGCTTAGGTTCACTATCCAGCATGCTTATTCTACGGCAGGATCGCTGTGTCCAAATTCTGTTAAGGCCCACTCTACTCTAAGGTGGGGTCTTCCTGGGCGGCTGCCCGGGGTGTCTCGGCGTTACAACATTGCAGAGCAGCAACTTGGTCTGGGTCGAACACGTTTGCTAGGTTCTATAAATTCGATACTTTGGCCTCTGATGATCTGAAGTTCAGTCAATCAGTTCTGCAGGAGCCTCCGCGCTCTCCCTCCTGTTCTGGGAGCTTTGGTACATCCCCATGGTACTAATGTGGACCCCAGCATCCTCTAGGACGTAAGAGAAAATAGGATTTTGGTTACCTACTGGTTTAAATATTTTAATAAATATTTTTTCAACTTTATTAAATAAAATACATTTTAAAAAGGGAGGTAGGATCAGGGGAAATATGAGGAAAAATTACTTTGACAGGTGGAATAGCCTTCCATCAGAGGTGGTAGAAGCTAAGACAGTAGAGCAATTTAAACAGGATGTAGTTATGATCCCGGTGGTCAGCATACTGACGCCGGGATCCCAGCCGTCAGAATGCCGGCAGGGGGCCCAGGACTAATCCCACTCATGGGCATCCACGACACCCATAGAGTGGGAACAGAACCTGTGGCAAAGGCAGCGAGCCCGCAAGGGGCTTCGTTGCGGTTGCCCCCCTGACGGAATTCTGGCGGACGGGATCCCAGCGTCGGTATGCTGATCACCGGGATCCCAACCGCCAGTCACTCGTACCCAACCAATTTAAACATACATTGGATAGACATAAGGATATCCTTACAAAGAAATAAGAATAAGGTTTAAGGTAAAAATATGTTGAAAAAGGGGAAGATTGGATGGGCCAAGTGGTTATATGCTGTCAAATTCCTTATAAATTCCTTATAAGCGCATAGTCTATACATTTAAACATGCAATGTTTGGCCACCATTTTTACCACATAAGACCCGCTCTGGCCACAGAACGTATCCTGAATGATAAGTTTTCCCTGTAGTCATCATTAGTCAGAATGTTTGCTCAGGAAAATATAACTTATCTCCAGAGCTAAACAACTCAATCTTTCATCTACAGAGAGCTGTAGCAATGATAAGAGATAACATGGAGGAAAGATAAAACTTGCTAAGGAAGTATTTATATTGCAATAAAAATTGTCTTTTGCCGTTTTTAGTTTTACCCCTTTTAGATATCTGATGGTTTTACATTGTCTACTACTGTGCAACTCATCTGCCAGTGTCAATTTAAAGTAGAACTCTTAAGGGTATACGGTTAGCATACCGCTCGTCGGGATCCCGGCTGTCACAATACCACCGCTGGGATCCCAACAGGGGCACTATACCGACGAGGTAGGTGATTCCCCCTCTATGGGTGTCCACACCACCCATAGAGGGAGACTAGAACCTGACGCTCGCCACCGAGCCCGCAAGTGGCTTCATTGCGCTCGCCCCCCTGCTGGCATTCTCCTGCTCGGGATGCTGATGTCAGGATACTGACATTCGGCCTCCCGAGCGGCGGTAGAGCATACCGAACCCCTCTCATGTTCTTATTTAGAACTCACAATATTTATTTTCCCATTGTTCAGACTAGACGAATTAACAAGTTAAGGTCGGTTTTCAATTGCATGTGGTAATTTACCACATAGCAAAAATGGCCTGAAATAGCTCAATATTATATCAGGCTATCCAATTATAGCCCATTTTTATTGTGCGGTATATGACCTGTTTTCGGCCAATAACACATGGGATCTAGGATAAGTTACTGGACCCATTGCATTAATGTGCAAAAACTGGTCTCCGGCGGGTGCTTATCGCAGATTATGCAATCCCCAATAAGTGCCACTTATCGTAGCTAATTTGGTAACCTAGGTCCAATCCATTAGCTGAGCTAAATCACCACAGCTAATTGGATACCGACCTAAGTGGCAAGTAGTTCCTAACAATATTTACTCTATGTGGGTTCTGCAATAAACAATATTGGTGTGTGAATTTTGAAGATCTGCTCCTCCAAGAGAGCAAAACCAGGTTATCAATGGGGTCCTGATTTTACAGGCACAAAAGGGAGTTGATTTAAGAGAAAGAAAAATTTGGAAATAATGAAATTATTCGGTGTCTTGGTAACTTTTCCTCATCCATTACCATCAAAATGGCGGATGTCTGGAGCTTCAACTCTACCCAATCTATCCTTTCACTTGATAAAGCCCCCATCTATAGGAGCGATACATGTTAAGAGACTATTCCGCTGTACATACCCTTGGAAGCTATCCCCTAAGGACCCGTGAGAAAGAAGCGCTAACCAGGTGCCAGTGAAGCTGGCTGCAGCCGCATGCACATATACCTGTTTGCCATGATTCTGAAACTCCCACAGTGGAGCTTATTAAGGTCTGTGCTCCGGGCATATTTACACATTAGTTGCTGGTAAGTAGGACATATTGGGATATCCTTGATGACTGTTACAGAGGACTTTTAACCCACACTGCATAGCGTACCTGGAGCAAAGAAAACACATGCTGGTCTCATCTATATAAAGACTCTGATATAGGTATGAACTAAAGGGGTTTCATATTCATAAGTGCTCTGGAGAGACTTATAAAAGCTTCCAATGTAATATGAAGTAGTTGTAAAAGAGATTTAATCTTGATACACTCCACCTCCTTTAAGATATCTTTATATCTTTGCATGATATATCTTTGCATGAAATACTTTGGTTTCTTTTTAATTAAGCTTCAGATGAGAACAAAATTTTATTGGCATGGTATAAGCAACTCGTTTGATTACTATTATTCTTATTACATATTTATACATATACACACACACACACACACACACACACACACACACACACACACACACACACACACACACACACACACACACACACACTCTGGAGCAAAAAAGTATTTGGACAGCCACCGACTGTGCAATTTGACCCACTTAAAAAGATGAGAGGGGTCTGTAATTTCCATAATGGGTACACTTCAACTGTGAGAGACAGAATCTAAAAGAAAACAAAAAAAACAGGAAATCACATTGTCTGATTTTAAACAATTTACTTGTATATTCTTGTGGAAAATAAATATTTGGACACCTACCAAGCAGCAAGACTTCTGGCTCTCACAGACCTGTTACGTCTTCTTTAAGAAACTCTTCTATCCTCCACTCATTACCTGTATTAATGGCAACTGTTTGAACTGGTTATCTGTATAAAAGACACCTGTCCACACCCTCAAACAGTCAGACTGCTACCTCTCCACCATGGCCAAGACCAGAGAGGTGTCTAAGGACACCAAGGACAAAATTGTAGAACTGCACAAGGCTGGGATGAGCTACTCGACAATAGGCAAGCAGGTTGGTGAGAAGAGATCAACTGTTGGCGCAATTATTAAAAAACTGAAGAAATACAAGATCACTGACAATCTCCCTTGACCTGGGGCTCCATGCAAGATCTCACCTTGTGGGGTATCAATGATCTTGAGAACGGTGAGGAATCAGCCCAGAACTACACAGGGGGACCTGGTCAATGACCTCAAGAGAGCTGGGACCACAGTCACAAAGGTTACCATTAGTAACACACTACGTCGTCATGGATTGAAATCCTGCAGCGCCTGAAAGGTCCCCATGCTTACGTCAGCACATGTCCAGGCCCGTCTAAAGTTGGCCAGTGACCATCTGGATGATCCAGAGGTGGACTGGGAGAATGTAATGTGGTCAGATGAGAGCAAAATCGAAGTTTTTGGTATAAACTCCACTCGCCGTGTTTGGAGGGAGAAGAATGATGAATGGCATCCCAAGAACACCATACCTACTGTGAAGCATGGGGGTGGAAACATCATGCTTTGGAGCTGCTTTTCTGCAAAAGGGACAGGACGACTGATCCGTATTAAGGAGAGGATGAATGGGGCCATGTATCGTGAGATTTTGGGCAAAAACCTCCTTCCTTCAGTAAGAGCATTGAAGATGGAACGTGGCTGGGTCTTCCAGCATGACAATGACCCCAAACACACCACCCGGGCAACTAAGAAGTGGCTCTGTAAGAAAGCATTTCAAGGTCCTGGAGTGGCCTAGCCATTCTCCAGACCTCAACCCAATAGAAAATCTGTGGAGGGAGTTGAAAGTCCGTGTTGCCCAGCGACAGCCCCAAAACATGACAGATCTAGAGAAGATCTGCATGGAAGAGTGGGCCAAAATACCTGCTACAGTGTGTGCAAACCTGGTCAAGAACTACAGGAAACGTTTGACCTCTGTAATTGCCAACCAAGGTTATATTACAAAGTATTGAATTAAACTTTTTGATTGTCCAAATATTTATTTTCCGCAAGAATATACAAATAAATTGTTTAAAAATCATACAATGCGATTTCCTAGGGTTTTTTTTTCTGATTCTGTCTCTCATAGTTGAAGTGTACCTATGATGGAAATTACAGACCTCTCTCATCTTTTTAAGTGGGTCAACTTGCACAATCGGTGGCTGTCCAAATACTTTTTTGCCCCACTGTATGTATGTATGTATGTATGTATGTATGTATGTATATATATATATATATATATATAGTGCAGAAATACGGCGGCACTCATCAGACTGGCCAGCTAGATTCCAAGTGATGTCATTTTAATAGACCAATAGGGCCCTATTGGTCTATTAAAATGACATCACTTGGAATCTAGCTGGTCAGCCTGATGAGTGCCGCCGTATTTCTGCACTGTATATATATATATATATATATATATATATATATAGACGTTGTGACAATAATCCACAAGAACCAGCACACCTTATGCAGCAGTAGATAATTTACTGAGTTTTCATTTTAAAGTGCACCGTGCAAATAATAATACAAAGTGAATACTTAGCAGTTCAATGCATATTGGCAACTCCGCATATTGGCAACTCCAACAGCTGTTTTGGTGCAGCAGCACCTTCGTCAGGGAAAGCCAGCAGTATAACTAACCATCACCAAACACCACCTTTATATACACAGAATCAAATACAAACAATTATATACACCTGTTCATTCTAATCAAGTTGCAAGTCATGTGATCCTATGGTCCAATCACGGACCAGGGTACTACACACTTCTCCGGCGCCATGGCAACACAATACAAAAGGTGTGTATACTTAACCATAAGCTCTCGGCCGGCGGGACATATGTCATTCAATCACACCTGTCAAGTGGCGGGACGCGCCTCACCCGACGCCACAACAACACAGCCACATTGACTGTATGCACCCAAAGCCGGCTACTTCCGGCATGCAGAACCAATTCAGTGCAGCAAAGTTGGCGGGGAACTAGCAGCGGGACGCGTCACCCGGAAGTGACGCGATCTCGCTGGTGTTGTGGAGGCATCATCCCCATGGCAGCGGGACGCGTCACCTGGAAGTGACGCAATCGCGCTGGTGTCATAAGAAATACCATCCCTTAGCCAGCTCTGTATATTATGGTGCCCACCCTCATGGGAAAACCATCCAATAGCGCAACATATGGGACGTGGATAGTAAAAAGTAAATAAACAGATAAAAACCAATCCTCCTGACTCCGTCAACCGGGCCAAAGGATCACACGACAGACATGTAAATTACAAAATTATAAATACATAATAAATCTTACAATAAAACATAAACAAAAAAGAATGAAGTGTGGTCATAGATATCATCACAATAAGGCCAAGCTGACTGTGTCTCTTACAGCTCAGTGTAGAATAATATATTAGATCATCACCAGGCTACAGCAACATAGATATACTGGGTCCACCAGACTAATAAAATAACCAATGCATAAAAAGGCCTATAAAAAAGGCGTAAAGGACAGTTCTTCATTTAACCCTCTCGGTGCCATCGCCTCCAGATTATAAATCCATTTGCATTCCTTTTGCAAAAGAGCTTTGTTCCTATCTCCTCCTCTACGTGAAGGGGGAACTTGCTCTATGGGCATAACTTTCAAGTCCTTTATCGTGTGCTTAGCTGCTGCAAAATGACGAGCTACTGGCGGTGTGCTGGTGTCAATTTTTATTAGTGCTTTTTTGATGGAGCTGCGATGCATTGCCACTCTTTCCTTGAGCATTCTCTGGGTTTTGCCCACATATATAATTTTGCACGGGCACCAAATAATGTACACGACATATTTGGTATCACATGTCATCCGTTGTTTAATTTGATATTTCTTGTCAGTGATGGGATTGATAAAAGTGGTCCCCGTATTCATAAAGCTACAATTGGCACATCCCGTGCACTTGTACACTCCTTCTTGTAACTGCAGCCATCCACTTTTAATCATAACTTTTGGACTAATGTCAGAATACACTAGTCGGTCCCTCAAATTGGTGCTCCTCTTATAACAGAACAACGGCAAGTTCTTACAGGCCTGTCCCAGAGTCGGGTCACTTTGAATGATGTGCCAATGGGATAGTATTGACCGTCTTATGGCTCCTGATGTGATCGAATAGAGCTGGCTAAGGGATGGTATTTCTTATGACACCAGCGCGATTACGTCACTTCCGGGTGACGCGTCCCGCTGCCATGGGGACGATGCCTCCACAACACCAGCGAGATCGCGTCACTTCCGGGTGACGCATCCTGCTGCTAGGTCCCCGCCAACTTTGCTGCACTGAATTTGTTCCGTATGCCGGAAGTAGCCAGCTTTGGGTGCATACAGTCAATGTGGCTGTGTTGTTGTGGTGTCGGGTGAGGCGCGTCCCGCCACTTGACAGGTGTGATTGAATGACATATGTCCCGCCAGCCGAGAGCTTATGGTTAAGTATACACACCTTTTGTATTGTGTTGCCATGGCGCCGAAGAAGTGGGTAGTACCCTGGTCCGTGATTGGACCATAGGATCACATGACTTGCAACTTGATTAGAATGAACAGGTGTATGTAATTGTTTGTATTTGATTCTGTGTATATAAAGGTGGTGTTTGGTGATGGTTAGTTATACTGCTGGCTCTCCCTGACGAAGGTGCTGCTGCACCAAAACAGCTGTTGGAGTTGCCAATATGCGGAGTTGCCACTATGCATTGAACTGCTAAGTATTCGCTTTGTATTATTTGCACGGTGCACTTTAAAATGAAAACTCAGTAAATTATCTACTGCTGCATAAGGTGTGCTGGTTCTTGTGGATTATTGTCACAACGTCTGGATGTTAAATTTGACCGAGCACCCTACTAAAATTACTGAAGGTGTCTGCGTTCCAAATTTGCATATGATTATAGGCCATTGTATTGTGGTTTATGGACTGCACCACCAAGCTATACATCAAAAGCTCTATGAAAGTGATATTTATTTATATGGATTTGTCATAGTATATATTATTTACATACACCTTTGTGGTCATGGATAAAGATGTCGGTGATTTAACAGGCACTAAGAGATTTTTGGAAAAGGATATCTCTAAAATATTTTTCACTGCAACAGAAGAATTGGCTTTTGATATGGACAGTCCGACAGAAGTTTTTGCTGATCTACTCAAACTCAAGAAAAGATTAACGGAGTTGGAATTACATGGACTTACTCTATCACAGTACCATAAAGCTAAATATATTCCTAGGGGCTTTCGTATCAAAAATCAGCCTACCATTGGGCGCAACAGCGCAGAATTCTGTAGACAGTGGTGTCTTATATTAAATCATTGTAGTTTCGATTTGATGATTTTAGTTATCCAACAGGTTAACACTGAGATCGAGGTTCTCAATAAGGAGCTGGCTGATTGTGAGTCGACAGGGGTTGAGATTTTACAATCTGATGTAGGTTGTGATTGGCTTACTAAATTAGAAGATAGCGTTTCCTCCTTTAGATCTGAACTATTATCTTTTAAGAGAGACAAGTTTAGAAAAGTTAAGGAAGACTACAAGGAGCTGAGAGTGTATCCCTGGCTCACGAATCCAGGAGCCAGGCGAGTGTGGAGAGGGGCCAGAGTAATAGTTGAAGGAGGAGGGGGGACAGGTCATATACGGACCTTGATTCCCAAACCTCCCCCAGTGACTCAGACCAACCCTCCACCAGCAGACAGCCTTTTTTAAGGGATCGAGTGTACACCAGAAGTCGATACAAGGTAGGCAGAGGCAAAGGCCCTGTAGAAGAGGGGGGATTAAACACCGAAAGGGGCCAAGAAAGGACATACACAAAGGGGAACAGGAGATAGTAGATTTTAATTTGTCTAGTTACAGTCTAGCACCAGCTGAAATGACTGTACTATCCAAAGGGTTAACGTTTGTACCGACATTCAAACAAACTGCGTTTGAATGGGAGACTGAATTGTACCGCTTTTATAGGCAACTACGACAGAGATTTTTTCAGTAAACAAGGCACGGGTGAGGTACGGGAATGACCTTTTAGATCTAAGAGTATGTTTGACCCCCCAAGTAACAATGCTTCTATCGATGCATTTATCAGATTGGTCAAGAGAGATACACTGCCTATTATTAATTCTATGAAAAAGAAACATCAAAATTTAAATCCACAAGAGATTAAAGCTTTACAGGATTTACGGAATAATGACCAGATCATAATACGCCCGGCAGACAAGGGTGGCGGGATTGTTCTCCTTGACCGATCTGATTACATTGAAGAAGTGATGTCACAACTTAATAACACCTTGTGTTATAAGAAATTGACCTTTGATCCGACAGGTGCCTATAAGCGTGAGATTGATTCCATCATCTCCATGGGCACTCACAATGGTTGGATAGATGAGTCAACTGCTGGTTTCCTACATCAAGATTTCCCCAGAGTCCCTGTTCTTTACATATTGCCGAAAGTGTATAAATCACTAAGTAAGCCCCCGGGAAGACCCATAATTTCATCCAGGGGTTCGTTAAGTCAACCTTTATCACAATATGTTGACGTGCACCTACAACCTATTGTTCAAAATACTCCCTATTATTTAAGGGATACGACAAACTTTTTGAACAAATTGGAGACTTATGGAACACCGCCTGAAGGCTGTCTGCTGGTGACACTAGATGTGTGTAGTCTCTATACTAATATCAATCACAAGGAAGGTATGGATGCAATTAGAACAGTGATTTCTTCTAGTACCAATTACAGTGGTCCACCGATAGAATATTTGATGCTCCTCATGGAAATTGTACTGCTCAAAAATTATTTTTTTATTTAACAATGCATTTTATTTGCAACTTTGCGGGACCGCGATGGGGTCAAATATGGCCCCATCATACGCAAATTTGTTTATGTACAACTATGAGGAAGCACATATTCACGGTGACCCTGAATTTTCTAAATATGTCAAATGTTATTGCCGTTTTATAGATGATCTTTTCCTTATTTGGACAGGAGATAGTGATAAGTTGAACGAATTTGTCACCAGGCTCAAAAACATTGAGGGGTCCATCAGATTTACTTACAATAGTAGTCCATCTACTATTGAATTTTTAGATGTTAGAGTGAGCATTATGGAAAGGCATTTTATGACTGAAATTTATCGCAAAACAACCGATAAAAACACACTGCTACAATTTGACAGCTTCCACCCACAGCCATTGAAGAGGGGTCTACCCTACTCACAAATGGTGAGGGTGGTTAGAACCACCTCCGATTCCGATAAATTGCCTGAATCCCTATGGAACATGGGAAAAAAATTCCTAGACAGAGGGTATGGAAAGAATGAGGTAGACGATGCGATACAAAAATGCCTCCAATTGGATAGGAAAGACTTGCTGGTTCCTAAAGAGAAGGCAGAGGAAGCCGGCAGATTGATGCTTTCCAGCATATATTCGATCACATCAGGAGCCATAAGACGGTCAATACTATCCCATTGGCACATCATTCAAAGTGACCCGACTCTGGGACAGGCCTGTAAGAACTTGCCGTTGTTCTGTTATAAGAGGAGCACCAATTTGAGGGATCGACTAGTGTATTCTGACATTAGTCCAAAAGTTATGATTAAAAGTGGATGGCTGCAGTTACAAGAAGGAGTGTACAAGTGCACGGGATGTGCCAATTGTAGCTTTATGAATACGGGGACCACTTTTATCAATCCCATCACTGACAAGAAATATCAAATTAAACAACGGATGACATGTGATACCAAATATGTCGTGTACGTTATTTGGTGCCCGTGCAAAATGATATATGTGGGCAAAACCCAGAGAATGCTCAAGGAAAGAGTGGCAATGCACCGCAGCTCCATCAAAAAAGCACTAATAAAAATTGACACCAGCACACCGCCAGTAGCTCGTCATTTTGCAGCAGCTAAGCACACGATAAAGGACTTGAAAGTTATGCCCATAGAGCAAGTTCCCCCTTCACGTAGAGGAGGAGATAGGAACAAAGCTCTTTTGCAAAAGGAATGCAAATGGATTTATAATCTGGAGGCGATGGCACCGAGAGGGTTAAATGAAGAACTGTCCTTTACGCCTTTTTTATAGGCCTTTTTTGCATTGGTTATTTTATTAGTCTGGTGGACCCAGTATATCTATGTTGCTGTAGCCTGGTGATGATCTAATATATTATTCTACACTGAGCTGTAAGAGACACAGTCAGCTTGGCCTTATTGTGATGATATCTATGACCACACTTCATTCTTTTTTGTTTATGTTTTATTGTAAGATTTATTATGTATTTATAATTTTGTGATTTACAAGTCTGTCGTGTGATCCTTTGGCCCGGTTGACGGAGTCAGGAGGATTGGTTTTTATCTGTTTATTTACTTTTTACTATCCACGTCCCATATGTTGCGCTATTGGATGGTTTTCCCATGACGGTGTGCACCATAATATACATATAGAGCTGGCTAAGGGATGGTATTTCTTATGACACCAGCGCGATTGCGTCACTTCCGGGTGACGCGTCCCACTGCCATGGGGACGATGCCTCCACAACACCAGCGAGATCGCGTCACTTCCGGGTGACGCGTCCCGCTGCTAGGTCCCCGCCAACTTTGCTGCACTGAATTGGTTCCACATGCCGGAAGTAGCCGGCTTTGGGTGCATACAGTTAATGTGGCTGTGTTGTTGTGGCGTCGGGTGAGGCGCGTCCCGCCACTTGACAGGTGTGATTGAATGACATATGTCCCGCCGGCCGAGAGCTTATGGTTAAGTATACACACCTTTTGTATTGTGTTGCCATGGCGCCGGAGAAGTGGGTAGTACCCTGGTCCGTGATTGGACCATAGGATCACATGACTTGCAACTTGATTAGAATGAACAGGTGTATGTAATTGTTTGTATTTGATTCTGTGTATATAAAGGTGGTGTTTGGTGATGGTTAGTTATACTGCTGGCTCTCCCTGACGAAGGTGCTGCTGCACCAAAACAGCTGTTGGAGTTGCCAATATGCGGAGTTGCCAATATGCATTGAACTGCTAAGTATTCACTTTGTATTATTATTTGCACGGTGCACTTTAAAATGAAAACTCAGTAAATTATCTACTGCTGCATAAGGTGTGCTGGTTCTTGTGGATTATTGTCACAATGTCTGGATGTTAAATTTAACCGAGCACCCAACTAAAATTACTGAAGGTGTGTGCGTTCTAAATTTGCATATATATATATATATATATATATATATATATATATATATATATATAACATATAGAAAGATAATCAGGTGCGCTCAGTAAAACAGGGATCAGTCTCTCACTTTAAGACTTTAAAATCACTACTCCTATATAAAAATAGGGAGTGAAAGCACTAGTGTTCCTTTCTTTATTAAACCGTTGCTCCCCACCGTCACATATGGCCCGGAATTCCACGGGAAAAAGACATCTAGAGAAAAAGACAGAGGGGGTGCTCCATAGTGCAGTAAGGTTTAATTCATAAAAGCACAGAACTCTTGTTAAAATCACAACGTTATTGCTCGTACCAAAACAAACCCCCCCCCCCCATGGGCTTAATACCACATAATTTAAAACACACACATCCCCAGGAATACTGCAAACCTCCGGTGATCATCCAGGACAGGACCTCAAACTCGTGCCGCTAAACCGCTACAGTCAGCCGCCGCACGCCGGGACACCGTCTCTCGCCGATACCAGGGAAGGCAGCAGGGGGCTCAATCGCACACGTCAGCAGGCCACGCCCCTACTCGGTTCGTCACAGACTTCGTCAGAGGGCTGACCTGCTGCCCGTGTGCCCATCCTTTTACAGCCGGCTACCGCCAATCAGCTACTTAGTTCCACTAACATCATTTACATATTTACAATGTATCCGTGGTGGACTTGTTCTACCACTGTGTTTACTAATACGTAAATGACTTCATTCACAACAAAAATATAATAACAATATAGGTGCGCAAATAGAACTTTGTTATCTTACGTATAAAAAGAAACCAGTTCAATAATGATCATTAGCTTTAACCTCGGCGGCATTCCAGCCCGCACCTGATAAATCTAACCAGATCATTAGACACATCTTTTCAAAAGGACTTTCATTTGGCAAGAATAGCTACCTTAGTAGCCACTAGAACCAGTCTAGCATGGATACATTTTACACATAAAAGAACCCTGAAGTTTAAACGGATTGAGCAAGTGGTGCAAGATCCAAGAGGAGGGAATCGGGATAGGAAATTGATTAAAAGAGAAACTTACTGGATAGTAACACTAGATACTCTAATACCAAAAGGGTTAAATGAAAACTATGAACTTACTCCATTTATTGAGGAAAGATAGTATCCTCTGTGGTTATGGTTCGCTGGTGCTTTTACTTCCTGTTTATTTCCTACTTTTTCTTGTTATTTGGTGGTACTATATATACGGATATTTGTCCATCTCTATGTTATGTTGCTTATGCATTTAATTCCATATACTGAAGAAAGATAGCATCTCCTTTGACTAGGGGTTGCTGGTGCTTTTACTCTCTATGTCCCTATTTCTCTAGTCCTTAGGTGATATATAAAAATGTTCCGCCTTCTCTTTATCATGCTGCCTATATATGTTAGGAATTGATAAGACTGAAAAATGCGAATATAAAATCATGTATGGTATATTCCTCTCCTTCTCAGTTTTACATATGTTTATTTCTTTTTCTTGTTTTTATATGAAAAATGCTATGAATAGCATATTATTACTAATCAATTTGTTATAAACAGAAGCCGCACTAAAATGGTAAAAAAATGTAAAAATATTTGATGAGGGTTCTTTTATGTGTAAAATGTATCCATGCTAGACTGGTTCTAGTGGCTACTAAGGTAGCTATTCTTGCCAAATGAAAGTCCTTTTGAAAAGATGTGTCTAATGATCTGGTTAGATTTATCAGGTGCGGGCTGGAATGCCGAGGTTAAAGCTAATGATCATTATTGAACTGGTTTCTTTTTATACGTAAAATAACAAAGTTCTATTTGCGCACCTATATTGTTATTATATTTTTGTTGTGAATGAAGTCATTTACGTATTAGTAAACATAGTGGTAGAACAAGTCCACCAAGGATACATTGTAAATATGTAAATGATGTTAGTGAAACTAAGTAGCTGATTGGCGGTAGCCGGCTGTAAAAGGATGGGCACACGGGCAGCAGGTCAGCCCTCTGACGAAGTCTGTGACGAAACGCGTAGGGGCGTGGCCTGCTGACGTGTGCGATTGAGCCCCCTGCTGCCTTCCCTGGTATCGGCGAGTGACGGTGTCCCGGCGTGCGGCGGCTGACTGTAGCGGTTTAGCGGCACGAGTTTGAGGTCCTGTCCTGGATGATCACCGGAGGTTTGCAGTATTGCTGGGGATGTGTGTGTTTTAAATCATGTGGTATTAAGCCCACAGCGGAGGTTGTTTTGGTACGAGCAATAACGTTGTGATTTTAACAAGAGTTCTGTGCTTTTATGAATTAAACCTTACTGCACTATGGAGCGCCCCCTCTGTCTTTTTCTCTAGATATATATATATATATATATATATATATATATACATACACATACATACACAGTGGGGCAAAAAAGTATTTGGACAGCCACCGATTGTGCAAGTTGACCCACTTAAAAAGATGAGAGAGGTCTGTAATTTCCATCATGGGTACACTTCAACTGTGAGAGACAGAATCTGAAGAAAAAAAACTAGAAAATCACATTGTCTGATTTTTAAACAATATACTTGTATATTCTTGTGGAAAATAAATATTTGGACAATCAAAAAGTTTAATTCAATACTTTGTAATATAACCTCGGTTGGCAATTACAGAGGTCAGACATTTCCTGTAGTTCTTGACCAGGTTTGCACACACTGTAGCAGGTATTTTGGCCCACTCTTCCATGCAGATCTTTTCTAGATCTATCATGTTTTGGGGCTGTCGCCGGGCAACACGGACTTTCAACTCACTCCACAGGTTTTCTATTGGGTTGAGGTCGGGAGACTGGCTAGGCCACTCCAGGACCTTGAAATGCTTCTTACGGAGCCACTCCTTAGTTTCCCGGGTGGTGTGTTTGGGGTCATTGTCATGCTGGAAGACCCAGCCACGTCCAATCTTCAATGCTCTTACTGAGGAAAGGAGTTTTTTTCCCCAAAATCTCACGATACATGGCCCCATTCATCCTCTCCTTAATACGGATCAGTCGCCTTGTCCCCTTTGCAGAAAAGCAGCCCCAAAGCATGATGTTTCCACCCCCATGCTTCACAGTGGGTATGGTGTTCTTGGGATGCCATTCATCATTCTTCTCCCTCCAAACACGGCGAGTGGAGTTTATACCAAAAACTTCGATTTTGCTCTCATCTGACCACATTACATTCTCCCAATCCTCCTCTGGATCATCCAGATGGTCACTGGCAAACTTTAGACGGGCCTGGACTTGTGCTGGCTTAAGCAGGGTGACCTTTTGGGCACTGCAGGATTTCAATCCATGACGACGTATTGTGTTACTAATGGTAACCTTTGTGACTGTGGTCCCAGCTCTCTTGAGGTCATTGACGAGGTCCCCCCGTGTAGTTCTGGGCTGATTCCTCACCATTCTCAAGATCATTGATACCCAATGAGGTGAGATCTTGCATGGAGCCCCAGGTCGAAGGAGATTGTCAGTGATCTTGTAATTCTTCAATTTTTTAATAATTGCGCCAACAGTTGATCTCTTCTCACCAAGCTGCTTGCCTATTGTCGAGTAGCTCATCCCAGCCTTGTGTAGCTCTACAATTTGTCCCTGGTGTCCTTAGACAGCTCTCTGGTCTTGGCCATGGTGGAGAGGTAGCAATCTGACTGTTTGAGGGTGTGGACAGGTGTCTTTTATACAGATATCCAGTTCAAACATGTGCCATTAATACAGGTAACGAATGAAGGATAGAAGAGCTTCTTAAAGAAGAAGTAACAGGTTTGTGAGAGCCAGAAATCTTGCTGCTTGGTAGGTGTCCAAATATTTATTTTTCACAAGAATATACAAGTAAATTGTTTTGTTTTTTTTGTTTTTTTTAACGTAACAATTTTATTGTCAATGCATCACTTCACAGTAAAAGAACAGCAGTTTCAACAATGAGAAAAAATAGATAAATACATACAAGTAACCAAATACAATGAGTAGAAAGATCATCAGTGTCAATTAACACTAGATCCACGGTGTACTATCAGGTGCGGTAATGAACAGTGTCATGTACACATCGTAATACCCCTAGTTGCATATCAATGTAATTAGGTCACAAGCATTAGAACAAAAGAAAAACCCTGCTAGTCTCCATGCTATGGGGCCATGAGGAGACCGGGACCATACAACACCACCAGTCCTCAATTTGCTATCATTATGGGAGGGTCACCAATAGCCGATCTAGTCTCATACCACATTGTTCCTTTCAATTAATTCTTTATTCTAATTTGAAAATCAGTGGGGAGGGTGGCGATGTAGCTTTCCCAGGACTCAAAAAACTGCCCCACCAATTTGTCTTTTTGAATAGTAGTTTCAATCCAGTGCATTTGAAATAGGTGGTGTAATTTCCCTTTGAATAGAAGTAGGGTGGGAGGATCCTTGTGGATCCAGGACTGTAAAATCGCCTTTCGAGCAGCCGCACTTATTGCCAAGAGTAACCGTTTGCATCCCTTAGTAACCCTCTGCCCCGACGGGAGTATCCCGAAAATTGCCCATTCCGCAGTGAAGGGAATAAAATTAATCAGCGCATCCATGGCATATCGCCGTACTTGCAGCCAAAAATGGCGGATCATTGGGCACAGCCAAAAACAGTGCATGAGATCAGATTTGGGTGTACGGCATTTCAGACATCTATCCGAATCCGTCATTCCTGCCATATATTGCCTATACGGGGAGAAATAGGCCCTATGGATAATATTATAGAACATTTCCTGATACTGTGCCGAAGGCAGTAAATTACAGGATTGAAGCAAGCTGTTTAAAAGCATTTCACAGGTAAGCCTAGGGAAATCAGATGTCCATTTTTGCATCCCAGATTGTGATATAGAATGATCTAATAGAGTGGTAAGTTTTCTATAGTGTATGGACATAGCTCGTTTCGTGGCAGGAGGGGTCAGTAGCATAGTATCTAAATCGTTAGTGAGGTCCGCCGCCGAAAGAGTTGTAAGCACTGAGCTGGCATAATGTTGCATCTGAAAAAATGCTAACGGGAAAGCAGAAATGTGTGGATAAATCTCCCGCGCCTCTACAAACGTTAATGGTTTCCTTCCGCCCTCATCAATCACGTGTCGTATGTTTTGCAGGCCCCTTTTACTGAACAGCGTGAAAGGAAAGACCGCCTCCCCATGCTGGAACTCCGGATTGCCCAGGAATGTCAGAAACAAGGATTTGTGTCCACCTAAATTCCTAGCACGTCTAAGAATATGCCACAATCGATATACCGTCCACAGAAGAGGGTTATCTCTCAAGTCTTATTCGAATTCCGCTTCCACCCCGTGAAGGAAAGATATCAGGTTACTGGACCCTACAAATTGTGCCTCCAGCTGTGTATTAGCATAAGTATCACTATTATGTAACCAGTCTCTTAAAAATCTCAATAAAGAAGCATGGTTGTAACTCTGAATGTTTGGAAAATTAATTCCCCCATTAGCCTTAGGCGGTTGCAATTTATGCATAGCAATACGTGGCCTTTTGCCCTTCCATATGAATTGTCTGAACAATTTGGTTATGTGTGCCAAGTCAGATCTACTAAGCAGTACAGGGAGGGATTGCAGGATATATAACAGTCTGGTGAACGTACACATTTTGATCAAATTAGCTTGTCCCAGGTACGAGAGCATCAAGCCCTTCCAAGCTTCCAGCTCTTTTGCTATGTCGTCAATTGCCGCCTTAACATTTAGCCTATATAAGTCCGACGGATATTTAGGAAGTTTGACACCTAAGTATGTGATACATGTGGGAGCCCACTTGATATGCAACTGACCTCCCCATCCCGGACTTCTTTTCCCTGTTTTTAAATATAAACCCACAGACTTGGCCAAGTTAACCTGAAAGCCCGATATTTTACCAAAATCGTCTAACAATCCCAAAGTATCCCGTAAAGACTCCCTCGGGTTCCCTATATATAATAGGACATCATCCGCAAAAGCAGATAATTTTATCTCCATGTTTCCAATAGGAATACCCTCATAAATAGCGGAGTCTTGTAAAACTCGGAAGAGGGGGTCTATAGACAAATTGAAAAGAAGAGGGGACAAGGGGCAACCCTGCCTAGTGCCCCTTTGCATAGTTATTTGAGAGCCACGTTTGCCATTAACCAATAACGATGTTTTCGGGGCAGTGTATAAATATTTAATGAGGCTCACAAACCTGTTGCTGAAGCCCCTGCATTCCAACACGTGAAATAAATGATGCCATGCCACAGTGTCGAAAGCTTTGTGTGTGTCGAGGCTTAAGAGGATATGTTCTGAAAGGGGCGAACTCCTAGATGCAATTGTGGCCGCTATGGCTGTTCGGATGGCTTTAACTGACTGGCGATCCCGAACAAAGCCATATTGGTGATCCGTCAGTAGGTCAGGGAGAATTAGTTGTAACCTATTGGCCATTATTTTCGTAAAAATCTTAAAATCAGAGTTTAAAAGAGTAATGGGCCTATACGAATCGGCTAACTGTAAATCCCTATCTGGTTTGAGAATTAGGGTTGTGAATGCCTGAGAAAAAGAAGAGTAGTTTGGGTGTTCCCTGTAGATTTTATTAAAAAGTTCTAGCAATGTCGGTATTAGTTCCCGTTGCAACAATTTATAATAAGTCCCTGTGAATCCATCGGGTCCAGGTGATTTATGTGGCTGTAAAGAAGCAATAACCCCCCTTATTTCCTCCTCCTCTATGTCTCTATTGAGCACCTCTTGCTGATCAGTACTCAGTTGAGGTAAATTCGCCCTAGTCAGTAATTCCCTCTGCAACTCCTCATGTGGGGATATGGGGCTATAAAGGTCCGTGTAGTAATCACTCAGGTGTGTTAAAATGTCATCCGTCGTTGTGTAGGTTTTGTCCCGGGAGTTGTCTCTCAAAGCCGCTATAAAGGAGCGTTGTCTCCTCGGTTTAGACATTGTGGCCAGGAGTTTACCAGCTTTGTTGCCCCACTTGTGATAATGAAATTTGGTGTAGTCCTAGCGCTGTTGCGCTTGAGCCGTCAAAAAGGCATCAAGTAAGTTTTTATCTCTTACATATCCCTCTAAATGTTCCTCCGAGGGAATGGATTTATAAATGTTGAAGCTCCGGGACATCGCGTTGTGTAAAATATGATATTGCCTCGAGCTATCCTTCCTCAATTTTGCTACATAGCCAATTATATGACCCCGCAACACCGCCTTCGATGTCTCCCAAAACAGCACCGTATCATCCCAGTGTTCTATGTTATCATCTACATAGTTATGCCAGGCATGTAGTAGAAACTTCTTAAAGTCTTCGGAATTAGAAAGGTGATCCGGGAAACGCCAAAGGCAGTCCGCAGCCCCCCGGGTACCAACATAAAGCTCCAATCGTACAATAGCATGGTCCGAGATAACAATATCGTCCAATGCAGCATTTTTCATCTGATCCAATAGATGATTGGCCAGCAATATATAATCTATCCGGGACATAGAACCATGCACCCTAGAAAGATGACTATAAGACCTGTCAGTTTGATGTAATAAACGCCATGGGTCACTCAGTTCTAAGAGTTCCTTCATTTCCTGTATAAATTGCCAACACGGGGAGGTCAGTCTAGTGATATGGAACGACTTGTCCAGTATGGGATCATCAACCGTGTTGAAGTCCCCGACAACTATTAAAGAGTAATTAGTTCTGCTTGCTAAAATTTGTGTAAGATTACGTAAAAATTCCCAGGTTGCCACATTGGGTGCATATAAATTCACTAAGGTAAATTTTTTACCCTCAAGTACTACATCAAGAATTAAATATCGGCCTTCCGGGTCCGCCAGGGTATGGAGAATCTCGTATCTCAAGTGTTTGTGAAACAAGATTGCCACCCCTCTGGACTTTGAGGAGTAAGAGGCCTGTATGCATTCTGCTATCCAGGGGGCATGTAAAGTAGACTCATCACCAAATCTCCAATGAGTTTCCTGGAGGAAGGTAATAGATGTTTTTTTTCCGGCGAAGGTGAATAAGTACTTTTTTTCTTTTGATCGGGGTATTTAATCCACCAACGTTCCAAGACAGTATGGAACAATGTGTGGCATCATGACTAGGAGATGTGTGGCCACTATTATCCGCCATCATTGTGAGTAGAGAGGTAAAAGGGGTATCCCGACGTGTCCCAAACATCCCCAATGGGGAGAAACTGTTCCCTCTCAAAGAGTATAACAGTAAGGGTCCTAAAGTCTATGGCGTTCAGGCCCCAGCCCCCTCCTCCCTCCACATAGCCCAGAGAGGCCGCAATGGAGACACAACAGGTTATCACATTTAGTAAGGTTAAGTGAAGCAATACATATCCATTTTTTAAATATATAACTAAACATGGGTCGTCCAACTGGCCCATGTCAACAAACTGAGGATTCCCCACCGCAATGGAGAGAATGCTCAGTCCATAAAACAAAAACAATACAAACAACAAATATTGTAGAACAGTCGTAGAGAATCCATGAAACATCATTAATGAAAAACACAGAGAAGAAAAAAAAAAAAAGAATCGTCAATCAGAGTCTAGATAAATAATAAAATCTTTGGTAAGACCTAGCATAAGGGGGAAGTGTGCCCGGCTAAACACACCCCTGGAGCCCCCCCATTCATTGACTCAGTAGCAAAGAAATTAACTAAAGTTGTAAGGGTATGGCTACCAAGAGGATACGGCCAAGCACCCTCCCCCCGTGACAAGAAAAAGTAATTAGAGGTTAAGTGAGTGTAACATATTTAATCCCGAGAACTGGCATTAGAGCGGGCTGGCGAGGGGGTATCACGTCTAAGGAAATGTGACTTCGCTTGTTGGGGGTCAGTAAACAGCTGAGTGTGGCCATTTTCAGTCACTTTCAATTTGGCCGGATAAAGTAAAGCAAATCTAATTTTTTTGTCCACCAAGAACTTACAGACCTCCGAAAATGCCTTACGCTTCTGTGAGACCAAGGCCGAGAAGTCTTGGAACACCAAGATCTTTTGACCCCCTACTCGCAGCTCAGGGGCAGCGCGGTAAGCCTGCAACAACTTTTCCTTGTCCCTATAATCTAAGAATTTAGCAATAGTAGGCCTAGATTGGTTACCTCTATCCCTACGAATTGCACCTAGCCTATGCGCCCTCTCTACTGGCAATGGCAAGTCAGAGTCTAGCAAACCTAGAGCAGCCGGGATGAGGTTGCCGACGTAATTCTGCAATTGCGTGTCAGCAATCTCCTCCGGAATGCCAATAAATCGTATATTACATTTCATGTTCCTGTTTTCCAGGTCATCGAGTTTCTCGACCATGGTGTGTATAGTTTGAGACTTAATCGCTAGTTCTTGTTGTAAAGCGTGAACCGAGTCCTCAGCGTCACTGGTTCGTTGTTCTAGAGTGTCTATTCTAGCTGTGTTCGATTCTATCTTAGCTAGAGAAGTGTCAAGTCGAGCATGTAAGTCCTCAATTTTTTTTTATCAATGAGGGGCATTAGCATGTTAATAACTTCTTTGGCATTATCCGCTGGTGACGGAATTGCTATATGGCCAGAATGTGAGTTCTCATCCCCTCCCGATAATGGAGGAGGAGAAGACGGGTGAGAAACACTTGTTTTCTGGTTGGTTTGGTGCTTAAAGCCAGATTTAGCCGCGGAGCTAGGCATGTCTGCGGGTGGATTTTGGTGTTTAGACAAATATTTGTCCATACCACGGCGGACCAGTGGTAGGAGCAGAGCAGATTCAAACAATAATTACTGCAGTAGTAAAATAACCACTAAAATGCATACATAAATCTTACTTAGATGTGTAGGTTAGACCCTGAAGGTGTAGTGTTAATTACATGTTAACACGGAGTGTGTAACTTATATCTGGAAAGGTATTTTATAGATATACAAAACCAGAGGTGAGAAGACCAATAGTCTTCCCAGCACTTGGAAGGAAATGATTAGCAAATCAAAGACTTGTCAGCTGCCTCTCACAAAACAGATACTTAACTCTACAACATAGCCTAATAACATAAGCAAGGATTATATTGGTTCGTGAGATGAGGAGAAAAAAAAAGAGAGAAAAATAAATAAATAAATAAATAAATAAATAAAAATGTATAAAAATAAAATAAATGAATAGAATTATTCAACTTGTACCAGGATAGCGCGTAGCGTAACAGCAATGCGGACCCTATAAGAAGTAGTTATGCTAAAACGAGGGCGGTAGCATATGAGTGGGATTCTGATAAGAATTATTTACAGTCCAGCCACAAGGTGGCAATACGGTCACAACTGAGAGTGTTACTATCTCTGTGGCCTTAAGATAAGAGAGGAAATAAAAAAATAAATAAATAAATAAAGGGAAAGGGGATCCACAAAGTCTTTCACTGCCAGAGATCAAGTATATATTCCACTAGTGCATCGGGCAGTCCACTCATGCAGGTAGATGTGGGGAGAAATCAGATCCAGGCTATAATCAGTTCAGAGAATGGCTCATAGCAGCCCTCCTTGCGGTTCCCTTTGATCACAGTTCATGAAGTGGCAGTAGCCCAGTCACAGTGAAAACTCTATTGTCCCGGAGTTATGCAGAGATCAGAGGAAGGGGGGACAGCAAAAGGGATCGTGAGGTGAGGAGGGGAAGCAAGGGGGAGGGGGGGGGTGTAAGGGAAACACACAAGGGGGGAACAGATTGAAGTGCAGGGAGGGCGCAGGCAGTTTCAAAAAGTGTTAATGGAAAGGAAAAGGGGGGTTATACAGACAGAATTAGTACCTGAGTAAAAGAAAAGTATCAGAGGCTTGCAGATCGTGGACCACGGAGGAGCGCTGCATGGGCGCTCACACTGCCATATATCAAGCCGGGCTCCGACCACTCCGCGGTTGTCACAGTCAACGGCCGGGTAGCACTGCCGCTTCGTATCGATGTGTGTGGGCGCTGTGAATCCTCCACAGGTCTCAGCAGCGTTCGGCAAGCGTGTTGCAGGCTTGGCAGGGATCAGCTTGTAGGCGGTCACACAGTCTCCATCTGTACAGGTGGTTGGCTTCCTTGGAGACCCGCAGGCAAAGCAGCATGTGCCCGCGCTATCAGAGGGGAGGTCACCCATCCGGGATGTGGCGCGCTCGACCCGCTTGACCTGGTGAAGTCCCTTCCTGCGACTTGCTCCCCGGGTCCGTCTTTCGCAGAACTGTTCACATTCAGGTCATCAGGGGCTGCAAGATGAGAGGGCTCCGATTCCACAATAGAGGTGAGCCTTTAGGTCACGTATGCCTAGCTATACAGTTGGCACCATTTTCGCGCCCACGCCATGCTGGTGAACATGCTGGCCGTCTCTCCCGATGGCCTGACTCCGGGGCAATTAGCAATCCTCCTCCACAATATTGGTACACCTGAGATCCCTGAGGTGTCGGCAATAAAAATGTGAACTCTAAAAGTCCCAATTACTGCCAGGATTAGGGGATCATGGAGGATTCAGTTTTAGCTCAGGGAGCCACGTTAAAAAGCAGCCATACTCGCTGGCTCCGCCCCCGGAAGTCACAAGTAAATTGTTTAAAAATCATACAATGTGATTTCCTGTTTTGTTTTTTTCAGATTCTGTCTCTCACAGTTGAAGTGTACCCATGATGGAAACTACAGACCTCTCTCATCTTTTTAAGTGGGTCAACTTGCACAATCGGTGGCTGTCCAAATACTTTTTTGCCCCACTATATATATATATATATATATATATATATATATATACACATACATACACACTGTAATAATATGAGTCCATCAGGTCCACACTCACGCCACTTGGTATTATTTTCTTGGGTAGCTACCCATAGTCGGAGACTAAACACCTCCATCAGACACAAAAAGCAGAATAAGGGGTGCACTCACCAGGCTTGAAAAGATTTGCAGTTGATTCAGGTGAATAGGATAAGTAGCATGCCGACATTTTGGTCCCCACACAGACCTTTGTCAAGATAAGTTTAAAATGCTCCAGGTACCAAAAATATACCTAATGCGAACCAGTGGTGTGATTCATAGGTTAATTGAAAGCACCACCCAATTGGGGTGTGCTAGTTGGCAAATAGATCATGAAAGGCATTTATCCAAATAGAGCAATCAGCACCCACTAAGTGTCACAGAGTTAAGCCACAGGTATATACATATAATATAGATACAAAAACATATGATGAACAGTATTACCTGCTTCAGGTGATAACTGGTGTCCAGCGGCTGCGACTCTGGGCTGAAACTGAGGAAGCTGTATACAGCTCTTTTGCATGGGACTTGGGCAGCAGTGAGAACTGCCGTTGGTATAGATTTCAGGTAATGAACCACCAAGTGGCTTTATTCCGGAACCGGCTACCAGCTGAGGAATTATAGCTGAACTGGACTGGCTACCAGCTGAAGAGATGCTACTGGACTGGCTACCGGCTGAGAAATACAGCTGGACCGGACTGGCTTCTGACTGAAGAGACACTGCTGGACTGGACTGGCAAGCGGCTAAGGAATGCAGCTGAACCGGTTGACTACCGGCTGAAGAGATGCTGCTGGACCGGACTAGCTACCGGCTGAGGAATACAGCTGAACCGGACTGGCTACTGCCTGAAGAGATGCTGCTGGACCAGACTGGCTACCTGCTGAGGAATACAGCTGAACTGGATTGGCTACCAGCTGATGAGATGCTGCTGGACCGGACTGGCTACCAGCTGAGGAATACAGCTGAACTGGATTGGCTACCAGCTGACGAGATGCTGCTGGACCGGACTGGCTGCCAACTGAGAAATACAGCTGAACCAGACTGGCTACCGGCTGAAGAGATGACAATCGACCTGGTAACTGCACAGAAGACAAAATGCAGGTTCACTTGTCACACATACAATGTAACTAGTTGCACAGGCCCAGAATGCTGCAGCTGGACTTCCTTTAAACCCCTTGCTGGGCTGTGATTGGCTGCAGGGTAACTGGCAGGATGGACTGAGACTTGGGTTGGTGAAGTGGAGATCAGCTAGAAAAGATGGAATGCAGCAATTTCAGAAAATATAATAGACATAAGCTTGAATAAACCTCAGGCACACAAATGGTTAAAGATGGAATGCAGCAATTTCAGAAAATATCATAGACATGAGCTTGAATAAACCTCAGGCACACAAATGGTTACAAACTGGTCTGAGGACATTGCTGCAATCAGGATTCCGTGCACCTGTGTAATCAGCCTGGGAAGGTGCTGCAGTTTGAAACTAGTATGCACAGCAAACACGAGTCCGCAGGAGATCTGCAGAGGATCATCATAGCTTGCCAGATGCCGGAGTTTTCCTATCAGAGGACCCGACGGACCACACGCCGCACCTGAACTGACACTGGTGAGTGTTTAGGATGCGGATGCCGGTCACGCATCCTGACATATGGTATCTGGTGCCACAGACTACACAGGATCCAAAAGAGTAAGATCGTACACGAACTCAGAAAATATAAAAATCAGAAAAAAGTGTGAAAAATAAATGTTAATAAATAATAAAAAGTAAGAATGCATATGTATCACATATTTTTTTTTTAAACTCTTTATTTATACCAGGAGAAACAAAGAAGTATACAATACAGATTCAGTTGCATAATAAAAGGTGAAAATCAGTCTCCACGGAATTTTTTTTTTTTTTTTCAAATAATTTTGTGCACATTTAGTCAAACAAACAAAGATGTCCCCCAAGCGGGAACCATATGCATAAAAAGAAAAGAACAGAGAAGAATAAAAAAAGAGAGGAAAAGGGGGTAACGGGGAGAGAGAGGAGAAGGGCAGATGCAGAAAAAAAGAACAACAGGACCGATCTATGCCATGAGAGGGAAAGAACAACAAATGCATCTATGAATAGTGCATACACAGTACAATGTAGATATAG
The DNA here is from genome assembly GCF_028390025.1 of Pseudophryne corroboree. Taxonomy (NCBI): domain Eukaryota; kingdom Metazoa; phylum Chordata; class Amphibia; order Anura; family Myobatrachidae; genus Pseudophryne; species Pseudophryne corroboree. The sequence goes on from NC_086449.1 coordinate 197,941,470, forward strand.
ACACTCGGGCTAGGTACTGCTCAATAACAAATAAGGACCAGGGAGGACAGGACGGCGTCCAGAAGGAGGGTCCAGGTACAGCATGGCTAGAAATTCAGAAGACGGGGACAAAAGAACGGTTTGAACATCAAATTGGGGGAGACATCGCAAGCAACCAGGGGCCCCAAACGAGTTCAAATTTGTGGGGGCAGTCATGTAGATAATAAGTGATTTTTTCCATATTAGCAACGAACCAAATATAATTATTTAAAGCTGGGATAGTAGGAGCAGCATAGGTTTTCCAATTTTTAGCTATTAATGATTTAGCAGCCACTAATATATGGGAAAACAGTTTATTCAAAAGAGGGTCAGGATCTGGATGTGGACTGGCCAATAAAAACATCCACGGGTCCAGTTCGAGCGCTAATCCAGATAAGGAGTTCAGTATATCGAGTACCCTATTCCAGAAGTGAACAATACGTGGACAGGTCCACCAAATATGGAAGAGAGTTCCACGTTGACCGCATCCCCGCCAACAAACTGGGGCGGCAGAGGGGAACATCCTAGATAGTTTGTCCGGGGTGTAATACCACCGATAATATAGTTTATGGGATGTCTCCTTGAGTCGGGTAGAGATAGAGCTTTTAGCAATACCCTCCCGTACTTCCTCCCAACAGGTATCGTCTGGTGGGGGATCCAGGTCCCTCTCCCACTCCCGCTCATGGCGAGTCTGTGGCCCCGAGGAAACTCCAACCAACATAGAATAGATCAGCGAGATTAGCCCTCTACATATGGGTTTTGTAGTGCATAGAGACTCAAAAGTAGTAAAATCCCGCAGAGCGTCAGCTTGAGGCAGGGAGAGAAGGAAATGACGGAGCTGAAAATATTAAAAAAAGGGAGGGGATAGCGAGGAAAACTTACATTTGATATCGTCTATTGACATCCAATGGCCTTGAGATATCATGCACCACATGGATCTCGGCGCTAAACCAGGGTGTGAACCGATAGGCTGAGACCCCAGCGGGAAAATCAGGGTTGTCCCAGAGGGGTGTTAGAGGGGAGCTTGAGGAGGACAGATTACATTTCGTGAGAGATTTATGCCAAATAGAAAGATGGAATTTAAGAGAAGGAGAGGTGTTAGTCAGAGTGAGCTGATGTGGTTTGCCCAGACCCCATAACGAAGCCAATGAGCGAAGTCCCAAAGAAAGTGCTGCAAAGTCAACCCAGGCAATAGAGCCACGGGGTGCAAAGGAGGCCACCATTTGACTTAGATGGCTAGCCAAGTAATAAAATTTAACATCGGGAAATCCTCGGCCTCCCTCCAAGCGAGGGAGCCGGAGCACAGTAAAGGCTATCCGTGGGGGTTTGTCGTTCCAGACAAACTTCACGAATGAGGCCTGGGCATCCCTAAGAACCCTCTCCGGAACCCTCACAGGTAGAGTTTGAAAAAGGTAGAGAAGTTGTGGCATGACTGTCATTTTAAGGGCAATAATCCTACCCAGCCAGGATATAATATGTGATCTCCATCTTGCCAAATCAGATTTGATCTTGGTCAATAGCCGTGGGAAATTTTTAGAGTACAGAGAGTTTTAGTGAGAAGTAATATAAACACAGAGGTACTTAATCTTAGTGGCCTGCCAGCGAAGGTCATAGGAGAACTGCAGGGAGCGTTTGAGATCTCCAGGTACATGTAATAACATAGCTTCGGATTTAATTACATTTATTTTATATCCCGACAGGGAACCATATTCCTCTATAATCTGGGCTGAGTAAGAGACAACAATACATAATCTGCAAAGAGCAAAATCTTAGACTCCTTGCGAGCCCACCTTCACTCCCCGAATTCCGTCAGAGTTTCGAATCATAGCGGCCAGGGGTTCAATGACCATGGCAAACACCAGGGGGGAGAGAGGACACCCCTGTCTCGTGCCATTGGATAGCGGGAAGGGAGGGGATAAAATTCCGTTAGTGAGGACTTTAGCTATAGGGGAGGAGTAGAGGGCAGAGACTCCTGTCAAAAATTCAGCTGATATCCTAAACGCCTGCAGTGTCTGAAATAAGAAAGGCCACAAAATACGATCGAACGCCTTTTCGGCCCCGAGAGAAAGGATAATAGATGGGGTTTGTCTGCAATTCAACAACTGAATAAGATCAATCGCTCTCCTAGTGTTGTCCCTGGCCCGACGTCCAGGGATGAGTCCCACCTGGTCATAATGTATGAGACCAGGGAGCACACCATTGAGGTGAGTAGCCAAAATTTTTGCTTAGAGTTTAATATCCAAATTCAATAGGGATATCGGCCGATAGCGCAATTTCGAGGATCCCTGCCCTCCTTGTGGATAACTATACCTCTGGCCTCCAGCATATTACTTGGGAATGGGGTGCCATGTAGTACAGCATTGAACAGTACCCTGAGATGGGGGACCAAAATGGAGGCAGATTTTTTATAGTATGAGGCCGAAAAGCCATCAGGACCTGGAGCTTTAGAAGATTTGAGATTCCTCAGAATGGCAGCTATTTCTTCATCAGTTATATCCTTATTCAGCTCCGAAGAGTCGAATTCAGATAGCCGAGGGAGATTAGCCCGATGCAAGAATTCTGATATTAAGACATCAGGGGGACAGGGGCCTGAGTCAGCTGAGTTTAAATTATAGAGCTTAATATATTAGTCCCGGAACACCCTGTTTATACCCTCTGGGGCATATGTGACCTCACCAGACTCGGTGTGTACCGCCAGAATATTATTCTGTGACCGCTGTGCTCTAAGGCGGGATGCCAGGATTCTATCGGCTTTGTCACCCTTCTCATAGAAGGTCTGATTAAGCCTCTGGAGAGTCTTTGCCGTACGCTCTGACAGAGAGAGCGACATTGCAGACCTCGCTTCCAGCAAGGACTCTAGGTTGGAAGGGGTAGGGGATAGTTTATGCTGGCGCTCAAGGGCCTGAAGTTTAGTGGAAAGGGAAAGGAAGCTAGTTTCCTGGGTCTTTTTTAAACCTAGATGCCTGACTAATCAAATGACCACGTAAAACAGCCTTATGTGCCTCCCATAGAGTAATAGGTGAAGTCTCCGGGAGGTTGTTAAGAAGAAAATAGTCAGTGAGGCAGCTTTTAATCTGGTTAGTAACTTCCTGGATATGCAATAGGGAATCGTTCAATCGCCAAGAGGTAGGAGGAGGACGGGGGGCAATACATTGGAGATCGACAGTGATCGGGCAGTGGTCGGACCATATGTATCACATATTGATAGGATTCCTATATAGAAATATTACGTGTCCAGAAAAATACCATAATGGAATCATGTCCAATTGTAGATCCACATTGCTTCCAGGTGTAAGAGCATGATCAGTGTCTGCTGATTTACTCTAGAATGCTGAACATGATCAGCTGGTTCTCACTGATGATGAACAAGATGCAGCCTGTGTTCTCTTTGAAACTGATGAATTCAGCACATTACCTGCTGACAATTCTATTGGTGCAACTTGAAAAGAGGGAAAATGATCTGATTTGGATCAAAGAAGGGATGCAGTGCTTGATGCATAGATGTACACTAATGCTGCAGCAGCTGTGAATGTGTACGCAGCAATTGTGCGAAAAAATAGGATTTTGGTTACCTACCGGTAAATCCTTTTCTCGTAGTCCGTAGAGGATGCTGGGGTCCACATTAGTACCATGGGGGTATAGACGAGTCCACCACGATCCATTGGCACTTTAAGAGTTTGAGAGTGTGGGCTGGCGAGATTTATACCAGCTCACACATACAAGGCACATCAAGCAAACTAGCTTGAAACTCAGCAACCGCTGAAACATTACTTACCAAGTAACACTGCAGTACTCAGCTAAAACGAAGTTGTACTGAACCAAATAACGATAGCAGGAAAGCGAAGCGAAGGGCGGGCGCCCAGCATCCTCTACAGACTACGATAAAAGGATTTACCGGTAGTTAACCAAAATCCTATTTTCTCTTACGTCCTAGAGGATGCTGGGGTCCACATTAGTACCATGGGGATGTACCAAAGCTCCCATAACGGGAGGGAGAGTGCGTAGGCTCCTGCAGAACTGATTGATAAAACTTCAGGTCCTCAGAGGCCAAAGTATCGAACTTGTAGAACTTTGCAAACGTGTTCGACCCAGACCAAGTAGCCGCTCGGCAAAGCTGTAAAGCCGAGACACCCCGGGCAGTCGCCCAGGAAGAACCCACCTTACGAGTACAGTGGGCCTTAACAGATGTAGGACACGGCAATCCCGCCGTAGAATACGCATGCTGGATAGTGAACCTTATCCAGCAAGAGATCACCTGCTTAGAAGCAGGACACCCCATTTTCTTGGGATAATACAGGACAAACAGAGCGTCTGGTTTTCTGTGACGAGCAGTCCTCCTCACATAGATTTTTAGAGCCCTAACAACATCTAAGGACTTTGATTAAATTGAGGAGTCAGTCGCAACTGGCACCACAATAGATTGGTTGATAAGACATGCCGACAAAACCTTCGTAAGAAACTGCTGACGTTTCCGAAGTACAGCTCTATCTTCATGGAAGATCAAGTATGGGCTTCTATATGACAAAGCCCCCAATTCCGACACACGTCTAGCAGAAGCTAAGGCCAACAAAGTGAGAGCCTTCCACATGAGAAACTTGACCTCAACCTCCTGTAGAGGTTCAAACCAGTCCGACTGGAGGAACTGCAACACCACGTTAAGATCCCAGGGCGCCATAGGCGGTACAAAGGGAGGTTGCAGGGCCGGCTCTACCATTAGGCAGCTTTAGGCGGCTGCCTAGGGGCGCCAGCACCTGGAGGGCGTCACTGAATTCATTTCATCTAGCAAAAAACTGAAAGATGTCTCTGTATGCGGCCTCCTCTTTTTACACTGTGCTACCTGCTGCTGCAGGTCTAACCAGGTGCAGCCACCCCTATCAGGCTGTACCACATAGTGCCTCAGCGCTTTCTCTGTGCCGACACGTGTAACATCAAGTCATGTGAAGGCACATAGGAGGGGGATGTAACTATGGCTTCCGAGAGGCGCCCCCATGGCGGCTCCTCATAGCCATAATGCACCTCCTGCAGGAGGGTTGCAGGTTAGGGGGCACCAGGTTGATGCTTTGCCTAGGGTGCAGAGAGACCTTGCACCGGCCCTGGGAGGTTGGATGTGCAGTACCTCAGGGAGGGCAGCCAACTGTTTCTGGAAGAAAATGGACAGGGCCAAAATTTGGACCTTTATGGATCCCAACCTCAGGCCCATATCCACACCTGCTTGCAGGAAGAGGAGAAAACGTCCCAGTTGAAACTCCACCGTAGGAAACTTCTTGGACTCACACCAAGATACATATTTTTTCCAAATATGATGGTAATGTTTAGACGTTACTCCTTTCCTAGCCTGTATCAGGGTAGGAATAACCTTGTTCGGAATGCCCTTCCGAGCTAGTATCTGGTGTTCAACCTCCATGCTGTCAAACGCAGCCGTGGTAAGTCTTGATAGGTGAACGGCCCCTGCTGCAGCAGGTCCTCCCGAAGAGGAAGAGGCCTCGGCTCTTCTTGCGGTAGATCCGCGTACCAAGACCTTCTTGGCCAGTCTGGAGCAATGAGGATCGCTTGAACCCTCGTTCTCCTTATGAGCTTTAGAACTCTTGGGATGAGTGGAAGTGGAGGAAACACATACACCGACTGGAACACCCATGGAGTCACTAGTGCGTCCACCGCCACTGCTTGCGGCTCCCTCGACCTGGAACAATATCGCCGAAGCTTCTTGTTGAGACGATAGGCCATCATGTCGATTAGAGGTACACCCCAAAGATCTGTTACTTCCTTGAACACCTCCGGATGAAGACCCCACTCCTCTGGATGGAGATCGTGTCTGCTGAGGAAGTCTGCTTCCCAGTTGTCTACTCCCGGAATGAAGATTGCTGACAGCGCCAACGCGTGCTTTTCCGCCCAGAGGATGATTCTTGTTACCTCTGACATTGCAGCTCTGCTCTTCATTCCGCCCTGTCGGTTTATGTAAGCCACTGTTGTTACATTGTCCGACTGCACTTGAGTGGCCCAATTTCTCAGAAGATGGGCTGCTTGGAGAAGTCCGTTGTAGACGGCTCTTAATTCCAGAATGTTTATCGGCAGGCCGGCTTCCAGATTTGACCACCTTCCTTGGAAGGTTTTCCCTTGAGTGACTGCGCCCCAGCCCCGGAGACTTGCATCCGTGGTTAGAAGAACCCAGTCCTGAATCCCGAACCTGCGGCCCTCCAGAAGTAGAGGTAATTGCAGCCACCAGAGGAATGAGATCCTGGCCTTTGGTGACAGACGTATTCTCTGGTGCATGTGTAGATGAGATCCCGACCATTTGTCCAGGAGATCCAGGACCGAGCATGAAACCTCCCGTACTGCAGAGCCTCGTAAGATGCCACCATGTTTCCCAGAAGGCAAATGCACTGATGAACCGACACCCGGGCTGGCTTCAGGACATCCCGGACCATTGTTTGTATCACCAATGCTTTTTCCTCTGGAAGAAACACCCTCTGCACTTCCGTGTCGAGGATCATTCCCAGAAAGGACAACCTCCTGGTTGGTTCCAAATGTGATTTTGGAAGATTCAGGATCCAACCATGTTGCTTGAGAAGTTGGGTCGTGCGAGCTACGGACTGTAACAGCTTCTCCTTGGACGATGCCTTTATTAGCAGATCGTCCAGATATGGAATTATGTACACCCCCTGTTTGCGGAGGAGAACCATAATTTCCGCCATCACCTTGGTGAATACCCTCGGTGCTGTGGAGAGGCCGAATGGCAGGATATGGAATTGAAAATGACAGTCTAACAGTGCGAATCGGAGATAAGCCTGATGCGGCTGCGAAATCAGAATGTGGAGGTACGCATCCTTGATATCCAGGGATACCAGGAATTCCCCCTCTTCCAGACCTGATATCACCGCCCTTAGAGACTCCATTTTGATCTTGAACTCCCTCAAAAAGGGGTTTAGTGATTTTAAGTTCAGAATGGGCCTGACCGAACCATCCGGTTTTGGTACCACGAAAAGGTTTGAATAGTAACCTTTGTGTTGCATCTGGGGAGGAACTGGGACAATAACCTTTGCCTCCTCCAACTTCTGGATGGCTCCCTGTAGGGTACCCTGTCTGCCGGCAAAGCTTGCAAGCCTGATTTGAAGAACCGCTGAGGAGGGAGATCCTGAAATTCCAGCCGGTATCCCTGGGACACAATATCTTGTACCCAGGGATCCAGGCCGGACGACACCCAGACGTGACTGAAATGTCTGAGTCTCGCCCCCACGGCCATACCTCCGGGCCGCGCGGTCCACCGTCATGCTGAGGATTTTGGCGTACCTTAAGCAGGCTTCTGTTTCTGGGAACCTGCAGCAGCAGGTTTCTTGGATTTTGGTCGACCTCCTCTAAAGAAGGTGTTGGACGGTTTGGCCTTTCTTGTTTTAGCAACCCAAAAGGACTGATTTAGCTGAAGAAAACGGTTTCTTCGTAGCAGGTGCAGCTGAGGGGAGAAAAGGTGACTTACCCTCAGTAGCCGTGGAGATCCACGCATCCAACACTTCCCCAAAGAGAGCCTGACCTGTGTAGGGTAGGTTATCCACACCTCACCTGGATTCCACGTCGGCAGACAACTGGCACAGCCACAGTCCTCGACGAGCTGAGACCGACGTGGAAGATATTTCTGCAGCCATTGAACACAGGTCCTTCATGGATTTCACCATAAATCCTGCAGAATCCTGAATGTTACGTAAAAACAATTCAACGGCACTTTTATCCATTTATCCAAATCCTCAAGTAACATGCCTGACCACTTTACTATAGCTTTGGAAATCCATGCACAGGCAATAGTAGGACGTAGTATCGCCCCTGAAGCCGTGTATATGGATTTGAGCGTAATATCAATTTTGCAATCAGCCGGCTCCTTTAAGGCGGTAGATCCTGGGACAAGTAAAACCACCTTTTTTGTCTGGATACAGACGCGTCCACTATGGGTGGGTTTTCCCATTTTTTACTATCCTCCTCTGGGAAGGGGAAAGCAACCAGAACCCTTCTAGGGATCTGGAATTTTGTCTCCGGGTTTTCCCACGCATTTTCAAAAATAGTATTTAATTCTTTGGACGCAGGGAAGGTTAGCGAGGCTTTCTTATTGTCAGTAAAGTAAGCCTCCTCAACCTGCTCAGGTGTTGTATCAGCAATATTCAACACATCCCTGATAGCCTCTATCATCAACTGCATCCCTTTTGCAAGAGATGCGCCCCCCCGCAGCACATCCCCATCACGTCTGCTGTGTCAGAATCAGTATCTGAGTCATCTTGCATAATCTGGGCAAGAGCACATTTATGGGAACCTACAGAAGGGGGCCCTGAGGAAACTGAACAGGACCAAACTGCCATAGAGTTCTGTAAAACCTGAGTTGCAGATTCATTCTGTGCAACCCTAGTAGAAATCTGAGTTATCATAGATTTGATAGAGGATAACCTTTCAGGCTCCCTTACTGGTATCTGCGCTAAAACAGTGCAATCCTGATTACATGGAATGAGATCATCCTGAGACGACATATCCTCTGCAGCATATGACACAGAGTCCCTGGACATAGCTAAATGGAGACCACAGACACCACACACACACACACACACACACACACACACACACACACACACACACACACACACACACACACACACACACACACACACACACACACACACACACACACACACACACACTGGACTAGACAGAGTTTCACCCCCAAGAATAGCAAGAGAGACACAGAGATTGGAGCCAACCCACACACAGCGCTTTCAATGGTGTAGGGAGAACCCAACCGGCGCTGACAGTGCACCTTAATAGGTTACACAGTCTTTACACAGCCTCCTCCACCCCACCCCCCCTTATACAACCCCCTGGTACCGTAAGAGATAGCTGGAGTTGCTGTGGAGGGACTGCTCTTCACTGATAGCGTTTCTGCAGGCAGGAAAATGGCGCTGAACGCTGCTGGGTACTGTCTGAGGAGAAGCTCCGTCCCCTTAATGGCGCTGTCTTCCCGCTCTTCTGGAGATTATACTGGCCTGGGGAACTGTGCTGTCAGCGATCCCGGGACCCTGACAGGCTTGAGAGGTCAGTGTAGGCGCTGGCTCAGGGCGCCGCACTATGTACCGTTGAGCCCCGGAGCGCAGTTAGTACTGCGCTCCATGCCGCCATCTTCACACCGGCTCCCCGCTTGATAGGGGGGCCGGTGACTCACTCGCCACTGATCTTCTGGCTCTGTAAGGGGGTGGCGGCATGCTGCCAGTGTGAACGATCCCCTGTGGCAGGGAACGTTCTATACCCTCAGGAGCTCAGTGTCCCGTCAGCGGAGATAGTGGCTCAGACCCTGCAGGGCAGACACTACTCCCCCCCTTAGTCCCACGATGCAGGGAGGCTGTTGCCAGCAACCTCCCTGTAAAATAATAAACTCTAAAATAAACTTTACTAAAGAAGCTCTGTAGAGCTCCCCTAGCTGTGACCGGCTCCTCCGGGCACATTTTCTAATCTGAGTCTGGTAGGAGGGGCATAGAGGGAGGAGCCAGCCCACACTCTCAAACTCTTAAAATGCCAATGGCTCCTAGTGGACCCGTCTATACCGCATGGTACTAATGTGGACCCCAGCATCCTCTAGGACGTAGGAGAAAATAGGTTCTACTGAAACAATCTAAGGTTGTTAAAACAGTTACTAACACACATATTTTTGATTTCCAGATCGAGCTGTCTCACCATATTCTTCATGATATCTCGGACACCAATATGATTGATTGTGCACATACAGCTCTGAGAGCCAAAACCACAGCAAACCAAAATTCTCGTGACATAATTATCAGTCTCTATTACAGGCCTGGCCAACCTGTGGCCCTTCAGCTGTTGTAAAAACTACACATCCCAGCATGCCCTGCCACAGTTTTAGCATTCCCTAGTAGCAAAACTGTGGCAGGGCATTCTGGGACTTGTAGTTTCATAACAGCTGGAGAGCAACAGGTTGGCCAGGCCTGCTCTATTACTACAGACGGATTCTTTCAGCTACTCATCACGCTTCCATTGTGGACTTTAGTGACATGCACATTCACATTTTTCGGGACCTCGCTGCCTCTACTATACAACAAAAAAATAAGATTTTAAACCTACCGGTAAATCTTTTTCTCGTAGTCTGTAGAGGATGCTGGGGACTCCGTAAGGACCATGGGGATAGACGGGCTCCGCAGGAGACATGGGCACTTTAAGAAAGACTTTAGGTATGGGTGTGCACTGGCTCCTCCCTCTATGCCCCTCCTCCAGACCTCAGTTAGAGAAACTGTGCCCAGAGGAGACGGACAGTACGAGGAAAGGATTTTTGTTAATCCAAGGGCAAGATTCATACCAGCCACACCAATCACACCGTATAACTTGTGATATACTACCCAGTTAACAGTATGAAAACAACATAGCATCAGTTCAAGACCGATGAAAATTATAACATAACTCTTATGTAAGCAAAACTATATACAAGTCTTGCAGGAGTAGTCCGCACTTGGGACGGGCGCCCAGCATCCTCTACGGACTACGAGAAAAAGATTTACAGGTAGGTTTAAAATCTTATTTTCTCTTACGTCCTAGAGGATGCTGGGGACTCCGTAAGGACCATGGGGATTATACCAAAGCTCCAAAAACGGGCGGGAGAGTGCGGATGACTCTGCAGCACCGATTGAGCAAACAGAAGGTCCTCCTCAGCCAGGGTATCAAACTTATAAAACCTCGCAAGGTGTTTGAACCCGACCAAGTAACCACTCGGCCCAGCTGTAGAGCCGAGACCCCTCGGGCAGCCGCCCAAGAAGAGCCCACCTTCCCAGTGGAATGGGCCTTGACCAATTTAGGTAACGGCAATTCAGCCGTTTCACGCTCGCTGAATCGTGTTACAGATCCAGTAAGCAATAGTCTGTTTTGAAGCAGGAGCGCCAACCTTGTTGGCTGCATACAGGACAAACAGTGCTTCTGTTTTTTCTGACTCTAGCCGTTCTGGCTACGTAAGTTTTCAAAACCCTGACTACATCAAGGGACTCGGAATCCTCCAAGTCACGCGTAGCCACAGGCACCACAATAGGTTGGTTCATATGAAAAGATGACACCACCTTAGGCAAGAATTGAGGACGGTTCCTCAATTCCGCTCTATCCATATGGAAAAAAAACAGATAGGGGCTTTTATGAGACAAAGCCGCCAATTCCGACACTCGCCTAGCCGAAGCCAAGGCTAACAACATGACCACCTTTCAAGTGAGATATTTTCACTCCACCATTTTAAGTGGTTCAAAACAGTGCGGCTTAAGGAAACTCAACACCACGTTAAGGTCCCAAGGCGCCACCGGAGGTACAAAAGTAGGCTGAATATGCAGCACTCCCTTCACAAAAGTCTGTACTTCTGGGAGAGAAGCCAATTCTTTTTGAAACAAATTGGATAAGGCCAAAATTTGAACCTTAATGGAGCCTAATTCTTGGCCCAAATTCACTCCAATTTCTAGGAAGTGAAGGAAAACAGCCCAGAAGGAATTTTCCATAGGAGTATTCCTGGCCTCACACCAAGAAACATATTTTCGCCATATACGGTGATAATGTTTAGTTGTCACGTCTTTCCTAGCCTTTATCAGCGTAGGAATGACCTCATCCGGAATGCCCTTTTCCGCTAGGATCCGGCGTTCAACCGCCATGCCGTCAAACGCAGCCGCGGTAAGTCTTGGAACAGACCGGGCCCCTGTTGCAACAGGTCCTGTCTTAGAGGAAGATGCCACTGATCTTCTGTGAGCATTCTCCTGTAGATCCGGATATCAGGCCCTTCGTGGCCAATCTGGAACAATGAGAATTGTCTGCACTCCTCTTTTTCTTATTATTCTCAACACCTTTGGGATGAGAGGAAGAGGAGGAAACACATAGACCGACTGGAACACCCACGGTATCACTAGGGCGTCCACAGCTACCGTCTGAGGGTCTATTGACCTGGCGCAATATCTTTTCAGCTTTTTGTTGAGGCAGGGCGTCCTCGTGTCTATTTGGGGCAGTCCCTACCGACTTGCAATCTGTGTGAAGACTTCCTGATGAAGTCTCCACTCCTGGATGCAGGTCGTGTCTGCTGAGGAAGTCTGCTTCTTAGTTGTCCACTCCTGGAATGAACACTGCTGACAGTGCGCTTACATGATTTTTCGCCCAGCGAAGAATCCTGGTGGCTTCTTGCCACTCTGCTCCTTGTGCCGCCCTGGCGGTTTACATGAGCCACTGCGGTGATGTTGTCTGATTGGATCAGTACTGGTAAGTCACGAAACAAGGTCTCCGCTTGACGAAGGGCGTTGTATATGGCCCTCAGCTCCAGGACGTTGATGTGAAGACAAGTCTCTTGACTTGACCCAAGACCCTGGAAGCTTTTCTCCTGTGTGACTGCTCCCCAACCTCGGAGGCTCGCGTCCGTGGTCACCAGAATCCAGTCCTGAATGCCGAACCTGCGGCCCCCTAGAAGATGAGCACCCTCACAGGAGAGATACCCTGGCCCTGGGGGACAGGGCGATCAACTGATGAATCTGTAGATGTGATTCGGACCACTTGCCAGTAGGTCCCATTGGAAGGCTTTGTATGACGCCACCATCTTTTCCAGGACTCGAGTGCAGTAATGCACTGACATCTGTTTTGGCTTCAATAGGTTCCTGACCAGAGTCATGAGTTCCTGAGCCTTTTCTATCTGCAGATAAACCCTTTTCTGGACCATATCCAGAATCATGCCCAAGAAAGACCAGTTGTAGGAATCAACTGCGACTTCGGGATATTGAGAAAACAGCTGTGTTGCTGTAACACCTTCAGTGAAAGTGATACTAATTGCGACATCCTGCTTGCGCAGGATCACCATCATTTCCGCCATTACCTTGGTGAGAATCCTTGGTGGAAAACCCTGGTAATGACAACCTGTACCGCAAATCTTAGGTACGCCTGATGAGGTGGATATATGGGAACATGAAGGTATGCATCCTTTATGTCCAGGGATACCATAAAATCTCCCCCTTTCTAGGCTGGCGATGACCGCTCTGAGCGATTGCACCTTGAACTTGAACCTTTTCAAGTATAGGTTCAAGGATTTTAAATGTAAAATGGGTCTGACCGAACCGTCCGGTTTTGGGACTACTAACAGGGTTGATTTACTACCCCTTCTCATGTAGAAGTAGGGGAACATTGACCACCACCTGTTGATGATACACTTTGTGAATTGCATTTAACAGTCGCTCCCTTTCTGGGGGAGAAGCTGTTAAGGCCGATTTGAGAAACCGGCGAGGAGACACTTGTTCGAACTCCAGCTTGTAACCCTGGGAAATAATTTCTATCGCCCCGGGATCCACCTGTGAGTAAACCCAGATGTGGCTGACCAGTCGAAGACGTGCCCCCCCTGTGGCGGACTCCCTCAGCGGAGTTCCCGCATCACGCTGTGGATTTTATAGAGGCCGGGGAGGGCTTCTGCTTCTGGGAACTAGCTGTGGTTGGCAGCTTGTTTTCCCTGGCCTTACCTCTGGCAAGAAAAGACTATCTTCGTACTCTCTTGTTTTTTATATAACCGAAAGGACCGCATGTGTTAATGTGGTGCTTTCTTAGGCTGTGAGGAAATACATGGCAAAAATTTTATTCAGTTGCCGTAGTTGTGGAGACCAGGTCCGAGAGACCTTCCCCAACCAATTCCTCACCCTTGTAAGGTATAATCTCCATATGCCTTCTGTCCATTGCCGGGTCCATAGGACTCGTCTAGCAGAAATCGACATAGCGGTGATTTCTAGTACTCAGTAGGCCAATGTCTCTTTGAGCATTTCCCATATATAAGACAGCATCTTTAATATGACCCAGGGTCTATAAACCGGTATCCTTATCCAGGGTATTAATTTCCGTCGATAAGGTACCTATCCTTGCTGCTACAGCGCTACAAACCCAAGCCGACACTAACGCCGGGTTGAGTAAGGTACTAGATTGTGTAAATGGACTTCCAGGTAGCCTGCTGTCTGCGATCAGCAGGATCCCTGAGGGTAGCCATAATGGCAGCGCTACCTTTTTTGGATAAGCGTGTCCAAGCTTTTTTCTCTCTTAGGGAAGATTCTTACTGTATCCTGGCCCTCATTCCGAGTTGTTCACTCATTGACGATTTTCGCTATATTGCGATTAGTCGCGTACTGCGCATGCACAAGGTTCGCAGAGCGCATGATGGGGGTAATTCCAAGTTGATCGCAGCAGGAAATTTTTTAGCAGTTGGGCAAAACCATGTGCACTGCAGGGGAGGCAGATATAACATGTGCAGAGAAAGATAGATTTGGGTGTGGTGAGTTCAATCTGCAATCTAAATTGCAGTGTAAAAATAAAGCAGCCAGTATTTACCCTGCACAGAAACAAAATACCCCACCCAAATCTAACTCTCTCAGCACGTTATATCTGCCCCCCCTGCAGTGCACATGGTTTTTCCCAACTGCTAAAAGATTTCCTGCTGCGATCAACTTGAAATTACCCCCGTGGTTAGTTATTTTACACAAAAGTTAGGTATTTTACTCACGGCATAACGAGGATTTTTCATCGTTCTGGTGATCGTACTGTGATTGACAGGAAGTGGGTGTTTCTGGGCGGAAACTGGCCGTTTTCTGGGAGTGTGCGAAAAAACGTTGGCGTTTCTGGGACAAACGCGGGAGTGTCTGAAGAAACGGGGGAGTGTCTGGGCGAACGCTGGGTGTGTTTGTGACGTCAAACCAGGAACGAAACTGACTGAACTGATCGCAATGGCTGAGTAAGTCTGGAGCTACTCAGAAACTGCTAAGAAATTTCTATTCGCAATTCTGCTCTTCTTTCGTTCGCAATTCTGCTATGCTAAGATACACTCCCAGAGGGCGGCGGCTTAGCGTGTGCAATGCTGCTAAAAGCAGCTAGCGAGCGAACAACTCGGATTGAGGGCCCCTGTCCTTAGTCGGGAAAGTATACGCCCTAAGAATCCATTTTTGGGAATCTGCAGTTTCTTGTCTGGAGATTTCCAAGCCTTTTCAATAACTTGTTCATGAGATGGGGGAAAGTTTACCTCAGGTTTCTTTACCCTATACATGTGTACCCTCGTGTCAGGGACAGGGGGTTTGATATTGTCAAAGTCAGAAAAATATCCCCATACACGTTGCCATATTTGCACCGCACACTGGTCCGTGCTGCGCATGCGTACGCTCTCCCGTGAAGGCGCATACCCGCAATAGCGTGCACTCGCAGGCGCGGTATGCGTATTTACGGTAGAGTTTATGTAGTCGTAGCGTGCGACTCATTCGTTACATATTTTCACAATTAATGTAGTTTATAGATCATGATCCCTTTGATAGTTTCTGAAAGTTTGGTTAATATAGAAGGTCCCTGAGCTAAGGAATCCCTCTTTGTATTGTACGAAGGGTCTAACAGGAATCATACAGCAGTGTTTGGTACCCATCGGAAGAGTATTTAATTAGCAATATTCCGGTGTTGGTTTGGAGCGTATTAATCGCTCGTGCGAATAGTTATGGACATAAGAAGTTTATGTCCATTTCTATTATTTACTCATACTCAGGTATGCGGCGGGAAACCTAGTTCCCCACCCACCTGAGCTGTTTGAAATCGTCACAGCCCACCTGTATGAATCAACCTATGACCTTTTGTTGTGATACAGGGTCGAATTCCTTCATCCAATGGACAATGGGATTGTAGGGACTATGAGATTGCATTGTGTGTGGGGCATAAATAGGCAGGCCGACCACATCCAGCTCTCACTCTTCAACGGTTCTCATTGCTGAAAATCGGGTGCTGGATGTCCAGGCGCATGCGATCGTTTACCCTGTGCGTAAGTTTCTCTCCGTAATCATTGTCTTACTGTGAGCCAATTTCTCTCATCTCTCTCCGTCTCTCTCTCTCTCTCTCTCTCTCTCTCTCTCTTCTCATATATCTCTCATTGTATTATAGTATTGTATTGTATTGCATTTAGGTCAGTGTAGTATTGTCTTTTTGTATTTATTGTTTAGTTCTGTGGTTAGGAAGTCTCTGTTATATTGTAGTGTATCATTTGTACTGTTATCCCCTTTTTACAAGTATACTAGATATAATACAGTTAATAGGCTTTGGACCCTAAACCAGTATCTGTGTATTTCCTATAGTGTTAAGTGTTCACTTGAGCGTCGGTGACGCTCAAGCAGCTTTGTAGTTAGTCAGGTTACACAAGGTTGCACTTACACCCTGTATTCACATTAAGGTATTCCGTGTATTTCATTGGTATAAGGTTTAGACATAAAGGTATAGCGTTGTGAGCGTCTGCGCCGCTGGTGATCTCCTCGTGGTCTCGAGCGTCCGCTACGCCATAGCGAATCACTACTCTAGTCATAGCCAATATCGTGTCCTGTGATCACTGGGCCGTGAGCGAACGTGACGCTTGAGCGTCTCGCCTACGGCTGAGCGATCGTTACGCAACTAGCGTACCATTACGGTACTTCTTAAGTAAACAGCGTACAGTGTTCTTAGCTTCATAAAGGGTTGTTTATACGACAAAGGAATTTAGCATTGTCAATTGGGGACTCGTCCTATCCTTCTCATATCTGCACTAGGTAGATCAGCAGACATTATCCCCCCAGCAAAGGGTGGGAGGTTGTCTCGCAGTGCTGACGGGATAAGCGTCTGCTTCGCTTAGATAAAGAGTGCTGAAGGAATCCGGGAACCGGAAGTAAGAACAAAACGCTTGTGTCTTTTAAAACTGTTTTATTTCTCTTCTGTCTTGCGTATACACGCACGCATACATTTATCTGCATCTCTTTTTCAAATTTCGTATATCACTATTCCTGTTTGCCAAGTTTTATAGTTGATAGAAAGTGCAAAAAGAGATTTGCTGTTATTTCATAGTAGAGGTAATAGTTAAAGTATAGACCAACACACGGCTTGTCTGGGAGATAAGACAGTCAGTGTGGTGTGCGGTAGATGATCAGGGATCACCTACATTGATAAAGGTAGAAATTGTGTTACGGTGGATCTTTGTTTTGCGTACACGTGTCCCTAACAAAAGACTTGCGTACGCAATCCAAACGGCAGACGCACGCAGCGTACATTACGCAACGTAGCGTCTGGTTACGCAACGTAGCTCAAGTCACGAAAAGTTGAATTAGCGCAAAGCGATAATTAGCGCAAAGGCGATAAGTAACGCACAGCGGTAAATAACGCGACGCGGTAAATAACGCAAATCTATTTTTGGAAAAATCTGAAATTTAGTTTAACAGATCCTGCTCCTAATTAGTAACACTGTTGGACTGAAGACAATTTCTGCGCAGAAATAGATATAGAAACAAAAGTGTACATGTGTTGAGTGAGTGTGTTTTTATTACATAAGTTTATATAACTTAAGAGGTTGAACCAAAAGGAAAGTCGGGTACTCGTCAAGGGACACACGTGTAAGTGACATATACGGTGGCTAGGGAGGCATCCTTGGTTAAATAATATTTGAGCATTAGAGTATAGCGGACCATAAGGTAACAGACCAGGAGGTCATAAGGTAACAGGTAAAATAGACAAAGAGGTCCGCTATAAAAGTCCAGTGGCACAACGCCTGGGGTGTTGGTGCAGAACCCATATAGGCCATAAGCTCTTGCTGAAGGAATCGCGGCCGGAAACATCGATTCCATTGATCTTTCAGTACATGACAAGCAGTGCTTATGTACTGAACGATTGGACCGCACGTAATTGTGTGCAGTAGTTAGTAATCTGACCTAATACCATTAGAGTAAAGTGGTCACAAACGCTATCTGTACATTCTGACGTGATTTGTGTAATTTTTTATTTTTGGAAGGGAAGTTCGCTGGTCACTCAGGAACTATCTAACAACCCCAACTTTACTGGAAAGAGTAAGTGTCCTTCGGGTAACCCTCATATGTTCCAGTAAACAGAAGGTTCCATAGGGGCCCTGTATCGAGTACGCCAGCACCATATCGGTGTGATCAGGTCGTATTGGTCGAGGTGGGCGAGTGAGTGGGGTACTCGGTAAACCGCCACCGCCGGCCTGCCCAGGACATCTTGGTTTGTTTGTAAGGGTTCGCTGAAAACCTTGAGATAAAGATCCAAGGAGGAATAAGCAACACCTGCAGAATTATGGGGGCCAGTTGTTCAGGTAGGGGGCGATCAACCTCGGTTCGGGTTGATTCAGAGAACCGACCCGTTGGGTCGGCAAGGTACATCATGTGTGAAAAATACGGAAGTCACACAGAATCTTTATGTGATGAATGGGAGAGAATGACTGTACAAGACAGGGACAAATTCCCAAGAATAGGTAGCTTCAGTCCAGACGTGTTACAAAATTTAAGGAGGAGGATATGTCTCATTGAACCAACAAAGAGACGAAGTAAACATTATGATTATGTGCAGTTAGGGCAACAGGAAGGTGAATTACAAAGAGAGTCAATTGACTTTTCTGAATCTTATCTTGAGAGGAGAGACAGTGGCATCGGGAGAGGAGTTGGTTGCGGAGAGAAAAACACAAGGGTGAACAATAAAAACGCTCTTAGCAACTGTAATATAGATTATAAGAATAAGTGTAATAAATGTAACAATGATTATTGTAATACTGTTGAATGTACAACTATTAACCTATGCAAGTTGCACCCCATGTCAAACTTCCCTCAGGAATACAAACAAGAAAGTGAGCCCAGAACGATGTCAGCACCTCTTCCAGCAACCATCACAAAAGCCATCCAGGTGGACGCGACCAAATTGGTAAAGGCAATAATCGAACCCCCTAACGGAGGGTCAGGTGAGGTCGTGTCCACAGGTACGTACAATGTTTTATATCACGCACAAACAGATGTACCCCAAAATATAAGACCAACACAAGATGATGTAACTGAGCTCGATCTGGCCAGGGTGATCTCAGTCCCCAATGGGAAGACTGACGATCAGGGAATCATTCCCGTCAAGGACAGTGCAATGCGCTGTCTCTGGTCCCGGACCGAATTGAGATCAATTGTGTCTGAATTTCCTGATCCTAAGAAAAATCTAGTCAAATGTCAAAAGTTTATTAAAGAACTAGGAAACGCCACAGAACCCACCAACAAAGAATGGCGGACAGTGCTGAGGGCATGTTTGCCCTCCAGTGTTGACCCTGAAAAGTTCATTGCTGATTGTAAATTAAACACGGAGGTACCTTGTATGGAAGAACACAATCAGGAATGTATTAGGCAGATTAACCGACAGTTAGGAATATATTTCCCAGCTGCTGTCAAGTGGAATGACATTCTCTCCATAAGGCAAAACGAAAGGGAAAATGTTTCTAATTATTTCAATCGAGCACTGCAAATAATGGCTAGAAACACTGGGATCGCAGACATCAAGGCAAATGCACAACATAAAGAAATAGCGGTTAAGGTATTAATGAATGGTTTAAAAGATGAATTAAAAACAAGGGTACAGACCACCAACCCAAACTGGAGAGATATCTCGGTGACCGCACTAAGAGAGGCCGTCATTAATCATGATCAGAATATCACCAGATACAGAGAGTCACAAAGAGATGAGTTAATGGCAGCAAATATACAGGCCCAAAACACAAGACCACCCCAACAAAAGCCCCACACCCCTGTGAGAAATCCAGATATGGAAGTCTGTTACAATTGTCATAAAAAGGGACACTTTGCAAGAGATTGTAGATCAAGAGAAAGACAACACCATAATCATAAAATCCAAGGAATCAGGGAAGTACAGGGGAAACGATTGATGATGATGAGCATCCGAGCGTTTGAGGAGGCATCAAATCAACCAAAACCTCAGGTCATTGACACGTGGAGGAAGCCCAGGATTTGTTATCATTGTAGGAGAGAAGGGCATTATGCTAGCAACTGTAATAACCCACATAAAGTTAGACCCCCTAGACCAAGAAATGAGCAAAATTACAATACACACCATTATAATCAGGGATCACATAGGCAGGAAAGGTGATTATTAGGAATGGAGGCAAGCCTGAGGTAACGGTTAATAAAGTGGGAGGTCATTCACTGAAGACACCGGAATGACCAGGTGAAAAGTTGTAAATGTATTTGTGAAAAATGTTTTTTTTTTTTCTCTCTCTCTCTCTATCCCCATCTCTGACTAGTATTGGTAAGAATTCACACATTGCATATCCACTTGGTCCTTGCAGAAGTCTACCAAACCCCAGCATGACCTCCGCCACAATGTATTTCTGGCCAGATACAGACAGTGGAGTAATGCAGGTGCTGATGGGGAGGGACTGCTCAAGGAGACCAGTAGACACATAGATATGACAGCCTAATAAGTCTGACAATGATTTTCTAATGCTAACAATGTTTTCTTAATGTTGACAATGTTTAAAAATGCTTTGTTTCTCTTTTCTTATTAATGGTTATTGTCGAGTTATGTAATGTATATATGCACATGAATTGTTCTCTACCTCTTTTGTTTTTTTTTGTTGTCTCTCTCTTCCCACTCATGTTTCCATGGTTTAAAGATGGTATGTCACCCCTCAGTTGGACCAATGGTAATGCCAGATTTTTGCTCCTTACAGAAAGATCGTCGGTTGGGAATGAACATTGCATCACCAGAATGTTCGTTTGGAAGACTGAGAGACAGCACCTTTGAGAAGACAGCAGAACAAGAAGAACAACAAGACGAGAGAACTTATTATCGTAACAAGTTCTCTCCCCCTCAAACTGTTTTCTTATACCCCCTTTACAAATTTCTTCTTTTCTCCTCCTGTAAGATGGACTTGCCCCAAGAGACTGCAATATGGATTTTCCTGTTGACCATGATGTTGACCAGAGCAGTCTGTTTCGGTGAGAGTACCAGTGAGGTCGAGAAAGGATCCAGAAAGGTTCTAATGACTGAGACGGAGGTGTAAATTTCCAATAGCAACCCAATCACCAAGCAAAGGCGAGTACCGGGCACGATCTAACAACCATGTTATCTGTAAACATTTTCTTTGAAGGATTGTTAGCTCAAAAAGAAAATTGTATCTGTAGGCTCTGTGATAATCTGGTTGAAGATGGATGCATAAAGAAATGCCAATCCAGTTTTAATATCCATATGGACCGGCATCCATTGAGTGACTATCACTCTTTAGTGGGTAATGTGTTAAACCAAACAGATTGTTGGGTATGCTCTCAAGTACCTCAGGGTCATAGCAAATCAGGGCTAGTACCATTTCCTTTAACGTTAGGGGAGGTACTTGAGCTAAGTGGTGGGAGACCGGTGGACCGGAGGTTTAATATCTCCAGCCCTCCTAGTTTGAAGCTCCACCAATACCATGTGGATAGGTCCCTCTTATGTTTCAACATCTCCAATCCCAGAAAACCGGGAAATTGGGAAGTGTCATGGAGCAACCTTACCATGACCTTTTCACACA
The DNA here is from genome assembly GCF_028390025.1 of Pseudophryne corroboree. NCBI lineage: Eukaryota > Metazoa > Chordata > Amphibia > Anura > Myobatrachidae > Pseudophryne > Pseudophryne corroboree. Next base: position 197,962,834 of record NC_086449.1, read on the forward strand.
GAGCAGATAGAATGCCTACAGATACAGAGCTGGTACGCCACATAGCCAGTAGAGGAAAATCTTTTCGGTATCGATATACCTTAGGAAATAGGATTACTAGAGTTGGAGAGGTATCACCAGGATACTGTGCACATATCGTACAAACTGATACGTGCATTAGGCAGATGGAAGAATTAGGGTCAGGAGATTTCACCTGGAAGGTTTGTAACATGGTCATGTCCTTCTCCGTCCCTTATGTTCTCCCCGATGATGCATATTTCATATGCGGGAGAAAGGCGTACAAGTGGCTTGCCCCAAACTCTGAAGGATTGTGTTATATTGGAAAAGTATTGCCTGAAGTGATGACTGTTACACATGACAAAATGAAAGACATACACCGTGGTGCCCAAGCTCCTTATACTCACACTCATTACGAGCACCGAGTTAAAAGACAACTGTCAGAAAGGTTAGAGCATCCGGCCTCCGATCTTATCCATGAATCCACCGGGATTCAGGTTCTGGTAGCGTTAGATTTCACTCGTACCGCTCGGGGAGTGATGAATTATAGATACATTTCCGCACTCGCCAATTTGTTAGATAATATCACTGAAATGTATGATGACACGTTTAGATACACTGGAAGAGAACTTCAAGCTTATAAAACAGAACTAGTTCAGCATAGGATGGTTCTTAATTATCTTACAGCAGTAACAGGCGGATATTGTGTTACATTGGCAACACAGTACGGCATAAAGTGTTGCACGTATATCACAAATAGCACCGAGGATCCGGTAGAGGTCATAGACCAAAAGATGGACGATATTCTCCAATTGAAGTGGGAATTTCGTCGGAAACACAATCTCACCCTTGCTGCTGTAGGTAATGAGCTGACTGGTTGGGTGTCATGGTTGAACCCGCGAAATTGGTTCTCCGGTTTAGGAGACTGGGCTCAAGGAGTCATAATGGATGTTGGAAAGTTTCTACTATGTATCTTAGGTGTTGTTATATTTATTGGATTGATATTTAGATGCGGGCAGGCTTTAATGAGGTGCAAACAAAGTACAAAAGTGATGAGCTTGAGGAGTGAGGAAACCGTAATTAACCTGGATTTGATTTATGACCCAATGATAGAAACCAGGATGTGATGAAAATGCGATTATACGGTCCGTTTCTTTCACCTGTTTTTTTCTGCTTTTCTCCAAGATACAAAGACCCCCTTGGACGAGGAAGTTGACGAGACGCTATACAGACAACAGACTAGCACCAAAGATGAAGTTTTGACCACTTGAGAAATGGACACTTGATGAACTTTGCCATGGATCCCCAGTTTCCCTAGTACATTTAAACTCACGCTAGCCCAACATTTTTTTTGTAAATCCGATGGCTCTGACAAAGCTATTTGCTCATGCCCAAGGAGCAATACAGCGCAAAGAAGACGACTCTCAACAGATACCGAACACAACTTCGACGACAGATGTACATTTCCCTGACATAGAATATCATTGCATTTTCCATAAGTGTTCTTTATCTTCATCTCTACAACCCTCAGGTAATGACACACATAGACGATAGGGAATACAGGCACAGATATCAGCAACCACATACCTCCCCCATTCATGTATCATCAACTAAAATGTGCTCCCCATTTTGTTCAAAATCCGAAAAGAGCTCGGTAAAGTTTGACAGCCCATCCACAGACCTGTACCACAGGATAAGAAGGAATTTAAATGTATACTTCGCAATACCTCGAAGCTTGATTTACAACACGTACGGCACGATGATACATGACCCTCCAAACATGGACTCATACACACATGCTTCTGCTATCACACTAGGTCATACCCTCTTCACACCTACTCCTCTCTCCTCCCTCACCCAACCATGGAAATGAATTAACCCCTGACATATATTTTTCTCCTTTTGAAATGTTTTAGAAGGTGGCAGTTATTATTGACTGCCAAAGGGTGGACTGTCAAAGTCAGAAAAATATCCCCATACACGTTGCCATATTTGCACCGCACACTGGTCCGTGCTGCGCATGCGTACGCTCTCCCGTGAAGGCGCATACCCGCAATAGCGTGCACTCGCAGGCGCGGTATGCGTATTTACGGTAGAGTTTATGTAGTCGTAGCGTGCGACTCATTCGTTACATATTTTCACAATTAATGTAGTTTATAGATCATGATCCCTTTGATAGTTTCTGAAAGTTTGGTTAATATAGAAGGTCCCTGAGCTAAGGAATCCCTCTTTGTATTGTACGAAGGGTCTAACAGGAATCATACAGCAGTGTTTGGTACCCATCGGAAGAGTATTTAATTAGCAATATTCCGGTGTTGGTTTGGAGCGTATTAATCGCTCGTGCGAATAGTTATGGACATAAGAAGTTTATGTCCATTTCTATTATTTACTCATACTCAGGTATGCGGCGGGAAACCTAGTTCCCCACCCACCTGAGCTGTTTGAAATCGTCACAGCCCACCTGTATGAATCAACCTATGACCTTTTGTTGTGATACAGGGTCGAATTCCTTCATCCAATGGACAATGGGATTGTAGGGACTATGAGATTGCATTGTGTGTGGGGCATAAATAGGCAGGCCGACCACATCCAGCTCTCACTCTTCAACGGTTCTCATTGCTGAAAATCGGGTGCTGGATGTCCAGGCGCATGCGATCGTTTACCCTGTGCGTAAGTTTCTCTCCGTAATCATTGTCTTACTGTGAGCCAATTTCTCTCATCTCTCTCCGTCTCTCTCTCTCTCTCTCTCTCTCTCTCTCTCTCTCTTCTCATATATCTCTCATTGTATTATAGTATTGTATTGTATTGCATTTAGGTCAGTGTAGTATTGTCTTTTTGTATTTATTGTTTAGTTCTGTGGTTAGGAAGTCTCTGTTATATTGTAGTGTATCATTTGTACTGTTATCCCCTTTTTACAAGTATACTAGATATAATACAGTTAATAGGCTTTGGACCCTAAACCAGTATCTGTGTATTTCCTATAGTGTTAAGTGTTCACTTGAGCGTCGGTGACGCTCAAGCAGCTTTGTAGTTAGTCAGGTTACACAAGGTTGCACTTACACCCTGTATTCACATTAAGGTATTCCGTGTATTTCATTGGTATAAGGTTTAGACATAAAGGTATAGCGTTGTGAGCGTCTGCGCCGCTGGTGATCTCCTCGTGGTCTCGAGCGTCCGCTACGCCATAGCGAATCACTACTCTAGTCATAGCCAATATCGTGTCCTGTGATCACTGGGCCGTGAGCGAACGTGACGCTTGAGCGTCTCGCCTACGGCTGAGCGATCGTTACGCAACTAGCGTACCATTACGGTACTTCTTAAGTAAACAGCGTACAGTGTTCTTAGCTTCATAAAGGGTTCTTTATACGACAAAGGAATTTAGCATTGTCAATATGCAAATCATCTTTTATTACAATAATCATATATTGAATACTTTTAGCCAATTTTGGCTGTAACTTTGCATCATCGTAGTCGACACTGGAGTCAGAATCCGTGTCGGTATCTGTGACTACTATTTGGGATAGTGGGTCTGCGACATAGGGACAGACATGGGTTGACTCCCTGGCTGTTCATTCTCATCTTTTGTGCAATAAATTTACATTAGCACTTAAAACATTCCACATATCCATCCAGTCAGGTGTCGGCGTTGTCGACGGAGACACCACATTCATTTGTCCCCCCTCCTCCCTAGGAGAGCCTTTTACCTCAGACATGTCGACACACGCGTACCGACACACCACACACTCAGGGAATCCTTTTATCTGAAGACAGTTCCCCCACAAGGCCCTTTGGAGAGACAGAGAGAGAGTATGCCAGCACACACCCCAGCGCTATATGACCCAGGAAAAAACACAATAAACATATGTTTACCCAGTAGCGCTGTGTATAAATGTATATATGCGCCTAATTATGTGCCCCCGCTCTTCTTTAAAACCCTCTTTAACCGTGGTATAAGCAGGGAAGAGTCTGGGGAGCTTCCTCTCAGCTGTGCTGTGGAGAAAATGGCGCTGGTGAGTGCTGAGGGAGAAGCCCCGCCCCCTCGGCGGCGGGCTTCTGTCCCGCTCAAATATACTGAAAACTGGCGGGGGCTCTTATATATATACAGTGGCCAGCTGTATATATACTATTTTTGCCAGAAAAGAGGTTTATATGCTGCCCAGGGCGCCCACCCCCCCCCCTGCGCCCTGCACCCTTACAGTGACTGCCGTGTGTGAGGTGTATGGGAGCAATGGCGCACAGCTTCACCGCTGTGCGTTACCTCAGTGAAGATCATGAAGTCTTCTGCCGCCTCTGAAGTCTTCTTTTCTTCTCATACACACCCGGCTTCTATCTTCTGGCTCTGTGAGGAGGACGGCGGCGCGGCTCCGGGACGAACTCCAGGGTGAGACCTGTGTTCTGACTCCCTCTGGAGCTAATGGTGTCCATTAGCCTAAGAAGCAGAGCCTTGAAACTCACAGAAGTAGGTCTGCTTCTCTCCCCTCAGTCCCTCGATGCAGGGAGTCTGTTGCCAGCAGGCTCCCTGAAAATAAAAAACCTAACAAATATACTTTCTGTCAGAAAGCTCAGAAGAGCTCCCTGTAATGCACCCAGTCTCCTCTGGGCACAGTATCAAACTGAGGTCTGGAGGAGGGGCATAGAGGGAGGAGCCAGTGCACACCCAGACCTAAAGTCTTTCTTAAAGTGCCCATGTCTCCTGCGGAGCCCGTCTATCCCCATGGTCCTTACGGAGTCCCCAGCATCCTCTAGGACGTAAGAGAAAAGGGACCTGAGGGGGAGGGGCCCTGACAATCTTGTTTCATAACAAGATTCTAATTACTCTCACCAATTCTATTTTGAATCTGGGTAGACTCCTGATTGTTATCGGCACCATTTGCTCTGAAGTGGTCATGCTGATTAAGCGAGTTGCGCAAGGACAAGTGATACTGATGAAGCCTTTACTATCATTTTGGAACCAACTCTGGACAGGTCTGCCCATAGTACCTGTTTCATACAGGGATTTATGTATTTTTAGACTTCTTAAAGGTTCCTCCACGATGTCCATGGTGGCATCTAGATGATTCCTCATTCTTAAAGCCTATTTGGTTTTGGACATTTCCTCCACTTTGACAGAGTTTGTCACACTATGAAACAGCTGACATTGTGCTGTGTGGAAAGCTAACAAAGCCACTATTCAAGGCAAACTCATCAAATTAGCCCCCCATGTTAGAAAAACAGGACAAATTATAAGTGTCTACCTTGGAAACCCAGATTTCCTTGCTCCAACATTATATATCTCTAGCTCATCACCTTCTTGATCAGATCGATGCTCTGAAAGGCCAACTAAACACCATTGTTTTATGCTGTGCTGCTAATACGCTCAAAAAACGCAGTCAACGTTTCAATGACAAAGCTAAACTTTGATATCTAATCAATTACAGAATAGAAGGCAACTGGTCTGATCCACAAGATCAAGTCTAACTACTCTTTCACAAATGACCCAAGCGAAATCATGTTTTTTTGCGACTTCTACAAGTACCTCTACACAGTGGCATAAGTTCATCACAGTCGCCCGGAGGCAAGATAAATATTGGTGCCCCTCTATTTCCTATATTAAGATAAATATATGTATGTATGTATGTATGTATGTATGTATGTATGTATGTATGTGTGCGTGTGTGTATATATATATATATATATATATATATATATATGTGTGTGTGTATGGAGTGTTCTGAAAACAATTTATATACTGTATTTATACATTTAATTGTATTTTATTTTAAATCACACATTTCTTAGCAGTCATACCCAGGATTAGAAGCCATGACCTGTTACACTGGCAGCAGACACTTTACTGATGGAGATATTTGCTCCTGTAGAGGAAGCATGAGAATTCTAACTATATGAAGTTACGTGTAATTGTCAGAGAAGTAAGTATCTTCATATAGTTACAATTCTCATATTTCCTATACAGGAGCAAATAGCTTCATCAGTAAGGTGTCTGCTTCCAGTGTAATAGGTTGTGGTTTCTAATCCTGGGTGTGATACTTGTAAAAGGAGTATATTCAGTATAATAACGAGGGTGTGATTTGAAAAGTGCAGGGACCAGTGAGGAAGTCGGCCACTGAAAAAACAGCGACAGCCATCAATTAACTTAATTCAATGGTGTCACAGAATGGGAGGAGAGGTGCCCCCCTTCAGAGCAGGAGCCCGGCGGCAGATGACTCCGTTGCCTCCCATAGTTCTGCCTCTGCCTCTACAATCTACCCAGGTCTTCTCCTCTCTGGTGTGTTGCATGATGAGCCAGATGACTACCAGTTTTATTATCAGAAGTCTGACCTAGTGACAGTCACATAATCACTGGGATCAGGAAGTCACCACTGCCAGCAGGTAAATCACAGGTGGGCCACAACATGCGAAATGTCAACTCTTCATTTCTGTCTACATGATGAATGTTGACATTATGACCATTTTGACAACGCGTACCAACCCCCTTTCAGATGCAGCAGGGAAATAGACAGGGATGCACAGTCATGCATCTCATTATCGCATTGCACTGCAGCAGGAGACTGGCTACAAGGGTATTACAATAGGCACAATTGAAACAAAGTTATCTTTATTAATGACTTGCTGTCATGCTCTTGTTCGTGTCTGACACAACAACATTGATCCCCACAATAATTAATACTAATCAACACTGGGTTTTGCTGGCTACAAAATAAACTGACAAGTCAGAGATTCTATACAACAAAAAAAAGGACAGAAATTGACTTAATGTGGTGCACTAGTTTAATATGGAACTTTTATTATGTATTTATTAAAAGAACTTTACAATTTATAACATCAAATAATATGGGCATAAAATACAATAGAAGTGACAAATACACATGAAAAAAGGTGATTAATAAGTACTGTTGTAGTTCCGCTGTGCGTTGGTCTGATTCAGATATCATTAAAGTTATGCTTAATCAGTGTGATTTTATAGCATTATATGACAAGTCGCACATTTCTTGGATGTGAAAGTAAAACCACCAGCTTTCCACTAAAATAGAGAAAATATGCAATGAGAATACGCCTTCAAGTGGTTAAAACTATCTTTGGTGAGAAAAACAAAATGAATATCTTCAGGGGCGGATTGGGAACAAAAAGCGGCTCTGGAAAAATTTGTACTAGTGGCCCCACATGGGCAGCACCAGAGGTGTAAGGTCTAGCCATGGGCCATGGCAGCAGCACACTCCCCCCAAGACTTTCCAGATAGTGGGCATGTCCAGCATCAAAGGGGAAGTTAAAAAGAAATAAAATTAAATACTATGAGCACATTATATGATACACCTTCAGAATTTAATAAACTATATCATTCTTTGGAAATATATATTTTCTTGCTTATTACACCAACCGTATCCCAATCACTATTCACTCAATCTTATATGTCAGCCAAGCAGGCAGACAGAGCATACACTAGATCATCTGCAATCACAGGCTAAGTGGCAAAGTAATTTTCATATATGCAAATTATTTAGCATCTTATTCATTATGTCTATAAAAAGGACCACATGTCCTCAAACTAAACAGGCCCCACGGGTGCGTCGGCCCACCGGGAATCTTCCCTGTGAACCCTATGGCCAATCCGCCTCTGAATATCTTACAAGGAAAAACTAGAAAAGTATTTGAAATAAATGATGGATAAAAAAAAAAAGAGAGACAATAAAGATCATAAACAATGCTTATCTTTCAGTATTGAAGTAGGGTCAGGGTCCCCAATGCGTTTTGTTCTATAGACTTTGTTATGGGGTGGAGAGTAGCTGCCATCAGGCTGATATTTAGACCAACATTAATCAGGAGGAGGTAGCTGACCTCACTTCCCGTTACAAATTGGTGTTTGTAAGGGACTGTTAACACTTTGAAACTGCATATAGGTTTTTAGAAACCTCAGAGCGCTAGGTCTGTGTGGACAAATGTAAGAAACAATTCTTTTAAGTAACTTTAAACATTACAAAACACTTCTGAAAACAGGACTTCCTGTTTCAGTAGCGCTTGCTTCACTTCTGCTGGTGTCCCGTGGGGCGGAATGAGCATGTGCAGTCCTTTGCAAGGATGACTTCCACGCTCCTGTTCAAGTGGAACGCATCTGGGCCACACATCGACTTCCGGTCATGGGTTTCCGTTAATCTTATGATATTAATGACTAGGTACCATATTTATAAAATAAAATAAAAAAACACATATAAATAAAAATAGGAAAATTAACTTTTTTTTTTATATCATTGGACCAACTGATTTATTTGTAGATATTCGTATATGATATGAATCCAATTCTAATGTGCTTATACCATAAAGATGGTAATTTTATAGATGCATAGCGTAATATGTTATGTTTACTAATGGATATATTAATTAGTAAACTGTATACTAAATGAGTATACGTCACCCATATGTGTCCTACAACACCAGGGGGTAAATTTACTAAGGTGGGAGATTTTTAGAACTGGTGATGTTGCCCATAGCAACCAATCAGATTATATCTATTATCTGCTAGAAGCAGCTAGATAAATGGTAAGTAGAATCTGATTGGTTGCCATGGGCAACATCACCAGTTCTAAAAATCTCCCACCTTAGTAAATTTACCCCCAGGTCTTCCCGGGTGGTCTCCCATCTCAGTACTGACCTGGCCCAACACTGCTTAGCTCAGTGGTTTCCAAACTTTTTTGAATCACGGCGCCCTAGAATATCAGAATTTTTTTCAAGGCACCCCTAGGCCAAAAATTTCTTATTGAGAAATTATGAAAGAAATATTACATTAAGTAGATTGCGTTTATAGGTCATCCTTAGGGTCAGTTGTGTGGTGAGGGACAAGATTTGCTTCTGTTTGGCCACATATTTTATGACTGGCAGCCACCAGCACTGGTTTTGCCTATTATATTGACCATGAATAATTTTAATTGGTCCCGGACCACCAACCCAGGGCACCCTTGCAAGTGTCCCGAGGCACCCCAGGGAGCCACAGCACACAGTTTGGGAACCTCTGGCTTAGCTTCTAAAATTGGATGAGATTGGGCATGACAAGTGTGGTTTGGTTGTACAGGTTGAGTATCCCTTATCCAAAATGCTTGGGACCAGAGGTATTTTGGATATCAGATTTTTCCGTACTTTGGAATAATTGCATACCATTATGAGATATCATGGTGATGGGACCTAAATCTAAGCACAGAATGCATTTATGTTACATATACACCTTATACACACAGCCTGAAGGTAATTTTAGCCAATATTTTTTATAACTTTGTGCATTAAACAAAGTGTGTGTACATACACACAATTAATTTATGTTTCATATATACACCTTATACACACAGCCTGAAGGTCATTTAATACAATATTATTAATAACTTTGTGTATTAAACAAAGTTTGTGTACATTGAGCCATCAAAAAACAAAGGTTTCACTATCTCACTCTCACTCAAAAAAGTCCGTAATTCGGAATATATGTATATGGGATACTCAACCTGTAGTAATCTGAATGATTATATACACACACAGAAAACAGTACACAGACAAATATATTTTATTCCGATCACTGAGAATCAAACATTATGTTTATGGTACAATCTAGACCATGATTATACATTAATTGGGATCCGAGGAAAAATAAGATAAAAATATATATGAAGTATACATGTGTAGGACTGGGATGTTATGGAGGTGTGTGAGCTGCAACAGCACCCTTTTCATGGATCAGAGGAACGGTGCTACTTTGTAGCTCTCATTAAAACCAGCTGGGAAAAGTGTGTCCAGTTCAAAGATCCAATACATCTGTCGTTTCAATAGCAAGTTAAAGAGGTCTCCTACCCTTGTTCCCAGGGTTACTAGTTCAGTGCCTTTAAATGTCAGTTCGTCTGGGTCCGAGTTATGATGTGTTATAAAATGCAGTGGCGTAAGTTCGTCACAATTGCCCAGAGGCAAGTTCATAACAGTTGCCCCCCCCTATATTTAGATGTATGTATGTGTGCATATATGTAAGTGTGTGTGTGTATGGAGCGTTCTGAATTTTTTTAATATACTGTATATATACATTTCTTTGTCTTTTATTTTAAATCACACATTTCTTAGTGGTCATACCCAGGATTAGAACCCACTGACAGCAGACACTTTACTGATGGAGCTATTTGCTCCAGTACAGGTAGCATGAGAATTGTAACTATATGAAGTTATGTGTAATTGTCAGAGAAGTAACTTCATATAGTGAAAAGATAGCAGCAGCCATCAATTAACTTACTTCAATGGTGTCACAGAATGGGGGGAGAAGAGCCCCCCTTCAGAGCAAGAGCCCGGTGGCAGATGACTCCATTGCCTCCCAGAGTTCTGCCTCTGATAAAATGTTTGTAGACTGCATGTGTAAATACTTGATGCTTGATATTCTGGACATGTTCTTGAATTCTGAGCTTGACTGGTCTTTTGGTTTTGCCTACATATTTCAGTTTGCAGGGGCATTCCAGCACATAAATTACTCAGGTTGTATTGCAATGACTGAATTGCTTTATTTTATATTCTTTACCTGCTTTTGTATTATTATTATTTTTTTCCCCGGATGTAAATAGCGGCAAATGTTGCACTGTCCGCATTTATAACAACCTGTGCATTTGGGCACAGTTGTTTTCTGTTTTTTATCTTGGAAAATGTTTGGTGGCAGAATGTCTGAGAATTTTTGATTTTCTAAAAATAGGATTTTGGTTACCTACCGGTAAATCCTTTTCTCGTAGTCCGTAGGGGATGCTGGGGTCCACATTAGTACCATGGGAGTATAGACGGGTCCACCAGGAGCCATTGGCACTTTAAGAGATTGAGAGTGTGGTCTGGCTCCTCCCTCTATGCCCCTCCTACCAGACTCAGTCTAGAAACTGTGACCGAGGAGACGGACATCTTCGAGAGAAGGATTTAAAACAGATAGTGGCGAGATTCATACATACAAGGCACATCAAGCTAACTTAGCTTGAAAACTCAGCAACCGCTGAAACATTACTTACCAAGTAACAATGCAGTAGTCAACTAAAACGAAGTTGTACTGAACCAAATAACAATAGCAGGAAAACGAAGTGCTGGGCGGGCGCTCAACATCCTCTGACTACGCGAAAAGGATTTACCGGTAGGTAACCAAAATCCTATTTTCTCTTACGTCCTAGAGGATGCTGGAGTCCACATTAGTACCATGGGGATGTACCAAAGCTCCCAGAATGGGAGGGAGAGCGCGGAGGCTCCTGCAGAACTGATTGACTGAACTTCAGATCATCAGAGGCCAAAGTATCGAACTTGTAGAACTTTGCAAACGTGTTCGACCCAGACCAAGTTGCAGCTCGGCAAAGTTGTAAAGCCGAGACACCCCGGGCAGCCGCCCAGGAAGACCCCACCTTACGAGTAGAGTGGGCCTTGACAGTCGTAGGACACGGCAATCCTGCTGTAGAATACGCATGCTGGATAGTGAACCTGATCCAGCGAGAGATCGTCTGCTTAGAAGCAGGACACCCAATTTTCTTGGGATCATACAGGACAAACAGAGTCCGATTTTCTGTGACGAGCAGTCCTCTTCTCATAGATTTTCAGAGCCCTTACAGCATCCAAGTACTTTGATGAAATTGAGGAGTCAGTAGCCACTGGCACCACAATAGGTTGGTTGATATAAAATGCCGACACAACCTTCGGAAAGAAACTGCTGACGTGTCCGGAGCTCAGCTCTATCTTTGTGGAAGATCAAGTATGGGCTTTTACAGGACAAAGCCCCCAACTCCGACACACGGCTAGCAGAAGCTAATGCCAACATGACAGCCTTCCATGTAAGAAATTTGACCTCAACCGCCTGTAGAGGCTCGAACCAGTCTGAATGGAGGAACTGCAACACCACGTTAAGGTCCCAAGGCGCCGTCGCAGTACAAAGGGAGGTTGGATGTGCAGAACTCCCTTCAAAAAGGTCTGAACCTCAGGGAGGGCAGCCAATTGTTTCTGGAAGAAAATGGATAGGGCCGAAATCTGGACCTTCACAGATCCCAACCTCAGGCCCATATCCACATTGGCTTGTAGGAAGAGGAGAAAGCATCCCAGCTGAAACTCCACCGCAGGAAATTTCTTGAACTCACACCAAGATACATATTTTTTCCAAATTCGATGGTAATGTTTAGACGTTACTCCTTTCCTAGCCTGTATCAGGGTAGGAATAACCTTGTTCGGAATGCCCTTTTGAGCTAGTATCAGGTGCTCAACCTCCATGCCGTAAAACGTAGCTGCGGTAAGTCTTGATAGGCGAACGGCCCCTGCTGCAGCAGGTCCTCCCGAAGAGGAAGAGGCCTCGGCTCTTCTTGCAGTAGATCCGCGTACCAAGACCTCGAGGCCAGTCTGGAGCAAAGAGGATCGCTTGAACCCTTGTTCTCCTTATGAGCTTTAGAACTCTTGGGATGAGTGGAAGTGGAGGAAACACATACACCGACTAGAACACCCACGGAGTCACTAGTGTGTCCACCGCCATTGCTTGCGGGTCCCTCGACCTGGAACAATACCGCTTCTTGTTGAGACGAGAGGCCATCATGTCAATCTGGGGTACGCCCCAAAGATCTGTTACCTCCTTGAACACCTACGGATGGAGACCCCACTCCCCTGGATAGAGATCGTGTCTGCTGACTAAGTCCGCTTCCCAGTTGTCTACTCCCGGAATGAAGATTGCTGACAGCGCCAACGTGTGTTTTTCTGCCCAGAGGATGATTCTTGTTACCTCTGACATTGCAGCACTGCTCTTCGTTCCGCCCTGTCGTTTTATGTAAGCCACTGTTGTCACATTGTCCGACTGCACTTGAACGGCCCAATTTCTCAGAAGATGGGCCGCTTGAAGAAGACCGTTGTAGACGGCTCTCAGTTCCAGAATGTTTATCGGCAGGCCGGCTTCCAGACTTGACCACCTTCCTTGGAAGGTTTCCCCTTGAGTGACTGTGCCCCAGCCCCGGAGACTTGCATCCATGGTTAGAAGGATGCAATCTTGAATCCCGAACTTGTGGCCTACAGAAGGTGAGGCAGTTGCAGCCACCAGAGGAGTGAAATCCTGGCCTTTGGTGACCGACGTATTCTCTGGTGCATGTGTAGATGGGATCCCGACCACTTGTCCATGAGATCCAGTTGGAAGGACCGAGCATGAAACCTCCCGTACTGCAGGGCCTCGTAAGAGGCCATCTTTCCCAGAAGGTGAATGCACTGATGAACTGACACCCGGGTTGGCTTCAGGACATCCCGGACCATTGTTTGTATCACCAACACCCTCTGCACTTCCGTGTCGAGGATCATTCCCAGAAAGTACAACCTCCTGGTTGGTTCCAAATGTGATTTTGGAAGATTCAGGATCCAGCCATGTTCCCTGAGAAGCTGGGTCGTGAGAGCTATGGACCGTAACAGTTTCTCCTTGGATGATGCTTTTATCAGCAGATTGTCCAGATATGGAATTATGTTCACCCCCTGTCTGCAGAGGAGAATCATAATTTCCGCCATAACCTTGGTGAATACCCTCGGTGCTGTGGAGAGGCTGAATGGCAGGGCCTGGAACTGAAAATGACAGTCCAACAGTGCGAATCGAAGATAAGCTTGATGCGGCAGCCAAATCAGAATGTGGAGGTACGCATCCTTGATATCCAGGGATACCAGGAATTCCCCCTCCTCCAGACCGCATATCACTGCCCTTAGAGACTCCATTTTGAACTTGAACTCCCTCAGAAAATAGGATTTTAATACCTACCGGTAAATCCTTTTCTCTTAGTCCGTAGAGGATGCTGGGGATGCTTCAAGAACCATGGGGTATAGACGGGATCCGCAGGAGACATGGGCACACTATAAGACTTTGAATGGGTGTGAACTGGCTCCTCCCTCTATGCCCCTCCTCCATACTCCAGTTATAGGAACTGTGCCCAGGGAGATGGACATTTCGAGGAAAAGGATTTATTTAATGTTTTTTGTTTTCAAAACTAAGGTGAGATACATACCAGCTCACACCTCAAACACGCCGTACAACATGGCATTCAACAACAACGCATGCAACGGCATGACCAACATCAGTCACAGACTGACTGAACTTAACTCAACATGAGCGGAATCATAACAAAACTGCAGATACAGCCCGCACTGGGACGGGCGCCCAGCATCCTCTACGGACTAAGAGAAAAGGATTTACCGGTAGGTATTAAAATCCTATTTTCTCATACGTCCTAGAGGATGCTGGGGATGCTTCAAGAACCATGGGGTTTATACCAAAGCTCTAGAACGGGCGGTAGAGTGCAGATGACTCTACAGCACCGATTGACCAAACAAGAGGTCCTCCTCAGCCAGGGTATCAAACTTGTAGAACTTCGCGAAGGTGTTTGATCCCGACCAAGTAGCAGCTCGGCAAAGCTGTAATGCTGAGACCCCTCGGGCAGCCGCCCAGGATGAGCCCACCTTTCTGGTAGAATGGGCTTTCACAGATTTCGGTCACGGCAATCCTGCCGTAGAATGAGCCTGCTGAATCGTATTACAGATCCAGCGCGCAATAGTCTGATTAGAAGCAGGAGCCCCAATATTGTTGGGAGCCCACAGGACAAACAGAGCCTCTGTTTTCCTAATCTTAGCCGTTCTGGCGACATAGATTTTCAGAGCTCTGACCACATCGAGAGACTTCGATTCCGCCAAGGCGTCAGTAGCCACTGGCACCACAATAGGCTGGTTCACGTGAAATGATGAAACCACTTTTGGCAGAAATTGCTGACGAGTTCTCAACTCCGCTCTATCAGCATGGAAGATTAAATAGGGGCTTTTGTGAGACAAAGCCGCCAACTCAGACACCCGCCTTGCGGATGCCAAGGCCAACAACATGACTACTTTCCAAGTAAGGAATTTTAACGCAACCTTACGCAAAGGTTCAAACCAATGAGATTGCAGGAACTGCAATAACACATTAAGATCCCACGGTGCCACAGGAGGCACAAATGGAGGTTGGATGTGCAGCACGCCCTTCACGAAGGTCTAAACTTCTGGAAGGGAGGCCAATTCTTTCTGAAAAAAGATTGACAAGGCCGAAATCTGTACTTTAATAGAGCCTAACTTTAGGCCCGCATCCACACCTGCTTGCAAAAAATGGAGCAAACGCCCCAGTTGAAATTCTTCCGTAGAAGCCTTCTTGGATTCACACCAAGACACATATTTCCTCCAAATACGGTGGTAATGCTTTGCCGTTACTTCTTTTCTAGCCTGAAGAAGAGTGGGAATGACTTCACTGGGAATACCCTTCCGGGCTAGAATTTGGCGTTCAACCGCCATGCCGTCAAACGCAGCCGTGGTAAGTCTTGATACACGCACGGCCCCTGTTGTAACAGGTCCTCCTGAAGAGGAAGAGGCCAGGGATCTTCTATGAGCAACTCCTGAAGATCTGGATACCAGGTCCTTTTTGGCCAATCCGGAACAATAAGAATCGCCTGAACCCTTGTTCTTCTTATAATCTTTATCACCTTTGGAATGAGTGGAAGCGGAGGGAACACATATACCGACGGAAACACCCACGGTATCACTAGGGCGTCCACCGCTATCGCTTGAGGGTCCCTTGACCTGGAACAATATCTCTGAAGTTTCTTGTTGAGGCGGGACGCCATCATGTCTATTTGAGGAATTCCCCAATGACTTGTCACTTCTGCAAAGACCTCTTGATGAAGATCCCACTCTCCTGGATGGAGATCGTGTCTGCTGAGGAAGTCTGCTTCCCAGTTGTCCACTCCTGGAATAAAGACCGCTGCCAGAGCACTGGCATGTCTTTCCGCCCAGCGAAGAATCTTCGTGGCCTCGGCCATCGCCGCTGTGCTCTTTGTTCCGCCTTGGCGGTTTATGTACGCCACTGCTGTCACATTGTCTGACTGAATCAAGACCGGCAGACCTCGAAGATGTTCTGCTTGCAGTATGCCGTTGTGGATGGCTCTTAATTCCAGAATGTTTATGTGTAGACAAACTTCCTAGCTTGACCACTTTCCCTGAAAGTTTCTTCCCTATGTGACTGCTCCCCAGCCTCGGAGGCTTGCATCCGTGGTCACCAGGATCCAATCCCGAACCTGCGTCCCTCCAGAAGGTGAGAACTGTGCAGCCACCACAGAAGGGAAATTCTGGTCCTGGGAGATAGAATTATTTTCCGGTGCATGTCCAGGTGAGACCCGGACCACTGGTCCAGCAGGTTCCACTGAAACACCCTGGCATGGAACCTGCCATACGGAATGGCCTCGTAGGCCGCCACCATCTTACCCAGCAACCGAGTGCAGTGAAGAACTGACACCTTTGCCGGTTTCAGAATCTGTTTTACCATGTTCTGTATTTCCAGAGCTTTTTCCACTGGGAGAAAAACTCTCTGCAATTCTGTATCCAGAATCATACCCAGGAACGACAGCCGTGTCGTCGGAACCAACTGTGATTTTGGCAAGTTTAGGAGCCAACCATGTTGTTGCAGAATCGTCAGTGAAAGGGCAACATTTTTCAGCAATTGCTCATTGAATCTCGCTTTTATGAGGAGATTGTCCAAGTACGGGATAATTGTGATTCCTTGCTTGCGCAGGAGAACCATCATTTCCGCCATTACTTTGGTGAAAATCCTCGGAGCCGTGGACAGACCAAACGGCAACGTCTGAAATTGGTAATGACAATCCTGAACAGCAAACCTCAGGTAAGCCTGATGTGGAGGATATATGGGGACGTGTAAGTAGGCATCCTTTATGTCGACCGACGCTATAAAATCCCCCTCCTCCAGACTGGAGATCACTGCTCGGAGAGATTCCATCTTGAATTTTAATTTTTTTAGAAAGAAATGGAGGGATTTTAGGTTCAAATCGGTCTGACTAAGCCATCCTGCTTCGGGACCACGTACAGGCTCGAATAAAAGCCTTCCCCCTGTTGTGACGGGGGTACCGTGACAATTACTTGATTTTGACACAACTTTAGTATCGCAGCGCATACTACTGCCCTTTCTAGAAGAGAAGCTGGCAAGGACGATTTGAAAAATCGGTGAGGGGGCACGTCTTGAAACTCTAATCTGTACCCTTGGGTTACTATCTCTAATATCCAAGGATCCAGGTCCGAGTGCACCCAGACCTGACTGAAAAGTTTGAGATGTGCCCCCACCAGTGCGGACTCCCGCAGAGGAGCCCCAGCGTCATGCGGTGGATTTGGTAGAAGCCGGAGAGGACTTCTGCTCTTGGGAACTTGCCACAGCCTGTGACCTTTTTCACCTTCCTCTTCCTCTCGCAGCAAGGAAGGAGGACCCTCGTCCTTTTTTTTATTTAATGAGGCCGAAAGGACTGCATCTGATACTGGGGCGTTTTCTTCTGTTGTGCAGGAACATAAGGTAAAAATGATGACTTACCCGCGGTAGCCGTAGACACCAGGTCAGTGAGGCCGTCACCAAACAGGACACTACCGTTAAACGGTAACGACTCCATCGCCTTCTTAGAGTCAGCATCAGCATTCCATTGATGAATCCACAATGCTCTCCTTGCTGAGACTGCCATGGCATTGGCCCTTGATCCCAAAAGGCCAATATCCCTTACAGCTTCTTTTAAATATGCTGCAGCATCCCTGATATGACCCAGAGTCAAAAGCACGCTATCCCTGTCTAGGGTATCTATCTTAGATGACAAGTTATCTGCCCACTTTTCAATAGCGCTACTCACCCATGTGACATAAATGGATTTTAGTGTATTTTCCTGCTTACGATCCGCAGGATCCTTTAGGGCTGCCATGTCAGGAGACAGAAGCGCCACCTTTTTGGATAGACGCAATAAAGCTTTGTCTACCGTGGGGGTTGACTCCCACTTTTCCCTGTCCCCAGTGGGAAACGGATATGCCACTGGAATTCTTTTGGGAACCTGTATCTTCTTGTCAGGATTTTCCCAAGCCTTTTCAAAAAGAGCGTTCAGTTCATGAGAGGGAGGAAACGTTACCAGGTTTCTTTCCTTTATACATACAGACCCTAGTATTAGGAACAGCAGGGTCCTCTGTTATATGCAACACTTCTTTTATTGCCACAATCATGTACTGAATGCTCTTAGCCAGTTTAGGATTCAATCTGGCATCACTATAGTCGACACTGGAATCAGAGTCCGTGTCGGTATCCGTATCTGCTATCTGGGTAAATGCGCGTTTCTGTGACCCCGAAGGGATCTGAGCTGTGACAATGCATACTCCATGGACTTCCTCCATGTCTGGCTCTTAGACTCAGATTTATCAAATCTCTTAGTCAACCGAGCCACATTTGCATTCAAAACACTCAACATATTTACCCAATCATCCGTCGGCGGTGCCGACACGGTCACTCTCACAGTCTTTTCTGTCCCCACTCCAGCCTCCTCCTGGGAAGAGCACTTAGCCTCAGACATGTCGACACACACGTACCGACACCCACAACCACACTGGAGCTATAGGAGACAGACCCACAACAAAGCCTGTTAGAGAAACACAGAGGGAGTTTTGCCAGCTCACAACCCAGTGCCTATCCCGGTACCGAAGCGAGTAAAAGACTGCCCAGACCTGTTAGCGCTTTTATATTTAAATAATTAGCACCAAATCTCTTGTGCCCCCCCCCCCCTCCCGTTTTGCACCCTGTTACTTGTACAGTAGTGTGGGAGGCCAGGTTCAGCGTCTCTGCAGCTTCTGTGAAGAGAAAATGGTGCTAGTCAGAACTGTGAGGGCTAAGCCACGCCCCCTTAATGGCGCGCTTTAGTCCCGCTTAAGTTACATATTTATACTGGCGGGGGTCCGTAATTAGTGCCTAGGCACTGTTTACAAATCTGCCAGTGCTATTTGAGGGTCATATGCTGCCCAGGGCGTCCCCCCTGTGCCCTGCAGTGCCGAACTTATCTGGGAGAATGGCGCGCTGCGCGGTACCTCAAAAGCCGTCTTCTGCCGTCACTGAAGTCTTCTGATCTTCCTTTACTCACCCGGCTTCTGTCTTCTGGCTCTGCGAGGGGGGTGACGGCGCGGCTCCGGGAACGAGCAGCTAGGCGTACCAAGTGATCGAACCCTCTGGAGCTAATGGTGTACAGTAGCCTAAGAAGCAGAGCCTTTGAACTCGGAGAAGTAGGTCTGCTTCTCTCCCCTCAGTCACACAATGCAAGGAGCCTGTTGTCAGCAGGTCTCCCTGAAAATAATAAACCTAAGTCTTTTTCTGAGAAACTCTGGAGAGCTCCTCAGTGTGCATCCAGTCTCACTGGGCACAGAATCTAACTGGAGTCTGGAGGAGGGGCATAGAGGGAGGAGCCCGTTCACACCCATTCAAAGTCTTATAGTGTGCCCATGTCTCCTGCGGATCCCGTCTATACCCCACGGTTCTTGAAGCATCCTCTAGGACGTATGAGAAAGGGGTTTAGTGATTTTAAGTTCAGAATGGGCCTGACCGAACCATCCGGTTTCGGTACCACGAAAAGGTTCGAATAGTAACCTTTGTTTTGCATATTAGGTGGTACTGGCACAATGACCTGTGCCTCCACCAACTTCTGGATGGCTTCTTGCAGGACAGTCCTGTCCGCCAGCAGAGCTGGCAAGCCTGATTTGAAAAATCGGTGAGGGAGAATTTGAAAATCCAGCCTGTACCCCGAGACACAATATCTTGCACCCAGGGGTCCAGGCTGGATGACACCCAGACGTGACTGAAATGCCTGAGTCTCGTTCCCACCGGCCCCACCTCCGGGGCTTGCAGTTCACCATCATGCGAAGGACTTTGGTGTACCTGAAACAGGTTTCTGTTCCTGGGATCAAGTTGCGCTCAACGATCAGAAATTACAAACATTTATTCAATAAAAAATGTTGACAACAATTCTCCCGGGAGTATAATAAAACAATTCAATAAAACATTAAATCTGCTGAATACAATACTCCTGTATCTTAATAATTAGTTAATGGGGACTTTCTGTCAGAAAATACCCAATGATGTAAAGTACAAAACCTCAAAAGTGTGATTAGAAAGGAGGTTAAAACAGTAATACGAGACTGTAGAAGTGGACTACAGGTCTGTATGCAGGAGTGTAACTCACTTGATCCATGGAAAAAAGTCCCAAAGAATCCTGGGTCTGTGGTAACACGTATCAGTTCCAATGATCCTAGAATGGTATGGGACCTTGGATGGGTTAATGGGACAATGATGGTAAGCAGAAGAGCTATATAAATGGACCCAAAACCGCTGTCGGAATGATGGCAGAGAGAGCCCGGAGTGGTCTTATTATAGTCAGCCGCTGAACCCCTGTGCGGGGAAGGGAGAGCAGGGTCCGCACTAGCCGCCGGGCTGAGATGGAATACAGACGTACGCAATGCTGGCAATTGGCTGTAATGTCCAGGCGGCGGGATGTTACCTGTGCGGCCTAATGTGAATGTGCTCTCACCAGATGCAGTATGTCGGGTCTCCCACGGGCAGCTCAGGTGGAGCCTCTCTGCAAATCACCTGTGTGGAGGCGAGATGGTGATGGAGCCACAGTAAGGTTGCGCTGGTTGTATGCTGCGGCCAGCCATACTGTGGACAGCGGTGTGGTCACTGCGCTTCTGCACAAGGCTCCGGCTGAACCTTGCTGGGGTGCACCACCGGCGGAATAAGGTGACACCGGTGCCTGGACGTGAGCTGGGCGGTGGACAGCCGAAATGACAGCGCTCGTGATGCGGCTGATCTCCTGTAATAGCTCCAACTGAGCTCACTTCAGATGATATACAGGAGTGTGCAGGAATATTGAGGGAGAATAACCTGTATCCTTAACGCGTTTCAACGTCAGCAAGGCGTCTTTTTCCAAAAGGCAGGTATGACAGGAACTGGGAGTGTCAGATAGTTATACCCGCTACACAGGTGATACTGATTATAGATAATTACATCAGAACCATAGCCATAATGTGAAGCATTCAATGAGACTAATTTCATGCTATTTCTAAAAAAGAGGCTTTTCCCTATATAGCAGATATCATAAATAAAACATAAAAAAATACATAGAGCAAACACGTATGCATACATACATGTATATATACATGCATCTCTAACAGTACAAGGTTTTTTTAATTAATTTATTATTATTTCCTTTTTTATTATTTATATCAGAATAACAATAAGTGCATCATATGATAATATCCAGAAAAAGTATATATAGAACATGAGACTGGGAATATATGGTTTCTATCTAACTACTGTGATATTTATAATCTATCTTCATAGAGAAATTCTTGTTTAGGAATAGACTTATATAGACTTATATTTAATTCAGAGTATTAACCCATTCTAGTTTACTATTTCACTTCCTAAATAATATAACAAAAAAAGAATACTATGATGTTATCCCTAAGAAAAAAAGTGAGGGGGGGTACACGAAGACGTGTACCATATCTAGAGGACTAAGTCCAAGATATCCAATGTACATGGGGAAATGACAAAATGAAATACATAAATGAAACCAACACAGAAAGAACCTGGTCCTCTATGGTCGCTATATCGACGACTTATTTTTTGTTTGGAAGGGGGATTCTTTATCTGTCACTGAGTTAGTTAGTTATATCAATAATAACGCTTATGGTTTAACTTTCACTTGCACTCACCACCCCTCACAGATTAATTTTTTGGATGTCACGGTGGAGGTGGTAGAGGATACTGTTACGGTGTCTCCATTTAAGAAGCCAGTAGATGTATGCAATTATATACCCTATTCTAGTAATCATACCAAGAGTTGGCTCAGGAATGTACCTAAGAGCCAAGTACACAGAATTAGAAGAAATCTGATATAAAATATCAAGTACAGGTAACGGATTTGGTAGAAACCTTCAAAAATTGCGAATATCCACAAAGAGTACTTGATGAAACTTTGGTATATGCTTCAAAGTTAGACAGAATAGATACCCTTTTTTCTAAAAAGAGCAAACCCTCCACAGAGATAGAGACACAAAGCTATGCTCATATTGATGATAATACGGATAATACAGATATCATACATAGTAATTCAATCAAGAAAGATACGAAGGATAATGACAACTCTAAAAAATAGGATTTTGATAACCTACCGGTAAATCCTTTTCTCCTAGTCCGTAGAGGATGCTGGGGACGACATCAAGACCATGGAGTATAGACGGGATCCGCAGGAGACATGGGCACTCTAAAGACTTTTCATTGGGTGTGAACTGGCTCCTCCCTCTATGCTCCTCCTCCAGACCTCAGTTGTAGGAACTGTGCCCAGGGAGACTAACATTTCGAGTAAAGGAATTACTTAACTAGTGGTGAGATATCTACCAACTCACAACCTCAACCATGCCGCACACATGGCATTCAACATAACACACACCAACAGGCATGAACCAATTGCAGCAACATGCTGAAACCAAGATAACACAACTTGTGTAACTCTAATAACTAAACTGCAGGTAAAGTACGCACTGGGACAGGCGCCCAGCATCCTCTACGGACTAGGAGAAAAGGATTTACCAGTAGGTTATCAAAATCCTATTTTTTCATACGTCCTAGAGGATCCTGGGGACGACATCAAGACCATGGGGTCTATACCAAAGCTCCAGTACGGGCGGGAGAGTGCGGATGACCCTGCAGCACCAATTGACCAAACTTGAGGTCCTCATCGGCCAAGGTGTCAAACTTGTAGAACTTAGCAAATGTGTTTGACCCTGACCAAGTAGCTGCTCGGCAAAGTTGTAATGCCGAGACCCCCCGGGCAGCCGCCCAGGATGAGCCCAGCTTCCTAGTGGAGTGGGCCTTTACCGACGTCTGTAATGGCAATCCAGCCGTAGTATGAGCTTGCGGAATCATATTTCTAATCCAACGTGCAATAGTCTGCTTGGAAGCAGGTCAACCAATCTTGTGGTGATCATACAGGACAAATAGAGTCTCTGTTTTCCGTATACGAGCCGTTCTAGCTACATAGATTTTCAAAGCTCTAACCACATCTAGAGATTTTGAATCAGTGAATGTGTCAGTAACTACTGGCACTACAATAGGTTGGTTTATGTGGAAAGATGAAACCACCTTCGGAAGAAAATGTTGACGAGTCCTCAACTCTGCCCTATCTTCATGGAAGATCAGGTAAGGGCGCTTGTGAGACAAGACCCCCAATTCAGACACCCCCCTTGTGGATGCCAAAGCCAAAAGCATCACCACTTTCCAAGTGAGAAATTTCAACTCTATCTTTTGTAGAGGCTCAAACCAATCCGATTGAAGGAACTGCAATACCACGTTAAGGTCCCATGGTGCCACTGGAGGCACAAATGGAGGCTGGATGTGCAGAACCCCTTTCACAAAGGTCTGAACCTCTGGAAGAGAGGCCAACTGTTTCTGGAAGAACACTGACAAGGCAGAAATCTGGACCTTGATTGATGCCAATCGGAGGCCCGCCTCCACACCATCCTGCAAAAAATGGAGAAAACGTCCTAAATGAAACTCTTCCGTAGGAGCTTTCTTGGATTCACACCAAGATACATATTTTCTCCAAATACAGTGGTAATGTTTCGACGTTACTCCCTTTCTGGCCTGAATAAGGGTGGGGATGACCTCCTCGGGAATACCCTTCCGGGCTAGGATACGGCGCTCAACAGCCATGCCGTCAAACGTAGCCGCGGAAAGTCTTGGTACACACACGGCCCCTGCTGCAGCAGGTCCTCTCGAGGAGGAAGAGGCCGAGGATCTCCTATGAGTAACTGCTGAAGATCTGGGTACCAAGCCCTCCTTGGCCAGTCTGGGGCAAAGAAGATTGCTCGAACCCTTGTTTTTCTTATGATCCTGAGTACTTTTGGGATCAGCGGAAGTGGAGGGAAGACATACACTGACGGAAACACCCACTGGGTCACCAGTGCATCCACTGCTACTGCTTGAGGGTCTCTCGACCTGGTACAGTATCTCTGAAGCTTCTTGTTGAGACGAGACGCCATCATGTCTATTTGAGGAACTCCCCAAAGAGTTGTCACCTCTGCGAAGACTTCTTGGTGGAGGCCCCACTCTCCTGGATGGAGATCGTGTCTGCTGAGGAAGTCTGCTTCCCAGTTGTCTACTTCCGGAATGAATATTGCAGACAGAGCTTGTAGATGTTTTTCTGCCCAGCGGAGGATTTTTGTCGCCTCTGCCATTGCCTCTCTGCTTTTCGTTCCGCCCTGCCTATTTATGTATGCGACTGCTGTTACATTGTCCGCCTGGATCTGCACGGGACGGTCTTGAAGAAGATGTACCACTTGTTGAAGGCCGTTGTAAATGGCTCTTAGCTCCAGAACGTTTATGTGAAGGTAGGCTTCCTGTTGTGACCAACGTCCCTGGAAGTTTTCTCCCTGAGAGACTGCTCCCCAGCCTCGGAGACTTGCATCCGTGGTTTCCAGGCCCCAGTCCTGCATCCCGAACCTGCCTCCCTCTAGTAGGTGATAGCTGTGTAACCACCACAGGAACAAAATCCTGGTTTTTGACGACAGGATTATCTTTCTGTGCATGTGTAGGTGTGACCCCGACCACTTGTCCAACAGGTCCCACTGGAATACTCTGGCATGGAACCTGCCAAACGGTATGGCCTCATAGGCCGCCACCATCTTCCCCAACAACCAAATGCACTGATGGATCGACACACTTGATGGTTTTAATATCTGTTTTACCATTTTCTGGATTTCCAGAGCCTTTTCCAGCGGAAGAAATACTCTCTGAATTTCTGTGTCTAGAATCATCCCGAGGAAAGACAACCTTGTCGTCGGTTCGAACTGTGACTTTGGGTAATTTATGATCCACCCGTGTTGTTGGAGTATTGACAGAGAGAGTGATATGTTTTGTAACAACTGCTCCCTGGATCTCACCTTTATCAGGAGGTCGTCCAGATAATGAATTATATTGACTCCTTTCTGACGGAGAACAATCATCTCCGCCATCACCTTGGTGAATACCCTCGGCGCCGTGGAGAGACCGAAAGGTAACGTCTGGAATTGGTAATGGCAATCCTGAACCGCGAATCTCAGACAAACTTGGTGAGGAGGATAAATGGGAACATGCAGGTAAGCATCCTTTATGTCCACCGACACCAAGTAATCCCCCTCCTCTAGACTGGTAATCACTGCCCGAAGTGATTCCATCTTGAACTTGAACCTTTTTAGGTAACCATTCAGATCCTTTAGATTTAGTATTGGTCTGACCGAGCCGTCCGGCTTCGGAACCACAAAGAGGCTTCAATAAAAACCCCTCCCTTGTTGTGACAACGGTACTAGGACTATGACCTGGTCTTGACATACTTTTTGGATTGCCGCTGTTACTGCTTCTCTTTCTGACGGAGAAACTGGCAAGGTCGATTTGAAAAATCGGCATGGGGGAACGTCTTGAAACTCCAGCTTGTACCCCTGGGATACTATTTGCAACACCCAGGGATCCAGGCCAGACAGAATTCAATCCTGGCTAAAGAGTCTGAAACGTGCCCCCACCCGAACAGCCTCCCGCAAGGGAGCTCCAGCGTCATGCTGGGGATTTGGCAGAAGTAGGGGTAGACTTCTACTCTTGGGAACCTGGAGCCGCTGTGGGCTTCTTTCCCCTTCCCCTACCTGCAAAGAAGGGGGAACCACTCGTCTTTTTGTATTTATTGGGCCGAAAGGACTGCATTTGCGGGTGATAGGTCTTTTTTGCCGGTGCACGTGCAGAGGGCAAAAATGTCGACTTACCTGTGGTAGCCGCCGAGACTAACGCATCCAGGCCATCGCCAAATAAGGCCTCACCTTTATATGGGAGAGCCTCCATGTTTCTTTTGGAATCTGCATCCGCATTCCACTGGCGAATCCACAACGCCCGCCTAGCCGAAACTGCCATGGTAGCGGCCTGTGAACTCAAGAGTCCAATATCCTTCATTACTTCCAGCATGTAGGCGGCAGCGTCCTTGATATTCCCTACCTTAAGGAGTATCTCATCTTTATCAATCGTGTCAATTTCTGATGACACGCTTTCTGACCATTTTTCAATAGCGCGACTCACCCATGCGCAGGCAATAGTGAGCCTAATCAGTGTACCATTGGTAACATAAATGGATTTCAATGTCGTTTCCATTTTGCGGTCTGCCGGCTCTTTAAGAGAAGCCGTGCCAGGAGCAGGGAGAATTACCTTCTTTGTCAACCTGGAAAGTGCACTGTCTAACACAGGGGGTGACTCCCACTCTTTCCTGTCCTCAGCCGGGAAAGGGTAAGCTATGTGAATCCTTTTGGGAATACGAAATCTTTTATCAGGATTCACCCACATCCCTTCAAACAGAGCATTTAGTTCGTGTGAACGGGGGGGGGGGGGGGGGGGGGGGGGGGGGACGACGTGACTTTGGACTTCTTTTCCTTACATAAATACGCCTTCTCCTGAGGTACAGGAGTGGTTTCTGTAACCTCCAACACGTCCCTTATAGCCACAATCATATATTGTATATTTTTTGCCAATTTATGATCTATCTCTCTGGATTCACTATCGTCGACACAAGAGTCAGAATCCGTGTCGGTATCAGTGTTTACAATATTTGCAAATGGTCTCTTATGTGACCCAGAGGGGCCGCCCGCATAAGGAATAACAGCATCCTGAAAAACCACATCTTCCACATATTTTCTCCAGCATGCAGCCTTAGATTCAGACTTATCTAATCTACGGTTAATCAGATCCATACTGTCACGTATCTCTTTCACTCATGCAGGCTCTTGGTGTGCTAGTAGCGCCACCACATTACAACTCTGTGTCCCTAAAATGGCTTCCTCCGGGGAGGAACTCCCTGCCTCAGACATGCCTGGTGCTTGGTGGATGTGGTTTTCCCTCTAGCGCTAATAGTTGCTGTGTATTTCTTTCAGACATGCCTCACACGTGTACAGAACACCAACAGACACACTGGGACTTATTTTGGGGACAGACCCACAGTAAAATCTGTCAGAGGGACACAGGATAGGAGCAGCCAGTTCACAATCCGAGCGCCAGTATTTCCTGTGAACACAATATGTCCACAGCCTAACAGCGCTTTTTAAATAGTAATATACACTATCAAATGCACCACAATCGCTTTGTGCCCTCCCCTTAATAGCACCCTGTACTTGTCAGAAGTGGAGGAGAGGACCAGCGTGTTCTCTGCAGCCTGAGAGAAAATGGCGCTGAATAGTGTGCTGGCTGCCTGAGGAAGAAGTTCCGCCCCCGTAATGGCACGTCCTTACACTCATATAAACACTGTAATATTTATACTGGCGGGGGTAGGGCTGTGCCAGCGGCAACTTATGCCCCCTTTTAGCCAGTTTGAGGTATTTTTCTTGCTGCCCAGGGCGCTCCCCCCCCCGCGCCCTGCACCCTGTAGTGGGGTTCAGAATTACAGACCAGTGATCGTGTGCGGAATCTTGGCGTTGTCCTGGATGGTGGCTTGACACTTAAACATCAGATATCAGCCACAATCAAATCCTCATTCTTTCACCTGAGGAACATAGCCAGAATCAAGCACTTAATTCCCTCAGATGATATGCCAAAAGTCATACATGCATTTGTATCATCTCGTTTAGACTACTGTAATGCCCTCTACCTTGGTCTACCAGCAAAAGAATTGCAGCGCTTACAGCTGGTGCAAAACACAGCTGCCAGGCTATTAACCAACCAGCCCCGTTCTAGCCAAATAACACCCATCCTCTTCTCCCTTCACTGGCTGCCTGTACGATGGCGAATCATGTTCAAGATTGGCATACTGAGTTTCAAAGCATTACATGACCAAGGCCCAAGGTACCTGAAACAGCTTCTGACCCCATACTGCCCCACTCGATTACTGCGATCTGTAGATGAAGGACTTTTAGCAGTACCTAGAATCTACCGTAATTCATCTGGGGGTCGAGCTTTTAGTCATGCGGCTCCGACTCTATGGAACTCACTTCCCCGCACAGTGCGAGAGGCCCCAACTATAGA
This sequence comes from Pseudophryne corroboree, assembly GCF_028390025.1. Classification (NCBI taxonomy): domain Eukaryota; kingdom Metazoa; phylum Chordata; class Amphibia; order Anura; family Myobatrachidae; genus Pseudophryne; species Pseudophryne corroboree. The sequence goes on from NC_086449.1 coordinate 197,990,714, forward strand.
ATCCTTCAAAAGTAGACTCAAGACTTTTCTGTTTACTCAAGCATTTCCATAATGTCCCTTTTAGTATCTTCATGCTTCTGTATTTTATGAAAATGTACTTCATTATTTTCTGTACTATATTATGCTATGTATCTGTTAAGCGCCTTGGGTCCTATTGGAGAAAGAGCGCTATATAAATAAAATTATTATTAATTATTATTATTATATATGCTATATAGGGAAAAGCCTCTTTTTTAGAAATAGCATGAAATTAGTCTCATTGAATGCTTCACATTATGGCTATGGTTCTGATGTAATTATCTATAATCAGTATCACCTGTGTAGCAGGTATAACTATCTGACACTCCCAGTTCCTGTCATACCTGCCTTTTGGAAAAAGACGCCTTGCTGACGTTGAAACGCGTCAATATTCCTGCACACTCCTGTATATCATCTGAAGTGAGCTCAGTTGGAGCTATTACAGGAGATCAGCCACATCACGAGCGCTGTCATTTCGGCTGTCCACCGCCCAGCTCACGTCCAGGCACCGGTGTCACCTTATTCCGCCGGGGGTGCACCCCAGCAAGGTTCAGCCGGAGCCTTGTGCAGAAGCGCAGTGACCACACCGCTGTCCACAGTACGGCTGGCCGCAGCATACAACCAGCGCAACCTTACTGTGGCTCCATCACCATCTCGCCTCCACACAGGTGATTTGCAGAGAGGCTGCACCTGAGCTGCCCATGGGAGACCCGGCATACCGTATCTGGTGAGAGCACATTCACATTAGGCCGCACAGGTAACATCCCGCCGCCTGGGCATTACAGCCATTTGCCAGCATTGCGTACGTCTGTATTCCATCTCAGCCCGGCGGCTAGTGCGGACCCTGCTCTCCCTTCCTCGCACAGGGGTTCAGCGGCTGACTATAATAAGACCACTCCGGGCTCTCTCTGCCATCATTCCAACAGCGGTTTTGGGTCCATTTATATAGCTCTTCTGCTTACCATCATTGTCCCATTAACCCATCCAAGGTCCCATACCATTCTAGGATCATTGGAACGGATACGTGTTACCACAGACCCAGGATTCTTTGGGACTTTTTTCCATGGATCAAGTGAGTTACACTCTCCTGCATACAGACCTGTAGTCCACTTCTACAGTCTCATATTACTGTTTTAACCTCCTTTCTAATCACACTTTTGAGGTTTTGTACTTTACATCATTGGGTAGTTTCTGACAGAAAGTCCCCATTAACTAATTATTAAGATACAGGAGTATTGTATTCAGCAGATTTAATGTTTTATTGAATTGTTTTATTATACTCCCGGGAGAATTGATGTCAACATTTTTTAATTGAATAAACGTTTGTAATTTCTGATCGTTGAGCGCAACTTGGTTTTTGTTGTATATAGTGTATCCATTAGGGATTGGCATTCCCTTTCCAAGTTGCTGCTGACTATCGCATACACCACCACTCACCAAGCGCACAGCATATTTTTTTTGTTTCTGTTCCTGGGAACCTGCAGCCGCAGGTTTCTTGGACTTGGGCCGACCTCCCCGAAAGAAGATGTTGGACGGGTTGGCCTTTCTGGGCTTGGTAGACCGAAAGGGCTGTGATGTAGCTGAAGAAAAGGGTTTCTTCGGAGCAGGTGTAGCTGAGGGAAGAAAAGGTGACTTACCAGCTGTAACCGTGGAGATCCACGCATCTAACGCTTCCCCAAAGAGAGCCTGACCTGGGTAGGGTCTCCACACTTCTCCAGGATTCCGCTTCGGCAGACCACTGGCGCAACCACAGTCCTCAACGAGCTGATACAGACATGGAAGAAGTTTCCTCAGCCATGGAACCCAGGTCTTTCATGGATTCTACCAGAAATCCTGCCAAATCTTGAATGTTACGTAAAAACAATTCAATATCACATTTCTCCATAGTATCCAAGTCTTCAAGTAACGTGCCTGACCACTTTACTATAGCTTTGACAATCCAAGCACTGACAATAGTGGGACGTAGTACTGCCCCAGAAGCCGTGTACATGGATTTGAGCGTATTATAAATTTTACGATCAGCCGGCTCTTTCAAGACGGTAGATCCTGGAACAGGTAAAACCACCTTTTTTGAGAGTCTGGATACTGACGCATCAACAATAGGCGGATTTTCCCATTTTTTCCAATCCTCTACCGGGAAAGGAAATGCCATCTGGAATTTTTTATCCGGGTTTTCCCAAGCCTTTTCAAAAATAGCATTTAATTTCTTTGACGCAGGGAAGGTTATCGAGGCTTTCTTATTTTCAGTGAAGTAAGCCTCCTCAACCTGCTCAGGTGTTGTATCAGAAATATACAACACATCTCTAATAGCCTCTATCATCAACTACACCCCTTTAGCAAGAGATGCTGCCCCCCGCAACACGTCACCGTCACCGTCTGCAGTGTCAGAATCGGTATCCGTATCATCCTATATGATCTGTGCAAGAGCACGTTTATGTGAATATACAGCGGGGAGCCCTGAGGTACCAGAACTGGGCCAGACTGCCATAGAGTTCTGTAAAGCCTGAGTTGCAGATTCATTTTGTGCAACCCTATTTGAAAGCTGAGAAATCATAGATTTGATAGAGGATAACCACTCAGGCTCCCTTGCTGGTATCTGTGCTAAACCAGTGCAATCCTGATCACATGGAATGGGATCATCCTGAGAGGACATATCCTCTGCAGCATATGACACAGAGTCCCTGGACATTGCTTAATGGAGACACCACACACACACACACACACACACACACACACACACACACACACACACACACGGGAGGACAGAGTTTCACCCCCAAGAATGGCAAGGGACACAGAGATTGGAGCCAACCCACACACAGCGCTTTTAATGTAAAGGGAGACCCCTACTAGCGCTGACTGTGCACCTTAATAGGTTACACAGTCTTAATGCAGCCTCCCCCCCCACCTTCTACAACCCTCTGGTACCGTGAGAGAGAGCTGGAGTTGCTGTGGAGGGACTTGCTCTTCCTGGACAGCGCTGTGCAGGCAGGAAAATGGCGCTGAACGCTGCTGGGACCGTTCTGAGAAGCTCCGCCCCCAAAATGGCGCTGTCTTCCCGCTCTTCACAAGGATTATACTGGCCTAAGGTAAAATGCTGGCTGAGATCCACGGACCCCGACAGGCTTGCTGACCAGTGCAGGGTTCAGGCTCTGGCTCAGGGCGCCCCTCACAGCGCCACACTAAGTACCGCCGAGCCTCCGGAGCACAGTTAGTACTGCGCTCCTACCCTGTTGCCACCATCTTCACACCGGCCCCCGCTTGCTATGGGGGTCGGTGGCTCATTTGCCACTGACCTTCAGCTCTGTAAGGGGGTGGCGGCATGCTGCTGGGGTGAGCGATCCCCTGTGGTGGGGAACGATCTATCCCCTCAGGAGCTCAGTGTCCTGTCAGCGGAGATAGTGGCTCAGACCCCGCAGGGCGGACACTACTCCCCCCCCTTAGTCCCACAAATCAGAGAGGCTGTTGCCAGCAGCCTCCCTGCAAAATAATAAACACTAAAAAAAAACTTTACTAAAGAAGCTCTGTAGAGCTCCCCTGGCTGTGACCTGCTCCTCCGGGCACATTTTCTAAACTGAGTCTGGTAGGAGGGGCATAGAGGGAGGAGCCAGCCCACACTCTCAAACTCTTAAAGTGCCAATGGCTCCTGGTGGACCCGTCTATACCCCCATGGTACTAATGTGGACCCCAGCATCCTCTACGACGTAAGAAAAAATGTCTTAAGGGTTATTTGGTAGATAGTCTTTCAAAATAGGGTCCATCAGTAGTATGTCCCAATGATCTCTCAACGACTTCCTTATGATATTTTCATGTTTACTGTATGTTGTTATGAATTGTACTTTGTCCTAATTTTCTTTTTTATTCTTGCATTTTAATTTCTCTGACGTCCTAGTGGATGCTGGGAACTCCGTAAGGACCATGGGGAATAGACGGGCTCCGCAGGAGACTGGGCACTCTAAGAAAGAATTAGGACTACTGGTGTGCACTGGCTCCTCCCTCTATGCCCCTCCTCCAGACCTCAGTTAGAATCTGTGCCCGGCTCGAGCCGGTTTCACACTAGGGGCTCTCCTGAGCTTCTAGTAAAGAAAGTATTTATTAGGTTTTTTATTTTCAGTGAGATCTGCTGGCAACAGACTCACTGCTACGAGGGACTTAGGGGAGAGAAGCGAACCTACCTGCTTGCAGCTAGCTTGGGCTTCTAGGCTACTGGACACCATTAGCTCCAGAGGGATCGAACACAGGCCCAGCCTCGGTCGTCCGGTCCCGGAGCCGCGCCGCCGTCCCCCTTGAAGAGCCAGAAGCAAGAAGAACGTCCTGGAAATCGGCGGCTGAAGACTCCGGTCTTCATTAAGGTAGCGCACAGCACTGCAGCTGTGCGCCATTGCTCCCTATGCACACCACATACTCCAGTCACTGATGGGTGCAGGGTGCTGGTGGGGGGGGGGCGCCCTGGGCTGCAATTAGAGTACCTTACTTTGGCAAAAAAGCACATAATATAGTCTAATAAACTATATATGTGCAAAAATCCCCTGCCATAATATTAATATAAGAGCGGGAGAAGCCCGCCGAAAAAGGGGCGGGGCTATCTCCCTCAGCACACTGGCGCCATTTCCTCTTCACAGCTCCCCAGGCTCTCCCCTGCAGTTTCCAGGCTCAAAGGGTAAAAAAAGAGAGGGGGGGCACTAAATTTAGGCGCAAAACTGTATTGTATAGCTGCTATAGGGAAAATCACTTTCTGTAATAGTGTAAATCCCTGTTTATATAGCGCTGTGGTGTGTGCTGGCATACTCTCTCTCTGTCTCCCCAAAGGACTTTGTGGGGTCCTGTCCTCAGTCAGAGCATTCCCTGTGTGTGTGCGGTGTGTCGGTACGGCTGTCGACATGTTTGATGAGGAGGCTTATGTGGAGGCGGAGCAGGTGCCGATAAATGTGATGTCACCCCCTGCGGGGTCGACACCAGAGTGGATGGATATGTGGAAGGTTTTACACGACAGTGTCAACTCCTTACATAAAAGGTTCGATGACATAACAGCTGTGGGACAGCCGGCTTCTCAGCCAGTGCCTGCCCAGGCGTCTCAAAGGCCATCAGGGGCTCAAAAACGCCCGCTACCTCAGATGGCAGACACAGATGTCGACACGGAGTCTGACTCCAGTGTCGACGAGGATGAGACATATACACAATCCACAAGGGGCATCCGTTGCATGATTACGGCAATAAAAAATGTGTTGCACATTTCTGACATTAACCCAGGTACCACTAAAAATAAGATTTTACTCACCGGTAAATCTATTTCTTGTAGTCTGTAGTGGATGCTGGGACTCCGTAAGGACCACGGGGGGAATAGCGGCTCCGCAGGAGACTGGGCACAACTAAAGAAAGCTTTAGGACTACCTGGTGTGCACTGGCTCCTCCCACTATGACCCTCCTCCAGACCTCAGTTAGGATACTGTGCCCGGAAGAGCTGACACAATAAGGAAGGATTTTGAATCCCGGGTAAGACTCATACCAGCCACACCAATCACACCGTATAACTCGTGATACTATACCCAGTTAACAGTATGAAATATAACTGAGCCTCTCAACAGATGGCTCAACAATAACCCTTTAGTTAGGCAATAACTTAAATTGGATCCTGTACTGAGAGATGTCCTACCAGAACGCCCACAAGTTTTATTCAGAAAGTCCCAGAATCTAAAGGAGATCTTGGCACCAAGCATGATAAAAAATAAGGGGACCACAAACACGAGTCTTCCCAGATGTAAAGGCATGTACAAATGTGGACACTGCATTATATGTAAATTTGTCCACCCAAACAGGAGATCCTTTTTTAATTCGGAACAAACCAAAGAATTCAACATGAAAGACTTCATTAACTGCAACACGTCTTCGGTCATATATGTGATAGAGTGTGGATGCCATCGTAAATATGTGGGAAAAACTAAAAGACTTCTCAAACTTCGGATTCAAGAACACGTACGTAATATCAAAAATAAAATAGAAAGCCACCCGCTTTCTAGACACTTCACGGAAACCCATAACTCCAGCTTGGATACATTTACCTTCAGAGCCATTGAACATGTTAAACTAGGGCCTAGAGGGGGCGACCTTCTGAAAAAGTTATCTCAGAGGGAGATGTACTGGATTTTTACTCTAAACACCCTCCAACCTCATGGCCATAATGAAGGTTATGAGATTGCCCCCTTCCTTTGAGCTATATTGAATTATGCCACGTGCTCGCTGAGAAAGAGCTCATCTTTATAACTTGTAATATAGGAACCCATGTATTTCTTAGGATTAATACCAATTCTCCCTCGGATCATTTAAGGGTCTGTGCATAATATACCTGACTTAATGCAGGCAAAAATCCGACCAAGCACCTATACTACATCCCACCATGAGTAAAATATCAGGGATGATGGTGTGTGCATAACCATGTGTCATTTTAACACTTACTCCTGTATATTCATTAATTTTAAATATACATGTTTACAATTTTTTATTACCTTTCTAATGCTTACTTATATGCATATTTTTTACATATTTTTTACATGTCTTTTACAATCGTGTGATTTATGTGTATTTTTTATGTATTTTTTATGTATATATATTTTTCATGCATTGATATTTTTATATTTTTATTTATTTATTATTCGGCACATTTATCCTGCTTCTCTTTATCTCTCAATCATGTATTAACTCTTAATTTTACATACTGGTCACATCTGTATCAATTATGTAAGCCAATTCCTATTGACTTCCCTATTTTCTCTAAAAAAACACAATCACTATGATATCTATGTTACTTCCGCCAACCAGCTTGCCAACCACCAACAGGAAGTGCCCAGTAAACACTGCTGGAACGCACGATGGTTCTATTCTAGAACCGGAAGTGACGCGGCAGTGGCCGGGACGACCCGCGTCACTTCCGGTTTCACGGAACATACGGACTGTATGTCCGTTTTGCGCCATACAGCTTGCTCTGAAGGCTATATTAACACTGAACCACCAATGTTATCCACTACTAAATATCAAGCTAAATACCCAGTCACGTATACATTTGTTATTCATGTCGGACCTAGCACTTCCGGTTCCGGAAATGACGCGAACCGGAAGTGATGGCCAAAACGAAACTGAAAGCACTATAAATATGTGCACCTTTTGTTATGATGTATTCTCCTGAGGAAGCCCTGGAGGCGAAACGCGTTGAGACTGACCTGACTACTGCCTATACCAATCAGCTAAGATTTTCTGATTTGTTTTATTTATCTGTTTTTGTATATTGTTATTTTATGGATTAAAAATTTTTTTTTTCTGATAATACTATACAAGGCAGCAGCAGTCGATTGATTCAGCTATTGGACCGACTTGATCTACTTGGATACAAACATATCCTATATGCTTTATTATAACCTTCTTTTGGTACGCATAAAATATAGGGGAGGGTACCCCAAGGTATATCTGAGGTTACTACACCATATGGCGATAATCTTTTGTCTCCTAGGTGGGGAATAGCCACAAGGAATTTAGCGAGACAGACAGGCATAAATCTCAAGAATTTATCTGGTACTTATTTCATATATACGTATCCATTACTCCTATTTATTCAAAATACTACACCATATGGCGCTTGTTCTTCTCCCCTGCTTTCACAGAATCTTATGACTGAACATACCCAAGTCATATTCTGAAGAACTGAGCAGCCACCAAAGAAGTTTGGGAGGTGTTTTCTGACGGAGTGTTCACAACTGACTTAATCCAAACAGCAGGACCTTTTTTGACGACCCCTTGCATTTAAAAGAACTTTTGGACGTGAGACTGAGCGCACTGACCTGAAAAAACTCTCTCTACATTTCCTTGGTATTCTAGGTTGGAGCTGCTGTCTTAGTCCAATTTTTCAGTGTTATTATTTACTGTTACTGTTTTTATTGTATATCATTTTTTAGAAAATGTTGCGTTTGTGTGGCCTGACCAAAAAGAGATCAGATCTCTGCCAAAGAGTTTTTGATGAGAAAAAAACCTCCAGTAATATATCTATTAATGATAATGTGGATTCCCTATTTTGGGACATTGAGAAAACCCTTGTCAAGGAGATAAGGGTATGGTGGGACATCAAGGGACTAGAACATTACATTAAGGTCAATAGAGTCCCTAGAGGTCTGAGAATAAATAAGAACCCCACATTTGGTACTGATAGAGTGGATTTTATGAATGAGTGGGATAAAATCCTGCATGAGTGCTCACTCAACCTCATGAAACTGATTGTTAAAGAAAAACGCTCAGAACTTATTTCCATTGAAGAAACTCTGAAAGATAAAGATCTAATCTTGAATAAATTTAAAGACAGTGAGGAATTCATAATCAATGAAAAAGTCCTCAATAGAAAACTAGAGAAAATAGAGGAAGAAGTAATTAAGAATAAAGAACACAAGTTCATAAGAGACAAAAGGGATTATGAAAACAACAAGGTAAAAAATTGGTCAAGAATGCCTTTACAAAACAGGGGCAGAATTCCGTACCGTTCCAGGGATTGGTCTAGGGACAAAAATCCCAGGAATAGATCAGGTTCCTACCACAAACCCAGGTTTCTATCCAAGCAAGAAAATATGAGAACAGAGAATCGCTTCCTGCCCTTAGAAGCGCCTACCACAAGCACCGTGAACAGCGAGGAAAACCATCATTTTTTAGAACGAAGACCGCAGAGACCATACAGGGACAGAGACCAACAGGGAAGGATAAGGGAAAGTACTCATACAGCATCACCCTTAAAACGAAGACTACAAGACGAGGAAAACGAGGAGGAAGAAAACGGAAATCCAAGGAAAAAATACACCAAGTAATGGATCCAAAAGACAAAGGCATATTTAATCTATCCTCTCATGTTCTAACGCAGCCACAGATCTCATTACTCAGCAAGGGCATAACATTTGCACCCTCAAAAAAACCAGATAAGTTTCAGACTTTTATAGATCTAAATAAATATGTCCGAAACCTCACTCTCAAACGGCATTTTGCCAGACAGGATACAGCCATCCAGACGAACTATAATGCATCGAAATCTGGATTAAAACCAACATCAAAGTTCTATCCGTTGGAATCCAAAGGATCCTATATTAACACATTCTATGACCTGGTCAAAAGGGATCTAATCGAAGGAGATACTCCTCAAATAAAGAAATACAACCTCAGTAACTCCGAGAAGCACGCCATGAAGGAACTTCAAGATATTGATAAGATCATCCTCAGACCAGCGGACAAAGGAGGAGGCCTGGTCATACAGAATAGAGATGACTACCTCAAGGAAGCACAGAGATTACTCAATGACACAGCATCCTACAAGAAACAACCAAAAGACCCCACAGAGGGATTTACGGAAGAACTTAGGGTGATACTCGTTGAAGGACTGCGTAAACAACTCATCACTAAAGACGAATTTCAATATCTCATGAACCATAACCCCATTATTCCAGTTTTCTACCACTTGCCTAAGATACATAAACAATTGGACTGTCCACCAGGAAGACCGATCATAGCCGGCATTGATTCACTGACGTCACACCTCTCCGAGTATGTGGATATTTTCTTGAAACCACATGTACAGAGTCTGCCGTCGTACTTGAAGGATACCACGAGCGTCTTAAACCACCTTGAAGATTTTCAGTGGAAAGACACGTACTTATGGACTACTATCGATGTACAAGCTCTCTATACTAGCATTACCCACGAAAAAGGAACAAAAGCATGCCGAGACACACTGGAGAGGGATCCAAATATCACTCAGGACCATTGTGAATTCATATGTTCCCTAATCCAATTCATTTTAACCCATAACTATTTTAAATTTCAAGACACGTTCTTTTTACAAGTGTGCGGCACTGCGATGGGGACAGTTTTTGCCCCAAGTTATGCCAATATTCTAATGGGCATGTGGGAACAACAGTTTATCTACACTAACGCTGTTTTTAAAAAGAATATCCGGTTTTATAAACGGTACATCGACGATATCATCATGGTCTGGGATGGCGATCTAGAGAGTTTTAAAGGTTTTATGGAATACATCAGCAACAATGATTTTAATCTAAAATTTACAAGCACAACAAACCACAGCCGTATGGAATTTCTGGACTTGATTTTAAGTGGCAACGGAGAGAAAGTGGTCACCAAGAATTTCATAAAAACCGTCGACACCAATAGCTATCTACACTACAATAGCAGCCACGCCACTAAATGGAAAAACAACATCCCATACTCAACGATGTACAGGCTACGGAGAAACTGCACGACGCAGGAAACATTTGCAGAACAGTCCTTAATATATGCAGATAGATTCAGAGAAAGAGGCTACCCGGAGAGGATCATCAAAGAGGCAATAGATCGTGGGAAAGAACTAGACAGAGAAACCCTTATCCATCCTAAGAAAAAAGAAGCAAGCAAAAACTTTTCCGTACCATTTATCACTAAATATAGCTGCGAAGAAACTAGAATCAGGAAGTCCTTTGCAAAACATTGGCATGTTCTTAAATTGGATCCTGTACTGAGAGATGTCCTACCAGAACGCCCACAAGTTTTATTCAGAAAGTCCCAGAATCTAAAGGAGATCTTGGCACCAAGCATGATAAAAAATAAGGGGACCACAAACACGAGTCTTCCCAGATGTAAAGGCATGTACAAATGTGGACACTGCATTATATGTAAATTTGTCCACCCAAACAGGAGATCCTTTTTTAATTCGGAACAAACCAAAGAATTCAACATGAAAGACTTCATTAACTGCAACACGTCTTCGGTCATATATGTGATAGAGTGTGGATGCCATCGTAAATATGTGGGAAAAACTAAAAGACTTCTCAAACTTCGGATTCAAGAACACGTACGTAATATCAAAAATAAAATAGAAAGCCACCCGCTTTCTAGACACTTCACGGAAACCCATAACTCCAGCTTGGATACATTTACCTTCAGAGCCATTGAACATGTTAAACTAGGGCCTAGAGGGGGCGACCTTCTGAAAAAGTTATCTCAGAGGGAGATGTACTGGATTTTTACTCTAAACACCCTCCAACCTCATGGCCATAATGAAGGTTATGAGATTGCCCCCTTCCTTTGAGCTATATTGAATTATGCCACGTGCTCGCTGAGAAAGAGCTCATCTTTATAACTTGTAATATAGGAACCCATGTATTTCTTAGGATTAATACCAATTCTCCCTCGGATCATTTAAGGGTCTGTGCATAATATACCTGACTTAATGCAGGCAAAAATCCGACCAAGCACCTATACTACATCCCACCATGAGTAAAATATCAGGGATGATGGTGTGTGCATAACCATGTGTCATTTTAACACTTACTCCTGTATATTCATTAATTTTAAATATACATGTTTACAATTTTTTATTACCTTTCTAATGCTTACTTATATGCATATTTTTTACATATTTTTTACATGTCTTTTACAATCGTGTGATTTATGTGTATTTTTTATGTATTTTTTATGTATATATATTTTTTATGCATTGATATTTTTATATTTTTATTTATTTATTATTCGGCACATTTATCCTGCTTCTCTTTATCTCTCAATCATGTATTAACTCTTAATTTTACATACTGGTCACATCTGTATCAATTATGTAAGCCAATTCCTATTGACTTCCCTATTTTCTCTAAAAAAACACAATCACTATGATATCTATGTTACTTCCGCCAACCAGCTTGCCAACCACCAACAGGAAGTGCCCAGTAAACACTGCTGGAACGCACGATGGTTCTATTCTAGAACCGGAAGTGACGCGGCAGTGGCCGGGACGACCCGCGTCACTTCCGGTTTCACGGAACATACGGACTGTATGTCCGTTTTGCGCCATACAGCTTGCTCTGAAGGCTATATTAACACTGAACCACCAATGTTATCCACTACTAAATATCAAGCTAAATACCCAGTCACGTATACATTTGTTATTCATGTCGGACCTAGCACTTCCGGTTCCGGAAATGACGCGAACCGGAAGTGATGGCCAAAACGAAACTGAAAGCACTATAAATATGTGCACCTTTTGTTATGATGTATTCTCCTGAGGAAGCCCTGGAGGCGAAACGCGTTGAGACTGACCTGACTACTGCCTATACCAATCAGCTAAGATTTTCTGATTTGTTTTATTTATCTGTTTTTGTATATTGTTATTTTATGGATTAAAAATTTTTTTTTTCTGATAATACTATACAAGGCAGCAGCAGTCGATTGATTCAGCTATTGGACCGACTTGATCTACTTGGATACAAACATATCCTATATGCTTTATTATAACCTTCTTTTGGTACGCATAAAATATAGGGGAGGGTACCCCAAGGTATATCTGAGGTTACTACACCATATGGCGATAATCTTTTGTCTCCTAGGTGGGGAATAGCCACAAGGAATTTAGCGAGACAGACAGGCATAAATCTCAAGAATTTATCTGGTACTTATTTCATATATACGTATCCATTACTCCTATTTATTCAAAATACTACACCATATGGCGCTTGTTCTTCTCCCCTGCTTTCATAGGCAATAACTATATACAAGTATTGCAGACAATCCGCACTTGGGATGGGCGCCCAGCATCCACTACGGACTACGAGAAATAGATTTACCGGTGAGTAAAATCTTATTTTCTCTGACGTCCTAAGTGGATGCTGGGACTCCGTAAGGACCATGGGGATTATACCAAAGCTCCCAAACGGGCGGGAGAGTGCGGATGACTCTGCAGCACCGAATGAGCAAACTCTAGGTCCTCCTCAGCCAGGGTATCAAACTTGTAGACTCTTACAAAAGTGTTTGAACCCGACCAAGTAACAGCTCTGCAAATTTGTAAAGCCGAGACCCCTCGGGCAGCCGCCCAAGAAGAGACCACTTTCCTCATGGAATGGGCTTTTACAGATTTAGGGTGCGGCAGTCCAGCCGCAGAATGTGCAAGTTGAATCGTGCTACAGATCAAGCGAGCAATAGTCTGCTTAGAAGCAGGAGCAACCAGCTTGTTGGGTGCATACAGGATAAATAGCGAGTCAGTTTTCCTGACTCCAGCCGTCCTGGAAACATATACTTTTCAGGGCCCTGACTACGTCCAGTAACTTGGAATCCTCCAAGTCCCAAGTAGCCGCAGGCACCACAATAGGTTGGTTCACATGAAAACTGATACCACCTTAGGAAGGAATTGGGAACTAGTCCTCAATTCCGCCCTATCCATATAAAAAAATTAGATAAGGGCTTTTGCATGATAAAGCCGCTAATTTTGATACATGCCTGGCCGACGCCAAGGCCAACAGCATGACCACTTTCCACATGAGGTATTTTAGCTCCACGGATTTAAGTGGCTCAACCTAATGCGACTTCAGGAAATCCAACACCACGTTGAGATCCCACGGTGCCACTGGAAGCACAAACGGGGGCTGACTATGCAGCACTCCCTTAACAAAAGTCTGAACTTCAGGCAGTGAAGTCAGTTCCATTTTGAAAGAAAATCGATAGAGCCGAAATCTGGACCTTAATGGAACCCAATTTTAGGCCCATAGTCACCCCTGACTGTAGGAAGTGCAGAAATCGACCTAGCTGAAATTCCTCCATTGGGGCCTTCCTGGCCTCACAGCACGCAACCTACTTCCGCCATATGCGGTGATAATGGTTTGCGTTCACTTCTTTCCTAGCTTTAATTAGCGTAGGGATAACTTCCTCCGGAAAGCCCTTTTCCTTCAGGATCCGGCGTTCAACCGCCATGCCGTCACACGCAGCCGCGGTACGTCTTGGAACAGACCGGCCCCCTGCTGCAGCAGGTCCTGTCTGAGCGGCAGAGGCCATGGGTCCTCTGAGATCATTTCTTGGAGTTCTGGGTACCAAGCTCTTCTTGGCCAATCCGGAACAATGAGTATAGTTCTTACTCCTCTCCTTCTTATTATTCTCATTACCCTGGGTATGAGAGGCAGAGAAGGGAACACATACACCGACTGGTACACCCACGGTGTTACCAGAGCGTCCACAGCTATCGCCTGAGGGTCCCTTGACCTGGCGCAATATCTTTGTAGCTTTTTGTTGAGGCGGGACGCCATCATGTCCACCTGTGGCCTTTCCCAACGGTGTACAACCATTTGGAAGACTTCTGGATGAAGTCCCCACTCTCCCGGGTGGAGGTCGTGTCTGCTGAGAAAATCTGCTTCCCAGTTGTCCACTCCGGGAATGAACACTGCTGACAGTGCTAACACATGATTTTCCGCCCATCGGAGAATCCTTGTGGCTTCTGCCATCGCCATCCTGCTTCTTGTGCCGCCCTGTCGGTTTACATGAGCGTCCGCCGTGATGTTGTCTGACTGGATCAGCACCGGCCGGTGTTGAAGCAGGGGTCTAGCCTGACTTAGGGCATTGTAAATGGCCCTTAGTTCCAGAATATTTATGTGTAGGGAAGTCTCCTGACTTTTCCATAGTCCTTGGAAGTTTCTTCCCTGTGTGACTGCCCCCCAGCCTCGAAGGCTGGCATCCGTGGTCACCAGGACCCAGTCCTGTATGCCGAATCTGCGGCCCCCTAGAAGATGAGCACTCTGCAGCCACCACAACAGCGACACCCTGGCCCTTGGAGACAGGGTTATCCGCCGATGCATCTGAAGATGCGACCCGGACCACTTGTCCAACAGATCCCACTGGAAGATCCTTGCATGGGACCTGGCGAATGGAATTTCTTCGAAAGAAGCTACCATCTTTCCCAGGGCTCGCGTGCATTGATGCACAGACACCTGTATTTGTATTAGGAGGTCTCTGTCTAGAGACGACAACCCCTTGGACTTCTCCTCCGGGAGAAACCCTTTTTTCCTGTTCTGTGTCCAGAACCATACCCAGGAACAGTAGACGCGTCGTAGGAACCAGCTGCGACTTTGGAATATTCAGAATCCAGCCGTGCTGTTGTAGCACTTCCCGAGATAGTGCTACTCTGACGAACAACTGCTCCCTGGACCTCGCCTTTATAAGGAGATCGTCCAAGTACGGGATAATTATTTCGGCCATTACCTTGGTAAATACCCTCGGTGCCGGGGACAGACCAACGGCAACGTCTGGAATTGGTAATGACAATCCTGTACCACAATTTTGAGGTACTCCTGGTGAATAGGGTAAATAGGGACATGCAGGTAAGCATCCTTGATGTCCAGTGATACCATGAAATTCTCCAGGCTTGCAATAATCGCCCTGAGCGATTCCATTTTGAACTTGAACCTTCGTATATAAGTGTTCAAGGATTTCAATTTTAGAATGGGTCTCACCGAACCGTCTGGTTTCGGTACCACAACATTCTGGAATAGTAACCCCGGCCTTGTTGAAGGAGGGGTACCTTGATTTCACCTGC
The DNA here is from genome assembly GCF_028390025.1 of Pseudophryne corroboree. NCBI lineage: Eukaryota > Metazoa > Chordata > Amphibia > Anura > Myobatrachidae > Pseudophryne > Pseudophryne corroboree. The sequence continues at coordinate 198,006,096 of NC_086449.1, forward strand.
TGGAAGTACAGCTTGTGAATTGCCGCCAGTACTACCTCCCTTTCTCCGAGGGCAGCAGGCAAGGCTGATGTAAGGTAACGGCGAGGAGGAGTCACCTCGAACTCCAGCCTGTATCCCTGTGATACTACTTGCAGAACCTAGGGATCCACCTGTGGGCAAGCCCACTGGTCCCTGAAGTTCCCGAGACACCCCCACCGCACCTGTCTCCACCTGTGGAGTCCCAGCGTCATGCGGTGGACTCAGAGGAAGCGGGGGTAGATTTTTGATCCTGGGAACTGGCTGTCCGGTGCAGCATTTTCCTTCTTCCCTTGTCTCTGTGCAGAAAGGAAGCGCCTTTGACCCGCTTGCTTTTCTGAAGCCGAAAGGACTGTACCTGAAAATACGGTGCTTTCTTAGGCTGTGAGGAAACCTGAGGTAAAAATTTTTCTTCCCAGCTGTTGCTGTGGATACGAGGTCCCAGAGACCATCCCCAAACAATTCCTCACCCTTATAAGGCAGAATCTCCATGTGCCTTTTAAAGGCAGCATCACCTGTCCACTGCCGGGTCTCTAATACCCTCCTGGCAGAATGGACATTGCATTAATTCTGGATGCCAGCCGGCAAATATCCCTCTGTGCATCCTTCATATATAAGACGACGTCTTTAATATGCTCTATGTTAGCAAAATATTATCCCTGTCTAGGGTATTAATACTATCTGACAGGGCATCAGACCACGCTGCAGCAGCACTATTTATGCTGAGGCAAATGCAGGTCTCAGTATAGTACCTGAGTGTGTATATACAGACTTCAGGATAGCCTCCTGCTTTTTATCAGCAGGTTCCTTCAAAGTGGCCGTATCCCCAGACGGCAGTGCCACCTTCTTTGACAAACGTGTGAGCGCCTTATCCACCCTAGGGGATATCTCCCAACGTGACCTATCCTCTGGCGGGAAAGGGTACGCCAGCAGTAACTTTTTAGAAATTACCAGTTTCTTATCGGGGGAACCCACGCTTCTTTACACACTTCATTCACTCATCTGATGGGGGAACAAAACACTGGCTGCTTTTTCTCCCCAAACATAAAACCCCTTTTATGTGGTACTTGGGTTAATGTCAGAAATGTGTAACACATTTTTCATTGCCGAGATCATGCAACGGATGTTCCTAGTGGATTGTGTATATGTCTCAACCTCGTCGACACTGGAGTCAGACTCCGTGTCGACATCTGTGTCTGCCATCTGAGGTAACGGGCGTTTTTTTGAGCCCCTGATGGCCTTTGAGACGCCTGGACAGGCGCGGGCTGAGAAGCCGGCTGTCCCACAGCTGTTACGTCATCCAGCCTTTTATGTAAGGAGTTGACATTGTCGGTTAATACCTTCCACCTATCCATCCACTCTGGTGTCGGCCCCAAATGGGGCGACATCCCATTTATCGGCCTCTGCTCCGCCTCCACGTAACCTTCCTCATCCAACATGTCGACACAGCCGTACCGACACACCGCACACACACAGGGAATGCTCTGACTGAGGACAGGACCCCACAAAGTCCTTTGGGGAGACAGAGAGAGAGAGTATGCCAGCACACACCAGAGCGCTATATAATGCAGGGATTAACACTATAACTGAGTGATTTTTCCCCCAATAGCTGCTTGTATACACATATTGCGCCTAAATTTAGTGCCCCCCCCCTCTCTTTTTAACCCTTTGGAGCCTGAAAACTACAGGGGAGAGCCTGGGGAGCTGTCTTCCAGCTGCACTGTGAAGAAAAAATGGCGCCAGTGTGCTGAGGGAGATAGCTCCGCCCCTTTTTCGGCTGACTTTTCTCCCGCTTTTTTCATGGATTCTGGCAGGGGTAATTTATCACATATATAGCCCTGGGACTATATATTGTGATGATTTGCCAGCCAAGGTGTTTATATTGCCCTCAGGGCGCCCCCCCCCCCCCCCCAGCGCCCTGCACCCATCAGTGATTGGAGTGTGAGGTGTGCATGAGGAGCAATGGCGCACAGCTGCAGTGCTGTGCGCTACCTTGTTGAAGACAGAAGTCTTCTGCCGCCGATTTTCCGGAACACTTCTTGCTTCTGGCTCTGTAAGGGGGCCGGCGGCGCGGCTCCGGGAACGAACACCAAGGTCGGGTCCTGCGGTCGATCCCTCTGGAGCTAATGGTGTCCAGTAGCCTAAGAAGCCCAAACTACCACCAGTTAGGTAGGTTCGCTTCTTCTCCCCTTAGTCCCTCGCTGCAGTGAGTCTGTTGCCAGCAGATCTCACTGTAAAATAAAAAACCTAAAATATACTTTCTTTCTAGGAGCTCAGGAGAGCCCCTAGTGTGCATCCAGCTCAGCCGGGCACAAGATTCTAACTGAGGTCTGGAGGAGGGTCATAGTGGGAGGAGCCAGTGCACACCAGGTAGTCCTAAAGCTTTCTTTAGTTGTGCCCAGTCTCCTGCGGAGCCGCTATTCCCCCCGTGGTCCTTACAGAGTCCCAGCATCCACTTAGGACGTCAGAGAAAAGGGTATTATGTTTGGGGAGAAAAAGCAACCAGTGGTTTTTCCCCCATCAGATGAGTTGAATGAAGTGTGTGAAGAAGCGTGGGCTTCCCCCGATAAGAAACTAGTGATTTCTAAAAAGTTACTGATGGCGTACCCTTTCCCGCCAGAGGACAGGTTACGTTGGGAGACATCCCCGAGGGTGGATAAAGTGCTCACACGCTTGTCAAAAAAGGTGGCACTGCCGTCTCAGGATACGGCCGCCTTAAAGGAGCCTGCGGATAGAAAGCAGGAGGCTATCCTGAAGTCTGTATATACACACTCAGGTACTATACTGAGACCTGCTATTGCTTCAGCATGGATGTGCAGTGCTGCAGCAGCGTGGTCTGATTCCCTGTCTGATAACATTGATTCCCTTGACAGGGACACTATATTGCTAACCATAGAGCATATTAAAGACGTAGTCTTATCTATGAGAGATGCACAGAGGGATATTTGCCGGCTGGCATCTAGAATTAATGCAATGTCCATTTCTGCCAGGAGATTATTATGGACTCGGCAGTGGACAGGTGATGCGGATTCTAAAAGGCACATGGAGGTTTTGCCTTACAAAGGTGAGGAATTGTTTGGGGATGGTCTCTCGGACCTCGTTTCCACAGCAACAGCTGGGAAGTCGACATTTTTACCTCAAGTTCCCTCACAGCCTAAGAAAGCACCGTATTATCAGGTACAGTCCTTTCGACTCCAGAAAGGCAAGCGGGTTAAAGGCGCGTCCTTTCTGCCCAGAGGCAGGGGTAGAGGGAAAAAGCTGCACCATACAGCCAGTTCCCAAGAACAAAAATCCTCCCCTGCTTCCACTAAATCCACAGCATGACGCTGGGGCTCCACTGGTGGAGCCAGGTGCGGTGGGGGCCCGTCTCCGGAACTTCAGCGACCGGTGGGTTCGCTCACAGGTGGATCCCTGGGTTCTACAAGTGGTATCTCAGGGATACAAGCTGGAATTCGAGACGTCTCCCCCTCGCCGTTACCTCAAATCAGCCTTGCCAGCTACTCCCCAGGACAGGGAGGTAGTGCTGGCGGCAATTCACAAGCTGTACCTCCAGCAGATGATAATAAAAGTTCCCCTCCTTCAACAGGGACGGGGTTACTATTCCACAATGTTTGTGGTACCGAAACCAGACGGTTCGGTGAGACCCATTCTAAATTTGAAATCCTTGAACACTTATATAAGGAAGTTCAAGTTCAAAATGGAATCGCTCAGGGCGGTGATTGCAAGCCTGCAGGAGGGGGATTACATGGTATCACTGGACATCAAGGATGCTTACCTACATGTCCCAATTTACCCACCTCACCAGGTGTACCTCCGTTTTGTGGTACAGGACTGCCATTACCAATTCCAGACGTTGCCGTTTGGTCTGTCCACGGCACCGAGGGTATTTACCAAAGTAATGGCCGAAATGATGATACTCCTTCGAAAGAAGGGAGTTATAATTATCCCGTACTTGGACGATCTCCTTATAAAGGCGAGGTCCAGGGAGCAGTTGTTGGTCGGAGTAGCACTATCTCAGGAAGTGCTACAACAGCACGGCTGGATTCTGAATATCCCAAAGTCGCAGCTGGTTCCTACGACACGTCTGCTGTTCCTGGGTAGGATTCTGGACACAGAACAGAAGAAGGTGTTTCTCCCGGAGGAGAAGGCCAAGGAGTTGTCATCTCTGGTCAGAGACCTCCTGAAACCAAAACAGGTGTCGGTGCATCACTGCACGCGAGTCCTGGGAAAGATGGTAGCTTCTTACGAGGCAATTCCATTCGGCAGGTTCCATGCAAAAATCTTTCAGTGGGATCTGTTAGACAAGTGGTCCGGATCGCATCTTCAGATGCATTGGCTGATCACCCTGTCCCCGAGGGCCAGGGTGTCTCTGCTGTGGTGGCTGCAGAGTGCTCATCTTCTCAAGGGCCGCAGCTTCGGCATACAGGACTGGGTCCTGGTGACCACGGATGCTAGCCTCCGAGGTTGGGGGGCAGTCACTCAGGGAAGAAACTTCCAGGGACAATGGTCGAGTCAGGAGGCTTCCCTACACATAAATATTCTGGAACTAAGGGCCATTTACAATGCCCTAAGACAGGCAAGACCCCTGCTTCAAAACCAGCCGGTGCTGATTCAGTCAGACAACATCACGGCGGTCGCCCATGTAAACCAACAGGGCGGCACAAGAAGCAGGATGGCGATGGCAGAAGCCACAAGGATTCTCCGATGGGCGGAAAATCATGTGATAGCACTGTCAGCAGTGTTCATTCCGGGAGTGGACAACTGGGAAGCAGACTTCCTCAGCAGGCACGACCTCCACCCGGGAGAGTGGGGACTTCATCCAGAAGTCTTCCAGCTGATTGTACATCGTTGGGAAAGGCCACAGGTGGACATGATGGCGTCCCGCCTCAACAAAAAGCTAAAAAGATATTGCGCCAGGTCAAGGGACCCTCAGGCGATAGCTGTGGACGCTCTAGTGACACCGTGGGTGTACCAGTCGGTTTATGTGTTCCCTCCTCTTCCCCTCATACCAAAGGTGCTGAGGATAATAAGAAAGAGAGGAGTAAGAACTATACTCATGGTTCCGGATTGGCCAAGAAGGACTTGGTACCCTAAACTACAAGAAATGATCTCAGAGGACCCTTGGCCTCTGCCTCTCAGACAGGACCTGCTACAGCAGGGGCCCTGTCTGTTCCAAGACTTACCGCGGCTGCGTTTGACGGCATGGCGGTTGAACGCCGGATCCTGATGGAAAAGGGCATTCCGGTTGAAGTCATTCCTACGCTGATAAAAGCTAGGAAGGATGTGACAGCAAAACATTATCACCGCATATGGCGAAAATATGTTGCTTGGTGTGAGGCTATGAAGGCCCCAACAGAAGAATTTCAGCTGGGTCGATTTCTGCACTTCCTACAGTCAGGAGTGACTATGGGCCTAAAATTGGGTTCCATTAAAGTCCAGATTTCGGCCCTGTCTATTTTCTTTCAAAAAGAACTGGCTTCACTGCCTGAAGTTCAGACGTTTGTTAAGGGAGTGCTGCATATTCAGCCCCCTTTTGTGCCCCCAGTGGCACCTTGGGATCTTAACGTTGTGTTGGATTTCCTAAAATCACATTGGTTTGAGCCACTTCAGACCGTGGAATTAAAATATCTCACGTGGAAAGTGGTCATGCTTTTGGCCTTGGCTTCGGCTAGGCGGGTGTCAGAATTGGCGGCTTTGTCCTGTAAAAGCCCCTATCTGATCTTCCATATGGACAGAGCAGAATTGAGGACTCGTCCCCAATTTCTCCCTAAGGTGGTATCAGCGTTTCATTTGAACCAACCTATTGTGGTGCCTGCGGCTACTAGGGACTTGGAGGCTTCCAAGTTGCTGGACGTAGTCCGGGCCCTGGAAATCTATGTTTCCAGGACAGCTAGAGTCAGAAAGACTGACTCGCTGTTATCCTGCATGCACCCAACAAGCTGGGTGCTCCTGCTTCTAAGCAGACTATTGCTCGCTGGATCTGCTCCACGATTCAACTTGCACATTCTGCGGCTGGACTGCGCATCCTAAATCAGTAAAAGCCCATTCCACAAGGAAGGTGGGCTCTTCTTGGGCGGCTGCCCGAGGGGTCTCGGCTTTACAACTTTGCCGAGCTGCGACCTGGTCGGGATCAAACACGTTTGCAAAATTCTACAAGTTTGATACCCTGACCGAGGAGGACCTTGAGTTTGCTCATTCGGTGCTGCAGAGTCATCCGCACTTTCCCGCCCGTTTGGGAGCTTTGGTATAATCCCCATGGTCCTTACAGAGTTCCCAGCATCCACTAGGACGTCAGAGAAAATAAGAATTTACTCACCGGTAATTCTATTTCTCGTAGTCCGTAGTGGATGCTGGGCGCCCGTCCCAAGTGCGGATTGTCTGCAATACTTGTATATAGTTATTGCTTAACTAAAGGGTTATTGTTATGAGCCATCTGTTCAGTGAGGCTCAATTGTTATTCATACTGTTAACTGGGTATAGTTATCACGAGTTGTACGGTGTGATTGGTGTGGCTGGTATGAGTCTTACCCGGGATTCCAAATCCTTTCCTTGTAGTGTCAGCTCTTCCGGGCACAGTTTCCCTAACGGAGGTCTGGAGGAGGGGCATAGAGGGAGGAGCCAGTGCACACCAGTAGTCCTAATTCTTTCTTAGAGTGCCCAGTCTCCTGCGGAGCCCGTCTATTCCCCATGGTCCTTACGGAGTTCTCAGCATCCACTACGGACTACGAGAAATAGAATTACCGGTGAGTAAATTCTTATTATTTCCGATCTGTCCAATTCACTGGCCACCTTATTCGAATGCGAATTTGACATTTTTTGCGAGATATCTAGCTTTGACCCCACATCGCTTAATGCGACTATAAAGACTTTCATACGTTCTTTGGACCATGAGGTTACTGAAAAAGCAAATACTTGTAAACCTAGTCATCCTAATCTGTCTTTTTTGGAAAGGCAGGCATTACAATCACTGTCCAATAATGAAACATTGATTATTCGCCCAGCCGATAAAGGCAGTGGGATTGTACTTAAGGATTCCTCTGATTATGCACATGAGATTTTACGCCAACTTGCAGATACTGATATTTACATGAAATTAAGTGGTGATCCAACATCTGTGTTTAGGAGAGCTTAGCGATATTTTATGTTTGGCTAAAGATGCGTCTTTAATTGATGAGAACATGTTTCTGTTGTTACGTCCCAAGTTCCTGATCATTTCAATTATGTACACACTACCCAAGTTTCACAAAGGCATTATCCCCCCACCGGACCGCCCCATCATTTCAGTGAGGGGCTCACTATCACAACCAGTGGCGGTTTGGTTGGATTCTGTACTGCAGCCTTTAATAAAAAAAACAAGAGCATTTTCTCTTGGATACCACTATGCTCCTGAATAAGTTGAGATCATTAAAATCACTACCAGAAAACCTATGGTTTATAACTATACAATAATTTCTCACTCTGTTGGGCTAAAGGTTGTTTGAGAGCTATTGAAATTTTTTTATTATTTCAGTTTATCCTTACAAAGAATTATTTTATGTTTGACAGTACATTTTATCAACAGATAACAGGATGTGTCATGGGCTCATCAGTGGGCCCGTCCTATGCTAACACATGTTTTTTGTTGAGGATTCAATAATCTTTGGAGATGTGGACATATCGATGGACATCGTGTTTTAAACAAGGTTCATTGACGAGGTCCTCATCCTTTGGAAGGGTTCACAGGACAAATTCATTAAGCTTATGGAGACATAATTCCACAAAGCGTCCTGTTAAATTTACATTCACTATGAGCCAGTAGTCCATTGACTTCTTGGATGCACCTATTGAGAAGGAAGGTAAGGTACAACCTACGACATTTTTTTACTGAATCTACAGACAGAAATGATTTGTTGCAATATCAAAGTTGCCATCTTGGGTCTTTCGGATCAATAGCGATGTGGGTAATGCTATTCCCTATTTGAACCTGATTGAGAAATTTGTCTCACGGGGTTATAATAGGCAATTTCTTGAGACAACTAAGCAAAAGGTATCTATGGATAGGGACCAACTCTGTGTAAGAAAACACAAACCACAACCTCAAATAAACTCCCATGGGTAACTCAATACACATTGCGGTATATGCAATTGCGGTCGAATTCCCGAAATTGTCGAATTCGACAATTTCGGGACTTTTTCGCCCCCCCCCCAAAAAAAATCGTCAATGCAATTCAGTACTTTCCGTCCAAAAAACGGACTTTCAAAATTCGACTTTTTGAAATTCGACTTTTCTGCAATGATACAAGTGCTGCAATTCGACCAAAGTATATTCAATTGAAGTTTGGAAATTCGACAACAGTGCTTTTAGACAGTAAATTCGACTTTTTCAATCCGCCACACTTTGGTGGGTGAAACTAATAAAAAAAATTTAAAACATGTTTTTTTTGTGTGTTTTTTTTATTGATAATAGCATATCTATTTATATTAGAAGGGATTAGGTACTTGGTTTGTCTTTTTTGGAGGCACAAGTATTATTTATATATTTTTTTTAAATAATATTTGTATTTTTTTTAGATGGAATGGTAAAATTCAGAAAAAAAAATGGCGTGGGGTCCCCCCTCCAAAGCATAACCAGCCTCGGGCTCATCGAGCTGGTCCTGGTTCTAAAAATGCGGGGGGAAAAATTGACAGGGGATCCCCCGTATTTTTAAAACCAGCACCGGGCTCTGCGCCTGGTGCTGGTGCAAAAAATACGGGGGACAAAAAGAATAGGGATCCCCCGTATTTTATACACCAGCATAGGGCTCCACTAGCTGGACAGATAATGCCACAGCCGGGGGTCACTTTTATACAGTGCCTTGCGGCCGTGGCATTAAATATCCAACTAGTCACCCCTGGCCGGGGTACCCTGGGGGAGTGGGGACCCCTTCAATCAAGGGGTCCCCCCCCCAGCCATCCAAGGGCCAGGGGTGAAGCCCGAGGCTGTCCCCCCATCCAAGGGCTTCGGATGGGGGGCTGATAGCCTTGTCAAAATTGAAAGAATATTGTTTTTTCCAGTAGTACTACAAGTCCCAGCAAGCCTCCCCCGCAAGCTGGTACTTGGAGAACCACAAGTACCAGCATGCGGGAGAAAAACGGGCCCGCTGGTACCTGTAGTACTACTGGGAAAAAAATACCCAAATAAAATCGGGAGACACACACCGTGACAAGTACAACTTTATTACACACTGCCGACACACACATACTTACCTATGTTGACACGCCGACTGCCACAGTCTCTGACAATCCGAGGGTACCTGTGAAAAAAATTATACTCACCTGCCAGTGTCCAGAGATAAATCCACGTCCAGAGATAAAATCCTCGTACTTGGCAAAAAAAAAAAAAACACGAACACCCGACCACCGGACTGAAAGGGGTCCCATGTTGCCACGAGACCCCTTTCCACGAATGCAGACACCCCCGTGACAGCTGTCACAGAAGTGTCTCTTCAGCCAATCAGCGAGTGCAACGTCCTTGCACTCTGCTGATTGGCTCTGTGTGCGTCTGAGCTCAGACAGCGCATCGCAAAGCCTCTCCATTATATTCAATGGTGGGAACTTTGCGTCAGCGGTGAGGTCACCAGCGGTCAGCGGCTGACCGCGGGTAACCCCACCGCTACCCGTAAAGTTCCCACCATTGAAAGTAATGGAGAGGCTTTGCGATGCGCTGTCTGAGGTCACACGCGCACAGCCAATCAGGTGAGCGCCACGGAAGTAGCGCTTCCTGATTGGCTGAAGGGACCTCAGTGACAGGAGTCACGTGGTGTCCCGGCATTCGGGGAAAGGGGTCTCATGTGTCAACATGGGACCCCTTTCAGTCCGGTGGTACGGGTGTTCGTGTGTTTTTTTTGCCAAGTACGAGGATTATCTCTGGATGTGGATTTATCTCTGGACACTGGCAGGTGAGTATAATTTTTTTCACAGGTACCCTCGGATCGTCGAAGACTGTGGCAGTCGGCGTGTCAACATAGGTAAGTATGTATGTGTGTCGGCAGTGTGTAATAAAGTTGTACTTGTCACGGTGTGTGTCTCCTGTTTTTATTTGGGTATTTTTTTTACAGTAGTACTACAGGTACCAGCGGGCCCGTTTTTCTCCCGCATGCTGGTACTTGTGGTTCTCCAAGTACCAGCTTGCGGGGGACGCTTGCTGGGACTTGTAGTACTATTGGAAAAAACAATATTCTGTAATTTTACTCAAGGCTATCAGCCTCCCATCCGCAGCCCTTGGATGGGGGGGGACAGCCTCGGGCTTCACCCCTGGCCCTTGGGTGGCTGGGAGGGGGACCCCTTGATTGAAGGGGTCCCCACTCCCCCAGGGTACCCCGGCCGGGGGTGACTAGTTGGATATTTAATGCCACGGCCGCAGGGCACTGTATAAAAGTGACCCCCGGCTGTGGCATTATCTGTCCAGCTAGTGGAGCCCGATGCTGGTGTAAAAAATACGGGGGACCCCTACTCTTTTTGTCCCCCGTATTTTTTGCACCAGCACCAGGAGCAGAGCCCGGTGCTGGTTTTAAAAATACGGGGATCCCCTGTCAATTTCCCCCCCGCATTTTTAGAACCAGGACCAGCTCGAAGAGCCCGAGGCTGGTTATGCTTTGGAGAGGGGACCCCACGCCATTTTTTCCCAGGTTTTTCCTCGTTTTTTTCAATCGCGGCAAAATCCGGCAAATCGGCCGTTTTTCGCCCGCGGGACTGTCGAATCCGTTTTTCATTGAATATGGTGAATTCCGGAAGCCACCTGCCAGAATTCACCTGTCGAATTAAAAAACGGCGATAATTTGCCGTGATTCGCCGCTAATTGCATATACCCCATTATCTCCAGCAATTCAAAAGGTATCTAATAACCTTTGGCCGTTGGTTACATCAGACCCAGAAAAATGGGTTAAGTAATACAACCCTGATACAATGTTATTCCAGAGGTCGTAATCTTCGGGATATCCTAGTGAAAACTAATTTTAAATCCAAAACGGCCCCCAAAACACTTTTTGACATCTAAACAATTTGGCTGTTTTAAATGTACATTTGTCACTTGTAATTATATGATAGCGGGCAGTATATATAACCATCCCTACTCTGGGAAACAATTTAAAATCCGCCACCACCTGACATGCAGCAGCAGTTTTGTTATATATCAATTGATTTGCCCTTGTGGACTTTCCTACATAGGGAAAACACAGTGCAGTGGCGAGAATGGCCAACCATCGCTATGCCATTAGGAAATGCTATTTCAAGTGGTAGTAGTGACCAACCAATGACTCTCCACTTCCTGGAATTTAAACACCCTTTGCCATCATTGAGTTATCGAATGATTGACCACATTCCACCATTTAGTCGTAGTGGTGATCGTGGTAGGGCCCTATTGAAACGAGAGGCTGAATGGATATTCAGGCTTGATGTAATATTTCCCAAGGGTCTTAATGATTCCATTTGCTTATCAGGTTTTCCATAATTTTTTCCGTAGGCTCTGAGTGGCTTGCACACTTTTGACACAGATCAGAGGTCCCTCTGGGTGTGTTAACGGTGGGCAATTACTCAAGTATATTGAGACTGCTGATTTGGAAATGTACTAGTATGCCTTTATTAATACATGATTTTTTTTAAAAATCATTTTGGATGATTTTCTGGTCATTTTGGGTAATTTTACCCTGAACTATGATGTCTCATGATTATTGGTTTCTTAGTAGATTGCCCTTATATATCTAGGTTTTCTTCCGGCCCTTTAATTGTGTAAAGGAATATCTGTTTATAACGCTAGCTAAAAGATGTGCCATGAATGTTTATTGATCTCTTTTATTATCATACTGCAAGTAATTCGCTATATATTGTGGTCATTAAGCCCATGATGATTTATTAATTGTGGTTATCATTTAGCTATTTTTCCTATGTATTTTATGTTTTTACAGCAATACATGAGGAGTCTGTTGCCTGGGGATGGTTGTTTATATAGACACATGGTGTGCGGTGCGACGGCGGAATGGAATGATGTCATCAGAAGTTGCTGCATATGGGATGACGCCTCTGCAGCTCGTCCCGGACCGATGAATGCCTATTCACACGTGGTGAGGGTGATGGGTATATATTATTGGTGAATGTCATTTATAGATTTTATTTTTTTCACATATGTAAAATACCTTTGCAGTATATCACTGCTGTCTACCTAGTACAGGCATGTCCAAACTGCAGCCCTCCAGCTGTTGAGAAACTACATATCCCAGCATGCCCTGACAGTTTTGCTGTCAGAGAATGCTAAAGCTGTGTCAGGGCATGCTGGGATGTGTAGTTTCTCAACAGCTGGAGGACCGCAGTTTGGACATGCCTGCCCTAGTAGTTTGCTGTGGGCTCTGGATGAAGCACATTAGTGCTGGACTTCCCCTTCATTGTTCGCAGGGTATTTCACCAAATAACGGTGGCTGTGTATTCTGTCCACTGAACTTCTACCAGAGCACAAATAACAGCCTCTCATATTCCCAACAGGCTAAATCCCACAAATGAAACCAAAAGACATTGAACACTGTCATTACTTCACTGGGAATGCTGATTTGAAAAGTTGTGTCAAGAATAAAATGAAAATGTTAACAAAGGAGATGAATTGAAAAGATCAGTTAGGGCAAAGTAAAATGATTAGTTACCACCTAGCAAAATTAAATAAATACAGTACTCTTAGTGGCAAATTCAATGAGCTCAGGCCTGAGCCATCCAACTACTGTCCCTACCCCTGCATGTTAAAACGCAGAGGTTCCACTTAATGCAGATTTTTCTTTGCAGCTTCTGAGGCTGTGATGAAAAATCTACATTATGTGCCCCCTGCGGCTTAATGCACGGGGTAACCCATAGATTCCAGGCACATAACCAGGAATCTATGGCTTAACACAAGTTAGCCACGGGTTTACAGCCTTGGGAAATTAACTAATAACCATGTTAGTAACCACTTTTTCCTCCAATAGGGTCATATATATAATAAGAATTTACTTACCGATAATTCTATTTCTCGTAGTCCGTAGTGGATGCTGGGGATTCCGTAAGGACCATGGGGAATAGCGGCTCCGCAGGAGACTGGGCACATCTAAAGAAAGCTTTAGGACTATCTGGTGTGCACTGGCTCCTCCCCCTATGACCCTTCTCCAAGCCTCAGTTAGGATACTGTGCCCGGACGAGCGTACACAATAAGGAAGGATTTTGAATCCCGGGTAAGACTCATACCAGCCACACCAATCACACTGTACAACTTGTGATCTGAACCCAGTTAACAGCATGATAACAGAGGAGCCTCTAGAAAAGATGGCTCACTACAGCAATAACCCGATTTTTTTTTTTTGGTAACAATAACTATGTACCAGTATTGCAGACAATCCGCACTTGGGATGGGCGCCCAGCATCCACTACGGACTACGAGAAATAGAATTATCGGTAAGTAAATTCTTATTTTCTCTAACGTCCTAAGTGGATGCTGGGGATTCCGTAAGGACCATGGGGATTATACCAAAGCTCCCAAACGGGCGGGAGAGTGCGGATGACTCTGCAGCACCAAATGAGAGAACTCCAGGTCCTCCTCAGCCATGGTATCAATTTTGTAGAATTTTACAAACGTATTTGCTCCTGACCAAGTAGCTGCTCGGCAAAGTTGTAAAGCCGAGACCCCTCGGGCAGCCGCCCAAGATGAGCCCACCTTCCTTGTGGAGTGGGCCTTTACAGATTTTTGGCTGTGGCAGGCCTGCCACAGAATGTGCAAGCTGAATTGTACTACAAATCCAACGAGCAATAGTCTGCTTAGAAGCAGGAGCACCCAGCTTGTTGGGTGCATACAGGATAAACAGCGAGTCAGATTTCCTGACTCCAGCCGTCCTGGAAACATATATTTTTCAGGGCCCTGACAACGTCTAGCAACTTGGAGTCCTCCAAGTCCCTAGTAGCCGCAGGCACCACAATAGGTTGGTTCAGGTGAAAACGCTGAAACCACCTTAGGGAGAAACTGAGGACGAGTCCTCAATTCCGCCCTGTCCGAATGGAAAATCAGATAAGGGCTTTTACAGGATAAAGCCGTCAATTCTGAAACGCGCCTGGCCCAGGCCAGGGCCAACAGCATGACCACTTTCCATGTGAGATATTTTAACTCCACAGATTTAAGTGGTTCAAACCAATGTGACTTTTGGAACCCAAAAACTACATTGAGATCCCAAAGTGCCACTGGAGGCACAAAATAAGAATTTACTTACCGATAATTCTATTTCTCGGAGTCCGTAGTGGATGCTGGGGTTCCTGAAAGGACCATGGGGAATAGCGGCTCCGCAGGAGACAGGGCACAAAAAGTAAAGCTTTAGGATCAGGTGGTGTGCACTGGCTCCTCCCCCTATGACCCTCCTCCAAGCCTCAGTTAGGATACTGTGCCCGGACGAGCGTACACAATAAGGAAGGATTTATGAATCCCGGGTAAGACTCATACCAGCCACACCAATCACACTGTACAACCTGTGATCTGAACCCAGTTAACAGTATGATAACAGCGGAGCCTCTGAAAAGATGGCTCACAACAATAATAACCCGATTTTTGTAACTATGTACAAGTAATGCAGATAATCCGCACTTGGGATGGGCGCCCAGCATCCACTACGGACTCCGAGAAATAGAATTATCGGTAAGTAAATTCTTATTTTCTCTATCGTCCTAGTGGATGCTGGGGTTCCTGAAAGGACCATGGGGATTATACCAAAGCTCCCAAACGGGCGGGAGAGTGCGGATGACTCTGCAGCACCGAATGAGAGAACTCCAGGTCCTCCTTAGCCAGGGTATCAAATTTGTAGGATTTTACAAACGTGTTTGCCCCTGACTAAATAGCCGCTCGGCAAAGTTGTAAAGCCGAGACCCCTCGGGCAGCCGCCCAAGATGAGCCCACCTTCCTTGTGGAATGGGCATTTACATATTTTGGCTGTGGCAGGCCTGCCACAGAATGTGCAAGCTGAATTGTATTACACATCCAACTAGCAAAAGTCTGCTTAAAAGCAAGAGCACCCAGTTTGTTGGGTGCATACAGGATAACAGCAAGTCAGTTTTCCTGACTCCAGCCGTCCTGGAACCTATATTTTCAGGGCCCTGACCACATCTAGCAACTTGGAGTCCTCCAAGTCCCTAGTAGGCGCAAGACACCACAATAAGCTGGTTCAGGTGAAACAATGACACCACCTTAGGGAGAGAACTGGGGACGAGTCCGCAGCTCTGCCCTGTCCGAATGGACAAACAGATATGGGCTTTTTTGAGAAAAAAACCACCAATTTGACACTCGCCTGGTCCAGGCCAGGTCCAAGAGCATGTTCACTTTTCATGTGAGATGCTTCAAATCCACAGATTTGACTGGTTTTAAACCAATGTGTTTTGAGGAATCCCAGAACTACGTTGAGATCCCACAGTGCCACTGGAGGCACAAAAGGGGGTTGTATATGCAATACTCCCTTGACAAACTTCTGGACTTCAGGAACTGAAGCCAATTCTTTCTGGAAGAAAAATCGACAGGGCCGAAATTTGAACCTTAATGGACCCCAATTTGAGGCCCATAGACACTCCTGTTTGCAGGAAATGCAGGAATCGACCGAGTTGAAATTTCTTCGTGGGGCCTTCCTGGCCTCACACCACGCAACATATTTTCGCCACATGTGGTGATAATGTTGTGCGGTCACCTCCTTTCTGGCTTTGACCAGGGTAGGAATGACCTCTTCCTGAATGCCTTTTCCCTTAGGATCCGGCGTTCCACCGCCATGCCGTCAAACGCAGCTGCGGTAAGTCTTGGAACAGACATGGTACTTGCTGAAACAAGTCCCTTCTTAGCGGCAGAGGCCATAAGTCCTCTGTGAGCATCTCTTGAAGTTCCGGGTACCAAGTCCTTCTTGGCCAATCCGGAGCCATGAGTATAGTTCTTACTCCTCTACGTCTTATAATTCTCAGTACCTTAGGTATGAAAAGCAGAGGATGGAACACATACACCGACTGGTACACCCACGGTGTTACCAGAACACCCACAGCTATTGCCTGAGGGTCTCTTAACCTGGCGCAATACCTGTCCCGTTTTTTGTTCAGACGGGACGCCATCATGTCCACCTTTGGTAATTCCCAACGGTTTACAATTATGTGGAAAACTTCCCCATGAAGTTCCCACTCTGCCGGGTGGAGGTCGTGCCTACTGAGGAAGTCTGCTTCCCAGTTTCCATTCCCGGAATGAAACACTGCTGACAGTGCTATCACATGATTTTCCGCCCAGCGAAAAGTCCTTGCAGTTTTTGCCACTGCCCTCCTGCTTCTTGTGCCGCCCTGTCTATTTACGTGGGCGACTGCCGTGATGTTTTATCCCACTGGATCAATACCGGCTGACCTTGAAGCAGAGGTCTTGCTAAGCTTAGAGCATTATAAATTTACCCTTAGCTATATTTATGTGGAGAAAAGTCTCCAGACTTGATCACACTCCCTGGAAATTTTTTCCTTGTGTGACTGCTTCCCAGCCTCTCGGGCTGGCCTCCGTGGTCACCAACATCCAAAACTGAATGCCGAATCTGCGGCCCTCTAGAAGATGAGCACTCTGTAACCACCACAGGAGAGACACCCTTGTCCTTGGATATAGGGTTATCCGCTGATGCATCTGAAGATGCGATCCGGACCATTTGTCCAGCAGATCCCACTGAAAAGTTCTTGCATGAAATCTGCCGACTGGAATTGCTTCGAAGGAAGTCACCATTTTTTTACCATGGCCCTTGTGCAATGATGCACTGATTTTAGGAGGTTCCTGACTAGCTCGGATAACTCCCTGGCTTTCTCTTCCGGGAGAAACACCTTTTTCTGGACTGTGTCCAGAATCATCCCTAAGCACAGGAGACTTGTTGTCGGGATCAGCTGCGATTTTGGAATATTTAGAATCCACCCCTGCTGTTGTAACAGTATCCGAGATAGTGCTACTCCGACCTCCAACTGTTCCCTGGACTTTGCCCTCATCAGGAGATCGTCCAAGTAAGGGATAATTAAGACGCCTTTTCTTCGAAGAAGAACCATCATTTCGGCCATTACCTTGGTAAAGACCCGGGGTGCCGTGGACAATCCAAACGGCAGCGTCTGAAACTGATAGTGACAGTTCTGTACCACGAACCTGAGGTACCCTTAGTGATAAGGGCAAATTTGGGACATGGAGGTAAGCATCCCTGATGTCTCGGGACACCAGATAGTCCCCTTCTTCCCGGTTCGTTATCACTGCTCTGAGTGACTCCATCTTGATTTGAACCTTTGTAAGTGTTCAAATTTTTTTAGATTTAGAATAGGTCTCACCTAGCCTTCTGGCTTCAGTACCACAATATAGTGTGGAATAATACCCCTTTTCTTGTTGTAGGAGGGGTAATTTAATTATCACCTGCTGGGAATACAGCTCGTGAATTGTTTCCCATACTGCCTCCTTGTCGGAGGGAGACCTTGGTAAAGCAGACTTCAGGAGCCTGCGCAGGGGAAACGTCTCGACATTCCAATCTGTACCCCTGGGATACTACTTGTAGGATCCAGGGGTCCTGTACGGTCTCAGCGTCATGCTGAGAGCTTGTCAGAAGCGGTGGAACGCTTCTGTTCCTGGGAATGGGCTGCCTGCTGCAGTCTTCTTCCCTTTCCTCTATCCCTGGGCAGATATGACTCTTATAGGGACGAAAGGACTGAAGCTGAAAAGACGGTGTCTTTTTCTGCAGAGATGTGACTTAGGGTAAAAACGGTGGATTTTCCAGCAGTTGCCGTGGCCACCAGGTCCGATGGACCGACCCCAAATAACTCCTCTTCCTTTATACGGCAATACACCTTTGTGCCGTTTGGAATCTGCATCACCTGACCACTGTCGTGTCCATAAACATCTTCTGGCAGATATGGACATCGCACTTACTCTTGATGCCAGAGTGCAAATATCCCTCTGTGCATCTCGCATATATAGAAATGCATCCTTTAAATGCTCTATAGTCAATAAAATACTGTCCCTGTCAAGGGTATCAATATTTTTAGTCAGGGAATCCGACCAAGCCACCCCAGCTCTGCACATCCAGGCTGAGGCGATCGCTGGTCGCAGTATAACACCAGTATGTGTGTATATACTTTTTATGATATTTTTCCAGCCTCCTGTCAGCTGGCTCCTTGAGGACGGCCCTATCTATAGACGGTACCGCCACTTGTTCTGATAAGCGTGTGAGCGCCTTATCCACCCTAAGGGGTGTTTCCCAACGCGCCCTAACTTCTGGCGGGAAAGGGTATACCGCCCATATTTTCTATCGGGGGGAACCCACGCATCATCACACACTTCATTTAATTTATCTGATTCAGGAAAAACTACGGTAGTTTTTTCACATCCCACATAATACCCTCTTTTGTGGTACTTGTAGTATCAGAAATATGTAACACCTCCTTCATTGCCCTTAACGTGTGGCCCTAATAAGGAATACGTTTGTTTATTCACCGTCGACACTGGATTCAGTGTCCCTGTCTGTGTCTGTGTCGACCGACTAAAGTAAACGGGCGTTTTAAAACCCCTGACGGTGTTTTTGAGACGTCTGGACCGGTACTAATTGTTTGTCGGCCGTCTCATGTCGTCAACCGACCTTGGCGCGTGTTGACATTATCACGTAATTCCCTAAATAAGCCATCCATTCCGGTGTCGACTCCCTAGAGAGTGACATCACCATTACAGGCAATTGCTCCGCCTCCTCACCAACATCGTCCTCATACATGTCGACACACACGTACCGACACACAGCACACACACAGGGAATGCTCTGATAGAGGACAGGACCTACTAGCCCTTTGGAGAGACAGAGGGAGAGTTTGCCAGCACACACCAAAAACGCTATAATTATATAGGGACAACCTTATATAAGTGTTTTCCCTTATAGCATCTTTTTTATATATTTCTAACGCCAAATTAGTGCCCCTCCTCTCTGTTTTAACCCTGTTTCTGTAGTGCAGTGCAGGGGAGAGCCTGGGAGCCTTCCCTCCAGCCTTTCTGTGAGGGAAAATGGCGCTGTGTGCTGAGGAGATAGGCCCCGCCCCTTTTTCGGCGGCCTCGTCTCCCGCTCTTAACGGATTCTGGCAGGGGTTAAATATCTCCATATAGCCCCCGGAGGCTATATGTGAGGTATTTTTAGCCAAAAATAGGTTTTCATTGCCTCCCAGGGCGCCCCCCTCCCAGCGCCCTGCACCCTCAGTGACTGCCGTGTGAAGTGTGCTGAGAGGAAATGGCGCACAGCTGCAGTGCTGTGCGCTACCTTAAGAAGACTGAGGAGTCTTCATGCCGCCGATTCTGGACCTTCTTCTTGTTTCAGCATCTGCAAGGGGGCCGGCGGCGAGGCTCCGGTGACCATCCAGGCTGTACCTGTGATCGTCCCTCTGGAGCTAATGTCCAGTAGCCAAAGAAGCCAATCCATCCTGCACGCAGGTGAGTTCACTTCTCTCCCCTAAGTCCCTCGATGCAGTGATCCTGTTGCCAGCAGGACTCACTGTAAAATAAAAAACCTAAGCTAAACTTTTCTAAGCAGCTCTTTAGGAGAGCCACCTAGATTGCACCCTTCTCGGCCGGGCACAAAAATCTAACTGAGGCTTGGAGGAGGGTCATAGGGGGAGGAGCCAGTGCACACCACCTGATCCTAAAGCTTTACTTTTTGTGCCCTGTCTCCTGCGGAGCCGCTATTCCCCATGGTCCTTTCAGGAACCCCAGCATCCACTAGGACGATAGAGAAAAGGAGGCTGTATATGCAGTACCCCTTTTACAAACGTCTGAACTTCAGGGACTGAAGCTAGTTCTTTTTGGAAGAAAATTAACAGGGCCGAAATTTGAACCTTAATGGACCCCAATTTCAGGCCCATAGACACTCCTGTTTGCAGGAAATGTAGGAATCGACCCAGTTGAATTTCCTCCGTCGGGCCTTACTGGCCTCGCACCACGCAACATATTTTCGCCAAATGCGGTGATAATGTTTTGCGGTTACATCCTTCCTGGCTTTGACCAGGATAGGGATGACTTCATCCGGAATGCCTTTTTTCCTTCAGGATCCGGCGTTCAACCGCCATGCCGTCAGACGCAGCCGCGGTAAGTCTTGGAACAGACAGGGTCCTTGCTGGAGCAGGTCCCTTCTTAGAGGTAGAGGCCACGGATCCTCCGTGAGCATCTCTTGAAGTTCCGGTTACCAAGTCCTTCTTGGCCAATCCGGAGCCACGAATATAGTGCTTACTCCTCTCCATCTTATCAATCTCAGTACCTTGGGTATGAGAGGCAGAGGAGGGAACACATACACTGACTGGTACACCCACGGTGTTACCAGAGCGTCTACAGCTATTGCCTGAGGGTCCCTTGACCTGGCGCAATACCTGTCGAGCTTTTCCCAACGGTTTATAATCATGTGGAAGACTTCTGGGTGAAGACCCCACTCTCCCGGGTGGAGGTCGTGCTGAGGAAGTCTGCTTCCCAGTTGTCCACTCCCGGAATGAATACTGCTGACAGTGCTATCACATGATTTTCCGCCCAGCGAAGAATCCTTGCAGCTTCTGCCATTGCCCTCCTGCTTCTTGTGCCACCCTGTCTGTTTACGTGGGTGACTGCCGTGATGTTGTCCGACTGGATCAACACCGGCTGACCTTGAAGCAGAGGTCTTGCTAAGCTTAGAGCATTGTAAATGGCCCTTAGCTTCAGGATATTTATGTGAAGTGATGTCTCCAGGCTTGACCATAAGCCCTGGATATTCCTTCCGTGTGACTGCTCCCCAGCCTCGCAGGCTGGCATCCGTGGTCACCAGGACCCAGTCCTGAATGCCGAATCTGTGGCCCTCTAGAAGATGAGCACTCTGCAACCACCACAGGAGGGACACCCTTGTCCTTGGTGACAGGGTTATCCGCTGATGCATCTGAAGATGCGACCCGGACCATTTGTCCAGCAGGTCCCACTGGAAAGTTCTTGCGTGGAATCTGCCGAATGGGATTGCTTCGTAGGAAGCCACCATTTTACCCAGAACCCTTGTGCATTGATGCACTGAGACTTGGCTCGGTTTTAGGAGGTTCCTGACTAGCTCGGATAACTCCCTGGCTTTCTCCTCCGGGAGAAACACCTTTTTCTGGACTGTGTCCAGGATCATCCCTAGGAACAGAAGACAAGTCGTCGGAACCAGCTGCGATTTTGGAATATTGAGAATCCAATCGTGCTGCCGCAACACTACCTGAGATAGTGCTACACCGACCTCCAACTGTTCCCTGGACCTTACCCTTATCAGGGAATCGTCCAAGTAAGGGATAACTAAAATTCCCTTCCTTCGAAGAAATATCATCATTTCGGCCATAGACCCGGGGTGCCGTGGACCATCCATACGGCAGCGTCTGAACTGATAGTGACAGTTCTGTACCATAAACCTGAGGTACCCTTGGTGAGAAGGGTAAATTTTGACATGAAGGTAAGCATCCTTGATGTCCCGAGACATCATGTAGTCCCCTTCTTTCAGGTTCGCAATCACTGCTCTGAGTGACTCAATCTTGAATTTGAACCTCTGTATGTAAGTGTTCAAAGATTTTAGATTTAGAATCGGTCTCACCGAGCCGCCTGGCTTCGGTACCACAACAGTGTGGAATAATACCCCGTTCCCTGTTGCAGGAGGGGTACCTTGATTATCACCTGCTGGGAATACAGCAAATATTCTGCTGTGCATCACGCATATATAGAAATGCATCTTTTAAATGCTCTATAGGCAAAAATATACTGTCCCTATCTAGGGTATCAATATTTTTAGTCAGGGAATCCGACCACGCCAACCCAGCACTGCACATCCAGGCTGAGGCGATTGCTGGTCGCAGTATAACACCAGTATGTGTGTAAATACATTTTAGGATACCCTCCTGCTTTCTATCAGCAGGATCCTTAAGGGCGGCCATCTCAGGAGAGGGTAGAGCCCTTACAAGCGTGTGAGCGCTTTATCCCCCCTAGGGGGTGTTTCCCAACGCACCCTAACCTCTGGCGGGAAAGGATATGATGCCAATAACATTTTAGAAATTATCAGTTGTTATCGGGGGAAAACCACGCATCATCACACACCTCATTTAATTTCTCAGATTCAGGAAAACTACAGGTAGTTTTTCCTCACCGAACATAATACCCCTTTTTGGTGGTACTCGTATTATCAGAAATGTGTAAAAATAAGAATTTACTTACCGATAATTCTATTTCTCGGAGTCCGTAGTGGATGCTGGGGTTCCTGAAAGGACCATGGGGAATAGCGGCTCCGCAGGAGACCGGGCACAACAAGTAAAGCTTTAGGATCAGGTGGTGTGCACTGGCTCCTCCCCCTATGACCCTCCTCCAAGCCTCAGTTAGGATACTGTGCCCGGACGAGCGTACACAATAAGGAAGGATTTTGAATCCCGGGTAAGACTCATACCAGCCACACCAATCACACTGTACAACCTGTGATCTGAACCCAGTTAACAGTATGATAACAGCGGAGCCTCTGAAAAGATGGCTCACAACAATAATAACCCGATTTTTGTAACTATGTACAAGTATTGCAGATAATCCGCACTTGGGATGGGCGCCCAGCATCCACTACGGACTCCGAGAAATAGAATTATCGGTAAGTAAATTCTTATTTTCTCTATCGTCCTAGTGGATGCTGGGGTTCCTGAAAGGACCATGGGGATTATACCAAAGCTCCCAAACGGGCGGGAGAGTGCGGATGACTCTGCAGCACCGAATGAGAGAACTCCAGGTCCTCCTTAGCCAGGGTATCAAATTTGTAGAATTTAGCAAACGTGTTTGCCCCTGACCAAGTAGCTGCTCGGCAAAGTTGTAAAGCCGAGACCCCTCGGGCAGCCGCCCAAGATGAGCCCACCTTCCTTGTGGAATGGGCATTTACAGATTTTGGCTGTGGCAGGCCTGCCACAGAATGTGCAAGCTGAATTGTACTACAAATCCAACGAGCAATAGTCTGCTTAGAAGCAGGAGCACCCAGCTTTTTGGGTGCCTACAATATAAACAGCAAGTCAGACTTTCTGACTCCAGCCGTCCTGGAATTATATATATATATATATATTTTCAGGGCCCTGACAACGTCTAGCAACTTGGAGTCCTCCAAGTCCCTAGTAGCCGCAGGCACCACAATAGGTTGTTTCAGGTGAAACGCTGACACCACCTTAGGAAGAAACTGGGGACGAGTCCGCAGTTCTGCCCTGTCCGAATGGAAATCAAATATGGGCTTTTGTAAGACAAAACCGCCAATTTTGACAATCGCCTGGCCGAGGCCAGGGCCAACAGCATGGTCACTTTCCATGTGAGATATTTCAAATCCACAGATTTGAGTTGGTTCAAACCAATATGATTTGAGGAATCCCAACACTACGTTGAGATCCCACGGTGCCACTGGAGGCACACAAGGGCTGTATATGCAATACTCCCTTGACAAACGTCTGGACTTCAGGAACTGAAGCCAATTCTTTCTGGAAGAAAATCTATAGGGCCGAAACTTGAACCTTAATGGACCCCAATTTGAGGCTCATAGACACTCCTGTTTGCAGGAAGTGCAGAAATCGACCTAGTTGAAATTTTTTCGTGGGGCCCTCCTGGCCTCACCCACGCAACATATTTTTACCACATGTGGTGATAACGTTGTGCGGTCACCTCCTTCCTGGCTTTGACCAGGGTAGGTATGACCTCTTCCGGAATGCCTTTTCCCTTAGGATCCGGCGTTCAAACCGCCATGCCGTCAAACGCAGTCGCGGTAAGTCTTGGAACAGACAAGGTCCCTGCTGGAGCAGGTCCTTTCTTAAAGGCCGATGCCACGGTTCCTCTTGGAACAGACATGGTACTTGCTGAAAGCAAATCCCTTCTTAGCTCCCGAGGCCATTAGTCCTCTGTGAGCATCTCTTGAAGTTCCGGTTACCAAGTCCCTCTTGGCCAATCCGGAGCCACGAGTATAGTTCTTACTCCTCTATGTCTTATAATTCTCAATACCTTGGTTATGAGAAGCAGAGAAGGGAACACATACACCGACTGTTACACCCACGGTGTTACCAGGACGTCCACAGCTATCGCTTGAAGGTCTCGTGACCTGGCGCAATACCTGTCCCATTTTTTTTTTTTTTTCGGGCGGGACGCCATCATGTCCACCTTTGGTCTTTCCCAACGGTTCACAATCATGCGGAAAACTTCCCGATGAAGTTCCCACTTTCCCGGGTGGAGGTCGTGCCTGCTGAGGAAGTCTGCTTCCCAGTCGTCCACTCCCGGAATGAACACTGCTGACAGTGCTATCACATGATTTTCCGCCTAGCGAAAAATCCTTGCAGTTTTGTCACTGCCCTCCTGCTTCTTGTGCCGCCCTTTCTGTTTACGTGGGCGACTGCCGTGATGTTATCCCACTGGATCAATACCGGCTGACCTTGAAGCAGAGGTCTTGCTAAGCTTAGAGCATTATAAATTTGTTCTTAGCTCCAGTATATTTATGTGGAGAGAATTCTCCAGACTTGATCACACTCCTTGTGTGACTGCTCCCCAGCCTCTCAGGCTGGCCTCCGTGGTCACGAGCATCCAATCCTGAATGCCGAATCTGCGCCCTCTAGAAGATGAGCACTCTGTAATCACCACAGGAGAGACACCCTTGTCCTTGGATATAGGGTTATCCGCTGATGCATCTGAAGATGCGATCCGGACCATTTGTCCAGCAGATCCCACTGAAGAGTTCTTGCGTGAAATCTGCCGAATGGAAGCGCTTCGTAATAAGCCACCATTTTTACCAGGACTCTTGTGCAATGATGCACTGACACTTTTCCTGGTTTTAGGAGGATCCCGATTAGCTCGGATAACTCCCTGGCTTTCTCCTCTGGGAGAAACACCTTTTCCTGGACTGTGTCCAGAATCATCCCTAGGACCAGCAGACGTGTCGTCGGAACAACTGCGGTTTTGGAATATTTAGAATCCACCCGTGCTGTCGTAGAACTACTTGAGATAGTGCTACTCCGACCTCCAACTGTTCTCTGGACCTTGTTCTTATCAGGAGGTCGTCCATTTTCTTTGAAGACGAATCCTCCTTTCGGTCATTACCTTGGTAAGGACCCGGGGTGCCTTGGACAATCCAACGGCATCGTCTTGAAACTGATAGTGACAGTTCTGTACCACGAACCTGAGGTACCCTTGGTGAGAAAAGGCAAATTTTGGGACATGGAGGTAAGCATCCCTGATGTCCCGGGACACCATATAGTCCCCTTGTTCTTTGCTATCACTGCTCTGAGTGACTCCATCTGGATTTGAACCCTTGTAAGTGTTCAAATTTTTCAGATTTAGAATAGGTCTCACCTAGCCTTTAGTACCACCATATAGTGTGGAGTAATACCCCTTTCCTTGTTGTCGGAGGGGTAAATTTATTATCACCTGCTGGGAATACAGCTTGTGAATTGTTTTCAATACTGCCTCCCTGTCGGAGGGAGACATTGGTACAGCAGACTACAGGAACCTGCGAGGGGGGAAACCTCTCGACATTCCAATCTGTACCCCTTGGATACTACTTGTAGGATCCAGGGGTCCTGTACGGTCCCAGCGTCATGCTGAGAACTTGGTAGAAGCGGTGGAGGGCTTCTGTTCCTGGGAATGGGCTGCCTGCTGCAGTCTTCTTCCCTTTCCTCTATCCCTGGGCAGATATGACTCTTATAGGGACGAAAGGACTGAGGCTGAAAAGACGGTGTCTTTTTCTGCAGAGATGTGACTTAGGGTAAAAAACGGTGGATTTTCCAGCATTTGCCCTGGCCACCAGGTCCCATGGACCGACCCCAAATAACTCCTCCCCTTTATACGGCAATACATCTTTGTGCCGTTTGGAATCTGCATCACCTGACCACTGTCGTGTCCATAAACATCTTCTTGCAGATATGGACATCGCATTTACTCTTGATGCCAGAGTGCAAATATCCCTCTGCGCATCTCGCATATATAGAAATGCATCCTTTAAATGCTCTATAGTCAATAAAATACTGTCCCTGTCAAAGGTATCAATATTTTTAGTCAGGGACTCCGACCAAGCCACCTCAGCTCTGCACATCCAGGCTGAGGCGATCGCTGGTCGCAGTATAACACCAGCATGTGTGTGTATACTTTTTAGGATATTTTTCAGCCTCCTATCAGCTGGCTCCTTAAGTACGGCCCTATCCGTAGATGGTACCGCCACTTGTTCTGATAAGCGTGTGAGCGCCTTATCCACCCTGAGGGGTGTTTCCCACCGCGCCTTAACTTCTGGCGGGAAAGGGTATACCGCCAATAATTTTCTATCGGGGGAAACCCACGCATCATCACACACTTCATTTAATTTATCTGATTCAGGAAAAACTACAGGTAGTTTTTTCACCTCACACATAATACCCTTTTTTGTGGTACTTGGAGTATCAGAAATATGTAACACCTCCTTCATTGCCCTTAACGTGTGGCCCTAAAAGAAAATACGTTTGTTTCTTCACCGTCGACACTGAAATCAGTGTCCGTGTCTGGGTCTGTGTCGACCGACTGAGGTAAATGGGCATTTTACAGCCCCTGACGGTGTTTGAGACGCCTGGACAGATACTAATTTGTTCGCCGGCCCTCTCATGTCGTCAACCGGCTTGCAGCGTGTTGACATTGTCACGTAATTTCCATAAATAAGCCATCCATTCCGGTGTCGACTCCCTAGAGAGTGACATCACCATTACAGGCAATTTGCTCCGCCTCCTCACCAACATCGTCCTCATACATGTCGACACACACGTACCGACATATAGCACACACACACAGGGAATGCTCTGATAGAGGACAGGACCCCACTAGCCCCTTGGGGAGACAGAGGGAGAGTTTGCCAGCACACACCAAAGCGCTATATTTTACAGGGATAGCCTTATAATAAGTGCTCCCTTATAGCTGCTTTTATAAAATCACAATTTCGCCAAATTTTGCCCCCCCTCTCTTGATTTAACCCTGTTTCTGTAGTGCAGTGCAGGGGAGAGCCTGGGAGCCTTCCTGACCAGCGGAACTGTGTGAGGAAATGGCGCTGTGTGCTGAGGAGATAGGCCCCGCCCCCTTTTCGGCGGGCTCGTCTCCCGCTTAAAAATGGATTCTGGCAGGGGTTAAATATCTCCATATAGCCCCGGAGGCTATATGTGAGGTATTTTTTGCCAAAAAAAGGATTTTCATTGCTGCCCAGGGCGCCCCCTCCCAGCGCCCTGCACCCTCAGTGACTGCCGTGTGAAGTGTGCTGAGAGCAATGGCGCACAGCTGCAGTGCTGTGCGCTACCTTAAGAAGACTGAGGAGTCTTCTGCCGCCGATTCTGGACCTTCTTCTCTCTTCAGCATCTGCAAGGGGGTCGGCGGCGCGGCTCCGGTGACCATCCAGGCTGTACCTGTGATCGTCCCTCTGGAGCTAATGTCCAGTAGCCAAAGAAGCCAATCCATCCTGCACGCAGGTGAGTTCACTTCTCTCCCCTAAGTCCCTCGATGCAGTGATCCTGTTGCCAGCAGGACTCGCTGTAAAATAAAAAACCTAAGCTAAACTTTTCTAAGCAGCTCTTTAGGAGAGCCACCTAGATTGCACCCTTCTCGGCCGGGCACAAAAACCTAACTGAGGCTTGGAGGAGGGTCATAGGGGGAGGAGCCAGTGCACACCACCTGATCCTAAAGCTTTACTTTTTGTGCCCTGTCTCCTGCGGAGCCGCTATTCCCCATGGTCCTTTCAGGAACCCCAGCATCCACTAGGACGATAGAGAAACATTTTTCATTGCCTCAATCATGTAACGTGTGGCCCTACTGGAAGTCACATTTGTCTCTTCACCGTCGACACTGGAGTCAGTATCCGTGTCGGCGTCTATATCTGCCATCTGAGGTAACGGGCGCTTTAGAGCCCCTGACGGCCTATGAGACGTCTGGACAGGCACAAGCTGAGTAGCCGGCTGTCTCATGTCAACCACTGTCTTTTATACAGAGCTGACACTGTCACGTAATTCCTTCCAACAGTTAATCCACTCAGGTGTCGACCCCCTAGGGGGTGACATCACTATTACAGGCAATCTGCTCCGTCTCCACATCATTTTTCTCCTCATACATGTCGACACAAACGTACCGACATACAGCACACACACAGGGAATGCTCTGATAGAGGACAGGACCCCACTAGCCCTTTGGGGAGACAGAGGGAGAGTTTGCCAGCACACACCAGAGCGCTATATATACAGGGATAACCTTATATAAGTGTTTTTCCCCTTATAGCTGCTGTATCATTTAATACTGCGCGTAATTAGTGCCCCCCCTCTCTTTTTTAACCCTTTCTGTAGTGTAGTGACTGCAGGAGAGAGACAGGGAGCTTCCCTCCAACGGAGCTGTGAGGGAAAATGGCGCCAGTGTGCTGAGGAGATAAGGCAGCCGATAAGGGGGCGGAGCCTATCTCCCGTTTTTCTATGTATTCTGGCAGGGGTTAAATGCATCCATATAGCCCAGGAGCTATGTGTGATGCATTTTTTTTGCCATCCAAGGTGTTTTTTATTGCGTCTCAGGGCGCCCCCCCCCAGCGCCCTGCACCCTCAGTGACCGGAGTGTGAAGTGTGCTGAGAGCAATGGCGCACAGCTGCAGTGCTGTGCGCTACCTTGTTGAAGACAGGACGTCTTCTGCCGCCGATTTTCCGGACCTCTTCTGTCTTCTGGCTCTGTAAGGGGGCCGGCGGCGCGGCTCTGGGACCCATCCAGGCTGGGCCTGTGATCGTCCCTCTGGAGCTAATGTCCAGTAGCCTAAGAAGCCCAATCCACTCTGCACGCAGGTGAGTTCGCTTCTTCTCCCCTTAGTCCCTCGATGCAGTGAGCCTGTTGCCAGCAGGTCTCACTGAAAATAAAAAACCTAAACTAAAACTTTCACTAAGAAGCTCAGGAGAGCCCCTAGTGTGCACCCTTCTCGTTCGGGCACAGAGATCTAACTGGGGCTTGGAGGAGGGTCATAGGGGGAGGAACCAGTGCACACCAGATAGTCCTAAAGCTTTCTTTAGATGTGCCCAGTCTCCTGCGGAGCCGCTATTCCCCATGGTCCTTACGGAATCCCCAGCATCCACTTAGGACGTTAGAGAAATATATATATATATATATATATATATATATATATATATATATATATAAATATATAAATGTTTCACAGGAACTATTGCAGACATATTACCAATGTCCTTCCGCGTCTAAACAGAGATCCTGGGTAAAATAACTGCCCCTTGTGCTCCAGTTCTTCTCTTAGCTCCAGCCAAAAATCTAGGAGAAGGCGGACGGGATAACCAGAGAAGTAAACAACAATGTAACATGGAGGTGGTAGTGCAGCTTCAACACAATAATTTGTTTTTATGTGGAGAACGCCACCATAACCAGTAAGTTGAAAATTCTTAGTGCTATATATGTAGAAAAAGAATACGTACGCAGGAGGTGAAATAGGATGCACTCTATTAAAGAAATGTATATGTGACTGATCACTGGTACTTCTGTTATTATTTATTTACATTTCTCTAACGTCCTAGTGGATGCTGGGGACTCCGTAAGGACCATGGGGAATAGACGGGCTCCGCAGGAGACTGGGCACTCTAAGAAAGATTTAGTACTACTGGTGTGCACTGGCTCCTCCCTCTATGCCCCTCCTCCAGACCCCAGTTAGAATTTGTGCCCGGACAGAGCTGGGTGCATTTTAGTGAGCTCTCCTGAGCTTGCTAATAAGAAAGTATTTTAGTTAGGTTTTTTTATTTTCAGAGAGCTTCTGCTGGCAACAGACTCTCTGCTACGTGGGACTGAGGGGAGAGAAGCAAACCTACTAACTGCGGCTAGGTTGCGCTTCTTAGGCTACTGGACACCATTAGCTCCAGAGGGATCGAACACAGGAACCTAACCTTGGTCGTCCGTTCCCGGAGCCGCTGTCCCCCTCGCAGAGCCAGAAGACAGAAGCCGGCGGGTTGAAGCAAGAAGACGTCAAAATCGGCAGCAGAAGACTCCTGTCTTCATATGAGGTAGCGCACAGCACTGCAGCTGTGCGTCATTGCGCCCACACTAACCCACACACTCCGGTCACTGTAGGGTGCAGGGGGGGGAGCCCTGGGCAGCAATTAAGTACCTCCTGGCAAAAGCAGCATATATACAGTTGGACACTGTTATATGCATGAGCCCCCGCCATTATTTTTACACAAAATCGCGGGACAGAAGCCCGCCGCTGAGGGGGCGGGGCCTTCTTCCTCAGCACTCACCAGCGACATTTTTTCTCCACAGCTCCGCTGAGAGGAAGCTCCCCAGGCTCTCCCCTGCAGACGATAGAGGGTGAAAAAGAGAGGGGGGGCACATAAATTTGGCGTAAAAACAATATATACAGCAGCTACTGGGTTAACACTAAGTTACTGTGTGATTCCTGGGTCATATAGCGCTGGGGTGTGTGCTGGCATACTCTCTCTCTGTCTCTCCAAAGGGCCTTGTGGGGGAACTGTCTTCAAATAGAGCATCCCCTGTGTGTGTGGTGTGTCGGTACATGTGTGTCGACATGTCTGAGGTAAAAGGCTCCCCTAAGGAGGAGATAGGGCAAATATGTGTGTGAGAGGGTGTCTCCGTCGACAACGCCGACACCTGTTTGGATATGTGTAAGTGCTAAGGTGAATTTATTGCACAAAAGATTAGAGAACAGACAGGAAATCTACCTATGTCTGTCCCTATGTCACAGAGACCTTCAGAGTCTCACAATGCTCACTATCCAAAATAATAAACACTGAAATAAACACAGAGTTTGACTCCAGTGTCGACTACGATAATGCAAAGTTACAGCCAAAATGGCAGAAAGGTATTCAATATATGATTATTGTAATAAAAGATGATTTGCATATCACTGATGACTCATTTGTCCCTGACACAAGGGTACACATGTTAAGGGGAAGAAAGCTGAGGTAAATTTCCCTCCTCTCATGAGGAAAAAGAGCGGGAATCTCCAGACAAGAGACTGCAGCTTCCCACAAAAAAAAAAAAATTCTCAGGCAGTATCCTTTCCCCACTAGGGCCAGGATGTGATGGGAATCTTCCCCCTAGGGTGTCACGTTTGCACAGAAGGTAGCACTAGCTATTCTCAGGGATCCTGCAGATAGCGTGCACATTTTGGTACACTACTCAGACCGGCGATTGTGTCGGCATGGGTTTATAGCGCTGTGGCAGCGTGGACAGGTACCTTATCAGCAGAGATTGAGACCCTAGTATGCATATAGATATATATATATATATATATATATATATATATATATATATTAAAAAGATGCTGTCTTAAGAGATATGTATATATAAAACATGCCCAAAGAGACAGGAGTATACTGGGTCCTAGAGTCAAAGCTATGTCGATTTCTGCTTGACGTGTCCTGTAGAATATGCAATGGACAGATGATGCCGGCTTAAGAGGCATATGGAAGGCTGAGGATTGTGTGGAGAAGGGTTCTCGGACCTGGTCTCCACAGCTATAGCTGGTAATTCTGATATTTTGCCTTATATTCCTGCACAGCCTAGGAAAGCACGACATTATCAAATGCAGCCTTTCAAAGAAACAAGAAAGTCCGAGGTGCGTCCTTTCTTGCCAGAGGCGGGGGCAGAGGAAAGAAGCTGTACAACACAGCTAGTTCCCAGGAACAGAAGTCCTCCCCGGCCTCTACAAAAATCCACCGCATGTCGCTGGCTCCACAGGCGGAGCTGGGCCCGGTGGGGGCACGCCTTCGTAAGTTCAGCCACAAGTGGGTTCACTCTCTGTTAGATCCCTGGGCAATAGATATTGTGTCTCAGGGATACAAGCTGGACTTTGAGAAGATGCCCCCTCACCGACGGCCCTGCCGGCTTTCCCCCACGAGAGGGAAACCGTGTTAACTGCAATTCACAAATTGTATCTTCAAAAGGTGGTGGTCAAGGTTCCCCTCCTTCAACAAGGAGGGGGTTATTATTCGACCATGTTGTAGTACCGAAACCAGACTGTTCGGTCGGACCCATATTGAATTTAAGATCCCTGAACATATACCTGAAAAGGTTCAAGTTCAAGATGGTATCGCTAAGAGCGGTCATTGCAAGCCTGAAAGGGGGAGATTTTATGGTGACTCTGGACATAAAGGATGCATACCTTCATGTCCCCATTTATTTACCTCATCAGGCGTACCTCAGAATTGCGGTACGGGATTGTCATTACCAATTTCAGACGTTGCCGTTTGGTCTCTCCACGGCCTTGAGAATATTCACCAAGGTAATGGCGGAAATGATGGTGCTCCTGCGGAAGCAAGGTGTCACTATTATCACGTACTTGGACGATCTCCTCATAAAAGCGAGATCAAGAAAGCAGTTGCTGAACAGCATATCACTTTCTCTGGAAGTGTAACGGCAACACGGCAGTTGGTTCTTACAGCTCATCTGCCTCTCCTAGGCATGATCCTAGACACAGACCAGAAAAGGGTTTATCTCCCGATAGAGAGAGCTCAGGAGCTCGTGACACTGGTCAGGAATCTATTAAAACCAAAACAGGGGTCAGTGCATCACTGCACTCGAGTCCTGGGAAGGAGGGTGGCATCATACGAGGCCATTCCCTTTGGAAGGTTCCATACGAGGACCTTCCAATGGGACTTACT
The DNA here is from genome assembly GCF_028390025.1 of Pseudophryne corroboree. Taxonomy (NCBI): domain Eukaryota; kingdom Metazoa; phylum Chordata; class Amphibia; order Anura; family Myobatrachidae; genus Pseudophryne; species Pseudophryne corroboree. The sequence continues at coordinate 198,038,748 of NC_086449.1, forward strand.
GGACAAGTGGTTCGGATCGCATCTTCAGATGCATCGGTTAATCACCCTATCCCCCAGAGCCAGGGTGTCTCTCCTGTGGTGGCTGCAGAGTGCTCACCTTCTCGAAGGTCGCAGATTCGGCATTCAGGACTGGGTCCTGGTGACCACGGATGCAAGCCTCCGAGGGTGGGGGGCAGTCACACAGGGAAGAAATTTCCAAGGGCTGTGGTCAAGGCAGGAGACTTGCCTTCACATCATTATCCTGGAACTGAGGGCCATATACAAAGCCCTAAGTCAAGCGGAGACCCTGCTTCGCGACCAACCGGTTCTGATTCAGTCAGTCAGACAATATCACTGCAGAGGCTCATGTAAACCGCCAAGGTGGCACAAGGAGCAGGGTGGCGATGGTAGAAGCCACCAGAATTATTCGCTGGGCGGAGAATCACGTAAGAGCACTGTTAGCAGTGTTCATTCCGGGAGTGGACAACTGGGAAGCAGACTTCCTCAACAGGCACGACCTCCACCCGGGAGAGTGGGGACTTCATCAAGAAGTCTTCGCGCAGATTGTAGGTCGGTGGGAACTGCCACAGGTGGACATGATGGCATCCCGCCTAAACAAAAAGCTACAGAGGTATTGCGCCAGGTCAAGAGACCCTCAGGCGATAGCTGTAGACGCACTGGTGACACCGTGGATGTTCCAGTCGGTTAATGTGTTTCCTCCTTTTCCTCTCTTACCCAAGGTGCTGAGGATCATAAGGGAAAGAGGAGTGAGAACAATACTCATTGTTCCGGATTGGCCAAGAAGGACTTGGTACCCGGAACTGCAAGAAATGCTCACAGAGGACCCATGGCCTCTGCCTCTCAGACAGGACCTGTTGCAACAGGGGCCCTGTCTGTTCCAAGACTTACCGCGGCTACGTTTGACGGCATGGCGGTTGAACGCAGGATCCTAGCGGAAAAAGGCATTCCGGATGAAGTTATTCCTACGCTGATAAAGGCTAGGAAGGACGTGACAGCAAAACACTATCACCGTATATGGCGAAAATATGTTGCCTGGTGTGAGGCCAGGAAGGCCCCTACAGAGGAATTCCAGCTGGGCCGGTTCCTGCACTTCCTACAGTCTGGAGTGACTATGGGCCTGAAGTTGGGGTCCATAAAGGTCCAGATTTCGGCCCTATTCATTTTCTTTCAAAAGGAACTGGCTTCTCTTCCTGAAGTTCAGACGTTTGTTAAGGGAGTGCTGCATATTCAGCCCCCTTTTGTGCCACCAGTGGCACCTTGGGATCTCAACGTGGTGTTGAGTTTCCTGAAATCCCACTGGTTTGAGCCACTTAAGACCGTGTAGCTAAAGTATCTCACGTGGAAGGTGGTCATGCTATTGGCCTTAGCTTCGGCTAGGCGTGTGTCAGAATTGGCGGCTTTGTCATGTAAAAGCCCCTATCTGGTTTTCCATATGGACAGGGCAGAATTACGGACTCGTCCGCAATTTCTGCCGAAGGTGGTGTCATCTTTTCCTTTGAACCAACCTATTGTGGTGCCTGCGGCTACTCGTGACTTGGAGGATTCCAAGTTGCTTGATGTCGTCAGGGCTTTGAAGATCTATGTAGCCAGGACGGCTGGAGTCAGGAAGACTGACTCGCTGTTTATCCTGTATGCATCCAACAAGCTGGGTGCTCCTGCTTCAAAGCAAACTATTGCTCGCTGGATCTGTAGCACGATTCAGCAGGCTCATTCTGCGGCTGGATTGCCGCATCCAAAATCAGTGTGAGCCCATTCCACAAGGAAAGTGGGCTCTTCTTGGGCGGCTGCCCGAGGGGTCTCGGCATTACAGCTTTGCCGAGCAGCTACTTGGTCGGGTTCAAACACATTTGCTAAGTTCTACAAGTTTGATACCCTGGCTGAGGAGGACCTTGTGTTTGCCCATTCGGTGCTGCAGAGTCATCCGCACTCTCCCGACCGTTTGGGAGCTTTGGTATAATCCCCATGGTCCTTACGGAGTCCCCAGCATCCACTAGGACGTTAGAGAAAATAAGATTTTACTCACCGGTAAATCTATTTCTCGTAGTCCGTAGTGGATGCTGGGCGCCCGTCCCAAGTGCGGATTTTCTGCAATACGTGTATATAGTTATTGCTTAATAAAGGGTTACGTTATGCTGGCATCCATTGTTGATGCTCTGTTGTTGTTCATACTGTTGACTGGGTAAGTTTATCACAAGTTATACGGTGTGGCTGGTATGAGTCTTACCCTGGATTCCAAAATCCTTTCCTTGTAATGTCAGCTCTTCCGGGCACAGTTTCCTTAACTGAGGTCTGGAGGAGGGGCATAGAGGGAGGAGCCAGTGCACACCAGTAGTACTAAATCTTTCTTAGAGTGCCCAGTCTCCTGCGGAGCCCGTCTATTCCCCATGGTCCTTACGGAGTCCCCAGCATCCACTACGGACTACGAGAAATAGATTTACCGGTGAGTAAAATCTTATTTTTAACACTGGGCTCATTAGTAATCTGCCAAGATACTTATTTGTGTGCTTCCATTATCCTATTCCTAAAAAATGCACCATTTCTGAATTTCTGCCTCATATTAATGAATATTGTGAAGAGCACAGCTGGTAAGACAGAATGCTGGGACAGTAGTACTCATCGAAAGAGATCCAGAACACCTGCACTGTATAACTAGCTTAAGGGCTGGGTGTAAGACGTTTTCATTGATCTCATCTGTTATGCTAAGTGGTCACATCTAATCCCTCTAGCTGGCTTGTCCTTCACATCATTGGGCATAATTCATGTTCGTATACTGCTGTGGCCAGTCGGCGTGGCCATAGACCAACCCTTAGTTTCAATGTTCTCTGTAATTGTGTATAGTCTACTCATGTGTATGCATTTCTGATTGAGCTGCAATGAATTAGGGGGGAGTCTTTTCACACCTGGGTGGCAGCTTCACTTGCTAACATTAGCAGCCCTGTAGCCTAGAGTTTCGCAATTGCATTTGTGTACAAACATAAATTAGGGCCATTGTCCGAATACACCAGCACACTCATTTCCTACCTTGTCTGTGCCTGTTTCCATGCATCATAAATGTTACAAGGAGACTGATCTTCCATGCTCAACACTGCACTGGCTTCATATCCTTTAAAGTCCAATTCAAACTATACACCATAATCAACATTTTGCTCTTGAACATAATAAAATAGCTTGCCCGATTAGATCTGTCTGCACCTCATCTCCAGATACAACCTTACTGCCAAACCTCAGAGACGTCTTCCATGCTGCGCCTCACAAAAGGAACATCCTACCTTATCTGCCCAGAATCTTTCACAACTTTAACATGCTCTCAAAACATACATCTTCTCTAATGCTATCACCCACTGGGAACAACCGGCCAATGTCCCAATCTTCACTCTGAACTATGCACTACTCTTACTCTAGCATTGTCCTCTCGCTCTGTGAACAGGCCCATCCTTCACTATGGCGGAAAAGGAGACTTGTGGTTGATTTACCATTGTTAAATCTCTTTCTGCAAGGTACACTGGGTTCCACAGGGAATACATTGGTATGTAGAGATGGATCTTGATTCAGAGGCACCAACAGGCTAAAGCTTTAGACTGTCCCAGAATGCATTGCGGGGCCTCCTCTATAACCCTGCCTCCAGGCACTGTGAGCTCAGTTTTGTTAACCAGGCCAATGCAGAAACAGGTAAAAGAGAAGGCAGATGTTAGTCACATAGAACCACGTTCTCACGACAGGAGAAGGGACTAGAGGCTAATGTCATACAAACTCAAAGGAGCTAAGTGCGTCGGGGTGGGCGCCCTGTAGAACCCAGTGTACCTTGCAGAAAGAGATTTAACCATGGTAAGTCTACCATAAATCTCCTTTTCTGCAGCAGGATACACTGTGTTCCACAGGGAATACATTGGGGGTGTCCTAAAGCAGTTCCTCAATGGAGGGGACGCACCTTAGCAGGTATGAGAACCCGGCGTCCAAAGGAAGCATCCTGGGAGGCGGACGTATCAAAAGGCATAGAACCTTATAAACGTGTTCACTGAGGACCATGTAGCCGCCTTGCACAATTGTTCTGCGGATGCGCCATGATGGGCCACCCAAGAGGTTCCAACAGACAGAGTAGAATGGTCTTTTTATAGCAGCAGGAGCTGGGAGTCCAGCCTACACATAAGCTTGCGCAATCACCATTCTAATCCATCTGGCCAAGGTTTGCTTATTCGCAGGCCAGCCACGTTTGTGGAAACCAAACGGTACAAAGAGGATATCTGACCTCCTGATAGAGGCAGTCCTCTCTACATATATACAAAGAGCCCGTACCACATCCAAATACCGTTCTTTGGAGAACAATTCAGTAGAGATGAAGGCCGGAACCACAATCTCTTGATTAAGGTGAAAAGATGACACCACCTTAGGTAAATAATCAGGGTGAGTTCGAAGAACTGCTCGGTCAGGATGAAATATCAAAAAGGGTGGACAACAGGACAAAGCGCCTAAGTCTGACATCCTTCTAGCAGAGGCAATGGCCAGCAGAAACAGGACCTTGGCTGTGAGCCACTTACAGTCCACCATTTCAAGAGGTTCAAATGGAGACTCTTGCAGGGCATTCAGGACAACAGACAAATCCCATGGAGCCACTGGAGGGACATAGGGAGGCTGAATCCGCAGTACGCCCTGAGTGAATGTATGAACGTCAGGTATAGACGCAATTTTTCTCTGAAACCACACCGACAAGGAAGATATGTGAACCTTGAGGGAGGCCAGACAAAGTCCTTAATCCAAGCTTTGTTGCAAAAAAGCCAGAAGTCTGGAAGTACTAAACTTGTAAGCATCGTATTTCTTAGCAGCACACCAGGTGAAGTAAGAATTCCATACCCTATAATAAATCCATGCAGAAGCCAGTTTGCAGGCCTTTAGCATAGTTTGGATAACTGCCTCAGAGAATCCTTTGGCCCTCAGGAGTGAAGCTTCAAGAGCCACGCCGTCAAAGCCAGTCTGGCCAGGTCTGGGTAGACACAAAGGCCCTGAACGAGGAGGTCTGAGTGTTAAGGAAGTAGAAGAGGACACTCTATCGAGAGACCCTGCAGGTCTGAGAACCAATGCCGTCTGGGCCACACTGGAGTGACTTGAAGTAGTATTCCTCCTCCTTGCTTGAACTTCCGTAGTACCCTGGGCAGAAGTGACACTGGATGGAACACGTAGGGCAGCTGAAAGTTCCATGGAATTGCCAGTGCGTCCACAAATGCTGCTTGAGGATCCCTTCTTCTTGATCCGAAGACCGGATCCTTGTGATTGTTTCGGGACACCATCAAGTCTACATCTGGTAGACCCCGCTTGTCCACTAGAAGTTGAAAGACTTCCTGATGAAGACTCCACTCTGCGGCGTGTACGTCCTGACTGAGGAAATTCGCTGCCCAGTTGAGGACTCTCGGAATGAACACTGCTGATATTGCTGGCAGATGGCAGCAACAAAGGATTTTTGACACTTCCATCATTGCCATGCGGCTTTGAGTGCCGCCTTGATGGTTTATGTATGGCACCCTGGTGGCGTTGTCGGATTGTACTTGAACAGGCCTGTTCTGTATCAGAGGCAGGGCAAGAGTCAAAGCATTGAACACTGCCCGCAATTCCAGAATGTTTATTGGGAGGAGAGATTCCTCCTTGGTCCACCGACCCTGGAGAGGAGTGTTGCTCCAGCACCATGCTCCAACCCCTCAGACTGGCGTCCGTAGTCAGTAGGACCCAGTTGGGGATCCAGAAGGGACGGCCCCTGCTCAACTGCTGGTCCTGTAGCCACTAGCTCAGTGACAGACGAAACTCCAGAGTCAAGATCATTTGAGACCCGATCCGATGAGGCAGGCCATCCCACTTGGAAAGGATTAACCTCTGTAGAGGGCGGGAATGAAATTGAGCATACTCTACCATGTCGAAAGCCTACACCATGAGGCCTAGTACTTGCATCGCCGAGTGTATCGACACTCTTGGGCGAGAGAAGAAGTATTTGATCCAGTCCTGAAGTTTCAGGACTTTTTCTGGAGACAGAAACAGTATTTGGCTGTGTGTGTCTAGCAGTGCCCCATGCTCCGAGCCGGGACCTGCGAGGACTTCTTCCAGTTGACGAGCCAACCGTGGGCTTGTAAGAAGCGTACAGTCAGTTGCAGATGACTGAGGAGGACATCTTGGGAAATCGCCAGGATCAGCAAGTCGTCCAGATACGGCAGGATCCTGATTCCCTGACGACACAGATAAGCCGTCATCATGGCCATAACCTTGGTGAAGATCCGAGGGGCCGTGGCCAGTCAAAATGGCAGAGCCTGGAACAGATAGTGAAGGTTGCCAATAGCAAACCGCAGATATTGCTGATGCGATATGGTAATAGGTATATGTAGATACGCATTTTGTATATCCAGGGATACCATATAATCTTTGGGTTCCATGGCCAGTATAATCGAGCGCAGCGTTTCCATACGGAACTTGGACACACTCATAAATTTGTTCAGTGATTTGAGGTCGAGTATAGGTCGGAAAGACCCATTGGGTTTCGGGACTAGAAACAGGGTCGAGTAGTATCCTCCGCCTCTTTGGGATAGGGGTACCGGAACTACCAGTCCTGTATCAAGGAGGGAACGCACAACCAGGTGTAGAGCTTGCGCCTTTAACGGGTCCGAAGGAATAACCGTCGTGCAGAACTGGTGAGGGGGGCATCTCGTGAAAGAGACTGCGTACCCGTGAGAGATGACTTCTCGCACCCATGCGTCTGAAGTGGTCTTTAACCAGACCTGGGTGAACTGCAGAAGTCGGCCTCCCACCCTGGGATCCCCAGGGGGAGGCCTGCCCCGTCATGCAGCAGGCTTGTCTTGTTTGGAAGCAGGCTGACAGGCGGCCCAGGATTGTTTTGATTTGGGCTTAGTGGTTTTGGGAGCACAAGCCTGTCTCGGGTATGTCTGACCTTTTTGTTTTCCCCCCGAGTTCGAAAGGAACAAAAAGTGGTACTCTCTACCTTCTGTGCAGAAGGATTAGTATTTGGGAGAAATGCAGTCTTAGCAGCCGCTAAGGCAGTCACGATCTTATTCAAATCTTCCCCAAAAAGGATGTCTCCCTTAAAAGGAAGTACCTCCAAGGTCTTTTTGGAGTCCAGGTCCACCTTCCATGACCTCAAACACAGAATTCGGCGAGCCAGGATGGACGTAGTCGACGCCTTGACCGCCATTACACCTGCCTCAGAGAACGCCTCCTGAATATATTGGGAGGCGGTGGTAATATGAGACAGATATTGTCTGGCAGTGTCAGATATATCCTGAGGCAGCTCATCCTCTATTGCCTGAACCCATGCTTCAATTCCTTTTGCGGCCCAAGAGGCTGCTATAGTAAGTCAATGTACAGCACCTGTAAGGGAGTAAATAGACTTCAGGCATCCCTCCACACGCTTATCAGTCGGTTCCTTCAGTGTGGCGATGGGCAGAGTAGATGACACCACAAGACGGGTGACATGGGAATCCCCCGGTGGTCAATTTTCCCACTTCTTACACAACTCAGCAGGGAGAGGATACCGAGCTAGCATCATTTTAGACGGAGTATTTCTTTCCTGGATAAGGCCAGGGTTCCTGAAGTATGTCTACTAAATGGTCAGAATGCTGTAAGACTACTTTAGCTACCTTCTGACGTTTAAACTTATCACAAAGTTAGACGCAGTAGTGGGATCTACAACATCATCGATTTGTAGAATCAGCTTAATAGCCTCCACTACGTCAGGGACATCAACCTGAGTTGTAGATTCCTCGTCAGAAGCAACTGTATCAGTGTCTGACGGATCAGTATACTCCCCATGCTCATCAGAAGTATCATCTGAGATAGCAGTGGATTGTGAGGAGGAAGCAGCCCGCTTAGATGACCCCTTGACCCCAGAGGGACGTGGGGTAGGTTTTTGTCTAACCAAAGATTGAATCAATTGTTGTATCTGGTTAGACAGAGCATCCGCCCAGGGCGGATTTACGAGAGGGACAATATGAGGCTGCAATGGCACAGGAGGTCTCATAGGGGGCATAAGGCGTGTCACAAGCGTATTAAGCATAGTAGAGAACGCCGCCCAAGGTGGCTCCTGATTGGCTACCATAGCAGCGGGCTGACTGGGAGATGTATGGCACATATTACATAGACCATCCTTCAAAACTTCCCCCTCAGGCAAATCCTTGGCGCATGCGCTGCATGATGCAGGAGCGTCCGTGGATTTCCCGCTTGTTGTGGTAGACATTATAGTGAATGTAATCCTAGAGCGTAAGAGTACGTTATATTGCCAGACAAATACAATACCTGCAAATAAATCCCCAATTTATGTGACAGTATATACAGGACACAAACAGAATAAATGCGGTATGAGGTGACTCAAATACACAGAAGACGACACTTAACTGTAAATTCTGCGCAGCACTATATATTAGACCCTGACGCACCTAGTCCCCTATGGGACAGAATATAGTGATAGCTATAGCTGGGATACACTGAAAGTGAAATCCACACAGCAGATACAGGCATACACAGTCACAGTGACAATGCAGCTAATTATTTTAGTCAGACACTTGTTCTTAACGAACACTGTCTTAAAATGACATGTAGAATACGTGTCTGTAAAATCACAGCGCTGATGAATCAGGCGGATTTACAGAGGAGACCTTGCCCTGCAGTCCCGGAGACCAGTCGCAGCTACTGTGAGAAGATGACACCCAGACTCTCAGTCAGGGAGTGAGGGAGAGTGAGAGGCAGCTCCAGGGCGGGAACACCAGCAGTAGATGGCACCCGGAGCTGGGGGAGTGGCTACAGGTCCAGCGCCTTTTCCCCTATGCTGGTCCTCACCACCGGGTACTATTGAGCCTTATTAAAGTGGATATTTTACTATCCGACCTGTGCTCCTATGCCTTGGTGGAGATAGTGGGGTCCCCCCTGCTCCATCACAGTGTCCACGCCAGCGTCGCGGTTCGTCTCCTTAAACCGCGACCTGAACCAAATTTAATGGCGGGTCCCGCCTGGGGGACCCTCTTACCTCCTCCCTTAGTAGCAGCCATGCAATCCAGGTGAGCGTCTGCGGAGGTGTGCCTAGAAACCTCCGCCGCAAGTACCCAGGAACAGAGCCAGTGGGAGTATGCGACGCTGCTGGGGAGGTGATGGAGCCGCAGCACAGTATGTCACACAAACACATGAAGTGCTGCAGCCCTTGAAGTCTTCTAAAAAAGCTTTTTCAGGGCTGCCTAGCGCAGTCCCCCTGTTAAGTGACCTGATTCATGCAGGCACCAACTCTAAAACGGAGCTCACAGTGCCTGGACAAAGGTTTGTAGAAGAGGCACCGTAATGCATTCTGGGACAGTCTAAAGCTTTAGCCTGTTGATGCCTCTGGATCAAGATCTACTCTACACCCCGATGTATTCCCTGTGGAACACAGTGGATCCCGCTGCAGAAATTCTGTTACAGGTGAAGGTGCGAATTGCCAATGCCGTGGCATGTAAATACCTGCAACCGCCCCCAAATCTCACATATTTCGCCCGCCCAGCCGAATGTGCGGACTTTGCACAAAAGTGTTCACTGCCCCATAAGGTAGCGAGCACTTTTGTGTGCGATCCCGCTGTTGTAAAGTGTGGCAGCTGCCGCGCTGATTCGCCAGGTGACATCATTCACCAGCAAATTAATCCCCCCCCCCCCCCCCCCATGTTCTCATGACTTCACCTTTTCACCAACCATGTATGTATCCCTCTTCTAATGCATGTACAGATCAATCTCTCCACAATCCAGCACTGTAGGGTAGTGGTTCCCAATCTTGGCCCTCAAGGCACGCTAACCGTCCAAGTTTTAAGGATAGCTTGTACTTGAGCACAGGTAATTAATTAATACCTGTTAATTTGATTTAACCATTAATGCTCAAGCATAGACAGCCTTAAAACCTGGAGTGTTCTAACCATTTCAGACATGAGCCAGGGCTCTGACCCGGGTATTTGAACACTACACTCTTGGGTCAAGCCCTTTCACACTTAACCAACGTCTGCCCTGTCTTTCAGTGCGAGTCATTGCTCAAGCACCTGCAGATGAGGTCATCTGCAAGCACCCCAAACAGCTAATTAAGTATTTTCAGCCTAACTCGGGTCTAAAAACCCAGGTCTCACACAGTTCACACTACAGCAGACCCGGGTTGGTACCAACCAGGGTCACAGACTCAGGACATCCGAACTGCGTCGGGTCTGTTCACTCATAGCCAAGATCGATCATAGCCGCAAGCCTCTACAAAATCCTGAGATGAAAGGATAGGTCTGAAAGGTGTATTTGCTGAGGACTAAGGTTGGGAAACACTGCTGTAGAGTATAGCAGTGTCCCACAAATAGTCAAGAGCCTGAAGTAGAACCGGTTATGTTTTAACGGAATGTGATCTTTCCAAGATAGTTAAGACTTCAGCCAATCATATTTACATCAACGTTCGCATTACATGTTTTTTGGAGATACATACGATATCCCGGCAGACGGCACCCCGTCTTCTGGAATACCAGCGGCTCATGGGCTCGCTGCGCTCACCACGCTTCGGGCCCGGTGGTGAGCTTTGCACACCACGGGTTCTATTCCCACTCTGTTGGTTGTGTGTACCCGACAACCGAGTGAGAAATACGGGCGGATGACGGCTGTGGGTTTATCGGCAAGTGTCGGGTCTCCTGAACGCCGGGATCCAGACAGCCGGTAAACTGATTGCATTTCGTTTTTTTGACCTGAGAACTATATTCAAGCATATAAATTCTTTTGGAGGTTGTGAACATAATAACCACACTTTTCAGATTTGCGGGGAGATATATCAAGCCTTGGGGGTAAATTTTCTAAAAATGAAAAGTGGTGATGTTGCCCATAGAAACCAATCAGATTCAATCTATCGTTTTCTGGGATGCAATAGAGAAATGATAGCTAGAATATGATTGGTGGTTCTCAGGATCCTGACCATTTCATATTTTCTAGGTCATCTGTGAATCTTCAGAATATGTCAGTTGTCCATACACCTGTGCGCCTGATGGGTGACCTGGAAAACATGACCTGTCTGGGGTCCAGAGGACCGAGTTGGAGAACCACTGCTGTAATAAATCTACCCTATGAAGAAAGATAAAGGCGAGAATTTGGCCAAAGTAACCAATCAGCTTCAAACTGCCATTTTAAATACTGATAAATGGCAGAAGCTGAATGCATTGGGCAAATTCTCCACTTTATGTCTCTCCAAGGCTTAATACATCTCCGTCTTGGTGTGGTTGTAGAAAATAGGATTTTGGTTACCTACCGGTAAATCATTTTCTCGTATTCCGTAGAGGATGCTGGGGTCCATATTAGTACCATGGGGTAAAGACGGGTCCACCAGGAGCCATTGGCACTTTAAGAGTTTAATAGTGTGGGCTGGCTCCTCCCTCTATGCCCCTCTTACCAGACTCAGTCTAGAAACTGTGCCCGAGGAGACGACATACTTTGAGAGAAGGAATTACACAAATAGTGGCGAGATTCATACCAGCTCACACAAACATGCGAATCCGGCCAACATGCCGGAACAACTCAGCAACTGCTGAAACAGTAAAACGCAGAACTTACCTAGGAACCAGGTAACACTGAATCATAAAACCAATGCAGGAAAACAAAGCGCTGGGCGGGCGCCCAGCATCCTCTACAGACTACGAGAAAAGGATTTACCGGTAGGTAACCAAAATCCTATTTTCTCTTACGTCCCAGAGGATGCTGGGGTCCATATTAGTATCATGGGGATGTACCAAAGCTCCCAGTATGGGAGGGAGAGCGCGGAGGATCTTGCAACACTGCTTGACCAAACTTGAGGTCATCAGAGGCCAAAGTATCGAACTTGCAAAACTTGGCAAACGTGTTCAACCCAGACCAAGTAGCTGCTCGGCAGAGCTGAACCGCCGAGACACCCCGGGCAGCCGCCCAGGAAGAGCCCACTTTACGAGTAGAGTGGGCCTTTACAGATCTCGGATACGGCAAACCTGCCGTGGAATAAGCATGCTGGATAGTTTACCTGATCCAGCGGGAAATCGACTGCTTAGAAGCAGGACATCCAATTTTCTTTGGATCATTGAGGACAAACAGAGAGTCACTTTTCCTATGACGAGCCATCCTCTTCACGTAAATCTTCAAAGTCCTCACTACATCCAAGGCCTTTGAAGTAATTGAGGAGTCAGTAGCCACTGGCACCACAATAGGCTGGTTGATGTGGAAAGCCGACACAACCTTAGGTAGGAACTGTGAACGAGTCCTAAGTTCCACCCTGTCTTCATGGAAGATCAGATAGGGGCTTTTACAAGATAAAGCCCCCAATTCCGACACGCGTCGTGCAGAAGCCAAGGCCAACAAGGTGACCGCCTTCTACGTGAGAAACTTGAGATCAGCCTCCTGTAGAGGCTCAAACCAAGCAGATTGCAGGAACTGCAACACCACATCAAGATCCCACGGATCAAAAAGGTCTGAACCTCAGGAAGAACAGCCAATTGTTTTTGGAAGAAGATGGACAAAGCAGAGATCTGGACCTTGATGGAGCCCAGTCTCAGTCCCATATCCACCCCTGCTTGCAGGAAAAGGAGAAAACGTCCAAGTTGAAACTCCACCGCCGGAAACTTCTTGGCCTCACACCAAGAAACATATTTCTTCCAAATGCAATGGTAATGCTTAGCCGTTACCCCCTTCCTGGCCTGTATCAGGGTAGGAATATCCTCACCCGGGATACCTTTCTGAGCTAAGATCTGGCGTTCAACCGCCATGCCGTCAAACGTAGCCGCGGTAAGTCTTTATAAGAGAACGGCCCCTGCAGAAGCAGATCCTCCCGAAGAGGTAAAGGCCGTGGATCTTCCAGCAGAAGATCCAGCAAATCCACGTACCAAGCCCTCCTTGGCCAGTCCAAAGCAAAGGATTGTCAGAACCTTTGTTCTTCTCACGAGCTGAAGAACCTTTGGTATCAGAGGAAGTGAAGGGAACACATACACTGACTTAAACACCCACGGTGTTACCAGTGCGTCCACCGCCACTGCCTGTGGGTCTCTTGACCTGGAACAGTACCTCTGTAGCTTCTTGTTGAGGCGTGAGACCATCATGTCTATGTGGGGAACCTCCCACCAACCGGTTACCTCCTCGAACACCTCCGGATGGAGGCCCCACTCCCCTGGATGGAGATCGTGTCTGTTAAGGAAGTCTGCTTCCCAGTTGTCTACACCCGGAATGAAGATTGCCGACATAGCCACCGCGTGCCTTTCTGCCCAGATGAGGATTTTTGACACCTCTGCCATGGCAGCCCTGCTCTTCGTTCCGCCTTGTCGGTTTATGTAGGCCACTGTGGTCACATTGTCCAACTGCACCTGAACAGCCCGATCCTGTAGGTGGTGTGCTGCCTGCAGAAGGGTGTTGTAAACGGCCCTGAGTTCCAGGATGTTTATTGGGAGAAGTGACTCTTGATCCGACCATCGTCCCTGAAAGGTTTCCCCCAGAGCGACTGCTCCCCAACCTCTTAGACTTGCATCTGTGGTTAGAAGGATCCAGTCTTGAATTCCGAACCTTCTCTCTTCCAGGAGGTGTGGAAGTTGCAGCCACCAGAGGAGTGAAATCCTGGCTTTCGGAGACAGGTGTATCCTCTTGTGCATTGGTAGGTGAGAGCCCGAACACTGGTCCAATAGGTCCAGCTGAAAGGGTCGAGCATGAAACCTGCCGTACTGCAGAGCCTCGTAGGCGGCAACCATCTTCCCCAGAAGGCATATGCATTGATGAACCGATACCCGGGTAGGCTTGAGGACATCCCGGACCACTGTTTGAATCACCAACGCTTTCTCCACCGGGAGAAATACCCTCTGCACTTCCGTGTCGAGGATCATTCCCAGGAAAGATAGCCGCCTTGTTGGCTCCAGATGAGACTTTGGAAGGTTCAGGATCCAACCGTGCTTCCTGAGCAGCTGCGTCGTGAGCGTGTTGGACCGCAGCCACCTCTCCCTGGACGACGCCTTGATCAGGAGATCATCCAGATATGCAATTACGTTCACCCCCTGTTTGCAGAGGAGAACCATCATCTCCGCCATCACCTTGGTTAAGATCCTCGGTGCTGTGGAGAGGCCAAACGGCAGCGCCTGGAACTGATAGTGATCGTCCATCAGCGCAAATCTGAGATATGCTTGATGCGGCGCCCAAATGGCAATGTGGAGGTAAGCATCCTTGATGTCCAGAGACACCAGGAACTCCCCCTCAGTCAGTCCTGAGATGACAGCTCTCAGAGATTCCATCTTGAGTTTGAACTCCCTGAGATAAGGGTTCAAAGACTTTAAGTTTAGAATAGGCTGTACCGAACCATCCGGTTTTGGTACCACAAAAAGGTTTGAATAATAACCCATGTTCCACTGCTGAAGTGGGACCGGAACAATGACCTCTGACACCACCAATTTTCTGATGGCCTCCAGAAGAATTGTCCTGTCTGCCAGCAGGGCAGGCAAGCCTGACTTGAAGAAACGGTGAGGCGGGGGATCTTGAAACTTCAGTCTGTACCCTCTGTACTCTATATCCAGGACCCAGGGGTCCAGACCCGACGACACCCAGACGTGGCTGAACAGCCGGAGTCTTGCCCCCACCTGACCTTCCTCCAGGCCGAGCTGTCCACCCTCACGCGGAGGACTTAGGGGTATCAGAAACGGGCTTCTGGGTCTGGGAATCTGCGGGAGCAGGATTCTTTTCTTTGGCACAACCACCTCTGAAGGTGGTGTTTGAAGGCTTATTCTTTCTAGGCCTCGCGGGCAGAAAGGACTGTGACGTGGTAGAGGAAAAAGGCTTCTTCGTAGCCGTTGCAGCTGAGGGGAGAAAAGGAGACTTACCCGCAGTACCCGTGGCAATCCACGCATCCAGCGCCTCCCCAAAGAGAGCCTGACCTTTGTATGGCAGACCCTCCACACACTTCCTGGATTCCGCATCCGCAGACCAGCTGCGCAGTCAGAGACCTCTGTGAACAGAGACGTACATGGAGGAGATCCCCGCAGCCATGGAACCCAGGTCCTTCATGGAATCCACCAGGAACCCTGCAGAATCCTTTTTATTACGTAAAAAAAAATCAATGTCACCTTTGTCCAGCGTAGTCGATTTCTCCTGCAGAGTGATTGACCACCTGGCAATAGCTTTAGCAATCCAAGCACAGGCTATAGTAAGCCACAATATAGCCCCAGAAGCCGTGTAAATGGATTTCAGCGTAGCATCCACCTTGCGATCTGCCGGGTCCTTCAACGCGGTAGATCCCGGGACCGGTAATACCACCTGTTTTGACAGCCTGGAGACAGATGCCTCGACTATCGGCGAGGACTCCCATCTCTTCATATCTTCCACAGGGAAGGGAAAAGCCACCAAGACCCTCTTGGGAATCTGGAATTTATTTTCCGGAGTTTCCCATGCCTTTTCAAAGATAGCATTCAATTCTTTGGATGCCGGGAAGGTGAGAGGGGGCTTCTTATGATCTGTAAAGAAGGCCTCCTCCACCTGTTCCGGAGTGGTGTCTGAAATGTGTAAAACATCCCTAACAGCCTCGATCATCCCCTTGGCAAGTAATGCCGCCCCCCTCAACACATCCCCGTCTGCAGCGTCAGAGTCGGTGTCCGTGTCATCCTGCATACTTGCAAGTGCACGTTTTTGAGAATGTACCGCAGGGGACCCAGAGGAGGCAGGATCAGACCATACCACCATAGAGGACTGGAGGACCTGAGTGGCATGTTCAGTCCTAGCAACTCTATCAGAAATCTGAGAAATAGTCCCCCTCAGAGAGACTAACCATTCTGGCTCTCTAGCTGGGATCTGCACTAAAACAGTGCAATCCTGATTACATGGAATGAAGTCCTCCTGGGAAGACATGTTGTCACACACAGTCAAACACCCCACAAACACACAGGGTATTAAGCAGACAGTTTCCACCCCAAGAATGGCAGAGAGACACAGAGATTGGAGCCAACCCACACACAGCGCTATTAAAGGTATAGGGAGTCCCTAACCAGCGCTGTGTCCCTTAATAGGTTACACAGCCTGTATACAGCCACCCACCACTTCTACAACCCCCTTGAAACCATACAGATAGCTGGAGATTGCTCTGGAGGGACCTGGATCCACTTGGTAGTGAGTGCAGGCAGGAAAAATCGCGCTGAACGCTGCAGGGTCCGCTCTGAGGAGAAGCTCCGCCCCCTCAATGGCGCTGTCTTCCAGCTCACTGAAAGATTATACTGGCCGAAGGAGTTGTGCTGGCCTGGATCCGCAGACCCCGACAGACTTGTAGTGGACAGTGTAGGATCCGACGCTGGCCCAGGGCGCCCCTCCCAGCGCCGCACCACAGTACCGCTGAGCCTTCCAGGAGCTCGGTTAAGACCGCGATCCTTACCCCTCTGTCCGCCTTCTTTGCACTGTCCCCCCGCTTGCAAGGGGGGACAGTGACTCACTCGCCACATCTTCAGCTCCCTGAGGGGGTGGCGGCCGGCTGCCGGGGCGAGCGTTCCCCTGCGGCGGGGCACGATGAGACCCCTCTGGAGCTTAACGTCCAGTCAGCGGGAGCAGTGGCTCAAGACCCCGCAGGGCGGACACTGCTCCCCCCCCTCAGCCCCTCGCTGCAGGGAGGCTGTCGCCAGCAGCCTCCCTGTAAAATAAAGAACTCTGAAAAGAAAGAAAAAAAGCTTTTTTCCTAAGAGAACTCTGTAGAGCTCCCCTAGCTGTGACTGGCTCCTCTGGACACATTTTCTAAACTGAGTCTGGTAGGAGGGGCATAGAGGGAGGAGCCAGCCCACACAATTTAACTCTTAAAGTGCCAATGGCTCCTGGTGGACCAGTCTATACCCCATGGTACTAATATGGACCCCAGCATCCTCTAGGACAGGCCTGGCCAACCTGTGGCTCTCCAGCTGTTGTAAAACTACAGGTCCCATCATGCTTTGCCACAGTTTTGCTGTTAGGGAATGCTAAAACTGTGGCAAGGCATGCAGGTATGTGTAGTTTCACAACATCTGGAGAGCCACAGGTTGGCCAGACCTGCTCTAGGACATAAGAGAAAACTTAAAAAGTTTTTGGTTCAGAATGTACAACATTATTTTTTTAATTTCTCATATTAGTCTTAAGCTGGATATACACTAGATCAGGGGTTCTCAAACTCGGTCCTCAGGACCCCACACAGTGCATGTTTTGCAGGTAACCCAGCAGGTACACAGGTGTATTAATTACTCACTGACACATTTTAAAAGGTCCACAGGTGGTGCTAATTATTTCACTTGTGATTCTGTGAGCAGACCTGCAAAACATGCACTGTGTGGGGTCCTGAGGACAGAGTTTGAGAACCTGTGCAAGATGATAGATACACACTAGAGAGTGTACCCAGCATTATCGTGTGCGGCAGGTCCTGGCAGCATCGGCAAGTGCATACACACTTGCCGATGTACCGCGAACAACGGTGGTCAGGCGCAGCATGGCCCTCGCTAGCAATATCGCCCAGACATGCATGTACGGCCGACGAGCAATGTCGCTGACGACGCGCAGGAGAGCGCATCGATATCATGAACGATATGTCGTTATCAGCCACATCATCCACTTTTTTGTCCAGTGTGTAGCGAGCATTAGCAAAAAAACATGCAGGAGTCCACATTAAACAAATATTTTTCACGTTATATTTGCTATGAAACGTATCTCACTTATCTTTTTGACACTTCGATGCCAGGGATCACAGTGAAATAAGCTTCTGAGTATACAGTATCAGCAATGAGCACCCATGCCAGAATCCAGAAGCCTTTACAGTCTTGGACAAATTGCTTATTTCAAAACATACCTAAGCAGTTATGTATTCAAAAAACAAACCTAGAAATTTCTAAGTCATGGCCTTTGGTAGAAATAAAGCATAATTAGTAATGAGGTAGTCTAAGACATCAGGCATTCTGCTTAGCAGAATATGTACAATATGTATGCAATTAGCAGTAACTATAGGAGAAGTAGTAACAAAAATAATACTTTATTACAAAGAAGAGTAACGGAGGACCTCATATGACATGAAATACTCTGGGAAATGCTGCATCAAGAATCTTCTTTCTCCTGGAAGCTGGAGAGGATAAAATAAAGACAAGGCTGAAGAATAAACGTATAAAAACATTACCTGCATTATAATCAGTGCAAACAAGCATTTAAGTCTGATTCGCGTCTGCAGAACAATGGAGTTTGTGCACAAGCCCATACATGTTTGCATAAACAAAGGTAAAGACAGTGTGAAAAATAATTGCGTCTTAGTGCGACACTAAGGTAGGAAGTATCACGTAATGCAAAGTATATTCCACACAGAAATGGATTACACAAGCTCTCTTTAGGATGTTTATTAAACTGGAACTAGTCTGAATAGATATTTAGCACTGGAAAAACTTATTGTTGGTTGGTGTAACAAACAAACAATATAACTTTCTACTCTCATGGTCAGGTACTTGACCTATTACCAAGCGTAAAACATTCACTTAGTATGTAATGAACAATTGCCAGGAAACAGCATTAACACCTTATAATCTTAAAATTGAATAAAGACACATATACATTACTCTAGATTGGGGGCCCAATAAATTATAATAGCTCAGTTCAGCTAAAGCGGTCTCATTGGTGCACTCTCCAGAACTAATTGACGCCCTATATTATTTCATGGAGTCGCTGAAACAGGATTCTATGTCATTTAGTTGAGACTGTGAATCCAATTCCTTCAGTAGTACCTCTGTGAATTACTCTTAATGGACACTTTTTTTAGTTTCTCTAATTTAGCAACAATGGGGGTAATTCCAAGTTGATCGCAGCAGGAAATTTTTTAGCAGTTGGGCAAGACCATGTGCACTGCAGGGGAGGCAGATAATAAGAATTTACTTACCGATAATTCTATTTCTCGGAGTCCGTAGTGGATGCTGGGGTTCCTGAAAGGACCATGGGGAATAGCGGCTCCGCAGGAGACAGGGCACAAAAAGTAAAGCTTTAGGATCAGGTGGTGTGCACTGGCTCCTCCCCCTATGACCCTCCTCCAAGCCTCAGTTAGGTACTGTGCCCGGACGAGCGTACACAATAAGGAAGGATTTATGAATCCCGGGTAAGACTCATACCAGCCACACCAATCACACTGTACAACCTGTGATCTGAACCCAGTTAACAGTATGATAACAGCGGAGCCTCTGAAAAGATGGCTCACAACAATAATAACCCGATTTTTGTAACTATGTACAAGTAATGCAGATAATCCGCACTTGGGATGGGCGCCCAGCATCCACTACGGACTCCGAGAAATAGAATTATCGGTAAGTAAATTCTTATTTTCTCTATCGTCCTAGTGGATGCTGGGGTTCCTGAAAGGACCATGGGGATTATACCAAAGCTCCCAAACGGGCGGGAGAGTGCGGATGACTCTGCAGCACCGAATGAGAGAACTCCAGGTCCTCCTTAGCCAGGGTATCAAATTTGTAGGATTTAACAAACGTGTTTGCCCCTGACTAAATAGCCGCTCGGCAAAGTTGTAAAGCCGAGACCCCTCGGGCAGCCGCCCAAGATGAGCCCACCTTCCTGGTGGAATGGGCATTTACATATTTTGGCTGTGGCAGGCCTGCCACAGAATGTGCAAGCTGAATTGTATTACACATCCAACTAGCAAAAGTCTGCTTAAAAGCAAGAGCACCCAGTTTGTTGGGTGCATACAGGATAACAGCAAGTCAGTTTTCCTGACTCCAGCCGTCCTGGAACCTATATTTTCAGGGCCCTGACCACATCTAGCAACTTGGAGTCCTCCAAGTCCCTAGTAGGCGCAAGACACCACAATAAGCTGGTTCAGGTGAAACACTGACACCACCTTAGGGAGAGAACTGGGGACGAGTCCGCAGCTCAGCCCTGTCCGAATGGACAAACAGATATGGGCTTTTTTGAGAAAAAAAAACACCAATTTGACACTCGCCTGGTCCAGGCCAGGTCCAAGAGCATGTTCACTTTTCATGTGAGATGCTTCAAATCCACAGATTTGACTGGTTTTAAACCAATGTGTTTTGAGGAATCCCAGAACTACGTTGAGATCCCACAGTGCCACTGGAGGCACAAAAGGGGGTTGTATATGCAATACTCCCTTGACAAACTTCTGGACTTCAGGAACTGAAGCCAATTCTTTCTGGAAGAAAAATCGACAGGGCCGAAATTTGAACCTTAATGGACCCCAATTTGAGGCCCATAGACACTCCTGTTTGCAAGAAATGCAGGAATCGACCGAGTTGAAATTTCTTCGTGGGGCCTTCCTGGCCTCACACCACGCAACATATTTTCGCCACATGTGGTGATAATGTTGTGCGGTCACCTCCTTTCTGGCTTTGACCAGGGTAGGAATGACCTCTTCCTGAATGCCTTTTCCCTTAGGATCCGGCGTTCCACCGCCATGCCGTCAAACGCAGCTGCGGTAAGTCTTGGAACAGACATGGTACTTGCTGAAACAAGTCCCTTCTTAGCGGCAGAGGCCATAAGTCCTCTGTGAGCATCTCTTGAAGTTCCGGGTACCAAGTCCTTCTTGGCCAATCCGGAGCCATGAGTATAGTTCTTACTCCTCTACGTCTTATAATTCCCAGTACCTTAGGTATGAAAAGCAGAGGATGGAACACATACACCGACTGGTACACCCACGGTGTTACCAGAACGTCCACAGCTATTGCCTGAGGGTCTCTTAACCTGGCGCAATACCTGTCCCGTTTTTTGTTCAGACGGGACGCCATCATGTCCACCTTTGGTAATTCCCAACGGTTTACAATTATGTGGAAAACTTCCCCATGAAGTTCCCACTCTGCCGGGTGGAGGTCGTGCCTACTGAGGAAGTCTGCTTCCCAGTTTCCATTCCCGGAATGAAACACTGCTGACAGTGCTATCACATGATTTTCCGCCCAGCGAAAAGTCCTTGCAGTTTTTGCCACTGCCCTCCTGCTTCTTGTGCCGCCCTGTCTATTTACGTGGGCGACTGCCGTGATGTTTTATCCCACTGGATCAATTTACCCTTAGCTATATTTATGTGGAGAAAAATCTCCAGACTTGATCACACTCCCTGGAAATTTTTTCCTTGTGTGACTGCTCCCCAGCCTCTCGGGCTGGCCTCCAACATCCAAAACTGAATGCCGAATCTGCGGCCCTCTAGAAGATGAGCACTCTGTAACCACCACAGGAGAGACACCCTTGTCCTTGGATATAGGGTTATCCGCTGATGCATCTGAAGATGCGATCCGGACCATTTGTCCAGCAGATCCCACTGAAAAGTTCTTGCATGAAATCTGCCGACTGGAATTGCTTAGAAGGAAGTCACCATTTTTTTACCATGGCCCTTGTGCAATGATGCACTGATTTTAGGAGGTTCCTGACTAGCTCGGATAACTCCCTGGCTTTCTCTTCCGGGAGAAACACCTTTTTCTGGACTGTGTCCAGAATCATCCCTAAGCACAGGAGACTTGTTGTCGGGATCAGCTGCGATTTTGGAATATTTAGAATCCACCCCTGCTGTTGTAACAGTATCCGAGATAGTGCTACTCCGACCTCCAACTGTTCCCTGGACTTTGCCCTTATCAGGAGATCGTCCAAGTAAGGGATAATTAAGACGCCTTTTCTTCGAAGAAGAACCATCATTTCGGCCATTACCTTGGTAAAGACCCGGGGTGCCGTAGACAATCCAAACGGCAGCGTCTGAAACGGATAGTGACAGTTCTGTACCACGAACCTGAGGTACCCTTAGTGATAAGGGCAAATTTGGGACATGGAGGTAAGCATCCCTGATGTCTCGGGACACCAGATAGTCCCCTTCTTCCCGGTTCGTTATCACTGCTCTGAGTGACTCCATCTTGATTTGAACCTTTGTAAGTGTTCAAATTTTTTTAGATTTAGAATAGGTCTCACCTAGCCTTCTGGCTTCAGTACCACAATATAGTGTGGAATAATACCCCCTTTTCTTGTTGTAGGAGGGGTAATTTAATTATCACCTGCTGGGAATACAGCTCGTGAATTTTTTCCCATACTGCCTCCTTGTCGGAGGGAGACCTTGGTAAAGCAGACTTCAGGAGCCTGCGCAGGGGAAACGTCTCGACATTCCAAACTGTACCCCTGGGATACTACTTGTAGGATCCAGGGGTCCTGTACGGTCTCAGCGTCATGCTGAGAGCTTGTCAGAAGCGGTGGAACGCTTCTGTTCCTGGGAATGGGCTGCCTGCTGCAGTCTTCTTCCCTTTCCTCTATCCCTGGGCAGATATGACTCTTATAGGGACGAAAGGACTGAAGCTGAAAAGACGGTGTCTTTTTCTGCAGAGATGTGACTTAGGGTAAAAACGGTGGATTTTCCAGCAGTTGCCGTGGCCACCAGGTCCGATGGACCGACCCCAAATAACTCCTCTTCCTTTATACGGCAATACACCTTTGTGCCGTTTGGAATCTGCATCACCTGACCACTGTCGTGTCCATAAACATCTTCTGGCAGATATGGACATCGCACTTACTCTTGATGCCAGAGTGCAAATATCCCTCTGTGCATCTCGCATATATAGAAATACATCCTTTAAATGCTCTATAGTCAATAAAATACTGTCCCTGTCAAGGGTATCAATATTTTTAGTCAGGGAATCCGACCAAGCCACCCCAGCTCTGCACATCCAGGCTGAGGCGATCGCTGGTCGCAGTATAACACCAGTATGTGTGTATATACTTTTTATGATATTTTTCCAGCCTCCTGTCAGCTGGCTCCTTGAGGACGGCCCTATCTATAGACGGTACCGCCACTTGTTCTGATAAGCGTGTGAGCGCCTTATCCACCCTAAGGGGTGTTTCCCAACGCGCCCTAACTTCTGGCGGGAAAGGGTATACCGCCCATATTTTCTATCGGGGGGAACCCACGCATCATCACACACTTCATTTAATTTATCTGATTCAGGAAAAAATAAGAATTTACTTACCGATAATTCTATTTCTCGGAGTCCGTAGTGGATGCTGGGGTTCCTGAAAGGACCATGGGGAATAGCGGCTCCGCAGGAGACAGGGCACAAAAAAGTAAAGCTTTTACCAGATCAGGTGGTGTGCACTGGCTCCTCCCCCTATGACCCTCCTCCAGACTCCAGTTAGGTACTGTGCCCGGACGAGCGTACACAATAAGGGAGGCAATTTGAATCCCGGGTAAGACTCATACCAGCCACACCAATCACACCGTACAACTTGTGATCTAAACCCAGTTAACAGTATGATAACAGAAAGAGCCTCTTAAAGATGGCTCCTTAACAATATAACCCGAATTTGTTAACAATAACTATGTACAGTATTGCAGATAATCCGCACTTGGGATGGGCGCCCAGCATCCACTACGGACTCCGAGAAATAGAATTATCGGTAAGTAAATTCTTATTTTCTCTATCGTCCTAAGTGGATGCTGGGGTTCCTGAAAGGACCATGGGGATTATACCAAAGCTCCCAAACGGGCGGGAGAGTGCGGATGACTCTGCAGCACCGAATGAGAGAATTCCAAGTCCTCTTTTGCCAGGGTATCAAATTTGTAGAATTTTACAAACGTGTTTTCCCCCGACCACGTAGCTGCTCGACAGAATTGTAATGCCGAGACCCCTCGGGCAGCCGCCCAAGATGAGCCCACCTTCCTTGTGGAATGGGCCTTAACAGATTTAGGCTGTGGCAGGCCTGCCACAGAATGAGCAAGTTGAATTGTGTTACAAATCCAACGAGCAATCGTCTGCTTAGAAGCAGGGGCACCCAACTTGTTGGGTGCATATAGTATCAACAGCGAGTCAGATTTTCTGACTTCAGCCGTCCTTGAAATGTATATTTTTAAGGCTCTGACAACGTCCAACAACTTGGAGTCCTCCAAGTCGCCAGGGGCCGCAGGCACCACAATAGGTTGGTTCAGGTGAAACGCTGATACCACCTTAGGGAGAAAATGCGGACGAGTCCTCAGTTCTGCCCTATCCGAATGGAAGATTAGATAAGGGCTTTTATAAGATAAAGCCGCCAATTCAGATACTCTCCTGGCGGAAGCCAGGGCCAGTAACATAGTCACTTTCCATGTGAGATATTTAAAATCCACCTTTTTCAATGGTTCAAACCAATGGGATTTGAGGAAATCTAAAACTACATTTAGATCCCACGGTGCCACCGGAGGCACCACAGGAGGCTGTATATGCAGTACTCCTTTAACAAAAGTCTGTATCTCAGGAACTGAGGCCAATTCTTTTTGGAAGAATATTGACAGGGCCGAAATTTGAACCTTAATAGATCTCAATTTGAGACCCATAGACAATCCTGATTGTAGGAAATGTAGGAAACGACCCAGTTGAAATTCCTCCGTCGGAACACTCCGATCCTCGCACCACGCGACATATTTTCGCCAAATGCGGTGATAATGTTTCGCGGTGACTTCCTTCCTTGCCTTAATCAAGGTAGGAATGACTTCTTCTGGAATGCCTTTCCCTTTTAGGATCTGGCGTTCAACCGCCATGCCGTCAAACGCAGCCGCGGTAAGTCTTGAAAGAGACAGGGACCCTGTTGTAGCAGGTCCCTTCTCAGAAGTAGAGGGCACGGGTCGTCCGTGACCAACTCTTGAAGTTCCGGGTACCAAGTCCTTCTTGGCCAATCCGGAGCCACTAGTATTGTTCTTACTCCTCCTCACCGTATAATCTTCAATACCTTTGGTATGAGAGGCAGAGGAGGAAACACATATACTGATTTGTACACCCAAGGTGTTACCAGTGCGTCCACAGCTATTGCCTGTGGATCTTTTGACCTGGCGCAATACTTGTCCAGTTTCTTGTTGAGGCGAGACGCCATCATGTCTACCATTGGTCTTTCCCAACAGTTTATTAGCATGTGGAAGACTTCTGGATGAAGACCCCCCTCTCCCGGGTGAATATCGTGTCTGCTGAGGAAGTCTGCTTCCCAGTTGTCCACGCCCGGGAAGAACACTGCTGACAGTGCTATTACGTGATTCTCCGCCCAGCGAAGAATCTTGGCAGCTTCTGCCATTGCACTCCTGCTTCTTGTGCCGCCCTGTCTGTTTACATGGGCGACCGCCGTGATGTTGTCCGACTGAATCAACACCGGTTTTCCTTGCAGGAGTGGTTCCGCCTGGCTTAGAGCATTTTAGATTGCTCTTAGTACCAGAATGTTTATGTGAAGAGACTTTTCCAGGTTCGTCCATACCCCCTGGAAGTTTCTTCCTTGTGTGACTGCTCCCCAACCTCTCAGGCTGGCGTCCGTGGTCACCAGGATCAAATCCTGTATGCCGAATCTGCGGCCCTCCAATAGATGAGCCTTTTGCAACCACCACAGAAGATATACCCTTGTCCTTGGCGACAGGGTTATTCGCAGGTGCATCTGAGGATGCGACCCTGACCATTTGTCCAACAGATCCCTTTGGAAAATTCTTGCATGGAATCTGCCGAATGGAATTGCTTCGTAAAAAGCCACCATTTTTCCCAGGACTCTTGTGCATTGATGTACAGACACCTTTCCTGGTTTTAGGAGGTTCCTGACAGGTCGGATAACTCCTTGGCTTTTTCCTCGGGAAGAAAAACCTTTTTCTGAACCGTGTCCAGAATCATCCCTAGGAACAGCAGACGTATCGTCGGAAAACAGCTGCGATTCTTGGAATATTTAGAATCCAGTCGTGCCGTCGAAGAACTACTTTAGATAGTGCTCTTCCGACCTCCAACTGTTCTCTGGAACTTGCCCTTTTTAGGTCGTGCAAGTAAGGGATAATTTAGATGCCTTTTTTCTTTGAAGAAACATCTTTTCGGCCATTACCTTGGTAAAAAGGCCCGGGGTGCCGTGGATAATTCAAACGGCATCGTCTGAAACTGATATTGACAGTTCTGTACCACGAACCAGAGGTACCCTTGATGAGAAGGACAAAATTTGGACATGGAGGTAATCCTTGATGTCCAGGGACACCATATAGTCCCCTTTTTTCCGGTTCGCTATCACTGCTCTGAGTGACTTTATCTCGATTTGAACCTTTTATGTAAGTGTTCAAAACATTTTAGATTTAGACTATGTGTCACCAAGCCGTCTGGCTTCAGTACCACAATATAGTGTGGAAAAATAATACCCTTTTCCTTGTCGTAGGAGGGGTACTTTGATTATCACCTGCTGGATATACAGCTTGTGAATTGTTTCCAATGCTGCCTCCCTGTCGGAGGGAGCCGTTGGTAAAGCAGACTTCAGGAACCTGCGAGGAGAAGATGTCTCGACTCTCCAATCTTTACCCCTGGGATAATACTCGTACGATCTAGGGGTCAACTTGCGAGTGATCCCACTGCGCCCTGAGACTCTTGAGACTACCCCCCCACCTTGAGTCCGCTTGCACGGCCCCAGCGTCATGCTGAGGACTTGGCAGACGCGGTGGAGGGCTTCTTTTCCTGGGAAAGGGCTGCCTGCTGCAGTCTACTTCCCTTACCTCTATGTCTGGGCAGATATGACTGGCCTTTTGCCTGCATGCCCTCATGGGAAAGGAAAGATTGAGGCTGAAAAGACGGTGTCTTTTTTAGCTGAGATGTAACTTGGGGTAAAAAAGGTTGGATTTCCCAGCTGTTGCTGTGGTCCCCAGGTCCGATGGACCGACCCCCAAATAACTCCTTCCCTTTATACAGCAATACTTCCATCTGCCGTATGGGATCTGTATCACCTGACCACTGTCGTGTCCCTGACATCTTCTGGGAGATATGGACAACGCACTTATCTTGATGCCAGAGAGCAAATATCCCTCTGTGCATCTCACATACATATATATAGAATGCATCCTATTAAATGCTCTACATGAATAAAATATTTTCAGTCAGGGAATCCGACCAAGCCAACCCAGCACTGCATCTCCAGGCTGATGGCGATCGCTGGTCGCAGTATAACCACCGTATGTGTGTATATACTTTTTAGGATATTTTTCCAGCTTCCTATCAGCTGGCTCCTTGAGGGCGGCCGTATCTGGAGACGGTAACGCCACTTGATAAGCGTGTGAGCGCCTTATCACCCTAAGGGGTGTTTCCCAACGTACCCTAATTTCTGGCGGGAAAGGGTATAACGCCAATATTTGCTATCGGGGTAACCCTACGCATCATCACACACTTCATTTTATTTTATCTGATTCAGGAAAAACTACAGGTAGTTTTTTCCACTCCCACATAATACCCTTTCTTGTGGTACTTGTAGTATCAGAAACACGTAACACCTCCTTCATTGCCCTTAACGTGTGGCCCTAATGAGAAATACGTTTGTTTATTCACCGTCGACACTGTATTCAGTGTCCGTGTCTGTGTCTGTGTCGACCGACTGAGGTAAATGGGCGTTTTTAAAACCCCTGACGGTGTTTCTGAGACGCCTGGACCGGTCCTAATAGATTGTCGGCCGTCTCATGTCGTCAACCGACCTTACAGCGTGTTGACATTCTCACGTAATTCTCTAAATAAGCCATCCATTCCGGTGTCGACTCCCTAGAGAGTGACATCACCATTACAGGCAATTTCTCCGCCTCCTCACCAACATCGTCCTCATACATGTCGACACACACGTACCGACACACAGCACACACCGGGAATGCTCTGACAGAGGACAGGACCCACTAGCCCTTTGGGGAGACAGAGGGAGAGTCTGCCAGCACACACCAAAAACGCTATAATTATATAGGGACAACCTTATATAAGTGTTTCTCCCTTATAGCATCTTTTATATATATACACAATATCGCCAAAATCAGTGCCCCCCCTCTCTGTTTTAACCCTGTTTCTGTAGTGCAGTGCAGGGGAGAGCCTGGGAGCCTTCTCTCCAGCTTTTCTGTGAGAGAAAATGGCGCTGTGTGCTGAGGAGATAGGCCCCGCCCCTTTTACGGCGGGCTCGTCTCCCGCTATTTTTGAAGTTAGGCAGGGGTTAAATATCTCCATATAGCCTCTGTGGGCTATATGTGAGGTATTTTTTGCCTCTAATAAGGTTTTTATTTGCCTCTCAGAGCGCCCCCCCCAGCGCTCTGCACCCTCAGTGACTGTTGTGTGAAGTGTGCTGAGAGGAAAATGGCGCACAGCTGCAGTGCTGTGCGCTACCTTTATGAAGACTCAGGAGTCTTCAGCCGCCGATTTTGGACCTCTTCTCTCTTCAGCGTCTGCAAGGGGGCCGGCGGCGCGGCTCCGGTGACCATCCAGGCTGTACCTGTGATCGTCCCTCTGGAGCTAGTGTCCAGTAGCCAAGCAGCAAATCCACTCTGCACGCAGGTGAGTTCACTACTTCTCCCCTAAGTCCCTCGTTGCAGTGATCCTGTTGCCAGCAGGACTCACTGTAAAGTAAAAAACCTAAGCTAAACTTTCTCTAAGCAGCTCTTTAGGAGAGCCACCTAGATTGCACCCTTCTCGTTCGGGCACAAAATCTAACTGGAGTCTGGAGGAGGGTCATAGGGGGAGGAGCCAGTGCACACCACCTGATCTGGTAAAAGCTTTACTTTTTTGTGCCCTGTCTCCTGCGGAGCCGCTATTCCCCATGGTCCTTTCAGGAACCCCAGCATCCACTTAGGACGATAGAGAAACTACGGTAGTTTTTTCACATCCCACATAATACCCTCTTTTGTGGTACTTGTAGTATCAGAAATATGTAACACCTCCTTCATTGCCCTTAACGTGTGGCCCTAATAAGGAATACGTTTGTTTATTCACCGTCGACACTGGATTCAGTGTCCCTGTCTGTGTCTGTGTCGACCGACTAAAGTAAACGGGCGTTTTAAAACCCCTGACGGTGTTTTTGAGACGTCTGGACCGGTACTAATTGTTTGTCGGCCGTCTCATGTCGTCAACCGACCTTGGCGCGTGTTGACATTATCACGTAATTCCCTAAATAAGCCATCCATTCCGGTGTCGACTCCCTAGAGAGTGACATCACCATTACAGGCAATTGCTCCGCCTCCTCACCAACATCGTCCTCATACAGGTCGACACACACGTACCGACACACAGCACACACACAGGGAATGCTCTGATAGAGGACAGGACCTACTAGCCCTTTGGAGAGACAGAGGGAGAGTTTGCCAGCACACACCAAAAACGCTATAATTATATAGGGACAACCTTATATAAGTGTTTTCCCTTATAGCATCTTTTTTATATATTTCTAACGCCAAATTAGTGCCCCCCCTCTCTGTTTTAACCCTGTTTCTGTAGTGCAGTGCAGGGGAGAGCCTGGGAGCCTTCCCTCCAGCCTTTCTGTGAGGGAAAATGGCGCTGTGTGCTGAGGAGATAGGCCCCGCCCCTTTTTCGGCGGCCTCGTCTCCCGCTCTTAACGGATTCTGGCAGGGGTTAAATAACTCCATATAGCCCCCGGAGGCTATATGTGAGGTATTTTTAGCCAAAAAAGGTTTTCATTTGCCTCCCAGGGCGCCCCCCTCCCAGCACCCTCAGTGACTGCCGTGTGAAGTGTGCTGAGAGGAAAATGGCGCACAGCTGCAGTGCTGTGCGCTACCTTAAGAAGACTGAGGAGTCTTCTGCCGCCGATTCTGGACCTCTTCTTGTTTCAGCATCTGCAAGGGGGCCGGCGGCGAGGCTCCGGTGACCATCCAGGCTGTACCTGTGATCGTCCCTCTGGAGCTAATGTCCAGTAGCCAAGAAGCCAATCCATCCTGCACGCAGGTGAGTTCACTTCTTCTCCCCTAAGTCCCTCGTTGCAGTGATCCTGTTGCCAGCAGGACTCACTGTAAAATAAAAAACCTAAGCTAAACTTTTCTAAGCAGCTCTTTAGGAGAGCCACCTAGATTGCACCCTTCTCGGCCGGGCACAAAAATCTAACTGAGGCTTGGAGGAGGGTCATAGGGGGAGGAGCCAGTGCACACCACCTGATCCTAAAGCTTTACTTTTTGTGCCCTGTCTCCTGCGGAGCCGCTATTCCCCATGGTCCTTTCAGGAACCCCAGCATCCACTAGGACGATAGAGAAATAACATTTGCAAAGAGTTAGATTTGGGTGGGTTATTTTGTTTCTGTGCAGGGTAAATACTGGCTGCTTTATTTTTACACTGCAAATTTAGTTTGAAGATTTAACTCACCACACCCAAATCTATCTCTCTCTGCACATGTTATATCTGCCCCCTGCAGTGCACATGGTTTTGCCCAACTGCTAAAAAATTTCCTGCTGCGATCAACTTGGAATTACCCCCAATGTTTCTTTTTCTCTTTACTCCAGAAGGTGTCTTTGTCAGATGGTTCCTCCCTTTTCTGTCTGTACTTGAGGTTAAACTTAATATTGTTTTTGGTACTAAAGGGGTCATTCCGAGTTGATCGCACGCTGCAACTTTTTGCAGCCCGTGCGATCAGATTGACGCCGCCTATGGGGGAGTGTATTTTAGCTAAGCAAGTGTGCGATCGCATGTGCAGGGGAGCGGGGCAAAAAAGTTGTGTGTAGTTTCTGAGTAGCTCTGTACTTACTCAGTCACTGCGATCACTTCAGCCTGTCAGGTCCCGGAATTGACGTCAGACACCCGCCCTGCAAACGCCTCAACACGCCTTCGTTTTTCTCACCACTCCGAGAAAACGGTCAGTTGCCACCCATATCCGCCTCCCTGCTGTCAATCTTCTTGCGCTTGCCGCTGCAATCGCTTCCTTCGCTGTTCTTGTCGCTGCCTGGAGACTGCTGTCACCGGGCAACGACGCCCGCACGCATGCGTAGTTGTGACCTGTTCGCATGGCTGCGAAAAACTGCAGTGTGCGAACGGGTCAGAATGACCCCCTAAGAACGGAGTGTCTTCTGATGCGTTGCTCAGTCTTACTGTAGTTCTTCCTAGGTAGTAAAGCTACTAAGTGTGCAGAACTTGCAGTCTATGTCTATTCTCCTGTCTAGAAATGTAATCTCAATCTCTCCTGACCCATAATGATCATTCTGGGTCTAAGAATACTAACGGGGCAGTTCATTGTTGAACGTTACTCAATGTCACAGTCGCAGCCCCTTTTCCTGTAATAGCCATGTGAGATGTGTGTGGGCTGATGTGCAGGGTTACAGACCTCTCTCCAGGCGCTTATGTTCGGCTCTGAGCTGGTTACTGGAGACTGGACAGATGATGCACTTTTATTCAGCAGCCTCTCGGTATCTACTGACAGTCTGTCCAGGAGAAGACCACCTCTTAATCTGCCTCTATGGGGTGTGTGGGTGCTGCGTCACCACTCACTGGCTGCATGTCGGCAAAGAGACAGTCTACTACTCTGCCTTTGCTGGTCGCAGGTTCAAAGCGCTCATATCCTTCTAAAATGGCAGCTGCCCAACTGCTGCTCACTCTCAACAGTCACTTTCCTGACACTGGTCATGTAACCACCTCCTGACCACTTGAGCAGCTGCAGAGGCTGCTGGGAATTGTCTGCCTGTGAAATGACAGACATGCGCTGCACAGCGTCAGATACACAGCAATATGGTGCGTAGCGGGTATTACATTAGCACTGGGTACAGAAGATGTACAAGAATAAGTATATGTGGCTGCCTCTGCTAGAAATAATCGTGCTAGTGTTATAGAGTGAAATCTATTGAAAAAAATAGAGGGGACCAAAATATTAACATCAAATATAGTTATACATGAATACGTAACCCCTTCTATGGAATATTGGTAGAAAACGTTTTTTGTTTTTTTTTTGGGGGGGGGGGGGAGATGTACTGAAGTCCAAATGAGGCACTCTGTCAAGCCCAAGACTGTCTTCTATAGGTAAGAAACCCTATGGTTTCTTTTCACTGTATTGATATATTACACAATAAAGTCTCTATTTTTTGTGAGGCTGATGTGAGTGGATGGTAAGACTCAAATGATTTCTTGGGCTAAATCGATCAATTTGATATGCCCCGAAATTCTTGAAATTTGTTATCTATTAGAAATCCATCTGCACTAAGAGAGACTGTGATATATGAACCTTTATGAACTCCGCCACTTTCTTCATTCCCATCAGGACGTCAATATTGGACTAAAATTTGGTTTGCAGAATAAGTAGGATTTCTTACTTGAATTTACTTTTAGTAGGCTATATTCATGTATATTTGATGCTTTGATAATATTTTGGCTTCTTCTATTACTTTCATTACAAAGGTAAAGATATGGAGATGTACTCACCGGCACTGCACACAGGTAAAGAAGACAGTTTGACCCTCATCTGCTGAGCGCATCTGCCTTGTGTGATAGACCATCTTCTCACACCCACAGCGGGAGCAGCGTCTATCAAGCTGAGAGAGACGCATAACATATGTCGATAAATGGAAATCATCCTCAGAAAATCATGGAAGGGGAGATTAAATTCAATGTAACGAATGTGATTTGCTGTTTAGTCAGTGACCACGTTATTCTGAGCATACTTAGAACACATGGTTTTGTGACGGCTGCAATAAGTCTACTTAATTCAAAACAATTTAAAATCCTAGCAAGATAATAGAATACACCGGGAGTTCATTAGGTAGCATAAACTTGACTCATTCTTCTACCAAGACAGTTTTACATGTAGTACTGAGTACCGCTACTTAACCTGGGCATACACAGTCAGATAAAATTCCTGTCAGACAGACAAATTATCCGACAGTCATCAGATATCATGACCACACAATAGCTGGGTTCCTTCCCTGGCGAGGAGACATTTCCCCGGTCCACTGGACGATCTGGCATGTCTGTCCAATCGATATTTGTGGGCTGGTCTCGTGCATACATTGTACATTATCTGGCTGATCCTACACAGACACAATCCTCTACATTACAATATATTTTAGCTAGTGGTCAGGAAAGGACCACCAGTGCCGGAGGCTGAAATATTTTAACCCCCACAGTGTATGTCCAAAATTAGCAAAAAATTTAAATTAAAACAGGGGGTGATTTCAGTACGCTATAGTAGTCCTTTAAAATAAGAAATATATGAAATTATTTTTCTCTATGGGTGGCACGCACTGGAGAAGAGTAACAAGAAAACATTGGTCTTGATTCAATTCAGCGCAAAATAAATAGCGCTGGGAAGGAGCTCCCGGAGCTATTCAATTCATTACTCTGTTATGTCAGCAAATGCCCCCTTAAACATGGTGTTTAGTCCTGAGAACCGGCATTCTCCGACTTAAGTGCCTGGCGTGATGCTGCTTCCGCCACTCTAAGGGCAGAAAACAGCATTGCGCCAATAGCTTTGTTGGATTTCTGCATGCACCCCAGGAGGGGTGCGAGAAGAAATCTTCTAGTCGGGCAATAACATTGCGCTGAAATGAATATCCTTCCCAACATTGCGCGGAATTGAATAGAGCATAAAGCTTGGCAGCTGAGGGCTCTGCTACGAGTGATCATATCTTCTCTATGAACATAGCTTACCACTGGTCCTTTTAAGACTCCAGTCTCATTGGTCTCATTCAATAGTGCAATGGTGTCAAGCTTGTTAAATACAACTGATGTTTGAACATACTTGTCTAGGAACACTGGAAAAGACAAAACAATGTGTTGTCACCCAAATACTAAAATCAAGGTGACCAATAAAAAGATTGCAAATGAGCAGTATCCTACAGTCTTGCTGAAAGATATGTAATAAGGAGGTAGACAGGTGGTACGGTCCTGAAGGAGACACTGAGGCTGTAGTACCTGTCACTTGTGTACGATGAGAGCAGCAGGGGCAGGTAACTGTGTCCTGAGCACCAGGAGGAGGCAGCACTGAGCCACAGTCTGCGCAGAAGTCAGATTCTGAGGAGAAACATGGGCTAGAAGCCTCCATCCTGTAACAAGAGACATTATAATCAGAACACCCAAACATTCCTCATATATGGCCGATTCGTGTATGAGAGAATACCACCGCATAGGAAGCCAGACCGAGGGCTTCTCCGACACCTGTGGAACAATAAAGTTGCAGCAATCCCTGCTAAACAGTAACATCCTGGGACTTGCAATTCTATAGGAGCTGGGGAGGCGCTGACTGCCCAAGCTTACCAAGCCCATCTACTCACCCACTGGGCAGCTAAGAGATAGGCTGGGGTCGCTGTCACGGACTTCTTGGTAGTAATAAACACTTGTCCCACTATCACATGCTGAGGTATCTCTCCATAGGGGGATATTCAATTATTATTATCATCATCATCATCCTTTATTTATATGGCGCCACAAGGGTTCCGCAGCGCCCAATCACAGAGTACATAAACAAATAATCAAACAGGAAAACAGCAACTTACAGTTGACAATATAGGACAAGAACAGGGTAAATAAACATAGCTACATCAGCAGATGACACTGGAATAAGTATCAGGTGGCAGAAGACTGCTGGATTTGGTGCAGTTGCAGATTATTAAAGTAAGAAAAAGGATAAGCACATGAGGGAAGAGAGCCCTACTCGTGAGAGCTTACATTCTAAAGGTGGGGGGGGGGGGGGTAGTAGACAGACAGGGGTGACACAAACGGGTTACATAGAGAGCGTGGAACAGAGGGTTAGGATGAGATTTGGCTGGGTTTGGTGAAGAAGTGGGTCTTGAGAGCCCGTTTGAAGTTTTGTAGAGAGGTGGAGAGGTAGGGAATTCCAGAGAAGTGGTGCAGCACGTGAAAAATCTTGGAGGTAGGAGTAGGAGGAAGTAATCCGTAGGCAGGAGAGTCGGCTTGCATTAGCAGAGCTAAGAGGATGGGTGGGAGTGTAAAGGGAGATAAGGTCAGAGATGTAGATGGGAGAGGAGTGGGCAGGGGCTTTGTAAGTGAGTGTGAGAAGCTTGAAATGGATTCTGAAAGGGAAGGGGAGCCAGTGAAGGTCTTGTAAGATTGGAGAGGTGGACGTAGTGCGTTTGGTGAGAAAAATGAGCCGGGCAGCAGCATTGTGGATAGATTGGAGTGGAGAGAGGTATTTGTCAGGAATGCCAGTCAGGAGGAGATTACAGTAGTCCAGTCTTGAGATGACCAGTGAGTGGATAAGAGTCTTAGTAGCATCCTGGGTCAGAAAGGGTCTGATCCTGGAAATATTTTTTAGATGAAAACGGCAGGTTTGTGAGAGGTGCTGAATGTGTGTTTTGAAGGAGAGGGAGGAGTCAAGGATTACTCCAAGACAGCATACTTGGTGGCAAGGCGAGATAGTAGTGCTATCAATCGATAATGTGATTGTAGGAGGTGAGGTTATGCGGGAGGGAGGGAGGGAAGATGATTAGCTCGGTCTTAGATAAGTTAAGTTTAAGAAAGCGCTGGGACATCCAAACAGAGATAGCAGAGAGACAGTTGGAGATACAAGTGAGGAGAGCAGGGGAGGTCTGGAGAGGAAAGATAGATTTGAGTGTCATCAGCATAGAGATGATATTGGAAACCAAAATAACTAATGAGCTTACCTAGTGAGGATGTATAGAGAGAGAAAAGAAGAGGACCAAGGACAGAACCTTGGGGTACACCTACAGTTAGTGGAAGTGAGGGGGAGGGAGTGTCCTGAGAGGAGACAGAGAATGAACGGTCAGAGAGGTAGGAAGACAGCCAAGAGAGGGCAGTATCACGCAGACCAATGGTGTGAAGGATTTGCAGTAGAAGAGGATGGTACACACTGTCAAAAGCAGCAGAGAGATCAAGTAGAATAAGTAGAGAGCAGTGTCCCTTAGATTTAGCAGCATGGAGGTCATAGCATACTTTTGTGAGGGCAGCTGCAGTGGAGTGGAGAGGACGGAAGCCAGACTGGAATATGTTAAGCAGTGAGTGTGAGGAAAGAAAGGAAGTAAGGTGGTTGTAGACAATACGCTCAAGGAGTTTGGAGGCAAAAGGGATGAGAGAGATGGGTCGATAGTTGGAGAGAGTGTTTGGATCAAGGGTAGGTTTTTTAAGAATAGGAGAGATGAGTGCATGCTTGAAGGCAGAGGGGACAGTGCCTGATGAGAGGGAGAGATTGAGAAGGTGGGAAAGATGGGAACAGGCAGAAGGAGAGAGGTAGCGGAGGAGGCGGGAGGGGATAGGGTCAAGTGGGGAGGTGGTGAGGGGACAGGAACGAATGAGGGCCATGACTTCCTCACCAGATGCATGGGAGAAAGATGTCAGATTTGGTGAGAGGGATGGGGAGGAGTGGTAAGGGATGGGAGGAGACTGGTTATTGATGGTCTGGTGTGATGTGATGTCCTGACGTATGGAGTCAATTTTGGATGTGAAGTAAGTGGCAAAGTCAAGAGCAGAGAGTGAGGAAGGAAGGAAGACGAGGTGGGCAGAGGAGTGAGTTGAGAGTGGCAAAGAGGCGAGGGGGTTGGAAGACTAGGAGGAGATGAGGTTCTTGAAATATGACTGTTTAGCAAGAGAAAGGGCAGCACTGAAGGATGAGAGCATAAGTTTGAAATGGAGGAAGCTTGCCTTAGATTTCCTCCAGTGTCGCTCAGCAGTACGTGAGCATTTTTGCAGATATCTGGTGCATTTGGTGTGCCAGGGTTGAGGTGTTAATTTGCTAGGGTGGATAGTGGTTGGTAGAGCAACAGAGAGTCAAGAGCAGAAGTAAGGGATGCATTGTATATGGAAGTGGCATGTTCAGGGCATGAGAGAGAGAGAATAGGAGAGAGAAGTGAGTCAAACAGGGAGGAAAGGAATATGGTGTCAATAGCCTCAATGTTACGCTTAGTGATGGTAGCCTTAGGAGGTAGAGATGGGGAAGCAGAGAGAGATAGGTTAAAGGAGAGCAGGTGGTGGTCAGAGAGGGGAAATGGGGAGTTGGAAAAAATAAGATTCTAAACCTACCGGTAAATATTTTTCTCCTAGTCTGTAGAGGATGCTGGGGACTCCGTAAGGACCATGGGGTATAGACGGGCTCTGCAGGAGACATGGGCACTTTAAGACCTTTAATGGACGTGAACTGGCTCCTCCCTCTATGCCCCTCCTACAGACTCCAGTTATAGGAACTGTGCCCAGAGGAGACGGACATTTAGAGGAAAAGGATTTTGTTAATCAAGGGTGAGACACATACCAGCTCACACCACAAACACACCGTACAACATGGTATAAGTAAACCAGTTAACAGTATGAAACAACCACAGAAAACAGCAACAGCCTTATTGCAACAGTAACACAACCTGTGTGTAATCTTATCAATAACTATGTACAATTATTGCAGATTTCAGTCCGCACTGGGACGGGCTAGGAGAAAAAGATTTACCGGTAGGTTTAAAATCTTATTTTCTCTTACGTCCTAGAGGATGCTGGGGACTCCGTAAGGACCATGGGGTTTATACCAAAGCTCCAGACCGGGCGGGAGAGTGCAGATGACTCTGCAGCACCGATTGAGCAAACATGAGGTCCTCATCAGCCAGGGTGTCAAACTTGTAGAATTTTGCAAAAGTGTTTGAACCCGACCAAGTAGCCCCTCGGCTGTAACGCCGAGATACCACGGGCAGCCGCCCAAGAAGAACCCACCTTCCTAGTGGAATGGACCTTTACCGATTTTGGTAACGGCAATCCAGTCGTAGAATGAGCCTGCTGAATCGTGTTACAGATCCAGCGTGCAATAGTCTGCTTGGAAGCAGGCGCGCCCATCCTGTTGGCCGCATACAGGACAAACAGTGCCTCTGTTTTCCTAATACGAGCCGTTCTGGCTACATAGATTTTTAAAGCCCTGACCACATCAAGGGACTTGGAATCCTCCAAGACATCAGTAGCCACCGGCACCACAATAGGTTGGTTCATGTGAAACGACGAAACCACCTTGGGTAGAAATTGAGGACGAGTTCTCAATTCCGCTCTATCTACATGGAAAATCAGATAGGGGCTCTTGTGAGACAAAGCCGCCAATTCTGACACCCGCCTTGCCGAAGCCAAGGCCAATAACATGACCACTTTCCAAGTGAGAAATTTCAAGTCAACAATTTGAAGAGGTTCAAACCAAATGTGATTTAAGGAACTGTAACACTACGTTAAGGTCCCACGGTGCCACTGGGGGCACAAAAGGAGGTTGGATGTGCAATACTCCCTTCACAAAAGTCTGCACTTCTGGAAGAGAAGCCAATTCCTTCTGAAAAAATATTGATAAGGCCGAAATCTGCACCTTAATGGAGCCTAACTTCAGGCCCATATCCACTCCTGTCTGTAGAAAATGGAGAAAACGACCCAGCTGGAAATCCTCCGTAGGAGCATTCTTGGATTCACACCAAGACACATGCTTCCTCCAGATACGGTGATAGTGCTAGAACTAGCCGTAGCTGGTGTTCTTTTCCCTCTTCCTCTACCTCTGCAGAGGAAAGAAGATCCACTCCCCTTTCTAAATTTATGAGATCGAAAGGACTGCATCTGGTACTGAGGCGTTTTCTTTTGCTATTCTTTTGCTATGGGGGAACAAAAGGCAAAAAAGAAGACTTACCCGCGGTAGCTGTGGAAACCAGGTCCGCGAGGCCATCCCCAAACACTTCACCTTTGTAAGGCAGAGCCTCCATAAGTCTCTTGGAGTCAGCATCACCAGTCCATTGACGGGTCCACAGCGACCTCCTAGCTGAAATTGCCATTGCATTGGCCCTTGATCCCAAGAGGCCAATATCCCTCGCAGCCTCCCTTAGGTATAACGCTGCGTCTTTTATGTGACCCAAAGTTAACAGAACAGTATCCCTGTCGAGGGTGTCCATGTCAGATGACAAGTTATCTGTCCAAGCTGCAATAGCGCTACTCACCCATGCCGACGCAACTGCCGGTCTGAGGGGGGCTCCCGTAGTCGCATAAATTGATTTTAAAGTGGTTTCCTGCTTGCGGTCCGCAGGATCCTT
Source organism: Pseudophryne corroboree (assembly GCF_028390025.1). Lineage (NCBI taxonomy): Eukaryota > Metazoa > Chordata > Amphibia > Anura > Myobatrachidae > Pseudophryne > Pseudophryne corroboree. Next base: position 198,077,416 of record NC_086449.1, read on the forward strand.
TAGTGTCGCCGTGTCCGGGGACGGTAGGGCCACTTTTTTGGATAACCGCGTCAAGGCTTTATCCACCGAGGGAGAGGATTCCCACCGTAACCTGTCCTGTGAGGGGAAAGGATACGCCATAATAATTCTCTTGGGAACCTGCAGCCTCTTGTCTGGAGTTTCCCAAGCCTTTTCAAATAGAGCGTTCAGTTCATGGGATGGGGGAAACGTTACCTCACGTTTCTTCTCTTTAAACATACAGACCCTTGTGTCAGGGACAGAAGGGTCCTCTGTGATATGTAATACATCCCTTATTGCTACAATCATGTACTGAATACTCTTGGCCACCCGTAGGTGTAATCTCGCCTCATCATAGTCGACACTGGAGTCGGAATCCGTGTCGGTATCAGTGTCTGCTATCTGGATAAAGGGATGTTTCTGCGACCCTGATGGGTTCTGAGACACAGCAATATCCATGGATTGACTCCATGCTTGGTTCTGAGACTCAGCTTTTTCCAATCTTTTATGCAATAAAGCCACACTTGCATTCAAAACATTCCACGTCTACCCAATCAGCAGTCGGCGGTGCCGACGCAGTCACTATCACATTTTGCTCCTCTTCCTCCCTCGAATAACCTTCCGCCTCAGACATGTCGACACACACGTACTGACACCCCCACACACACTGAATTATAGGGGACAGACCCACAAGGAGGTCCTTTGGAGAGACAGAGAGGAAGTTTGCCAGCTCACACCCAACGCCGCCACAGTCTGAAATATAACAATACCCCAGACCTGTATAGCGCGTTTTATTTATATATGTGTATATATATATATATATATATATATATATATATATATATATATATATATATATATATATATATATATATATATATATATATATATATATATATAATAAGAATTTACTTACCGATAATTCTATTTCTCGTAGTCCGTAGTGGATGCTGGGGACTCCGTCAGGACCATGGGGAATAGCGGCTCCGCAGGAGACAGGGCACAAAAGTAAAAGCTTTAGGATCAGGTGGTGTGCACTGGCTCCTCCCCCTATGACCCTCCTCCAAGCCTCAGTTAGGATACTGTGCCCGGACGAGCGTACACAATAAGGAAGGATTTTGAATCCCGGGTAAGACTCATACCAGCCACACCAATCACACTGTACAACCTGTGATCTGAACCCAGTTAACAGCATGATAACAGCGGAGCCTCTGAAAAGATGGCTCACAACAATAATAACCCGATTTTTGTAACAATAACTATGTACAAGTATTGCAGACAATCCGCACTTGGGATGGGCGCCCAGCATCCACTACGGACTACGAGAAATAGAATTATCGGTAAGTAAATTCTTATTTTCTCTGACGTCCTAAGTGGATGCTGGGGACTCCGTCAGGACCATGGGGATTATACCAAAGCTCCCAAACGGGCGGGAGAGTGCGGATGACTCTGCAGCACCGAGTGAGAGAACTCCAGGTCCTCCTCAGCCAGGGTGTGCCCCTGACCAAGTAGCAGCTCGGCAAAGTTGTAAAGCCGAGACCCCTCGGGCAGCCGCCCAAGATGAGCCCACCTTCCTTGTGGAATGGGCATTTACATATTTTGGCTGTGGCAGGCCTGCCACAGAATGTGCAAGCTGAATTGTACTACACATCCAACTAGCAATCGTCTGCTTAGAAGCAAGAGCACCCAGTTTGTTGGGTGCATACAGGATAACAGCAAGTCAATTTTCCTGACTCCAGCCGTCCTGGAAACCTATATTTTCAGGGCCCTGACAACATCTAGCAACTTGGAGTCCTCCAAGTCCCTAGTAGCCGCAGGTACCACAATAAGCTGGTTCAGGTGAAACGCTGACACACCTTAGGGAGAAACTGGGGACGAGTCCGCAGCTCTGCCCTGTCCGAATGGACAATCAGATATGGGCTTTTGTGAGACAAAGCCGCCAATTCTGACACTCGCCTGGCCGAGGCCAGGGCCAACATCATGGTCACTTTCCATGTGAGATATTTCAAATCCACAGATTTGAGCGGTTTAAACCAATGTGATTTGAGGAATCCCAGAACTACGTTGAGATCCCACAGTGCCACTGGAGGCACAAAAGGGGGTTGTATATGCAGTACTCCCTTGACAAACTTCTGGACTTCAGGAACTGAAGCCAATTCTTTCTGGAAGAAAATCGACAGAGCCGAAATTTTAACCTTAATGGACCCCAATTTGAGGCCCATAGACACTCCTGTTTGCAGGAAATGCAGGAATCGACCGAGTTGAAATTTCTTCGTGGGGCCTTCCTGGCCTCACACCACGCAACATATTTTCGCCACATGTGGTGATAATGTTGTGCGGTCACCTCCTTCCTGGCTTTGACCAGGGTAGGAATGACCTCTTCCGGAATGCCTTTTTCCCTTAGGATCCGGCGTTCAACCGCCATGCCGTCAAACGCAGCCGCGGTAAGTCTTGGAACAGACATGGTACTTGCTGAAGCAAGTCCCTTCTTAGCGGCAGAGGCCATGAGTCCTCTGTGAGCATCTCTTGAAGTTCCGGGTACCAAGTCCTTCTTGGCCAATCCGGAGCCACGAGTATAGTTCTTACTCCTCTACGTCTTATAATTTTCAGTACCTTAGGTATGAGAAGCAGAGGAGGGAACACATACACCGACTGGTACACCCACGGTGTTACCAGAACGTCCACAGCTATTGCCTGAGGGTCTCTTGACCTGGCGCAATACCTGTCCAGTTTTTGTTCAGGCGGGACGCCACCATGTCCACCTTTGGTCTTTCCCAACGGTTCACAATCATGTGGAAGACTTCCCGATGAAGTCCCCACTCTCCCGGGTGGAGGTCGTGCTGAGGAAGTCTGCTTCCCAGTTGTCCACTCCCGGAATGAACACTGCTGACAGTGCTATCACATGATTTTCCGCCCAGCGAAGAATCCTTGCAGTTTCTGCCATTGCCCTCCTGCTTCTTGTGCCGCCCTGTCTGTTTACGTGGGCGACTGCCGTGATGTTGTCCCACTGGATCAATACCGGCTGACCTTGAAGCAGAGGTCTTGCTAAGCTTAGAGCATTGTAAATTGCTCTTAGCTCCAGTATATTTATGTGGAGAGAAGTCTCCAGACTTGATCACACTCCCTGGAAATTTTTTCCTTGTGTGACTGCTCCCCAGCCTTTCAGGCTGGCATCCGTGGTCACCAGGACCCAGTCCTGAATGCCGAATCTGTGGCCCTTTAGTAGATGAGCACTCTGCAGCCACCACAGAAGAGACACCCTTGTCCTTGGAGACAGGGTTATCCGCTGATGCATCTGAAGATGCGATCCGGACCATTTTTCCAGCAGATCCCACTGAAAAGTTCTTGCGTGAAATCTGCCGAATGGAATCGCTTCGTAAGAAGCCACCATTTTTCCCAGGACCCTTGTGCAATGATGCACTGACACTTTTCCTGGTTTTAGGAGGTTCCTGACTAGCTCGGATAACTCCCTGGCTTTCTCCTCCGGGAGAAACACCTTTTTCTGGACTGTGTCCAGAATCATCCCTAGGAACAGCAGACGTGTCGTCGGAGACAGCTGCGATTTTGGAATATTTAGAATCCACCCGTGCTGTCGTAGAACTACTTGAGATAGTGCTACTCCGACCTCCAACTGTTCTCTGGACCTTGCCCTTATCAGGAGATCGTCCAAGTAAGGGATAATTAAGACGCCTTTTCTTTGAAGAAGAATCATCATTTCGGCCATTACCTTGGTAAAGACCCGGGGTGCCGTGGACAATCCAAACGGCAGCGTCTGAAACTGATAGTGACAGTTTTGTACCACGAACCTGAGGTACCCTTGGTGAGAAGGGCAAATTGGGACATGGAGGTAAGCATCCTTGATGTCCAGGGACACCATATAGTCCCCTTCTTCCTGGTTCGCTATCACTGCTCTGAGTGACTCCATCTTGATTTGAACCTTTGTATGTAAGTGTTCAAATATTTCAGATTTAGAATAGGTCTCACCGAGCAGTCTGGCTTCAGTACCACAATATAGTGTGGAATAATACCCCTTTCCTTGTTGTAGGAGGGGTACTTTGATTATCACCTGCTGGGAATACAGCTTGTGAATTGTTTCCAATACTGCCTCCCTGTCGGAGGGAGACGTTGGTAAGGCAGACTTCAGGAACCTGCGAGGGGGAGACGTCTCGAATTTCCAATCTGTACCCCTGGGATACTACTTGTAGGATCCAGGGGTCCACTTGCGAGTGAGCCCACTGCGCGCTGAAACTCTTGAGACGACCCCCCACCGCACCTGAGTCCGCTTGTACGGCCCCAGCGTCATGCTGAGGACTTGGCAAAAGCGGTGGAGGGCTTCTGTTCCTGGGAATGGGCTGCCTGCTGCAGTCTTCTTCCCTTTCCTCTATCCCTGGGCAGATATGACTGGCCTTTTGCCTGCTTGCCCTTATGGGGACGAAAGGACTGAGGCTGAAAAGACGGTGTCTTTTTCTGCTGAGATGTGACTTGGGGTAAAAAAGGTGGATTTTCCAGCTGTTGCCGTGGCCACCAGGTCCGATGGACCGACCCCAAATAACTCCTCCCCTTTATACGGCAATACTTCCATGTGCCGTTTGGAATCTGCATCACCTGACCACTGTCGTGTCCATAAACATCTTCTGGCAGATATGGACATCGCACTTACTCTTGATGCCAGAGTGCAAATATCCCTCTGTGCATCTCGCATATATAGAAATGCATCCTTTAAATGCTCTATAGTCAATAAAATACTGTCCCTGTCAAGGGTATCAATATTTTCAGTCAGGGAATCCGACCAAGCCACCCCAGCGCTGCACATCCAGACTGAGGCGATCGCTGGTTGCAGTATAACACCAGTATGTGTGTATATACTTTTTTAGGATATTTTCCAGCCTCCTATCAGCTGGCTCCTTGAGGGCGGCCGTATCTGGAGACGGTAACGCCACTTGTTTTGATAAGCGTGTGAGCGCCTTATCCACCCTAAGGGGTGTTTCCCAACGCGCCCTAACTTCTGGCGGGAAAGGGTATAACGCCAATAATTTTCTATCGGGGGAAACCCACGCATCATCACACACTTCATTTAATTTATCTGATTCAGGAAAAACTACAGGTAGTTTTTTCACACACCCCACATAATACCCTCTTTTGTGGTACTTGTAGTATCAGAAATATGTAACACCTCCTTCATTGCCCTTAACATGTAACGTGTGGCCCAAATGGAAAATACGTTTGTTTCTTCACCGTCGACACTGGAGTCAGTGTCCGTGTCTGTGTCGACCGACTGAGGTAAATGGGCGTTTTAAAGCCCCTGACGGTGTTTGAGACGCCTGGACAGGTACTAATTGGTTTGCCGGCCGTCTCATGTCGTCAACCGACCTTGCAGCGTGTTGACATTATCACGTAATTCCCTAAATAAGCCATCCATTCCGGTGTCGACTCCCTAGAGAGTGACATCACCATTACAGGCAATTGCTCCGCCTCCTCACCAACATCGTCCTCATACATGTCGACACACACGTACCGACACACAGCACACACACAGGGAATGCTCTGATAGAGGACAGGACCCCACTAGCCCTTTGGGGAGACAGAGGGAGAGTTTGCCAGCACACACCAAAACGCTATATTATACAGGGACAACCTTATATAAGTGTTTTCCCTTATAGCATCTTAATATATAATAATATCGCCAAATAAGTGCCCCCCCTCTCTGTTTTAACCCTGTTTCTGTAGTGCAGTGCAGGGGAGAGCCTGGGAGCCTTCCTAGCAGCGGAGCTGTGTAGGAAAATGGCGCTGTGTGCTGAGGAGAATAGGCCCCGCCCCCTTTTCGGCGGGCTTCTTCTCCCGTTTTTCTGACAACCTGGCAGGGGTTAAATACATCCATATAGCCCCAGGGGCTATATGTGATGTATTTTTAGCCAGCATAGGTACTTTCATTGCTTCCCAGGGCGCCCCCCCAAGCGCCCTGCACCCTCAGTGACCGTTGGTGTGAAGTGTGCTGAGAGCAATGGCGCACAGCTGCAGTGCTGTGCGCTACCTCATGAAGACTGAGAAGTCTTCAGCCGCCGATTTCTGGACCTCTTCTCTCTTCAGCATCTGCAAGGGGGTCGGCGGCGCGGCTCCGGTGACCCATCCAGGCTGTACCTGTGATCGTCCCTCTGGAGCTAGTGTCCAGTAGCCTAAGAAGCCAATCCATCCTGCACGCAGGTGAGTTCACTTCTTCTCCCCTAAGTCCCTCGTTGCAGTGAGCCTGTTGCCAGCAGGACTCACTGAAAATAAAAAACCTAATAAAACTTTTACTCTAAGCAGCTCTTTAGGAGAGCCACCTAGATTGCACCCTTCTCGGCCGGGCACAAAAACCTAACTGAGGCTTGGAGGAGGGTCATAGGGGGAGGAGCCAGTGCACACCACCTGATCCTAAAGCTTTTACTTTTGTGCCCTGTCTCCTGCGGAGCCGCTATTCCCCATGGTCCTGACGGAGTCCCCAGCATCCACTTAGGACGTCAGAGAAATATATATATATATATATATCTCTATCTCAAAATCAGCACCAAATATTGTGCCCCCACCCTCGTTTTGCACCCTGTTACTTGTAGGTATCAGGGCAGGGTCCAGGAGCAGCGTCTCTGCAGCCAAGCTGTGGAGAAAAATGGCGCTGGTTAGAGCTGAGGGACGAAGCCCCGCCCCCTCGACGGCGGGCTTCGGTCCCGCTAATATTTATACTGGCGGGGGTTTGAAATACCCTGCAATGCAGTGTATATAGCTTGCCAGTCGTTTTTATGAGGTAAACTTTGCTGCCCAGGGCGCCCTCCCTGCGCCCTGCACCCTTGCAGTGCCTCGTGTGTGCGCGGTACCTTCCGAAGCTCTGATGTCTTCTGCCGCCTGTGAAGTCTTCTTTCTTCCTATAATCACCCGGCTTCTATCTTCCGGCTCTGTGAGGAGGACGGCGGCGCAGCTCCGGGAACGAACAGCTAGACGACACCAGTGTTCAGACCCTCTGGAGCTAATGGTGTCCAGTAGCCTAAGAAGCAGAGCCCATCAGTCCAGGAAAGTGGGTCTGCTTCTCTCCCCTCAGTCCCACGAAGCAGGGAGCCTGTTGCCAGCAGTGCTCCCTGAACATAAAAAATCTAACAAAGTCTATTTTCTAGAGAAACTCGGTAGAGCTCCCCTAGTATGTGACCAGCCTCCTCTGGGCACAGGAAATAACTGGAGTCTGGAGGAGGGGCAAAGAGGGAGGCGTCAGTTCACGCCCATTAAAGGTCTTAAAGTGCCCATGTCTCCTGCGGAGCCCGTCTATACCCCATGGTCCTTACGGAGTCCCCAGCATCCTCTAGGACGTAAGAGAAATCAGAAATATCACAACGGTGAGTGAATACCAGATCCAGTGAGCTCCCATTCACATGGGAGGGTGAGGAGGTCCACTGGGAGAGACCAAGTGAAGAGGCGAGGTTAAGGAGTTTAGAGGCAGGCGATTGTGTGGGGATGTCGATAGGGATGTTGAAATCGCCTAGGATAATGGATGGAATGTCAGAAGGGAGGAAGTGAGGAAGCCAGGAAACAAAGTCTTCGCTGAATTTGGAAGCAATGCCAGGGGGGCGGTAAATGACAGCTACTCTAAGATGAACTGGTTGAAAGAGGCGTATAGCATGGACCTCAAATGTAGAGAATGTAAGGTACGGTTCTGGTGGTATGAGTTGGTAGGAGTAACTAGAAGGTAAAAGGACCCCAACACCACCCTCATGGCGACCCCCAGGTCGGGGGTTGGGGGTGTGAATGCAAGGCCCCCAGCAGAGAGAGCAGCAGGAGAAGTAGTGTCAGAGGGAGTAATCCAAGTTTCAGTAGTGGCTAGTAGGTGCAGGGAGTTGGAAATTAAAAGGTCATAAGTGGGGACCAGTTTGTTACAAACAGATCTGGCATTCCAGAGGGCACAGGATAGGGAGTAAGAGGTTGTGGGAGAGATGTGAATGAGATTATCAGGATTGCTGCAGCGATGAGGTGAGCTTAACTTTGAGGGCAGGGATGATGAGAGAGTAGTGATGGTGCGGGTGCCTGAGCTAGGAGGGGAAATTACAGGAGGTGGGCAGAGAGGGAGTTCAGTGTGATGTGGATGGGGGAGTGGGGAGATGACAGGGAAGGAATTACGTTCGGAAGTTCCGACAGGGTGGAAAGACTGCACTTTCCGACGATAATCAGAACTTTCCGACACTTCAATATTCAATTGAAGTGCCATTCTTCCGCCGTCGGAAATTCCAACAAGTCGAAAAAACACATGGATAAGCGGAATCTCTACTCATCCATGTGTTTTCGACCCCACCACGGTGGAAAAAGGCTCGTTTTCAACCATTCATTTTCACCCATAAGAGAGGTAGGAAATGAATGGTCAAAATGGGAGAAGACACGAGCGGAAACGGCCCGCAATTGAATACTGAAGTGTAATTGAATATCCCCATTGAGTTTTAAGAAATAACCATTCATAGAGACTGCTGCTGGCCATAGACTCAATATAATCATCTTTCTTCCTTGCGTGGGAAATATAGAAAATAATTCTAAAGTGAAAAGGTCATTTTTTTGCACCCAGCTGTTTTGGACCCTCTCTGCCAACAGTTTATTTGGCTTTGAAATAGATATTTGTCCACCCATACAAACAGCTGGCTACTCAATGTGTCACTTGTTCTATTTTAATACTATGATGGCAAATACCTAGTGCATAACACATTTTTTAGTATGCTGGTGATTTCATTTAATGGGGTTATAATGCACATAATTACCCAAGAGGACAGAAGCATCTGAATTGCTAAGTGAACCAGAGGCAAATGTAACTAGATTTTGTTTTGTGTGAAACACTCAAACATATGTGCAGCCTTCACCAACAAAGTAGGCAGCATAATTATTTGTGTAAAACTATTCATTGCATTGTATTCGGACTTATAAAACACTATTACAGCATTGTAAACGTATTTGCATTTAATGGGTGCGTTGGATACATTTTAGTCCATTCAGAAGACGGCTGCATCCGTCACCATCCTTTGTGTGCAAATCACACCAGGTCAAACACCTTCAGAAACAGAAACAGAGAATTTGATGGCAGATAAAAACACTTGGCCAATCAAGTACAGGTCGAGTATCCCATATCCAAATATTCCGAAATACGGAATTTTATGAGTGAGATAGTGAAATCTTTGTCTTCTGATGGCTCAATGTACACAAACTTTATTTAATACACAAAGGTATTAAAAATATTGTATTAAATTACCTTTAGGTCGTGTGTATAAGGTGTATATGAAACAAAAATGAATTGTGTGAATGTACACACACTTTGTTTAATGCACAAAGTTATTAAAAAATATTGGCTAAAATGACCTTAGGCTGTGTGTATAAGATGTATATGAAACATAAATGCATTCTGTGCTTAGACTTGGGTCCCATCGCCATGATATCTCATTATAGTATGTAATTATTCCAAAATACGGAAAAATCCGATATCCAAAATACTTCTGGTCCCAAGCATTTTGGATATGGGATACTCAACCTGTATGTGCTAAAGACAGAAGCAATCAAATCTGCACTTTGGCCAGATTACTTGCAATTCTTGACAATGAGCCCACACTTTTGGCTGCATCTGAACACCCCCTGTCCACACCTACACGCCTATTCCAGTCACATTTACGGCTGAAAAAAAACAAAAAACGTAGAATTGCAAAAAGATGCAAACAAAAAATTAAAATAGTAATTATAATGCAGATGTGGACCGCGCACCAAGGTCTAATTGTAACAGGGTGTGCTGCTCAGGTTACAAGGTAGTCCACCTTGTGAATTCAAAATATGCAAACACGTTTCAAGCGCTCAACCCTTATATCTGCTAGATCAAGTAAATACCGTATGAATGTCTTCATTCTGCGTTTGTTCAGTATTGTAGCAATGTTAAATAAATATACGTTATGGTAAGAACTTACCGTTGATAATGGTATTTCTCCTATGTCCACGGGTTTCCACAGGATAACATTGGGATATGATGGAGCAACAGTGGATTGGCACCAAACGATCACAAGCTTTCTGGCCTCCCAGGATGCATATATAATCCCGCCCACCGACTCAGTCAAATCAGTTGTTTCCAAAGCATTTAGGCAGGAGCATTATGTAGAACCCTATTCAGGCGAGAAGAACACACATGCACACCCTGTCATGCAAGAGGGAAGAGGTTAGAGAGTATAAAGATTCTCAAATCAGGTGCGTCAGGGTGGGATCCCTGTGGAAACCTGTGGACATAGGAGAAATACCGTTATCAACGGTAAGTTCTTACCATAACGTATATTTCTCCGGCAGGGTCCACAGGTTATCCACAGGATAACATTGAGACTTCCCAAAGCAATTTTTAGTGGTGGGGATGCTCCTGATTAGACAGGAGAACCTTTCACCCGAATTCAGCGTCATGAGAGGCAAAGTTATCCAAGGCATAATGTCTAATGAAAGTGTTAATGGAAGACCATGTGGCTGTCTTACATATCTATTCTGCTGAAGTACCATGTTGTGCTGCCCATGAAGGATCTACCTTACGTGTAGAGTGAGCAGAGATATTAGCCAGAACAGGGAGATCAGCTCGAGAGTATGCTTCTGAAATAGTAATTCAAAGCCATCTTGCTAGTGTCTGTTTAGTAGCAGGCCATCCGCTTTTGTGAAATCCGTAGAGAATGAAGAGAGAATCTGTCTTTCTGATGGCACTGGTACGATCTACGTAGATTCTTAATGCACGGACTACGTCCAGCGATGCTTCTCCCGCAGAAAGTCCCGATACCTGAAAAGCCGGGACTACAATTTCTTCGTTAAGGTGAAACTTAGATACTACCTTAGGAAGATAACCAGACCTAGTTCTGAGAACTGCTTTATCTGGATAAAAAATATATCAAAAAAAGGAGATTTACATGACAGCGCTCCTAAATCTGATACTCTTCTAGCTGATGTCATAGTCAGTAGAAAAAGTACTTTAGCTGTCAACCATTTAAGATCCACTTTCTTAAGTGGTTCAAACGGAGCCCCTTGAAGGGCTTTGAGGACCAGACTTAAATCCCAAGGTACTGCAGGAGGAACAAAAGGTGGTTGAATGCGCAGCATTCCCTGGAAAAAAGTATGCACATCCTGTAAAGTGGCAATTTTCTTTTGAAAGCATACAGTCAATGCTGAAACCTGAACTCTCAAGGAAGCCACCTTCAAACCCTTATGCATTCCTGCCTGAAGGAAATCTAAGATTCTAGATACTCTGAAAGATTTTTGATCCATATTTGTTTCACTGCACCAATGAATATAGGCTTGCCATATTCGGTGATAAATGCAAGCCGAGGAGGGTTTCCTTGCTCTGAGCACTGTTTGAATTACCTGTTGTGAAAAACCTCTTGACTTCAGGATAGAGGTTTCAACAGCCACGCCGTCAAAGACAGCCGATCCAGATGCCTGTGATAACAATGACCCTGCATTAGTAGATCTGGACGTTGAGGGAGCAGAATTGGAGCATCCATCGACATTCTCTGCAGATCTATGTACCAATGCCTTCTGGACCAAGCCGGAGCTATTAGAATCACGGCACCCTTTGCTTGCTTTATTTTCCTCACCACCCTGGGTATCAGGGAGATTGGAGGAAACAGATATGCCAGATGAAATTCCCATTTCACTGATAATGCGTCCACAAGGATCGCTCTGGGGTCTTTTGTTCTTGTCCCGTATGCCGGAACTTTGTTGTTCAGACGGGACGCCATGAGATCTACCACTGGCATCCCCCACTTGTCTACTAGAGTCTGAAATACTTCCGGGTGTAGAGCCCATTCGGTTGCTCGAATGGTGTGTCGACTGAGAAAGTCCGCTTCCCAGTTTAGGACTCCTGGAACGAACACTGCGGATAATGCTGGAAGATGGAGTTCTGCCCACTTTAGTATGTGACTTACCTCCTTCATTGCTCTTTGGCTGCGAGTTCCTCCCTGATGGTTGAGGAACGCTACTGCCATTGCATTGTCCGAGCGGATATGGACTGGTTTTCCTTGCAGAATGTCTTTTGCCTGAATCAGTGCTATGTACTGTATACGGCCCGGAGTTCCAACAGGTTAATTTGGCAGGAAACTTTCTTCTGTGGTCCATTGTCCCTGGATCCATAATTTTCCGGACACTGCTCCCCAGCCCTGAAGACTGGCATCCGTTGTCAGGATCTCCTAATCTGATATCCAAAAGGGTCTCCCCTTGTCTAGATGGGATGTCTGTAGCCACCAGGCTAATGACCTTTTTACCTTTACTGGAAGTACCATCATTTGTTTCTTTATTGTCTGATGTATTCCATTCCATCTGGTCAGACTTGAATCCAATACAGCCCCTAAGTGAATCATCCGTTGTGACGGAATCAGAGACGACTTTGCCCAATTTATGAGCCATCCGTGTTTCTGTAGACAAGTTATTGTCTGTTGGAGATGGCGCAAGAGCAATTCCTGGGATTGTGCCAGGATTAAAAGATCGTCGAGGTATGGGAAAATCCTTATCCCCTGCTTGCGGAGATAAGCTGCCATAACCACCATGATCTTGGTAAATACTCTGGGGGCTGTGGCTAACCCAAAGGGTAATGCCTGGAATTTAAAATGTTGCTGCACGATAGCGAACCTGAGGTAACACTGATGGGACAATGCTATCGGCACATGCAGGTAAGCATCTTGTATATCCAGAGATACCATGTAATCCTCTGGTTCCATGGCCAAAACTATGGAGCGTAATGTCTCCATGTGGAACCTTGGGACCAAATGTATCTGTTTAACATTTTGAGATTGAGGATGGGCCGAAATGACCCATTTGGCTTCTGGACCAAAAATAGGTTGGAGTAAAAAACCTGCCCCCGTTGTGCCGGGGGTACTGGAATAATTACCCTGGACTGGAGCAATTTCTGAACTGCTTCTTGCAGGGCTCTGGCCTTCGGCTCTATATGAGACGGGCTGGCGCAAAAAAACTTTCGAGGAGGCTGCTTCTTGAAAGGGAAAACATAACCCAGAGATACCACTTCTTGCACCCAAACGTCTGTTATCGACTGCTGCCATATGTGTGCAAACTGAAGAAGACGGCCCCCTACCTTGGAGTCCCCCAGGTGGAGGCCCGCACCATCAGGCTGATGGTTTCTGTTCTGGTTTGAAATCTGGCCCTCTCGTGGCCCATTGCTTTACCAGACTTATTGTACTGGGTTTGCTCTGATTCATATTTACCTTTTGTTTTATCTTGCCACCGAAATGGACGAAGTCCCGAGCCCTTAGGCTTAGGGTTATAACTGGCAGGAAACCTGACCTTCTTTGATTCAGCTTCTGACTCCAGAATATCTGTTAGTTCCTTACCAAAAAGAATGTTCCCAACAAAAAGCAAAGCTTCCAGAACCTTTTTGGATTCTGAATCAGCTTTCTATGTACGTAGCTAAATTGCTCTGCAAGCAGCTACCGTTAAGGCTGATGCTTTAGAAGCAATCGTACCCATATCCATTGCTGCTTCTTCTAGGAATAGCGCAGCCTGTTTCATATGGGCTACATGGGACTCCTGCTCCCTAGTAGGTGCTGAGAGCCCATTTTCCAGTTCTTCAGCCCATTCAACTACCGCTTTTGCCATCCAGGCTGAGGCCATAGCCGGCCTTATGACTGCCCCTGACAGAGAAAATATGGTGTTCAAAAACCATCAACTCTTCTGTCTGTGACATTGTTTAATGACGTAGATGGCAAAGGCAAAATAGATTTTCGCACTAATCGAATGACGTGCGTATCTACCTTAGGAGGCACTTCTCTTTTTAAACAGTCCTGAGTTGTAAAAGGGTAGTAAGAATCCCACTTTTTTGGAATTCTATATTTCCTATTGGGCGTAGCCCAAGGTTCCTCCATAATTTCCGTCAGTTCCTTTGACCCTGGAAACTTGACCCTAACTGTTTTGGGACGTTTAAACACAGTCTTAGTTTTTATTATTGGCTCAGCTGAATCCTCTAGAGACAGAATAGCCTTCATTGCTCCAATTAACTCAGCTATATCTTCTGAGCTAAAACCCTCCATCTGTTCTTCATATGGTGAAGTAGAGTATATGGAGTCATCATCTGTTGTATCATCCTGTGTAGCCTGTGAATTTGATGATATATTTACCCTTGGTTTATCATCTTGTTGATTTGTAGAAGCTGTAGGGGCTATACCATAAGATGGGAGCTGCATGTATGGGTTAATAGTGTACCCTATTCCTGAGGTTGAAGCTGCAGGGACCAACCTGTCAGCTATACTGGATAAGGTTTGTGCAAACACAGCCCAAGGTGGATCTATTTGTCGTTGAACAGGGATCTGCCTTGCAATCTGCTGAAACGCAAAACAATTTGCACATAACCCATCGTGTGCCAGATGTTGAGTTGATTACCCCACCTTGCAGAATAAACATGTTATGAGTGTTAGTGTTACTGTTAATGTAACCTCGTCACCATTGCCGCTCTTAGACATGATAAACAATCAGCTTTTTCACAGTATACTACACAATCTGTGACTGTAATCACTTTACATGTATAAAAGGGATATCAATCTGAACCCAACCCAAGCACCAGCATTGAGGTTCAGAAGAAAAACACTGACAAAGTCAGCAATCACACTAGCAGTCAGTCACATGTTATATATTAGTCATATATTTGTCATATGAGCATATTATCAACTACGAACACATTTCAAGTATGTAGGAGTACATCTACTGTATTCTGTTCTATACACTTATTTTAACGTATTCAGAAGCAATTGCAATAGGCACTAAACTTAACTATTCGTACTGACAAAAAGTAGATAGAAATTTAGTGCTGTATAACCCTTACTCCGTAGAGTGGGATACAGGGAGACTCACCCCACTTCCAGGATCGATCAATACGTTAGCAAACCTGAGTGGATCCAGACACTACTAGTGTACACTGCCGCTCCGGTAACTTTTAGTGGACACAGACGCTCAGTGAACGCTAGTGCATGCAGACGCTCATGTCTGCGACCTGGTCTCTTAGCGGTAAACTTTAGTGTATACAGACGCAGCGGCCTATGCTGCGACAGAGTCCCCTCGTGGTAGCGTCTGAGACGGAAGTGAGGCAATCAGTTCATGGCGGGAGACGCACGGTAACTGGTCATGAACTGGGGGGAGGGGCGACCAGGAGAGTGTCTGACTCCCCACTGCTGACATCAACCCTAGGGATCGCAGCCTCAAACTAATCCTGGTGCCTTATGTTTCCTAAGGCCTAGGGCTGGAGCACCCGTGGTGGCGGCACGCCAGCTACTGTTTGGTAGTCTCCTCCCAAATCAGTGCGGCTGTGTCAGTATTCCCCTTCTAAGCGGAACCGATGCCTTACCTTCTCCCCATGCTCCGGCCACAGCCTGGTAACGTCTGCTGGACCTGCAAGTTACATCCGACACAGACGCCCGTCGAGACAGCACTTGTACCGTGGGTAAGCGTTGTCGCGACCCGGCGGAGAGTTGCTGGAGCGACTCTTTCCAATATGCGTGTAAGACGCTATTAGGAAAGATCACTCGGAAAACATAGTAAGACTATAAAAATAAATCAATAAAGCTTAGGGCTGACAAAAAACAGCAGCCCTGTGACCATGGTCCGGCTCCTGCCGCACCAAACAAAAAACTGATTTGACTGAGTCGGTGGCGGGATTATATGGACGAGCGCGTTGCATCCTGGGAGGCCAGAAAGCTTGTGATCGTTTGGTGCCAATCCGCTGTCTCTCCATCATATCCCAATGTTATCCTGTAGACCCTGCCGGAGAAAATGTCACTTTGTGAATGTTATATGATTGCACTAAACACAGTGTTAACTCATAATATAGTTTACAGGTCAATCCTAAAAATAATGAAAATGAGTGGTTTAATTAAATAAAATGTTTGTTTAATTGTAAAACTTGGCTCTGCACAAAATGCAGCAACTGTATGAGGGGGAGGAGTGTTAAGTTAGTCCACTCCTCGTGATATAATTGAGGAGGGGGGGGGGTCCGAAAGTCAGTACGGAAATTAATTGATTTTAAACCAGCTAGTATATGCGAAGATTGTCCATACACTGGTGGATATAGTTACTATATGCAGATCTAGATGTCTGTTACAGACTGCGGCGTTCCGCGCGTCTGTTTGATGGGTCCTGTGCACTACGTTGTAGTTGGGATCTTATTGCTTCACGGTGTCTTCCCGGGAATGTGAGATCCAGATGCGCTTGGCTGGATGAGTGGGATCAGGATCTCCGGACCGGACTATAATTAAATATGAGTGGATATAATTAAATCCACTCATTTGCATTTTGTTTAGTATTGACCTGTAAACTATATTATAAGTTAAGACTGTGTTTAGTGCAATCATATAACATTTACAAAGTGACATTTTATTTAACATTGCTACAATACTGAACAAACGCAGAACGAAGACATTCATACGGTATTTACTTGGACTAGCAGATATAAGGGTTGACCGCTTGAAACGTGTTTGCAAACAAAAAATTCAAACTGCAGCTGAAAAAAAAACCCCTGCATTTATGTCCAACTCAGGTAAGGCCCTGTGAGTACTAGAAATATATTTTAATGTGTGTTTTTGCAGTGCTTGCTTATTTCTATGAACACATTGCGATAAAGGGGCCGAATCAGACCTGATCGCTGCTGTGTGTTTTCGCAAAGCGGGAGATCAGGTCTGAACTGCTCATGCGTATGCACTGCATTGCGCAGGCGCAACGGGTTGCAGCGCCAAAATGGTGCAAAAAATCCCATCGCACTGGCGAACACAAGGAAATTGACAGAAAAGAGGGCGTTCGTGGGTGGCAAATGACCGTTTTTGAGGAGTGTCCGGAAAAACGCAGGAGGGACCAGGTGTTTGGAGGAAGGGTTTCTGACGTCAGCTCCGGCCCTGATCATCACACTGGAAGAGTAAGTCCTGGGCTGTGCAGAGACTGCACAAACTCCTGTTTGTGCAGCTTTCCTGCACATGCGATCGCACACCTGCACAGCGAATTCCCCTCCCCCTGTAGGTGGCGACTACCTGATCGCAGGGATGCAAAAACGCACCCTAGCGATCAGGTCTGAATTAGGCCCAAAGTGCCCTCTTTGTGCATTTAAAAATAATAACTGGAGTGAATGAGATAGATATATATATATATATATATATATATATATATATATATATATATATATATATATATATATATATATATATATATATATATATATATATATATATATTTTTTTTTTTTAAGGGGCTAATGCAGAGACAGACCAACATCAGTTTGAGCAGTGTAAAGTAAGTTACTTTGGGGGTAATTCCAAGTTGATCGCAGCAGGATTTTTGATAGCAATTGGGCAAAACCATGTGCACTGCAGTGGAGGCAGATATAACATGTGCAGAGAGAGTTAGATTTGGGTGTGGTGTGTTCAATCTGCAATCTAATTTGCAGTGTAAAAATAAAGCAGCCAGTATTTACCCTGCACAGAAATAAAATAACCCACCCAAATCTAACTCTCTCTGCACATGTTATATCTGCCTCCACTGCAGTGCACATGGTTTTGCCCAATTGCTATCAAAAATCCTGCTGCGATCAACTTGGAATTACCTCCTTTGCTCTGTGCATGTCCAGAAAACCACCTCAATGCATGTGCAATTTAGGGGTTTTCTGACACTTAACAGAGAGGCATAATGGTGGGGGGGGGGGGGGGAAGCGGGGGTATTTGTTCCAAAGTAGTCCAAGTCCAGTACTTGCAAACAGATACAGACTGGCACAGACCCGCCTGTACACGTGTAAAGCTAAAGTGATGATGGTCACCAGTAATAGTGCATTGCTTACAATTGGCTGATTATTAATCCACTGCTGAGAGATGCCAACTTCATGTGCTTATCCCAGATATATACTTGTTGACTTTTGGAATCTTCTCATTCTGTTTGCATCATCAAATTCCCACTCTCTGCAGTATACCACCACAAATAACAGCATCATGCCATGGGAGACAGTGCCATGATGACATGATTTGCAGCGTGGCCAAATCGGGTACATGTGGCTAGGGAACCTCCGCAAAAAGAAATAAAAATGTTTAAAAAAATACTTTGCTCCCCGTTACACTTCTTACCTGTCTCCTACTACTGGCTGCTGTATAGCAGCGCAGCAGCACATCATACAGTGGGGAGGATGTATTCAGCGGAGCCGGTATGAATGGTCGATAATGTTAAGGTCAACAGTCATTAGGTCGACCACTATTGGTCAATATTGACATGGTCGACATTAAAATTGCTGACACATGAAAGGGTCGACATGGATTTTTTATTATGTTTTTGGAGTAATTATTTCCGTAACATGACCAGGAATTCCGATTAGTGTACCACATCCCCTTGCATGGCTCGCGAAGGTGCCTTGCTCTGCTACCTCTGCGCTTGGCATAGGTTACCAATCGTAGTCCACGTGGATGGTAAATTATGAAAAAGTTAAAAATCTATTTTTGTTTTTAAAAGCCATGTCAACCTTTTCATGTGTCGACCATTTGTCCATGTCAATCAATTGTGGTCGATCTAATAAGTGTCAACTTTAGCATTGTCGACCATCTGAACGGATACCGTATTAAGCCTGTAAAGGTGATAAAGCAGTGATAAATGGCAGGTGATAATGCACTAGCCAATCATTACAGATATGAAAAATGACAGGAGCTGACTGGCTGGTGCATTATCACCTACCACTTATCACTGCTTTATCCCTTCTCCAGGCTTAATACATTTGCCCCAGGAAGAGGAGACTGCTTCTGCTCCACATCCACAGCTTTCCTGAACCCTCCGCAGCCCAGCACACAGCAGGGTGGGCAGCAGTATCCTGGCTCTCCTTTGAACAGGCCCCTCCAATGTTACCTTCGTGATCAGGACCTGGAAGTGACATAACAAGAGGGCAGGAGAAAACTTCCGCCCTTACAGCACCTAAATGTTTTCTCCGTTCTCCCTTCGCGTGAGGTTTTTTTTTTTCCTTTTTATATGCACCATTAGACGCTTGCCGCGCTTCGGGCTCGGTGTCTCGCTCCCCTCCGCTTGCCACAGGTTACTATTCCAAATACTTTGTGACATGGACCCAGGGTAGATGCTAGAATCAAGTGGGCTAAGGGACCTTTTCCATAAGGGGGAGGAGTTACGACACAAGGGGGAGGAGCTAGGCCAGCGGGATAGTTCCTCTACTATCCACGCCACCAACTATTACCTTTAGTAATCAGGTCGCGAGCGAAGCGAGCCCGCGAGAGTACTTTTCGGGTACCCTGTTCGCCCGTAGCTCCTCCCCCTGGTGACGTGTCTCCTCCCCTAGATACGTCAGAAGGTCCCTTCTCCCACTCCGAAATAGAATCAACCATGGACCCAGGGGGTTATGGGAAAGGTCCTCTTCACGAAGGGAAACTAGACGCTACCCCTCCAACAGACCCAGACCACGGTAACGAGTACCCCTCCCCTCAGATCTCCTGGTAGCTGTAACTTTGCATATGTACAATTGCAGTTTTTTTTAGGTACCTCTGGCTCCCTCTCCACCAACCCAGGGTTACAAATGCATTATGCTAGCACACTGCGCCCAGAGTCCTAGCAGAGTCCGTCTCTTGGCAAGAGCTTTTCGGGAACTATGGGGTATATTCATAAAGCAGTGAAAAGAGCAGAGAAGTGAGCCAGTAGAGAAGCTGCTCATGGCAACTTCAGGGTTGAGGTAGCAGCCGATTGGTTGCCATGGGCAACTTCTCCACTGGATCACTTCTCCACACTTTTCACAGCTTCCTGAATAGACGCCTCTAAGTGAAAACATTCATGTCCACTTTTGCGAAAAGCTATTTATCAAGCAGTGTAGCTGAGAAAGCCGCATTACACCGTGCACGCCTGCAGTGTGCCAGTAGGCAGTGAAAGCGCCTGGGGTATATTTGCAGTGCGCAGTCTTTGAATATAATCGATAACTCCACACAAGAGTATGCCTGGGAGACGTACCGCCAAAGCAGCGGCGCCCTGCAATGAGCAGACATCATGTGTGACAAAAATAGGTTAGAACATCACCTTAGGAAATCAAAGGAACAGCTGGTGGGTGTCAGCGCAGCATGGATGGGGGTGCCCCCACGTGTTTCTCGTCACAGGCCGGCTCCCAGGCTCAGTTCCGGGTGGTGTAAAGGAAAGGCACCAGTCAGTGACGATAACCTATCCTTGCTTTGTATTGAAAGATTGACAGTAGGCCCAACCAATCATTGAGAGCGCTTCTAAACCGATCCAGCATGTAGTGTTAGATTGGCACCGTGGCCAGCCAATCCGCGCAGCGTGGGCGTTATGAGCTCCTACGGTGTTGTCACTGTCAGTCTGTATAGTATCTAAACCGCCGCGCGCTCAGCGTCCTATAAACTATACTAATAACCATGGCCTGACAATCCATCAGTGCGCGATGTCGTGGTGTCTACTAACGTGGGTAATCTCAGTGTTGTCTCCTATTCGCAGCAGTGCTGAGTACTGACCAGATTTACAACTATTTTCCAGTCACAATATGAAGTGTTATTGCTTTCCCCGCTATACAAGCGGTGAGTGACAGGCTAACGAGCAGCAGTAGCAGCCAATCGGAGGTTATACATTCTTAGCCAATCAGGTGGCTCGTAGAAAAGTGGGCGTGGTACCAGGTTTAGTTTGTTGGCATTACGGCCTGCAGCTCAGATTCGATTGGAGGTGTGGTTAATCTGTGTGAAATAATACCCCTTTCACACCGCAAACCCGGGTCCGACCCGATATTTTGAACCTGGGTCAGACCCTTTCACACTACACTTTCAACCCGGGATATTGCATGGTTGGCTCCTTTTAACTCAACCCGGGTCAGCAATTAAAACACCATGGATGTCCTTTTAAATGGACTTTTTTTGGGCTCCGAAAGATGAGGTGGCAGAAGGGGACAAAAGGAGAGGGAAGGGACAGCTCACAGCATTGTAGGAATCATGGCTGACAAAGCTATGTTTTTATACACAATTACATCTTTAACTGTTCCAGTAACTTACCTCCCATCTGTCCCGATTTTTCGCGGGATAGTCCTGTTTTTTTGTGACTGTTCCGCTGTCCCACCCCCGGGCTGCAGTGTCCCGCGGTGGGGGGGGGGGGGGGGGGTAGTTGGGAGGCTCCTGCCACTGCTGCTCTGCTTAGCAGAGCAGCGGTGAATAGACGCTGTGCGCATGCACAAGTGACAGAGGGAGAGGGGGCATGCCAGCAGCTCAGAGAGCGCTGGGCATGCCCCCTCAGTGACGGTACAAGGGGGCGTGACTCGCGATTGAGGCTCTGCCATGAGGCCACGCCCCTTTCATATAGGTCACACACCCTTTTTGGGTGCACTTAGCGAGCGCCAAGGTCCCTCTTTGTACTTTTAATAAGTTGGGAGGTATGCAGTAAGCTGCCTAACAATCTCTGCCTCACCCCTAATTCTTAATAGCTCTAATGCTCTCTGTTCTCTCTTGTGTAGCAGGGCTCAGGCTGCTGACATCATCAAGGCACACAAAGAACAACCAATCAGCACTTTTACATGAATGCAGGGTTGAATAACCCGGGTTGGACACTTTAAAGTGCACATTGACCCTGGTCCAACCCGTGTTTAACACTGCTTTTATACCGGATTGAAATGCAGGGTTACTCGACCTGGGATATTAAAAAGTGGTGCTTTTAGACTGCACTTCGACCCGGGTCGAACCAGCTCAACCCGGCAATATCCCGGGATATATTTGCGGGGTGAAAGGGGTATAAGTAACCAGGCTAGACGCACATGTTCCACCCACTAGTGAGGCCATCGGTGGGTTACCCATTGATGGTTACCATCGGTGGATAACCTCGATGGTGGGAAACACTCTAAATGGGAACCATCGATGATTTTGCCAATCATTACTTTGGTAATGAACTGGATGCGGGCTACTCAGAGCTTGGGGGCGTGGCTTCGCATGTTTCGGGGTGTGAAGCTATGCTCTGTGTCCCTGACACCCTAGAGAATTTTTTTTTTTTATCATCGATGGTGGGAAACCATCTGGTTCTCCCCCATAGCTGGTAAAAGTAGTTACCATCAGTAATAGACCATCGATGATTTCAATCATTGATGGTCGATGGCCATCCATAGCACCCACTACCACAGATAATGACAGCATCTCTCATTCCTGTCATAGGCAGCGCACTCACTGTGTCACTCCAATTAGGTGCGGGTTGCCAGTTGTTTCAGGAAACTTGCAGACATTTGCATGAATGCACGATCCCGAGAACTCTCCAATCGAATTACAAAATGCCTATTTGCAGTACCTGCAGCGGGGATTTGCAATTGTCATCCATTTGCGATGTGAGAGAAGTGCATGAAAAAGTGGAGCGACTTTTCTGGACCCCAGAAAAGTGACACATTTCCTTAGCAGAACCATATAGAAGGATGTTTGTGGGCAAAAGGAAAACACTAAAAAAAAATTTTATTTTATCAGCAGTTTCTTATATAGCGCAGCATTATTCCGTTGCGCTTTACAATTAGAACAACAGTTATAGAACAAAACTGGGCAAAGACAGACAGACATAGAGGTAGGAAGGCCCTGCTCGCAAGCTTACAATCTATAGGGAAATAGGCACTGATACACAAGGACAGATGCTACCTGTTGCATAATGGTCCACCAGATTGCTAGGTTTTTAATGGGTTGTATGATATGCTCACCCAGCAATGTTGGAAGACAAAATATGTGAGGTTATGTATACTGTAATTAGATAGGGAAGCACTGAAGGTTATGTGGGTGGGTCTGGAATTTGGTAAGCTTGTCTGAAGAGGTGAGTTTTTAGGGAACGTTTAAAGCAGAGATTTTCAAACTTTTACAACTCGCAGCACACTGAACAAGATTTAAATATTGCCAAGGCACACTCAAATATAATGGTGATGATGGTGCAGTTGCGTGTCCTAGGATGTCATGTCGTAGCTTCTCCATAGGTAACGCCTGAGCCACATCTGAGAAAGCCAGAAGAACCCAACACTGCCCGGGCCCAAAATTAGAGCTGACTCTGCAACCACTAAACCCACCAGTATTGTTCGTTCCAGGGCCTCAGTAGCAGCAAAACACTGATGGGCCTGGCTCTGCTTATGTGGTGGCACACCTGGAGACTACTCAGGGCACACTAGTGTGCCACGGCACAGTGGTTGAAAAACACTTGTTTAAAGGTTTGGAGACTAGAGGAGAGTCGTCTTGTGCTTGGGAGGGCATTCCACAGAGTGGGTGAAGCTCGGATAAAGTCCTGTAATTTTGAGTGTGAACAAGTAATACGTGTGGATGAGAGACTCAGATCCTGTGCAGAGCGGAGAGGTCGGGTAGGGAGATATTTTGAGATGAGTGAGGACAGAGCCGGCCCTAATCAATATGATGCCCTAGGCAAGATTTTGGCTGGTGCCCCCTAGCACCACCGCTGGTTCTGCCTCTGACCTTGCACCTCTTTCCCAGCACCATCACCCCTCACCCATAGCAGTCCTTGTACCCCCTATATTTTAAATAGGAACAGTTCGCACATTTGACGCACAGCCCAAAAAGGGGCATCTTCTTGCTGGGAAGGGGCATGGCCACACAATAGTAACCCCAATTCCAATTACGCCACACAGTACTGCAACTTTATTCACATTTTATCTTGCGATAGTGTCCATAATTCATATTACATCCCACAGTAGTATCACTTTACCTTATAAACGTTACTCCTCACAGTAGAGCTCCTTATTCACATTACATCACACTGAATTGCTCCTTATTCACTTTTTTTTTGAAAATATGTTTATTAGATTTTTCCACATAAAGACATAGAGAGAAAGAAAAGCAGAAAAAACAATGCAGTACAAATGCATGTAAAATGCTTATGGGTTACAAAATAGGCAACAAAAGGTATGGCATAACATCGCACACCACCACTACCATTGGCACTGTGTGTAGAAGCGAGCAGTGCAAAGGACAATACCAAAGCAGCAGCAGTAATGTATATAAACAGCGAACTAGGCCTATAATACATTTTGAAAGAAAAACTGCACACAGTCATTTACATATATACCAAAACCAAAATCAACAGGACAATCATAGAGAAAGCTCCTTATTCACTTTACACCACACCTTATTGCTCTTTATTCACATTAGACGACACAGTAGTGCCCTTTCTATATGCAACGCCACATAGTAGAGCACCTTATACACATAATGCCACACATAGTAATGCATTTATACACAATTCCACACAGTAATGCCCCTTACACATATGAAAAACATTAATGTCCTTATAAACATAATGCACCTTACACATTATGACAACCTTTATTAATGCCCTTTTACACATAATGTACCTTACACATATTGTGCACATTATTAATGCCCTCATACACATAATGACACACATAGTGCCCCCTACACATTTGCTGCACATTATTAGTGCCCCTATACACATAATGACACACATACAGTAGTACCCTGTTACACATATGCCGCACATTATTAATGCCCTTATACACATAATGTTGTAGACAGAGTGGCCCTTTACACATATGTTGCACATTATTAATGCATTTTTACATGACACACATAATGCTCCTTACACATATTCCGAACACTACTGCACAACCAACCCCCTCACGTGCACACAGCACTCACACTTCCACTAACACTGTGACTTCTGCCTCTGCTTGTATACAAATGTGTCCTCACAAATCTTGCATCAATGCTAACGTCGGGCACCTTTTTTTTTATGAAAATTCATCTTATTTGCATTGCTATGTGGCTAGGATGCACAAGCAGCTTCTGCTGATTAAACTGATATGCAGCATGCCAATATACTCTGTGAGACTGTGGCTGTATCTGCATATGAAATGCTACATACAGAATATAGGCATGCCGCATATCGGGGGTAATTCCAAGTTGATCGCAGCAGGAAATTTTTTAGCGGTTGGGCAAAACCATGTGCACTGCAGGGGGGGGGGGGCAGATATAACATTTGCAGAGAGAGTTAGATTTGGGTGGGTTATTTTGTTTCTGTGCAGGGTAAATACTGGCTGCTTTATTTTTACACTGCAATTTAGATTGCAGATTGAACTCACCACACCCAAATCTATCTCTCTCTGCACATGTTATATCTGCCTCCCCTGCAGTGCACATGGTTTTGCCTAACTGCTAACAAATGCCCTCATTCCGAGTTGATCGGTCGCAAGGCGAATTTAGCAGAGTTACACACGCTAAGCCTACGCCTACTGGGAGTGTATCTTAGCTTCTTAAAATTGCGACCGATGTAATCGCAATATTGCGATTACAAACTACTTTGCAGTTTCTGAGTAACTTCAACCTTACTCTGCCTGTGCGATCAGTTCAGTGCTTGTCGTTCCTGGTTTGACGTCACAAACACACCCAGCGTTCGCTCAGACACTCCCCCGTTTCTCCAGCCACTCCTGCGTTTTTTCCGGAAACGGTAGCGTTTTCAACCACACGCCCATAAAACGCCGTGTTTCCGCCCAGTAACACCCATTTCCTGTCAATCACATTACGATCGCCGGAGCGATGAAAAAGCCGTGAGTAAAAATACTATCTTCATTGTTAAATTACTTGGCGCAGTCGCAGTGCGAATATTGCGCATGCGTACTAAGCGGATTTTCATTGCGATGCGATGAAAAATACCGAGCGAACGACTCGGAATGAGGGCCAAAGTTCCTGCTGCGATCAGCTCAGAATTACCCCCATCATTTTAATCAGCAGAAGCTGCTGATGCCCCTAGGCATATCAAATGCCCTAGGCAATTGCCTAGTTTGCCTATGCCTATGGCCGGCTCTGAGTGAGGAGAAGGTGCTGTTTGGTTAATAGCCTTGTATGTAAGTAAAAATATTTTATATTTAACACGGTAGAATACTGGTAACCAATGGAGGGACTGACAGAGCGGATCAGCAGACAAAGAACATCTAGCGAGGAAGATTAGCCTCGCAGCTGCATTTAAAATGGATTGTAGTGGTGAGACCCTATGTTTGGGAAGACCAGTAAGGAGACTATTACAATAATCAATGCAAGACATGATGAGAGCATGGATTAGAGTTTTTGCAGTGTCTTGTGTAAGATAAGGGCGTATTTTGGATATGTTTTTTAGGTGCATTTAACATGATTTGGAGACAGATTGACTATGTGGAACAAAGGACAGTTTAGAGTCAAGGGTGACACCTAGGCAGCGAGCTTGGTTCCGGTATGAATGGTCGACCATGTTATTACTTTTTTTGGTGTTGTTTTTTGCGTAAAGTGACTGGGAACCCCAATTAGTGCACCGCGTACCCTCGCATGGCTCGCTTCACTCGCCATGCTTCGGGCATGGTGCCTTCGCTTCGCTCGGCACAGATTACCGTTCCAGTCGTAGTCCACGTGGATCGTAAAGTATGGAAAAGTTCCCCGAAAGAAAAAAAAGTTAAACTCATGTCGACCTTTTCATGTGGCGACCTTTCATGTGTCGACCATTTTCATGTGTCGACCATGTGTCCATGTCGACCATGTCAATGTCGACCAATAGTGGTCGACCTAATGACAGTCGACCATAACATGGTCGACCATGTGAACGGATACCAGCGAGCTTGTGGGAAATGGCTGATCTGTGCATATTTATTTAAAAAAAAAAAAGTTTAAAAAATGGTAATAAAGCCTTTTGTTTACTTTCATACGAAAAAAATCAATAAAAGCAACAACAAAAAATTGGAAGAAAGATGCTTGATGATTGACATAACGGCCATCCAATTAAATTAATTGTGGGTGTGGTTAATCCAAGTGAAGTAACTATCTTGAAATGTTCCCCAGATAATGTATGTTTTTAGCTCAGGCTGTAAATCACTATATAGCATATTAAGGTAAACAATGGGGATGTTAAGAGTTTCCACACATAAATTTATCAATCGTGGTGATCAATGGGCATTAGACTATTTGTTGC
This sequence comes from Pseudophryne corroboree, assembly GCF_028390025.1. Taxonomy (NCBI): domain Eukaryota; kingdom Metazoa; phylum Chordata; class Amphibia; order Anura; family Myobatrachidae; genus Pseudophryne; species Pseudophryne corroboree. The sequence goes on from NC_086449.1 coordinate 198,104,334, forward strand.
AGACAGGAGCCAGTGGTAAGTGTTCCCCTCACATATGGGTCTATGGGGGTCATTCAGACCTGATCGCACGCTAGCTGTTTTTGCAGCGCTGCAATCAGGTCAGAACTGCGCATGCACCGCAATGCGCAGGCTTGTCACCCCCTGTCACCCCCTGGCGTCGGGGAATCGCCGGACAGCGACAGGATGAACGAAGAAAGTGATCACACCGGTGATCGCAAGAAGATTGACAGGAAGAGGCCGTTTGTGGGTGGCAACTGACCATTTCCATGGAGTGTCCGGGAAAATGCAGTCGTGTCCACCCGTTTGGAAGGAGGGTTTCTGACGTCAGCTCCGGCCCCGATCATCGCACAGCAAGAGTAAGTCCTGGGCTGTGCAGAGGCTGCACAAACTCTGCACATCCGATCGCACCCCTGCACAGTGAATACCCCCTCCCCCTGTAGGCAGCGACTATCTGGTCGCAGCAGTACAAAAATTGCCTGCTTGCGACCAGGTCTGAATTAGGCCCTATGTACTTAGCCTTGGAAAGAGATAAAGGGGGTCATTCAGAGTTGATCATTCGCTAGCTATTTTTTTGCATCGCTGTGATCATATAGTCGCCGCCTTTGCAAGTGTGCGAACGCTTATGCAGCCGAACAGTACTAAAAAAGTTTTGTGCATTTCTCAGTAGGTCTGAACTTACTCAGCCGCTGCGATCACTTCAGCCTGTCCGGTCCCGGAATTGATGTCAGACACCCGCACTGCAAACGCTTGGACACGCCTTCGTTTTTTCCAACCACTCCTTGAACACGGTCAGTTGACACCCATAAATGCCTTCTTCCTGTCAATCTTCTTGCGATCGGCTGTGCGAATGGATTCTTTGTTAAATCCATCACCCAGCACCGATCCGCTGTGTACCCATACGACGCGCCTGCGCATTGCGGTGCATACGCAGTTTTGCCAAGTTTGGACCTGATCGCAGCGCTACAAAAAATAGCTAGCGTGCGATCAGGTCAGTATGACCCTCAAGTGCAGAGAGATAAACCAGTCAACCATCTCCTGTCTTTTTTAAACATTTAAACTTAGCCTGTAACATGGCAGTTAGGAGTTAAATGGTTGGTACTTTATCTCTCTGCACTTTATCTCTCTCCAATATGAATAGCACCTTAAGGAGGTTCTGGAGCTATTCAATTGAGAGTTCTGTTATGTTCGACCAGAGGATTTCTTGTCGTACCTCTCCAGCAGTGCTAGCAGAAACCCGACTAAACTACTGCCGCAATGCTGTTTCCTGCCTTTAGCGCAGCACAAACAGCATCGCGGATAATGCCCGTTCTCGCAACTAAACACACAGTTTAAGGTGTGAGAACCGGCATTCGTCGATATAGCAGCGCGTCAACTGAATAGCTCCGGAGAGTGCTGGATTTCCCACTAGGCACGTGCCATGGGGCGGCACCTCCTGGGGGCGGCACAGCACAGTGTCCTCCTTACTGTGACTGGAGATCTATCTGTTTCATAGCCACATATTGTGCCCTGGCCGTGACACGCTGCTGGCCACCCATCACCGCCCTGTGTCTGTCACGTTAAGCCTAGGGGCTAGTTCTGAGGAAGTGACATGATCTGAGGTCCACCACCTGGGGAGAACATCAAGGGTTCCATCCGGGTCTGGCGGCGCGGGTTAGGAGAAGCAGCTAGGATCACCGACTGGGACAGGAGCAGCACATGCGGGATCACTGTACCGCACCACTGGGGCCGGCCGCTGCCTGAGTCACCCAATCACCTAAAGAGGAGCGGTGCCTGGGAGCAGTCAGTCCAGATGGCAGCATCTCTCCATGCGTAAGTACAGCGCTGCCCTCACTCACCTCTGTCCCTTCAGCCAACATTACTGTCCTGCATCCCATCCTGCAAGCCTGCTCTTTCCACTTATCCTGCCACCATTTTATATTACCCGTTGTATCCTTACCGCCCCTCCTCTAACCCACTCTGCATTAATACCCCCTTCTCACACACACCATGCATTAATACCCCTCCTATCACCCACCCACTATTAATATCCCCTCTCCTCTCTCCTCTGATATTAATAATGAGCCTCCTCTTACACACCCTGCATTAATATCCCCCCTTCCTCTCACCTGTGAATTAATACCCCCCTTCCACTCACCCAACCTGCATTAATGTCCTCCTCCTGTTACCCTCCCAGTAATTATATTTCCCCTCTCCCACCCTCGTCTCACCCACCGAGATAGGGAGGCCAATCCCGGGATTGGGATCGGCGGGATCCCGGGATTTAGGCCCAAAAACGTCCGGGATTCAATCCCGGGATTGGAAGCTCCAATCCCGAGGATTGAGGGATCAGCGTTGAGCGTCCTCAGGACGCTCAGACGCTGCCCTGCTCTCTGCTCCCCCGCGCTGGGTGACATGTGACTGTGAGGTCACGGTGCACTGTCAGCAGCCGCAGAGCCGGAAGGTCCGACAGTCTTCACCCTCTGCCTCCTCCCGGCTCCCCCTGCACTCACCCGTCACCTGCTCCCGGCTCTCCCTGCACTCCCCCACCGCCTCCTTCCTCCTCCTGCATGCAGCCGGCTACCTCTGCACTCACCCGCCGCAGGTTTGCAAGTGTATCTATGTCTGCGGGGAGGGTGGGGAGAGGTGGGGCGTGAGGGATAGACGGACACAGTTGAATGCCAAACCAGGGTATCCCGGTACTCCCGGGATTGACCATTTTTCAATCCCGATACCGGAATTGAAAAATTGGCCCGGGATTGGCCTCCCTACACCCAGCCCTCCTGCTCTCTGAGTGCTATTTTTCTCAGGTGACCGTGACATTGCCCAGTACCAGCTCAAACATTCTGTGGGGGCATTATCTATCCTTTTTTATGGGGGGGGGGGGGAGCGGCCAATAATGTTGTGCCTAGAGGCAGCCAGACCCCAAAATCCGACTCTGGCTCTGGAACCTCCTTCCCGTCGCTATTCATATCGCACTGAATTGAATTTACTTCTGTATTGGTATAGCCTGTATAGGCTGTCCTGCACTGGTAGCTGTTGCCAAGGTAAATACATGGAGGTGTGTATGCACCCAAGTGTATATATAAATGGGTGAACCTTGCAGACCACTAATTGGTAACTGGGTACTGCACGGAGGGGCAGGGGAAGGTGAAGGGAGTGCAGTACTTATGAGATGTAGAGTTTACCAGCCGGTAGCTGCAGAGGCACAGGGAAGGAGCCAGGTGACTTGTCTGAACAAAGACCTGATCGCTCGCTAGTGTTTTTTGCAGCGCTGCGATCAGGTCAGAACTGCTTATGCACCGCAATGCGCAGGCGCGTCGCATGGGTACAAAGCGGATCGTTGCTGTGCGATGGGTTTTACGAAGAATCCATTCACACAGTCGATCGCAAGGAGACTGACAGGAAGAAGGCGTTTGTGGGTGGCAACTGACCGTTTTCAAGGAGTGGCTGGAAAAACGCAGGCGTGTCCTAGCGTTTGCAGGGCGGGTATATATATATATCAAGTATATATACAGGCGCTGTGATGGGTGGCTTATCCTAGCAGCTGAATAAATAAGGGGTAGTCAAGCCCTTTCAAAAACAAAAAGAAGCAAGAGGTATACAGCGCTAATTGACACAGTGAGATCTATACAAATGTGTATTTAATAATGATTAAAATAGTTTAAACAAATAAAAACATCAATCTGAAATAAATTTACATCAATTCTGTATCTCACTATTGAATCTTTGGTGGACTTTGAGACCTGATTGGTATTAGCACCAACTTATGTACAGGGCACCAATTGGCATGAATAAAACCAGCACAAATACAGTCATAAGTACGGACCAAGTGTGTAATAATTCATCCAATTGGATGTGGTTACCAAGTCTGTGTTCCGTTTAAAGAGGCTCCCATAGATGCAGATTCGTATGGCAACGGCAGCAATTGTAGGGGTCCTGGTTCACAGTTCAATGGATGTTCCGTGTTCCAATAAGTGGGTTCTCCTATATACGTGGTAGGCAATGGCAATGCCAATGTGGAGTCCTGGTTCACCGAGGCAGATGAAATGCAAGGTCCTGACTGTAAGTGGTGGTGCAATAGTGGTGCTGGTCAACAGAAGTCCACACAGGTCTCAACTAACGCATTTCGCTGCTCCAGGCAGCTTTGTCAAAGGGTTTGCAGGGCGGGTGTCGGATGTAAATTCCGGGACCGGCCAGGCTGAAGTGATCACAGCGGCTGAGTAAGTCCTGGTCAACTCAAAAACTGCACAAAGTATTTTTGTACCGATTGGCTGCAAATGCGATTGCACACTTGCACAGCTAAAATTCACTCCCCGGTGGGCGGCGACTATGCAAACGCTGGACTGCAAAAACCAGCTAGCGAGCGATCAGGTCTGAATTACCCATTCTTCTGTCAATAAGCAGCCGCACTAGAGGATTTTAAATAGGGGCAGGATGCTCTTGGTAACTTTGGTCAGGTGAGAAAAGTGATTGGGCTATCTGTAGTCAACTGACATGAACAAAATGGCGGTGCCCATGCATCGCTGTGTTCGGGAAAAGGTGGCAAAGTACAATAAGCTAGTCAGATACATTATGACTTTTACTGTAGTATCCTGCAGGAGTACCCCAGAAGGCAAGGCTGTTTCTAGCTCCCAGTGTGAGCATTAAAAAAATGTTCCCCATAGACATTCAAAATTGCCCCATAGACAAAAAAAAAACACTATTTTGCGCCACCGCTTACAGTGAAAGGGCGTGGCCATGCTAAAATGGGTGGGGCCTCAGTAAAATAGGCATGGGTTGCAGGAAAAGACTGCCTTATACCCCAGTTTTTGACCCTGCAACAACAGACCTTGACCACCACAGGGGAAAAAAAAAAATCCACCATATTAACCCAAACGCAGTAATGCCCCTTCCACCATATTATGCCATACACCACAATGCCCATGATACATTATACCCTAGAGTAAAGCTTCTAACTACTTTTTAATTACCTGCTCATTGCCAGGGGTTTCATGCGCTGGGTGTCATACTCGTTGCCAGGGGTTTCACGCACTGCGTGTCATGCTCATTGCCAGGAGTTTCATGCGTTGGGTGTCATGATCATTGCCAGGGGTTTCATATGCTGGGCAGAGCCGTAACTAGACTTTTTGGTGCCCTGTGCCAGAAAGAGAATTGGCGACACCCTTCCCCCTCCCCCCCAACCTTTTTCCAATAGGGACATAAGAAGCATGCCTCATGGGGAAGGGGCATGACAAAATGTATCCCAGAGAAAGCCCATGCTATGTTGTCCTTTCTTACATTATATCTATATATATATTTCTCTGACGTCCTAAGTGGATGCTGGGGACTCCGTCAGGACCATGGGGTATAGCGGCTCCGCAGGAGACAGGGCACAAAAATAAAGCTTTAGGATCAGGTGGTGTGCACTGGCTCCTCCCCCTATGACCCTCCTCCAAGCCTCAGGTTTTTGTGCCCGTCCGAGCAGGGTGCAATCTAGGTGGCTCTCTTAAGGAGCTGCTTAGAAAAAGTTTTTAGTTTTTTTATGTTCAGTGAGTCCTGCTGGCAACAGGCTCACTGCATCGAGGGACTTAGGGGAGAGAAGTTCAACTCACCTGCGTGCAGGATGGATTGGCTTCTTAGGCTACTGGACACCATTAGCTCCAGAGGGAGTCGGAACACAGGTCTCACCCTGGGGTTCGTCCCGGAGCCGCGCCGCCGACCCCCCTTGCAGATGCTGAAGATTGAAGGTCCAGAAACCGGCGGCAGAAGGCTTTTCAGTCTTCATGAAGGTAGCGCACAGCACTGCAGCTGTGCGCCATTGTTGTCACACACTTCACACCATAGGTCACGGAGGGTGCAGGGCGCTGCTGGGGGCGCCCTGGGCAGCAATGTATAATACCTTTTATGGCTAAAAAAATACATCACATATAGCCCTTGAGGCTATATGGATGTATTAAACCCATGCCAGATATCTCAAACTCCGGGAGAAAAGCCCGCCGGAATAGGGGGCGGGGCTTATTCTCCTCAGCACACAGCGCCATTTTCCTGCTCAGCTCCGCTGTGAGGAAGGCTCCCAGGACTCTCCCCTGCACTGCACTCCAGAAACAGGGTAAAACAGAGAGGGGGGGCACTTTTTTTGGCGATATTTTATATATTTAAGCTGCTATAAGGATACAACACTTATATAAGGTTGTTCCCATATATATTATAGCGCTTGGGTGTGTGCTGGCAAACTCTCCCTCTGTCTCCCCAAAGGGCTAGTGGGGTCCTGTCTTCGATAAGAGCATTCCCTGTGTGTCTGCTGTGTGTCGGTACGTGTGTGTCGACATGTATGAGGACGATGTTGGTGTGGAGGCAGAGCAATTGCCGATAATGGTGATGTCACCCCCCAGGGAGTCGACACCGGAATGGATGGCTTTGTTTATGGAATTACGTGATAATGTCAGCACATTACAAAAATCAGTTGACGACATAAGACGGCCGGAAAACCAGTTGGTACCTGCCCAGGCGTCTCAGACACCGTCAGGGGCTGTAAAACGCCCTTTACCTCAGTCGGTCGACACAGACCCAGACACGGACACTGAATCTAGTGTCGACGGTGAAGAAACAAACGTATTTTCAAGTAGGGCCACACGTTATATGATCACGGCAATGAAGGAGGCTTTGCATATCTCTGATACTGCAAGTACCACAAAAAGGGGTATTATGTGGGGGGTGAAAAAACTACCTGTAGTTTTTCCTGAATCAGAGGAATTGAATGATGTATGTGATGAAGCGTGGGTTAACCCAGATAGAAAAGTGCTAATTTCAAAAAAGTTATTGGCATTATACCCTTTCCCGCCAGAGGTTAGGGCGCGCTGGGAAACACCCCCTAGGGTGGATAAGGCGCTCACACGCTTATCAAAACAAGTGGTGTTACCGTCTCCTGATACGGCCGCCCTCAAGGATCCAGCTGATAGGAGGCTGGAAACTACCCTAAAAAGTATATACACACATACTGGTGTTATACTGCGACCAGCCATCGCCTCAGCCTGGATGTGCAGTGCTGGGGTGGTCTGGTCGGATTCCCTGACTGAAAATATTGATACCCTGGATAGGGACAGTATTTTATTGACTATAGAGCAATTAAAGGATGCTTTTCTTTATATGCGAGATGCTCAGAGGGATATTTGCACTCTGGCATCGAGAGTAAATGCGATGTCCATATCTGCCAGAAGAAGTTTATGGACGCGACAGTGGTCAGGTGATGCGGATTCTAAACGACATATGGAAGTATTGCCGTATAAAGGGGAGGAATTATTTGGCGTCGGTCTATCGGATCTGGTGGCCACGGCAACTGCCGTAAAATCCACCTTTTTACCTCAGACCCCCTCCCAACAGAAAAAGACACCGTCTTTTCAGCCGCAGTCCTTTCGGTCCTATAAGAACAAGCGGGCAAAAGGACAGTCATATCTGCCCCGGGGCAGAGGAAGGGGTAAGAGAGGACAGCAAGCTGCCCCTGCCCAGGAACAGAAGCCCTCCCAGGGTTCTGCAAAGCCCTCAGCATGACGCTGGGGCTTTACAAGCGGACTCAGGAGCGGTGGGGGGTCGACTCAAGAATTTCAGCGCACAGTGGGCTTGCTCACAGGTGGACCCCTGGATTCTGCAGGTAGTATCTCAGGGTTACAGGTTGGAATTCGAGAAGTCTCCCCCTCGCCGGTTCCTAAAGTCTGCTTTGCCAACGTCTCCCTCAGACAGGGCGACGGTATTGGAAGCCATTCACAAGCTGTTTTCTCAGCAGGTGATAGTCAAGGTACCCCTCCTACAACAAGGAAAAGGGTATTACTCCACGCTATTTGTGGTACCGAAGCCGGACGGCTCGGTAAGACCTATTCTAAATCTGAAATCTTTGAACCTGTACATACAGAAATTCAAATTCAAGATGGAGTCACTCAGAGCAGTGATAGCGAATCTGGAAGAAGGGGACTTTATGGTGTCCCTGGACATAAAGGATGCTTACCTGCATGTCCCAATTTGCCCTTCACATCAAGGGTACCTCAGGTTCGTGGTGCAAAACTGTCATTATCAGTTTCAGACGCTGCCGTTTGAATTGTCCACGGCACCTCGGGTCTTTACCAAGGTAATGGCCGAAATGATGATTCTTCTTCGAAGAAGAGGCGTATTAATTATCCCTTACTTGGACGATCTCCTGATAAGGGCAAGGTCCAGAGAACAGCTGGAGGACGGAGTAGCACTAACCCAATTAGTGCTGCAACAACACGGGTGGATTCTGAATTTTCCAAAATCTCAGTTGACACCGACAACACGTCTGCTGTTCCTGGGAATGATTCTGGACACGGTTCAGAAAAAGGTGTTTCTTCCGGAGGAGAAAGCCAAGGAGTTATCCAAACTTGTCAGGAACCTCCTAAAACCAGGAAAAGTGTCTGTGCATCAATGCACAAGAGTCCTGGGAAAGATGGTGGCTTCTTACGAAGCGATTCCATTCGGCAGATTCCACGCACGAACTTTTCAGTGGGATCTGTTGGACAAATGGTCCGGATCGCATCTGCAGATGCACCAGCGGATAACCTTATCACCACGGACAAGGGTGTCTCTTCTGTGGTGGTTGCAGAGTGCTCATCTGTTAGAGGGCCGCAGATTCGGCATACAGGACTGGGTCCTGGTGACCACGGATGCCAGTCTGAGAGGCTGGGGAGCGGTCACACAGGGAAGAAACTTCCAGGGAGTATGGTCAAGCCTGGAGATGTCTTTTCACATAAATATACTGGAGCTAAGAGCTATTTACAATGCTCTAAGTCTGGCAAAACCCCTGCTTCAGGGTCAGCCGGTGTTGATCCAGTCGGACAACATCACGGCAGTCGCCCACGTAAACAGACAGGGCGGCACAAGAAGCAGGACAGCAATGGCAGAAGCTGCAAGGATTCTTCGCTGGGCGGAAGATCATGTGATAGCACTGTCAGCAGTGTTCATTCCGGGAGTGGACAACTGGGAAGCAGACTTCCTCAGCAGACACGATCTACACCCGGGAGAGTGGGGACTTCATCCAGAAGTCTTCCACATGATTGTGAACCGTTGGGAAAAACCAAAGGTGGATATGATGGCGTCCCGCCTCAACAAAAAACTGGACAGGTATTGCGCCAGGTCAAGAGACCCTCAGGCAATAGCTGTGGACGCTCTGGTAACACCGTGGGTGTTCCAGTCAGTGTATGTGTTCCCTCCTCTGCCTCTCATACCAAAAGTACTGAGAATTATACGGCAAAGGGGAGTAAGAACGATACTCGTGGCTCCGGATTGGCCAAGAAGAACTTGGTACCCGGAACTTCAAGAGATGCTCACGGAGGATCCGTGGCCTCTACCTCTAAGACTGGTCCTGCTTCAGCAGGGACCGTGTCTATTCCAAGACTTACCGCGGCTGCGTTTGACGGCGTGGCGGTTGAACGCCGAATTCTAAGGGAAAAAGGCATTCCGGAAGAGGTCATTCCTACACTGGTAAAAGCCAGGAAGGAGGTGACTGCACAACATTATCACCGCATTTGGAGAAAATATGTTGCGTGGTGTGAGGCCAGGAAGGCCCCCACGGAGGAATTTCAATTGGGTCGATTCCTACATTTCCTGCAAACAGGATTGTCTATGGGCCTCAAATTGGGGTCCATTAAGGTTCAAATTTCGGCCCTGTCGATTTTCTTCCAGAAAGAATTGGCTTCAGTTCCTGAAGTCCAGACTTTTGTAAAAGGAGTACTACATATACAGCCCCCGGTTGTGCCCCCAGTGGCTCCGTGGGACCTTAATGTAGTTTTGGATTTTCTCAAATCCCATTGGTTTGAGCCACTCAAATCGGCGGATTTGAAATATCTTACATGGAAAGTAACCATGCTACTGGCCCTGGCTTCAGCCAGGAGAGTGTCAGAATTGGCGGCTTTATCCTATAAAAGCCCATATCTGATTTTCCATTCGGACAGGGCAGAACTGCGGACGCGTCCTCATTTTCTGCCTAAGGTGGTGTCAGCGTTTCACCTGAACCAGCCTATTGTGGTGCCTGCGGCTACTAACGATTTGGAGGATTCCAAGTTGTTGGACGTGGTCCGGGCATTGAAAATATATATTTCAAGAACGGCTGGAGTCAGAAAGTCTGACTCGCTGTTTATATTGTATGCACCCAACAAGCTGGGTGCTCCTGCTTCTAAGCAGACGATTGCTCGTTGGATTTGTAGCACAATTCAACTTGCACATTCTGTGGCAGGCTTGCCACAACCAAAATCTGTCAAGGCCCATTCCACAAGGAAAGTGGGCTCATCCTGGGCGGCTGCCCGGGGGGTCTCGGCATTACAACTCTGCCGAGCAGCTACGTGGTCGGGGGAGAACACGTTTGTAAAATTCTACAAATTTGATACCCTGGCTAAAGAGGACCTGGAGTTCTCTCATTCGGTGCTGCAGAGTCATCCGCACTCTCCCGCCCGTTTGGGAGCTTTGGTATAATCCCCATGGTCCTGACGGAGTCCCCAGCATCCACTTAGGACGTCAGAGAAAATAAGATTTTACTTACCGATAAATCTATTTCTCGTAGTCCGTAGTGGATGCTGGGCGCCCATCCCAAGTGCGGATTGTCTGCAATACTTGTACATAGTTATTGTTACAAAAAAATCGGGTTGTTATTGTTGTGAGCCGTCTGTTCAGAGGCTCCTACGTTTGTCATACTGTTAACTGGGTTCAGATAAGTTGTACGGTGTGATTGGTGTGGCTGGTATGAGTCTTACCCGGGATTCATTATCCTTCCTTATTGTGTACGCTCGTCCGGGCACAGTATCCTAACTGAGGCTTGGGGGAGGGTCATAGGGGGAGGAGCCAGTGCACACCACCTGATCCTAAAGCTTTATTTCTCTAACGTCCTAGTGGATGCTGGGAACTCCGTAAGGACCAAGGGGATAGCGGGCTCCGAAGGAGGCTGGGCACTCTAGAAAGATCTTAGACTACCTGGTGTGCACTGGCTCCTCCCACCATGACCCTCCTCCAAGCCTCAGTTAGATTTCGTGCCTGGCCGAGGTTGGATGCACACTAGGGGCTCTCCTGAGCTCTTAGAAAGTTATAGACTTAGAATTTGTTATTTTCAGTGAGACCTGCTGGCAACAGGCTCACTGCAGCGAGGGACTAAGGGGAGAAGAAGCGAACTCGCCTGCTTGCAGCCGGATTGGGCTTCTTAGGCTACTGGACACCATTAGCTCCAGAGGGATCGACCGCAGGCCCAGCCTTGATGTTCGGTCCCGGAGCCGCGCCGCCGTCCCCCTTACAGAGCCAGAAGCAAGAAGATGGTCCGGAAAATCGGCGGCATGAAGACTCAGTCTTCACCAAGGTAGCGCACAGCACTGCAGCTGTGCGCCATTGCTCCTCTCACACACTTCATACTTCGGTCACTGAGGGTGCAGGGCGCTGGGGGGGGGCGCCCTGAGGCAGCAATAAAAACACCTTGGCTGGCAAAAATACCTCAATATATAGCCCCGGGGGCTATATATGAGGTAAATACCCCTGCCAGAAGTCCATAAAAAACGGGAGAATAGGCCGCGAAAAAGGGGCGGAGCCTATCTCCTCAGCACACAGGCGCCATTTTCCCTCACAGCTCCGTTGGAGGGAAGCTCCCTGGCTCTCCCCTGCAGTCTACAAGGGTTAAAAAAAGAGAGGGGGGGCACTAAATTTAGGCGCAGTATACATTATATATATATAAAGCTATAGGGGACATAACTCAGTTAGTCCCTGCAGTATATAGCGCTCTGGTGTGTGCTGGCATACTCTCACTCTGTCCCCCCAAAGGGCTTTTGTGGGTCCTGTCCTCGTTTAGAGCATTCCCTGTGTGTCTGCGGTGTGTCGGTACGGCTGTGTCGACATGTTGAATGAGGAGGCTTATATGGTGACGGAACAGAGGCCGATATATGTGATGTCGCCCCCTGTGGGGCCGACACCAGAGTGGATGGATACGTAAAAGGTATTAACCGACAGTGTCCACTCCTTACATAAAAGGGTGGATGACGTAACAGCTGTGGGACAGCCGGCTTCTCAGCCCGCGCCTGCCCAGGCGTCTCAAAGGCCATCAGGGGCTCAAACACGCCCGCTCTCTCAGATGGCAGACACAGATGTCGACATGGAGTTTGACTCCAGTGTCGACAAGGTTGAGACATATACAAAATCCACTAGGAACAGCCGTGACTTGGTCCCGGCAATAAAAAATGTGTTATATATTTTTGACATTAACCCAAGCACCTCTGAAAATGGGTTTTTAGGTTTGGGGAGAAAAAACAGGCAGTGTTTTGTTCCCCCATCAGATGAATAAATGAAGTGTGTGAAAAGCGTGGGTTCCCCCGTTAAGAAACTGGTAATTTATAAAAAGTTACTGATGGCGTACCCTTTCCCGCCAGGAGGATAAGTTACGCTGGGAGGTATCCCCTAGGGTGGATAAGGCGCTCACACGGTTGTCAAAAAAAGGGTGGCACTGCCGTTTTAGGAACGGCCACTTTGAAGGTACCTGTTGATAAAAAGCAGGAGGCTATCCTGAAGTCTGTATTTACACACTCAGGTACTAGACTGAAAACTGCAGATCGTGCTGCTGCAGCGTGGTCGGTGACCCTGTCAAACATACTAGTTTGCTAATATGAGAACATATTAAAGACGTCGTCTTATATATGAGGGATGCACAGAGGGATATTTTGCCGGCTGGCATCCAAAATGAATGTAATGTCCATTCTGTCAGGAGGGTATTAGAGACCTGTCACTGGACAGGTGATGCTGACTTAAAAAGCGCATACAGATTCTGCCTTATAAGGGTGAGGAATTATTTGGGGGTGGTCTCTGGGACCTCGTATCCACAGCAATGTGCTGGGAAGAAATATTTTTACCTCAGGTTTCCTCACAGAAAAAGGTACAGTCCTGTCGGCTTCAGAAAAGCAAGCGGGTCAAATGGCGCTTCCTTTCTGTACAGAGACAATGGAAGAGGGAAAAAGCTGCACCAGCAGCCTGTTCCCAGAATCAAAATTCTTCCCCCGCTTCCTGTTAGTCCACAGCATGACGCGGGTGCTCCACAGGTGTAGCCAGGTATGGTGGGGGGCCGTCTCAAAAAATGTCAGCAATTAGTGGGCTCGCTCACAGGTGATCCCTGTTTCTTTCAAGTAGTATTTCAGGGGTATAAGCTGGAATTAGAGATGTCTCCCCTCAGCCGTTTCCTTAAATATGCCTTGCTGACAACTCCCTCAGGCAGGGAGGCTGTGCTAGAGGCAATTAATAGGCGGTATTCCCAGCAGGTAATACTCAAGGTGCCCCTACTTCAACAAGGACGGGGTTACTATTCCACACGGTTTGGGGTACCGAAACCGCATAGTTCGGTGTGACCCTTCTTATATTTAAAATCCTTGAACACATACATAAAAAAATTCAAGTTCAAGATGGAATCGCTCAGGGCGGTTATTGCAAGCCTGGACGAGGGGGATTACATGGTATCCCGGGGCATCAAGGATGCTTACCTGCATGTCCCCATTTACTATCCTCGCCAGGAGTACCTCAGATTTGTGGTACAGGATTACCATTACCAAATCCAGACACTGCCGTTTAGACTGTACATGACACCGAGGGTGTTTTATCAAGGTAATGGCCGAAATGATGATACTCCTTCGAAAAAAGGGAGTTTTTAATTATCCCGCACTTGGACAATCTCTTTATAAGGGCGAGGTCCAAGGAGCAGTTGGTAGTAGGGGTAGCACTATTTTGGAAAGTGCTACAACAGCACGGTTGGATTCTAAACAGTCCAAAGTCACAGCTGGTTCCTATGACACGTCTACTGTTCCTGGGGATGGTTCTGGACATAAACCAGAAATAGTTTTCTCCGGGAGGAGAAAGCCAAGGAGTTGTCATCTCGAGTCAGAGACCTCCTGAAGCCATAACAGGTAGCGGTGCATCATGGCACGCGAGTCCTGGGAAAAATGGTAGCTTCCTACGAAGCAATCTCATTAGGCAGGTTCCATACAAGAACTTTTCAGAGGGACCTGTTGGACAAGTGGTCCGGACCGCATCTTCCGATGCATAGGCTGATAACCCTGTCTCCAAGGACCAGGGTATCTCTACTGTGGTGGCTGCAGAGTGCCCATCTTCAAGAGGGCCGCAGGTTCGGCATACAGGACTAGGTCCTAGTGACCATGAATGCCAGCCTTTGAGGCTGGGGGGGCAGTCACACAGGGAAGAAACTTCCAGGGACTTTGGTCAAGTCAGGTGGATTTCCCTACACATAAACATTCTGGACCTGAGGGCCATTTACAATGCCCTGAGGCCGGCAAGGCCTCTGCTTCAAAACCAGCCGGTACTGATCCAATCAGACAACATCACGGCAGTCGCCCATGTAAACCAACAGGGCGGCACAAGAAGCAGGATGGCGATGGCAGAAGCCACAAGCATTCTCCGATAGGCGGAAAATCATGTGTTAGCACTGTCAGCAGTGTTCATTCCCGGAGTGGACAACTGGGAAGCAGATCTTCTCAACAGACACGACCTCCACCCGGGAGAGTGGGGACTTCCTCCAGAAGTCTTCCAAAGGATTGTACACCATTGGGAAAGGCCACAGGTGGACATGATGGCGTCCCGCCTCAACAAAAGCTATAAAAGATATTGCGCCAGGTCAAGGGACCCTCAGGCGATAGCTGTGGACGCTCTGGTAACACCGTGGGTGTACCAGTCGGTTTATGTGTTCTCCCCTCTGCCTCTCATACCAAAGGTACTGAGAATAATAAGAAGGCGAGGAGTAAGAACGATACTCGTGGTTCCGGGCTGGCCAAGAAGAGATTGGTACCCAGAACTTCAAGAAATTATATCAGAGGACCCATGGCCTCTGCCACTCAGACAGGACCTGCGGCAGCAGGGGCCCTGTCTGTTCCAAGACTTACCGCGGCTGCGTTGGACGGCATAGCGGTTGAACGCCGGATCCTGAAGGAAAAGGGCATTCCGGAGGAAGTCATTCCTACGCTTACTAAAGCCAGGAAAGAGGTTACAGCAAATCATTATCACCGCATATGGCGGAAATATGTTGCATGGTGTGAGGCCGAAAGGGCCCCAACAGAGGAATTTCAACTAGGTCGATTTCTGCATTTCCTGCAAGCAGGAGTGACTATGGGCCTTAAATTAGGTTCCATTAAGGTACAGATCTCGGCTCTGTCGATTTTCTTTTAAAAAAGAACTAGCTTCAGTACATGAAGTTCAGACATGTATAAAAGGAGTGCTGCATATTCAGCCCCCGTTTGTGCCTCCTGTGGCACCTTGGGACCACTAAAAAGACCGTGGATCTGTAATATCTCACTTGGAAAGTGGTCATGTGATTGGCCTTGGTTTCGGCCAGGCGAGTATCAGAATTGGCGGCTTTATCATGGAAAAGCCCTTATCTGATTTTCCATATGGATAGGGCAGAATTGAGGACTCGTCCCCAGTTTCTCCCTAAGGTGGTGTCAGCGTTTCACCTGAACCAGCCTATTGTGGTGCCTGCGGCTACTACGGACTTGGAGGACTCCAAGTTGTTAGACATGGTCAGGGCCCTGAAAATATATGTTTCCAGAACGGCTGGAGTCAGAAAATCTGACTCGCTGTTTATCATATATGCACCCAACAAGCTGGGTGCTCCTGCTTCTGCGCAGACTATTGCTCATTGGATTTGTAGTACAATTCAGCTTGCACATTCTGTGGCAGGCCTGCCACAGCCAAAATCTGTCAATGCCCATTCCACAAGGAAGGTGGGCTCATCTTGGGCGGCTGCCCGAGGGGTCTCGGCTTCACAACTTGCCGAGCTGCTACTTGGTCAGGGGCAAACACGTTTGCAAAATTCTATAAATTTGATACCCTGGCTAAGGAGGACCTGGAGTTCTCTCATTCGGTGTTGCAGAGTCATCCGCACTCTCCCGCCCGTTTGGGAGCTTTGGTATAATCCCCATGGTCCTTACGGAGTTCCCAGCATCCACTAGGACGTTAGAGAAAATAAGAATTTACTCACCGGTAATTCTATTTCTCGTAGTCCGTAGTGGATGCTGGGCGCCCATCCCAAGTGCGGTTTATCTGCAATACTTGTACATAGTTATTGTTAACTAAATCGGGTTGTTGTTGAGCCATCTGTTGAGAGGCTCTATTGTTTCATACTGTTAACTGTGTTTCATATCACGAGTTGTACGGTGTGATTGGTGTGGCTGGTATGAGTCTTACCCGGGATTCAAAATCCTTCCTTATTGTGTACGCTCGTCCGGGCACAGTACCTAACTGAGGCTTGGAGGAGGGTCATGGTGGGAGGAGCCAGTGCACACCAGGTAGTCTAAGATCTTTCTAGAGTGCCCAGCCTCCTTCGGAGCCCGCTATCCCCTTGGTCCTTACGGAGTTCCCAGCATCCACTACGGACTACGAGAAATAGAATTACCGGTGAGTAAATTCTTATTTTTTGTGCCCTGTCTCCTGCGGAGCCGCTATACCCCATGGTCCTGACGGAGTCCCCAGCATCCACTACGGACTACGAGAAATAGATTTATCGGTAAGTAAAATCTTATTTTATATATATATATATATATATATATATATATATATTAGTATGTTCCCTTAGTGCGCTCTTATTATACACTACTGAAATGTCTAATTACTTTATGTCAGTTAGTGTCTGAGTTTACTAACATAAATACTATTATATTTCCAAACGGGAAAGCAAGCTTCAACACAGAGAGAATCCTTTGTCGGTAAGGATAAAAGGTAATAGATAAAAGAAGAAATATCTCTATGGAGCGCTCTTATTCTATAATCTGATATAATTAGATGACTGTTGGTGGATGTTATATAAAGAGAGGATGACCTTACACATTTATACACCCATATTAGAATCACATATATCTCTTTATTAAAAGATTTTGATTTAAAACTTATCATAAAACTTTTCCTTTTCTTTTACATTGGAGATACAATTGTATATTTCAACATTATTTGTATAAGGAAAAACAACAACAATATAATGAGCTTTCACCCAACGCGTTTCGTCTATATCGACTTCTTCAGGGGTGTTCTTCAGGGTGCAATCCAAAAACAAAAAATATATAAAACAAGCATGAATAAGAAGGAACATTGATGCAGAGAAGAATATGCATATCGCAATATGGTCATATTATCCCTATTTGAACAAACTGATATTGTATGTGACAATGATTTTATGAGTTATACAAGAAACTGCTTACATACTCTCTTGCACATTATTAAAAATTATTTTAAAGACCATCAAAACACATTATGATAATAGTTGTCTGCTGAATCACTCCATAATCAGTAAGCCAGACAATTGACCCATTTATTTATTATTTATTTATTTTTAATATATTTATTTAATTTTTATTATTATTTATTTTTATTTATTTATTTTTATTTTTCTGCACTGGGGATATGTAATAAACAATTCCAACAGTTGCCAAGATGTGCGATGATGTCATCCCAGCCACAAAGAGGCTTGGAACTCATATAGGAAGCATCTCTTTGCTTCTATGCCAATTAGAAAAATCAATTTGGTCTAAACTCTTTATTATAAACTTAATTCTACTTAATAACACAGTTATTTCAATCAGGTATCATGAATAAAACCATTCCATTTAATAAAGGTTCTTTTATTTCAATTTGAAATACATAATAAAAGTGTCACGATCCGGGTATCTGGACGCCATTTCTTACCCATCAGATGCCTCCTAAGGCTGGCTCAGCGCTCCAGGACCGGATCCCATCAGTTATCCTGATGTGTACATTCCTGTATCCTCTCCTGTCACTCTGGGACGCTGTCACAGTAAACGCCATATTACACCTGGCATGGCGTCTCCCGCGGCCTCCGCCGCCGTCCCTGAACTTCTGCGTGCAGAGTGTCTGAGTGGCGATTACGTCAGCCGCGGCCTCCGCTGTGTCCGCGTGGTTGGATGTGCATCTGTCAGCCTGGCGCCTCCTGTCTCCGGTGGCCGGCGCCGCCATTACTGTTTTCATTACCACATGGATTACAAACCAAACTTCCCTCCAAGTGTCTGCATGGGCGCAGCCATCTTGGATTCTGTCAGCTGATCATTTCCACCAATCTGTTCTCAGTATTGATAATCTGCATAATTGCCTAGCCAATCCCTTCCTTGCTGCAGGTATAAATACACTGTGCCTGAGCAAGGAAGGCGTCAGTGCTTTGGTTGTCAAACCTAGTTCCTGTTTGTCTCTCTCCTGTGATTGTCTTCCAGGTTCCAGCTCCTGTCTCAAGACTTCCACCATAGAGACCCGCACCAGCATTCCACCTGCGGTGTAGCCTGACTCTCCAATCCATTGTGGATTCATCTGTTTCCAGCTACAACATTACCTGCTTCCAGCTCAGCTTCCAGCAGAGTACAGCTTCCCTTAAAGGGCCGGTGTCCTTTCTACACTTTACCACTCTCCACCGGTATTATTATTTCTCCGCTCTCAAGTTCTACATTTCAGTTCATATTTCATCGCTCCCAAGTTCATTTATTATTTAACTGGTTCCAGCCAGTATCCACTCCGTGCTAACAACAGTCTGGTTCCAGCCAGTATCCACAGCAGCTGTTTTATCTTCAGCAACCCAGCTTTTCCTGGAACACCAGCTGGCACAATCCTGGGTTATCTCCATTGCTACAGTCGGGCCTGGTAAGGACTTTCCATCTAGAAGATCATAAGAACTATCTCACACTACCAGTGCCCTGTGGCTCCTGCCATCCTGTAGTACCCAGGAACTGTATTTATTCTTTGCTGACTTTTACGTTTTCTTTTACTGCTGCTGTGTTGCGGAGTTGTCATAATAAACATCATTTGACTTTTATCCAAGTTGTCGTGGTCACGCCTTCGGGCAGTTATTATTCATGTTACTTACATGTCCAGGGGTCTGATACAACCTCCCAGGTTCCGGTACATCTCAGCCCCTACAACTGAGGCTGCCTCCCGTCAGCTCAGGCCCTCAGTTGTGACAGTAAGCACTGACCTAATGAATCCAGCCGGAGACCAGGATCAAGCGGCCAGGCCGATGCAAGAACTGGCAGCCCGACTAGAACATCAGGAGGCTGCACAGGGCCACATCATCCGCTGTCTCCAGGATCTCTCTACTCGGCTGGATGGGATTCAGACAACTCTCCGTGGATCAGGCGCGTCTGGTGCGTCAACCACAGTGACTCCAGCTATAACCCCACCCACCTTACCCATTTCTGCTCCACGTCTTCATCTTCCAACGCCAGCAAAATTTGACGGATCTCCAAGATTCTGCAGGGGATTTCTCAACCAGTGTGAGATTCAGTTTGAGCTACAACCTGGCAATTTTCCCAGTGACCGTACAAAAATTGCCTACATTATTTCTCTTCTCAGTGGCTCAGCCCTTGATTGGGCATCACCGTTATGGGAGAGGTCCGACACCCTGCTATCTTCCTACACTGCCTTCGTGTCAACATTCAGGTGCATCTTCGACGAGCCAGGCCGGGTAACCTCAGCTTCATCCGAGATTCTCCGTTTACGCCAGGGGTCACGTACTGTAGGACAATATCTGATACAGTTCCAGATCCTGGCATCCGAACTGGCATGGAACGACGAGGCCCTGTATGCTGCATTCTGGCATGGCTTATCTGAGCGTATTAAAGATGAGTTAGCTACCAGAGACTTACCTTCTAAGTTAGATGAGCTAATCTCACTCTGCACGAAAGTTGATTTACGTTTCAGAGAGAGAGCAACTGAGCGTGGAAGATCATCTGCTCCAAAATCTTCTGCTCCTCCTCCTCGTCAACTGTCACCATCTAAAGATGAGCCCATGCAACTTGTCCGTTCCCGTTTAACTCCTGCTGAGCGCCGAAGACGTCTCTCCGAGTTTCTCTGTCTCTATTGTGCAGCTCCGTCTCACACCATTAATGCCTGTCCCAAACGTCCGGGAAACTCCAAATCCTAGCTCGCCAAGGAGAGGGCCGGCTAGGAGTAATGATCTCCTCTCCATCTCCTCAAGATTGTAATCTCCCAGTCTCGCTTCAAGTTGCTCAACGTTATCGGAACGTCATTGCCCTCCTTGATTCCGGAGCAGCTGGGAACTTTATTACCGAAGCCTATGTTAAACGGTGGTCCCTACCCACCGAGAGACTTCCTTCGTCCATTTCTTTAACTGCCGTGGATGGCAGCAAAATTTTTGATGCAGTTATTTCTTTAAGGACTCTACCAGTTCGTCTGAGAGTGGGAGTTCTTCATTCCGAACTTATTTCTTTTTTAGTGATTCCAAGAGCCACACATCCTGTGGTCCTGGGCCTTCCATGGCTCCGTCTTCACAATCCTACAATTGATTGGACGACTACGCAAATCCTGGCATGGGGTTCCTCCTGTGCTGAGACATGTTTGTTTAAAGTATTGCCTGTCTGTTCTTCCTCCCCCAGGTCGTCTGATGTTCCACCTCCTCCATATCAAGATTTCACGGATGTGTTCAGTAAAGCTTCTGCTGATATCCTTCCTCCTCATAGAGAATGGGACTGTCCGATTGATCTCGTTCCAGGGAAGGTTCCACCTCGAGGCCGAACTTATCCGTTGTCTCTGCCTGAGACGCATTCTATGGAGGAATATATTAAAGAGAACCTAGCAAAGGGGTTCATTCGACCTTCTTCTTCTCCAGCCGGCGCAGGCTTCTTTTTTGTAAAAAAGAAAGATGGTGGTCTGCGGCCGTGCATCGACTACAGAGGTTTGAACGACATTACCATCAAGAACCGTTATCCTTTACCCCTGATTACTGAGCTCTTTGACAGAGTTAGCGGAGCTACCATCTTTACAAAGCTGGACTTGCGAGGTGCATACAATCTCATCCGGATCCGTGAGGGTGACGAGTGGAAGACCGCCTTTAACACCCGTGACGGACATTATGAGTACCTCGTCATGCCCTTCGGATTGAGCAATGCTCCAGCTGTCTTCCAGCATTTTGTCAATGAGATCTTCAGAGACATTCTATACCGTCATGTCGTGGTCTATCTAGACGATATCCTCATTTTTGCCAACGATTTAGAGGAACATCGTTTTTGGGTTAAAGAGGTTCTGTCCCGTCTCCGTGTCAATCATCTCTATTGCAAATTAGAAAAATGCGTCTTTGAAGTCAAGTCCATTCCGTTTCTAGGGTACATTGTGTCCGGTTCCGGACTAGAGATGGATCCTGAGAAACTACAAGCAATCCAAAATTGGCCGGTACCCTTAACCCTCAAAGGGGTCCAGAGGTTCTTAGGGTTCGCCAACTATTACCGAAAGTTTATACGAGACTTTTCCACCATTGTGGCGCCTATTACTGCTTTCACTAAGAAGGGTGCTAACCCGTCCAAGTGGTCTGAAGAAGCCATGCAAGCATTTCATCTTTTAAAACAAAGGTTCATCTCTGCGCCTGTTCTGAAACAGCCTGACATCGACTCTCCTTTCATCTTAGAGGTGGATGCCTCCTCCGTTGGAGTAGGAGCGGTGTTATCTCAGAGGGCTAAAGATGGCCATTTACACCCTTGCAGTTTCTTCTCCCGGAAGTTCTCCCCAGCTGAGCGCAACTATGCCATTGGCGACCAGGAGTTGCTAGCCATCAAGCTCGCTCTAGAAGAGTGGAGGTATCTGTTGGAGGGAGCTTCTCATTCAATCACCATACTTACAGACCACAAGAACCTTTTATACCTGAAGGGCGCACAATGTCTCAACCCTCGTCAGGCCAGATGGGCACTTTTCTTTTCCAGGTTCGACTTTAAACTCCAGTTCTGTCCGGGCTCTCAGAATCGCAAGGCCGATGCCCTTTCCCGCTCATGGGAGCAAGAAAATGAGTCAGAGTCTTCAGACAAGCATCCTATTATAAATCCGTTGGCATTCTCCACGGTAGGGATGGACTCTACGCCCCCATCAGGGAAAAGTTTTGTGAAGCCGATGCTAAGGAAGAAGCTCATGCATTGGGCCCATGCTTCCCGTTTTGCCGGACATACAGGTATCCAAAAAACCCTGGAGTTTATCTCTAGGTCCTATTGGTGGCCAACTCTGAAAAAGGACGTCTTGGAGTTTATTGCATCTTGCCCAAAGTGTGCCCAACATAAAGTATCCCGCCAGTCGCCTGCGGGGCAACTGGTTCCACTATCCGTTCCCCGTCGACCATGGACCCACTTGTCGATGGATTTCATTACAGACTTACCCATGTGCAACAAGTTCAATACCATCTGGGTGGTAGTTGACCGGTTCACCAAGATGGCACACTTCATTCCTCTCACCGGTCTTCCGTCAGCTTCCAAGTTGGCTCAAGTATTCATACAAGAGATCTTCCGACTCCACGGTCTTCCTGAAGAAATTATCTCAGATCGAGGAGTTCAATTCACAGCCAAATTCTGGCGAAGTTTATGTCAAGTCCTCCAAGTCAAGCTAAAGTTTTCCACGGCTTACCATCCTCAGACCAATGGTCAAACCGAGAGGGTGAATCAGGACTTGGAGGCCTTCCTCCGCATCTATGTGTCCTCCTCTCAAGATGACTGGGTTCAATTACTTCCCTGGGCCGAGTTCTGTCATAACAACCAGTATCATTCTTCATCTGCTTCAACACCATTCTTCACTAACTTTGGATTCCACCCTAAAGTCCCTGAGTTCCAACCGCTTCCAGCAACTTCTGTTCCCGCAGTGGATATCACCTTGCATCAGTTTGCCAATATCTGGAAGAGCGTACGATCAGCTCTGCTCAAGGCATCGTTCAGGTACAAGAAGTTTGCGGATAAGAAGCGTCGAGCAGTTCCTGCTCTCAAGGTGGGTGATCGGGTATGGTTATCCACGAAGAATTTGAGGTTAAGAGTTCCCAGTATGAAGTTTGCACCTCGCTATATCGGTCCTTTCAAGATTGAACAAGTCATCAATCCTGTTGCTTACAGACTCCAGTTGCCTCCCTTCTTAAAAATACCCAGGACATTCCATGTTTCCCTGTTGAAACCGCTGATCTTGAATCGGTTTCATTCCTCACTTCCTCCAACTCCGAAAGTCCAAACTCAACGAGGCGTTGAGTATGAAGTGGCCAAGATCCTGGACTCACGTCACCGTTACGGTCAACTACAATATCTTATTGACTGGAAGGGTTATGGTCCTGAGGAACGTTCATGGACCAATGCTTCTGATGTCCATGCTCCTGCCTTGGTCCGGAGATTCCATTCCAAGTTTCCTCAAAAGCCAAAGAAGTGTCCTGGGGCCACTCCTAAAGGGGGGGGTGCTGTCACGATCCGGGTATCTGGACGCCATTTCTTACCCATCAGATGCCTCCTAAGGCTGGCTCAGCGCTCCAGGACCGGATCCCATCTGTTATCCTGATGTGTACATTCCTGTATCCTCTCCTGTCACTCTGGGACGCTGTCACAGTAAACGCCATATTACACCTGGCATGGCGTCTCCCGCGGCCTCCGCCGCCGTCCCTGAACTTCTGCGTGCAGAGTGTCTGAGTGGCGATTACGTCAGCCGCGGCCTCCGCTGTGTCCGCGTGGTTGGATGTGCATCTGTCAGCCTGGCGCCTCCTGTCTCCGGTGGCCGGCGCCGCCATTACTGTTTTCATTACCACATGGATTACAAACCAAACTTCCCTCCAAGTGTCTGCATGGGCGCAGCCATCTTGGATTCTGTCAGCTGATCATTTCCACCAATCTGTTCTCAGTATTGATAATCTGCATAATTGCCTAGCCAATCCCTTCCTTGCTGCAGGTATAAATACACTGTGCCTGAGCAAGGAAGGCGTCAGTGCTTTGGTTGTCAAACCTAGTTCCTGTTTGTCTCTCTCCTGTGATTGTCTTCCAGGTTCCAGCTCCTGTCTCAAGACTTCCACCATAGAGACCCGCACCAGCATTCCACCTGCGGTGTAGCCTGACTCTCCAATCCATTGTGGATTCATCTGTTTCCAGCTACAACATTACCTGCTTCCAGCTCAGCTTCCAGCAGAGTACAGCTTCCCTTAAAGGGCCGGTGTCCTTTCTACACTTTACCACTCTCCACCGGTATTATTATTTCTCCGCTCTCAAGTTCTACATTTCAGTTCATATTTCATCGCTCCCAAGTTCATTTATTATTTAACTGGTTCCAGCCAGTATCCACTCCGTGCTAACAACAGTCTGGTTCCAGCCAGTATCCACAGCAGCTGTTTTATCTTCAGCAACCCAGCTTTTCCTGGAACACCAGCTGGCACAATCCTGGGTTATCTCCATTGCTACAGTCGGGCCTGGTAAGGACTTTCCATCTAGAAGATCATAAGAACTATCTCACACTACCAGTGCCCTGTGGCTCCTGCCATCCTGTAGTACCCAGGAACTGTATTTATTCTTTGCTGACTTTTACGTTTTCTTTTACTGCTGCTGTGTTGCGGAGTTGTCATAATAAACATCATTTGACTTTTATCCAAGTTGTCGTGGTCACGCCTTCGGGCAGTTATTATTCATGTTACTTACATGTCCAGGGGTCTGATACAACCTCCCAGGTTCCGGTACATCTCAGCCCCTACAACTGAGGCTGCCTCCCGTCAGCTCAGGCCCTCAGTTGTGACAAAAAGATTAGAGTAAAAATATCAATTAAACAATTAAAAAGCTATAACAGGAAGTGATGTAACAGGCTGTGGAGCTTAAATAGGGAGAATGTGAGCTTAGTCTTCATTCCAATATTGGATACCTATGCAGGCAGATCTATAGGACAACTGCTGGTAAGCAAATATGGCCACTCTTCACTTGATTGCAGTCTGGTTAGAAATAAGATGTTAAGTAATACTCTGTCCCCATTAGGAAAATGAAAGGGATATTTTTATTCTAAGTTTACAAGTGGATCCCTTCTGTTGGACTTCACTGATACTTTGAAAAACTGAGGGTAAGCTAAGCTTTATAAATTAAAAATAATTATAAATAAATTATAAATAGTTACTAACTCCAACTTTTATGAATTGAATATTGTAGGAGATAATTAATTATTGTTCTGTTCTTGTTAGAAATGCCAACCCAATGAGCCAAGAAAAATGAATGAAATATGAATATAATTCATTAGGTGGCCTATAATAAGGAATCCCAATAAATGCTATCATATTCTGGGAATAATTTTCTTCAAGTTTTTTCAACTTGGTAATAAATATTTTTCAGTAAGTATATTAAAATAAATACAATTTAGCCAATATATTTGAAAATGGGTTATATTAAGATTTGGTCTCCCCTTTTCTAACTCAGGTACAACTTTGGTTCAATTAGAACTTCATACCTTTTGAATACTACAGTTCTTCCAATATAAACAGAGAGCTGTTATTTAGAAGTAAGTACAATTATACTGATGGGTCAATTGTCTGGCTTACTGATTATGGAGTGATTCAGCAGACAACTATTATCATAATGTGTTTTGATGGTCTTTAAAATAATTTTTAATAATGTGCAAGAGAGTATGTAAGCAGTTTCTTGTATAACTCATAAAATCATTGTCACATACAATATCAGTTTGTTCAAATAGGGATAATATGACCATATTGCGATATGCATATTCTTCTCTGCATCAATGTTACTTCTTATTCATGCTTGTTTTATATATTTTTTTGTTTTGGATTGCACCCTGAAGAACACCCCTGAAGAAGTCGATATAGACGAAACGCGTTGGGTGAAAGCTCATTATATTGTTGTTTTTTTTCCTTATACAAATAATGTTGAAATATACAATTGTATCTCCAATGTAAAAGAAAAGGAAAAGTTTTATGATAAGTTTTAAATCAAAATCTTTTAATAAAGAGATATATGTGATTCTAATATGGGTGTATAAATGTGTAAGGTCATCCTCTCTTTATATAACATCCACCAACAGTCATCTAATTATATCAGATTATAGAATAAGAGCGCTCCATAGAGATATTTCTTCTTTTCTTTTATATATATATATATATATATATATGAGAAAGATAGTGGTTAAAGTGGTTTTAAGCGACCAATGGTGTCTTAGAATTCTAAGGAGACTAAGTTTAAAAGTGATAAAAAAATGTTTTTAATACAATATAATTAGCACCAATACAGAACTGAATAAAAAAGCCACACATAAAAAACAATAAAAAATACTACATAGGTAAAAAGTCTCTGGAGCTACGTACAAGTATACAAATTCATATACAATTAATACTAGACTGGTAAAAGACAAGAGGACGAAAATCCTAACACTTAAAAAATTGGAAATAAGATCAGCATAAAAAATGTAAATGTATAAATAGAATTCTTAACTTTGAGAAGGTATGTATCACTGACCTGGTTTGGGAGTGTTGTGGACTCGGGGCTTCTTCCGATGACCGGGAAGAGGAACCGCCACTGGGTCGTAGTAGAGATGGCCGGATGTAGGTCTTCCTCATGCAGAACTAAGACGGCAGGCGGGAGGCCCAGAGGAATTCTTGTAGGTCTCCTGTAAGACAAGACTTGTAGAAATAATGAAGGCTGGGGTACTGAGATATTGGAGACACTGTGGTATTGGAGGCACTGAGGTACTGGGAGTACAGGGAGTGCTGGGAGACCCTTGGAGGCACGGAGGTGTTTGGAGGCACGGAGGTGCTTGGAGGCACGGAGGTGTTTGGAGACACCGAGGTGTTTGGAGGGACGAGGTGCTTGGAGGCACGAGGTGCTTGGAGACACGGAGGTGCTTGGAGGCACGGAGGTGCTTGGAGGCACGAGGTGCTTGGAGACACGGAGGTAACTGGAGGCACGGAGGTGCTTTGAGGCGCGGAGGTGCTTGGAGGCACGAGGTGCTTGGAGGCACGAGGTGCTTGGAGGCACGGAGGTGCTTGGAGGCACGGAGGTGCTTGGAGGCACGGAGGTGCTTGGAGGCACGGAGGTGCTTGGAGGCACGGAGGTAACTGGAGGCACGGAGGTGCTTGAGGCGCGGAGGTGCTTGGAGGCACGAGGTGCTTGGAGGCACGAGGTGCTTGGAGGCACGGAGGTGCTTGGAGGCACGGAGGTGCTTGGAGGCACGGAGGTAACTGGAGGCACGGAGGTGCTTGTAGGCACAGGATGCTTGGAAGCACAGGTTGCTTGTAGGCACAGGATGCTTGGAAGCACAGGTTGCTTGTAGGCACAGGATGCTTGGAAGCACAGGATGCTTGCAGGGACAGGATGCTTGGAAGCACAGGATGCTTGCAGGGACAGGATGCTTGGAAGCACAGGATGCTTGCAGGGACGAGGGAGCTCTGGATCATAGCTTCCACAGGAGAAACGAAGATACTCAGGCATCGGATCTCTGCCTGGTATCTGATTTTAAATTCCCCGCCCTAGCCTGATTGGCGGAGCAGGCAGGTGACGTCAGACCTGCTCCGCCTCCTTGCCCTCGCTTGTGATGGCGGCGCCCTTGCTTCCGGGAAGCCGCCGGAGAGCAGCGCCGACCCGCCGCTGAAGCCGGAGACTGACAGGGGAAGAGAGGCGCCGGGCAGACCAGGCCACCCGCAGGGACAAGCGCGGTCGCCGCTGCCCGAGGTTCGTGACAGTACCCCCTCCTCCAGGAGTGGCCCCTGGACACTTCCCGGGCTTAGTCGGATGTCTGGAGTGGAAGATCCGAATCAGACGAGGAGCCGTTACTTCAGTAGCCCCAATCCAACTTCTCTCCTCAGGTCCATAACCCTTCCAGTCCACCAAGTACTGTAATTTTTTATGAAGATAACGAGAGTCCAGAATAGCTTTGATTTCAAACTCCGCTCCAGCTTCTGCCACTACGGACGTTGGCCTTGGGAGTGCTGAGTGGAATCGATTCAGTATGAGGGGACGGAGTAGAGAAACATGGAAGGCGTTAGGTATGCGAAGATGGGCAGGCAAACCCAGTTTACAGACCACAGGATTTAAGACTTGTAGCACAGGGTAAGGACCGATGAACCTTGGAGCGAATTTCATGGTGGGCACCTTCAACCGGAGATTCCGTGTGGACAGCCATACCCTGTCCCCAACTTTATATTGAGGTGCGGCTTGCCGTTTCTTATCTGCAAAGAACTTGTACCGAACAGAAACCTGCTTAAGATTAGCATGAACCTTTCTCCAAATTTGTCCAAAGTGTCGTAGAGTGGACGCTACAGCAGGAACCTCTATTATCGGAAGGCTTGGAAATTCCGGAACACGGGGATGGAACCCGTAGTTGACGAAAAATGGTGATTCCCCAGTGGAAGAATGAAACAAATGGTTATGGGCAAACTCCGCCCAAGGCAACAACTCCACCCAGTTGTCCTGTGAAGGAGAGAGATACAACCGAAGAAAAGTCTCTAGATCTTGATTGACTCGTTCCGTTTGTCCATTTGTTTGGGGATGATAAGCCGACGAAAACTTAAGTTTAATGTGTAGAGTTGAACAAAGGGCTTTCCAAAACCTGGCGGTGAACTGTACTCCACGGTCAGAAACAATCTCTTGTGGCAACCCATGCAAACGAAAATGTTCTCGGATAAACAATAGAGCCAGTTTCGGTGCTGTCGGAAGACCAGTCAAGGGCACAAAGTGTGCCATCTTCGAAAAACGGTCAACGATAACCCAAACGGTGTTGCAACCCTTGGAACAGGGCAAGTCAGTGATGAAGTCCATGGAAATGTGAGTCCAGGGTCTCACAGGGATAGGCAGAGGACGAAGTAACCCTGCAGGAGGCAGACGAGGAGATTTATGTTGTGTACATTGGGGACACGAATTAACGCAATCTTGTACATCCTTCCTCATGGTGTTCCACCAGTAAGACCTTTGCAGAAACTTGTACATCTTCTGAGCGCCGGGATGACCGGAAAACTTGGAGTTATGGACCCACCGTAGTATTCCTGGGCGGAATCTAGCTGGTACGGACATTCTTCCAGGAGGAGGAGCTGGAGTAGTTAAAGCAGCAGAGACAGAAACTGGATTCAGAATTAAACCCCGCTCCGGAGGTTCATCCTCGTCTGTGGGAACCTGTGAACGGGAAAGCGCATCTGCTTTAATATTGAGAGTCCCGGCACGGTACTTGATAATGAACGAGAATCGGGAAAAGAAAAGTGCCCATCTCGCCTGGCGAGGATTCAAACATTGTGCGGATTTGATGTACAGTAAATTCTTGTGATCCGTGTAGATGGTAAACACATGTTTAGCCCCTTCTAGAAGATATCTCCATTCTTCCAAGGCAGATTTGATTGCCAAGAGTTCCTGGTCTCCAATAGAGTAATTTCGTTCGGCTGGAGAGAATTTACGAGAGTGGAAGCCACACGGATGTAATTTCTTATCAGAGGAATGCTGGGAGAGGACAGCCCCCACCCCGACTGAAGATGCATCAACTTCTAAGAAGAAGGGTTCCTCGAAATTTGGTTGTTGGAGAACTGGAGCCGTCGTGAAAGCTAACTTTAAGCGAGAAAAAGCTACAATGGCTTCCGGAGGCCACAAACTAGGATTAGAACCCTTTCTCGTCAGGGCAGTAATGGGTGCAACAATGGTGGAGAAACCTTTAATGAATTTCCTGTAGTAGTTCGCAAAGCCCAGGAACCTTTGTATTGCTTTCAGGGAAAGAGGCTGAGTCCAATCACGAATGGCCGACAACTTTTCCGGATCCATGCGAAGCTCCGTCCCCGAGATGACATAACCGAGGAACGGAATAGATGTTACTTCAAAGGTACATTTGGAAAGCTTGGCGTAGAGATGATTCTCTTGTAAACGGTGTAGCACCTCTTTGACTTGAGTCCTGTGTTCGACAAGATTCTTGGAAAAAATCAGTATGTCGTCCAGATATACCACAACGCTCTGATACAGCATATCACGAAAGATTTCGTTGACGAATCCCTGGAAAACCGCGGGAGCATTACTAAGACCAAACGGCATCACCAAGTATTCGTAATGCCCATCTCGGGTATTAAAGGCAGTCTTCCATTCATCCCCCTCTCGGATGCGTATAAGATTATAAGCTCCTCTCAAGTCGAGTTTTGAAAAAATGCGGGCACCACGAACCCTATCAAATAACTCTGTGATTAGTGGCAAGGGGTATTTATTCTTAATAGTAATGTCGTTTAGGCCGCGGTAGTCGATGCATGGTCTCAACCCCCCGTCCTTTTTCTTCACGAAAAAGAAGCCTGCACCAGCAGGGGAGGAAGAGGGGCGAATGAATCCCTTGAGCATATTGGACTTAATATACTCCGACATGGCTTGAGTCTCGGGAAGAGACAGAGGATATGTGCGACCACGAGGTGGCGTCTTCCCTGGGACAAGGTCAATAGGGCAGTCCCAAGGCCTGTGAGGTGGTAACAGGTCAGCAGCTTGTTCCGAAAATACGTCCTTGTACCCTTGATATGCCTCCGGAATGTGCTCTTCATCCGTTTTGGAGGTAACACGGAGCGGACAAACAGGAGTAAGACAATTAGTGTGACAAAAGGAACTCCAGGACAGAATTTGTGACGACTTCCAATCGATGTGGGGGTTATGACTTTTCAGCCAAGGCATTCCAAGAACCAGATCATGGGGCATTTCTGGGATTACCAAGAGTTCCAAATCTTCCTGATGTAGAGCCCCGACCCGCAGCTTAACTGGCCCCGTGCGCCACATTATGAGACCTTTGGAAATTCTAGTCCCGTTGATAGCCGTCAGTGAAATTGGCCGCTCGATAGGCCGTAACTTTAAACCCAAACTTTGGGCACAGAAGGAAGAAACGAAGTTCCCTGCAGCTCCGGAATCCAATAGGGCTTCACAAGACCTGGAGACTGAATTGGAGACTAGAGTTACTGGAAGCAAGCAGTCCGAAGTTGGAGAAGCTTTTGTCGTAACTCCCAGCTTGACTCCTCCGGAACAAGCTAGGTCTGCCCGTTTCCCGGACGGACTTTACAAGATTTAAGAAAATGATCTGCGGCTCCACAGTAAAGGCAGAGTTTACCCTCACGACGACGCTGTCGTTCTTCCGGAGACAGTCGGGAGCGGTTAATTTGCATGGGCTCATCTGAGCTAGGTGAGGCCACCGGCCTAGGAGTAGGATTCCGGAACCTGGAACGATCCGAACGGTTACGTTCTCTTCCACGCTCCTGCATCCGAAGATCCACCTTGACGCAAAGGGAAATCAAATCTTCTAATGGATCCGGCAGATCTCTAGTAACCAGCTCGTCTTTCAGCCGGTCGGAAAGACCGTTCCAGAAGGCAGCTCTCAGGGCATCATTATTCCAGCGTAGTTCGGAAGCAATGGTCTGGAAATGAACCACGTACTGGCCCACGGAACGGGCGCCCTGCCGAACACGGAGCAAATCGGAAGAAGCAGTGGTCATTCTGCCGGGCTCGTCGAAAATCCTTCGAAAGGACGAGATGAAGTTGGTGTAGTTGGAAACCATGGGATCAGATCGTTCCCATAATGGAGACACCCAATCCAAAGCAGAACCTTCCAACAGAGAAATAATATATGCTACCTTGGACCGGTCTGTAGGAAAGTTGTGTGCAAGTAGCTCGAAATGTACCTCGCACTGGTTCAAGAAACCACGACAATTTTTGGGATTCCCATTATAGCGGGACGGAGTAGGCAACTGAAGGCGTGGAGTGACACCGGCCGATGGTTGAACATTGCTGGCAACGGCAACTGGTGCGACTGCTGGAACAGGAGCCGGAATTACTGAGGCCAGAGACGCCTGAATCTGATCCAGACGCCCGGACAACTGCTGGAGGTACTGCATCACCTGACCTTGTGCTGCTTCCTGACTTTGCACTCGAGAAGCCAGGTTCTGGATGGCACTAGAGTCCGTGTTCCGATCCCCCGAGTCCATGAGGCCTGAGTATACTATCACTGACCTGGTTTGGGAGTGTTGTGGACTCGGGGCTTCTTCCGATGACCGGGAAGAGGAACCGCCACTGGGTCGTAGTAGAGATGGCCGGATGTAGGTCTTCCTCATGCAGAACTAAGACGGCAGGCGGGAGGCCCAGAGGAATTCTTGTAGGTCTCCTGTAAGACAAGACTTGTAGAAATAATGAAGGCTGGGGTACTGAGATATTGGAGACACTGTGGTATTGGAGGCACTGAGGTACTGGGAGTACAGGGAGTGCTGGGAGACCCTTGGAGGCACGGAGGTGTTTGGAGGCACGGAGGTGCTTGGAGGCACGGAGGTGTTTGGAGACACCGAGGTGTTTGGAGGGACGAGGTGCTTGGAGGCACGAGGTGCTTGGAGACACGGAGGTGCTTGGAGGCACGGAGGTGCTTGGAGGCACGAGGTGCTTGGAGACACGGAGGTAACTGGAGGCACGGAGGTGCTTTGAGGCGCGGAGGTGCTTGGAGGCACGAGGTGCTTGGAGGCACGAGGTGCTTGGAGGCACGGAGGTGCTTGGAGGCACGGAGGTGCTTGGAGGCACGGAGGTGCTTGGAGGCACGGAGGTAACTGGAGGCACGGAGGTGCTTGAGGCGCGGAGGTGCTTGGAGGCACGAGGTGCTTGGAGGCACGAGGTGCTTGGAGGCACGGAGGTGCTTGGAGGCACGGAGGTGCTTGGAGGCACGGAGGTAACTGGAGGCACGGAGGTGCTTGTAGGCACAGGATGCTTGGAAGCACAGGTTGCTTGTAGGCACAGGATGCTTGGAAGCACAGGTTGCTTGTAGGCACAGGATGCTTGGAAGCACAGGATGCTTGCAGGGACAGGATGCTTGGAAGCACAGGATGCTTGCAGGGACAGGATGCTTGGAAGCACAGGATGCTTGCAGGGACGAGGGAGCTCTGGATCATAGCTTCCACAGGAGAAACGAAGATACTCAGGCATCGGATCTCTGCCTGGTATCTGATTTTAAATTCCCCGCCCTAGCCTGATTGGCGGAGCAGGCAGGTGACGTCAGACCTGCTCCGCCTCCTTGCCCTCGCTTGTGATGGCGGCGCCCTTGCTTCCGGGAAGCCGCCGGAGAGCAGCGCCGACCCGCCGCTGAAGCCGGAGACTGACAGGGGAAGAGAGGCGCCGGGCAGACCAGGCCACCCGCAGGGACAAGCGCGGTCGCCGCTGCCCGAGGTTCGTGACAGTATGTATGGTACCCAACACGTTTCGTCCTATCTGGACTTCATCAAGGGGACCCCTTTCATCAAGGGGACCAAGTGCATTCTGGCTCCAAGTCTATTAAAACCAATTAGGGTGTCCACCAATTCAAGTAAGATACATTTGGTGAATCAGGAGGACTGTTTTCCCTGTAACCATTGTATTTGTTGTAAACATATGTCCAAAACCCAATTTCAACATAAAATGGATGATGGAAGATTGTATAAATTGAGAGATAGAGTAACTTGTACTACTGTGTATGTGATCTATAAAATAGATTGCAGTTGTGGTTTGTCGAAGTCGAAAAATATTGCAATACACACATCACGTGCAAACTACAAACAGATGGCCTCTGTGCACGTACTTGTTCTGCCGTGCGTGCTCATATTCGCAATTTGCGTATGGTCGCTCCCGCGGTCCTGCGCATTAGCGCGTGGTATGAGTATTTACGGTAGTGTTTGTAGTCGCATGGAAAAGCCATAAAAACACATTACATATTTAATCCGAATAGTGCACAATGAACACATAGTCTCCCTGCATCACACCAGCAAGTTACAACAGTTTAAATGGTATCAGAACAAAGGGATTCACCTTTACAGGATAGGAGGGGACAGAACAAGGTTATAAGGTGGTGTTTGGTATCCAGCTGTAGGGTATATTAAGGGAAATATTCCGGTGTTGGTTTGCAGAAGATCGCACGCTCCTGCGAATAGTTATGCGCAGGAGCTGAATATAAATATAAACTTTATTTACTGTACATTTGTTATGCGGCGGGAACCCAGATGAGACCACCTGCAAGTGCACCTGGAACAGACATCGCCCACCTATTCAAACCAACCTATGACCTCTCCTGTACTGTAAATGACCATCCCTGTGTCCAGTGGACAAAGAGATTACAGTATCCATTGTGTTAGGTTTTGGAAGATTGTATAAAAGAGCCAGCTGGAGCCAGCTGCATGCCTGGTCAAACACAGACTCTAAAGGTCATCTACCTAGATGACTGAGGACCAGACTGGGAAGCGCAGGCAAAACCAAACAAGTATGTACCATTGATTGTAGCCATTATTCTATTGTATTGTATTGTTTATATTGTTACCCCCTGCAAGTAAAGAACCGTTGGTGGGTTAGACCCCAACCTAGTTTTGATTTACAATTGGTGTCATGTTCCATTTCCTTGCTAAGGTTTAAAGTGTATTTACAGCCACTTGGGCTGCTGCATTTTGCTAACAGCGTATAGGCCTGTGTACGCAAACTGTGTAGTCCCTATGCCCTTTCGGCATACACACGTAGAGTGCGTACACTGTGCGACCTTGCGTACGTAAGGGTTGTGAATAATATAAAGGTGAAAGGTCAATTACTGCGGCCGCAGTGGCTCAATATTAAAGTGTATCAAGTGTGTTTAAGGTATATGCTTTTTAGTCCTGTAAGTAAACCAGCGTTTACAATTGGTGGCATCGTCCGGTTTTCACATGCTCACAGCCTAACAGGTCATAGCAGACTTAATCTATCAGCAAAGGGCGGAAAGTTATCCTACGTAACCTTTTCCTGGTCAATGGATGTGCTGATAACCCTATTTGTGTGCTGTTAGATTGCGTCTGCTCTGTCTGGTCTGCAGAGGTGCTGATAGAACCCGTAAAACAGGAAAAACGCTATTTAAAAATCTGTGAATTTTTTTGGGGGGCGCCAAAAGCGTACCCAAAGGGCACCGATACTTTGCATACCCTCTCACATTGTTGCAGCAAGATTCAGATTGCTAGATTCATTTATATCTGTGTGAAATCAGATACATTTGTTGCTATATAGTTAAAACTGAAATAACAGTGTTTAAGGAAGTAAATATAATGCATAACACGCAGGTCTGGCCCTTTCGTTAAAGGTTACACAGAACAAGCGGTTGTGCTTGTGAGCGATTATAGTTAGCATTGCTCACATTTATAGAGGTTGTGGGATTTGTTTTATTGCGGACGCACGGTTTTGTACACGTGTCTCAGACAAAGTACAAAACAGCGCACGTAGCGTAAAAGACTCGCACGGTTGCGTGTTTACGCAAAGTTCGTAAGAGTGCGGACGATAAGTACAAATTACACGATAGTTTTTATTCAGTTAAAAGGTGGGACAGTAGCCATGCTACAATAGCACATAACTATCCGGTTTCTAAAGCAGATTAGTATAAAACTTGTTTAAACTGTATTGCCTCTGGACGCGTGAAAATTTTCTGTACAGAAAAACAAAGCATATTTGAGTGAGTGAAAGTAAGAGTGAACGTATTGAACCCCGGGACTTCGGGATCCCATCGTGTGGTACACCAAGTGAGTGGAGGCTTGGCGGCGTGAGGCGGCTGACTCACGTTAGTATAGATTGGAATACGTAAGTTGTGATGAGACTTACACAGGAGCTTGGTAGGGAATTGTGAACGTTGTGACCCATATAGTTTTTTATACGCTCCGGCTGAGGTTTCGCAGCTTGTGATTCGATTCCAGTGGTCGTAGGGTGGATAGGTAACAAGTACCCATACGCTGTGCGATTGGACAGCGCGTTTGTGGGTGCTATATATAGCGCAACTTGATACCCTTTTTTACGAGCTTTTGCGTAAAATCAAGGTATCTTTAGCGCCGTGTAGAGCATACGCAAGTGTGATTTGTGTATAAAGTGCATAGGGAGTTTTCGCTGGTCTCTCTCAAGAAAATCTCCAACGACAGATATTTTACTGGAAAGGGTAAGTTACTCCTAAAAACTTCCAGTAAATATAGGTCAATTAGGAGCCCTAAGTTGGGTACATCGCCTTCGCTATCGACAGTGTATGGTATTACCGGCCAACGTGGGCGAGAGTGGGTGGAAGCGCTCGGAGAACTTTCACCGTCTCCTTATATTGAGTATTTTGGTATTTGTGGGAATAGCCGAGAAGGCAAGACCCACAAATTATGGGAGCCAGTTGCTCAACTAAGGGACGTATGGTAGCCAGGGTTCAGGCAGAAGAGTTGGGACCAACAAGGTCAGAATTGCGGCTGAGAGGGTCAGCAAGGTTTATTATGTGTGGAAAATATGGTCCACACGCTGAAGTTTACTGTGACGAATGGGTACGTATGACTGACAACGATAGGGTATCATTCCCTAGGGTAGGCAGCTTTGAACCAGAGGTACTGCAGAATGTAGGCAGTAAAATATGTCTGCTTAAATCCAGAAAACAAAGGATTAGACATAACGATTGTTTAAAACTATGGCAACAAGAGGGGGAAATGCAAAGGGAACAAACTCGCAAAGCAGGTTCCAAACCTAGCAGGAATGAGGACACAAACACACCATTATCGACACAGGTCGAGAGGGAAGAGATGGCTACAGTCAATGGTATATCTATGAATGATAGTAGAATGCAAGAGAAATGTATTAACCCTAATTTTTGCAAGATGTATCCTGTTTTGAAGTCTTTTCAAGATTATAGGTCACAGGAAGATGAAGGACCCAGCCAAATCGCAGCTCTCATTCAGGCAGTCGCCTTGCAGGAAACTCAGGTGAGGCCTATCCATCCAGTTAGAGCAGTAACAGTATTCCCCACTAAAAGAACTGGTGAGGTCACAGCTACCGGTAAGTGTGAGACAGGTCATTGCACAGAGACAACAACACCTTACAGCAAACAGATTAGGAACGGAATGGTAGGATTACATCCTGTGCTGGAAATAGTAACTCCCAATGGGAAAACCGATAGTCAGGGAGTAATCCTCACCAGGAATAATGCAATGTATTGCCCGTGGTCCAGAGCTGAGCTGCGGTCAATCATTTCAGAATTCCCGGATCCCCGGAAGCATTTAGCCAGATGTCAAAAGTTTATCAGAGATCTGGGTAATGCTCATGAACCAGCTAACAAAGGCCCTCATTCCGAGTTGTTCGCTCGCAAGCTGCTTTTAGCAGCTTTGCACACGCTAAGCCGCCGCCTACTGGGAGTGAATCTTAGCTTATCAAAATTGCGAACGAAAGATTAGCAAAATTGCGAATAGACACTTCTTAGCAGTTTCTGAGTAGCTCCAAACTTACTCGGCAACTGCGATCAGTTCAGTCAGTTTCGTTCCTGGTTTGACGTCACAAACACTCCCAGCGTTCGGCCAGACACTCCTCCGTTTCTCCAGCCACTCCCGCGTTTTTCCCAGAAACGGTAGCGTTTTTTCGCACACACCCATAAAACGGCCAGTTTCCGCCCAGAAACACCCACTTCCTGTCAATCACATTACGATCACCAGAACGAAGAAAAAACCTTGTAATGCCGTGAGTAAAATACCTAACTGCATAGCAAATTTACTTGGCGCAGTCGCACTGTGGACATTGCGCATGCGCATTAGCGACTAATCGCTCCGTTGCGAGAAAAATATAACGAGCGAACAACTCGGAATGACCCCCAAAGATTGGCGGATATTTTTGAAAGCGTGCCTACCCCCTAATATTGACACAAAAAAATGTATCACTCATTGTAGATTAGAGTCGGATAGTCCTATGACTGATGAATACAATCAGGAGAATGTGGAACAAATTAACATGCAACTAGAGTTGTATTTCCCCACTACTGTTAAGTGGAGAAAAATTTTCTCCATAAATCAGAGGGAAAATGAAATGGCATCTGAATATTTTCATCGGGCTCTGCAAATAATGGATAGATACGTTGGGATATCAGATACAGAGAACGATGCGAATTACAGGAAGGTGGCTGTCTCTGTGCTAATGGACGGACTCAATAAGGCAGTAAGGGACAGGGTACAAACATCTTTGCCTAATTGGAGAGGGGCCACAGTAGCTTGTCTTAGAGAGTGCACAATGGAGCACCACAAGAATATTGCTAGGCGCACAGAACAACAGGAGGAGAAGCTGATGACAATAAGTCTACAGGCTCTTGCAGCAAAGCCTCATCAGCCTAAACCCCAAAACCCTGGTAGTTGGAAAAGACCGAGAATATGTTACATTTGTAGAAATTAAGGGCATTTTGCCAGAGACTGTAGGAGTAGTAGAACACATAGTCAATATAGACCCCTAGACAGAGAAAACAAGCCACATTATTAAACACATAGACGGGATCAAGGGACATATAGTAAGGAATCACGAGCCATATAGAAAACACAGATTCGGTTAATGGGAAGAACGGAATAAATGCAACTTTACCCTTTTGACAAAACTTGCTGGGGTTAAGATGAGGCCTCTAAACTTTTGCTTCTTTCTCTAGCAGAAATGGTCCCTGATTAACTTAACAGGAGTTTTGTTAGATATGGTATACATATAGCGTGCTCCCGCCCAGGAAGCACAAAGTATGTTGGATACCCACGAAGACTAATATTGCATTTCACTGTTCTAGATGCATGTCCATCACAGGTAGAGGAAATTTTCTCACAGATACCGGGTTCCCTACGAACTTAGGATGGACAGGACACTGGATTTATGGCTGGGATAGTCCCAATAGAGATATGACACATAGAATTTTTTTAGGGGTATAGACAGTAGAGAATCACTTCCCCATAGTGCCCAATCCAGTTGTCAAATTTTATAAAATCCTTTTTG
Source organism: Pseudophryne corroboree (assembly GCF_028390025.1). Taxonomy (NCBI): domain Eukaryota; kingdom Metazoa; phylum Chordata; class Amphibia; order Anura; family Myobatrachidae; genus Pseudophryne; species Pseudophryne corroboree. The sequence continues at coordinate 198,142,784 of NC_086449.1, forward strand.
CCTCTATAAACTTATCTGTTACTAACCTCTATGTGATTTTTCTTCAAAGTTTCCTCCTCATCTCTTACGTTCACCGACAGGAGGGTACAATACATGGACCCGATTACAGTTCAAACGTCACATGCCTACTTGGTCCTTCAGAGTTCAGCCCAAATCCAGTATATCTCACCAGCACAAGGACACCAGTACTTATGCAGTGTGCCTGGTCAGGCTCAAAAGGTGGAGAATGAGAATACTGGTGAAGGGAGACTGTGTACAGACACCGATATGCATGATGGTGTGACAGCCTGTTGGTGAATGCCAAACTGACATTTTTTTTTAATTATTTTACTATTTTTCCCCTCTCTTCTCTCATCCAGAGACGGTTTACTTCACACAACTGATAACACACGATAGGAAATTAAAATGCAAAATTTGTGTTCCCTACAGGAAAAGTCAGTCTGGAGGGCAAAGGGATATGGCCAGGAGTCCTCATGACTTTGGACAGGTGGACACGGTAAGTCGGTGGCCCCCAGAGCATATCTTCCAAGTCTAGCTGAGGTGGCACACGGTCTGACTCATCTAGGCAAAGAGGGTATGTGCAAGCTGGTGAGAGCCTACTGGTGTGCGCCAGGATTCTCTTCTCATGCAGGTAAGAGAGACATGTTTTACTTGCTTGAGGAAGAATATTGGTAAAACAATACCAACAGAGCCATCCCATATCCCTCCGACAGACGGACCTTTTCAGGTAATACAAATTGACTTCATACAGTTACCACCCTGTAGGAATTTGAAATATGTGTTAGTATGTATTGATGTATTTTCCAATTGGGTAAAAGCATTCCCTGCTGCCACAAATACTGCTACGTTCACTGCAAAGAAAATTGTGCAGGAATTTATGTGTAGATATGGTATCCCTAGAATGACTGAAAGTGATAGGGGTACCCACTTTACAGGTGAAGTCTTTCAGGTCATGTGCAAACTGATGGGAACAAGCTGAGCAGAGTAATGGCTGAAACTGGATTGTTGTGGCCAGAAGCTTTGCCACTAGTGTTGTACAGCATCAGAACCACTCCCAGGTCTCCACTTAACTTATCACCCTTTGAAATTCTTTTTGTTTGACAACCTCGTGTAATGATAGACCCCCAGGATGATTTGAAATGTAATAATGAAGTGACTGTGAAATATTTGGTTGGGATGAGCCAGCAGCTGAGAAATCAACAAAGAAATCTAAAGCTGGTGATTCCTGACCTACCGAACAGCAATTGTCATGACATTGAGCCTGGGGATTATGTGATGATTCGAAATTTCTTACGCTCAGGTTGCCTCATAGACAGGTTGGAAGGACCATATCAAGTCTTGTTAACCAGCACGACAGCATTGAAGGTCGCCGAAAGAGCCCAATCGTCCCACTGCAAGAAGGTCGCTGACCCGGAAAGAACTCGTGACAAAGAGCAGAGTGTAGATAACCTCGTATCACTGGAGTGTTTGTTCCGGGAAAGTTGAGAGGCAGGACTGTTGAAAGGCATCTGAGCACGGAGAGCAATAAGATCTAGGACGGTTGTCGCACCATTTTCTTTTTTCACCTCCCCCTGCATTTTCCTTTCTTTTCTCCTTCTTATTTTCCTTCTTTCCCCTAACGAAATGGATCTATCACAAGAGACTGCGTTTCCGGTTCTGTTAGTAATTCTGTTTTTGATCAGGACAATTTGTTTTGGTGAGGGTCCCAGAAAGGTCGAGCAGGGATCTGGAATGGGTTCTGATGGCGAGTACGAATTTGTAGGATCTCAGGAGCAGCACATCACTTGAGTAAAGGCTGGTATCAGTAAGCCTGCAAAAAACGTCATTTATGAAAGGTATATTTTTGGCTGCAGTAAACAAGAGGAAGGTGAATCCATTGATAAATTTGTTACCCGGCTGAGAGAAAAGGCAGCAACCTGTGAGTATGGCACATTGAAAGATGAACTTATACGAGATAAATTAGTATTGGGCATAAATTGTGAAAACACACGCCGCCGTCTCCTGAGAGAGCGGAATTTAGATCTGTCAGCAGCTATTGAAATGTGTCGCACAGCAGAGCTCACTGACCAGAGAATCAGAGCAATAGACAGACAGATTGATAATGTCAATGTTACAGACAGACAACAGCACAGCAGGGGTGGTTTGCTGGATAGCCCAAAGTGTGCAAATCGGCAGCAGAACTCACCAGCAGCCAAATATATGGCCTGTAAATACTGTGGTAATAGGCACAGGCTAGGGAAAGAGCAGTGCCCAGCATTTGGGAAAACCTGTAGATCATGTGGTATTACCAATCACTTTGCTAAAATGTGCTTATCAAACAAGAGCTGGAATAAAGCAGGGAAAGTACACATAGTAGATGAAACACCTGGAGCTGATACCCATAGTGCTGAGGTGATTTATTCAACAGAATGCATTGGTACTATAAGATCAGAAGGCCAAAAGTGGTTTGCACATCTGACTTTGAATAATAAGAGGCAACCATGTCAATTAGACTCAGGGGCAACATGTGATGTTATGAGTCTGGAAGATAAGATGAAATTGGCTCCTAGAGTTCCATTACTGCCAAGTGACACTAAACTGAAGCTGTATTCTGGAGAGCTGATGAAATCATTGGGACGGTTCAAAACAGAATGCGTTGTTAGTGGACATACCCATGTGCTTACTTTTGAAATTGTAGAGGCCCACCAGAAACCATTATTGTCAGGTTCCACATGTGAGCGTTTGGGGTTGATGCAATTTACTATTCCTTCTGAGTTACATAAGATGGAACATGATTTGTCTGGACCATTGAGGAAAGAGCAAATAATAGAGGCCTATGATGATGTGTTCAAGTGGCCAGTGAAGTCTGTTCCTGGGGAAGTACATTTTGAACTTGATCCAAGTGTTCCACCATTCCAGTGTGCTCCACGCAATGTGCCTATAGCCCTCAAACCGAAAGTGAAAGCTTTGCTTGATCAGTATGAAGCAGATGGGCATATTGCACCTGTGACTGAACCAACGGACTGGATTAGCAATATGGTCATTGTGGCAAAGCCTGACAAGTTAAGAATCTGTATTGATCCTAAATTTTTAAATCAAGCACTGCGAAGATCTCATTATATTATGCCGACATTGGAGGATGTTTTATATAAGCTGCCCAAAGCAAAAGTCTTTACACTGGTTGATGCACGTGATGCATTTCTGCAATGTAAGCTGGATGATAAAAGCAGTTATATGACAACCTTTTGGACCCCTTGGGGTAGGAAAAGATGGCTTAAACTTCCTTTTGGAGTTTCCGTAGCACCTGAGGTTTACCAGCGAAAACAACACGAATTGCTGATTGGACTTAGCGGCATTGAGCCGATAGCAGATGATATTCTTGTGGTTGGCTGTGGCGAGACAGTAAAGGAAGCGGAGGCTGATCATGACCGCAAGTTGCTAGCGCTATTGGATCGTTGCAGACAAGTGAAATTAAGACTTAGTGTGAAGAAACTGCAATTTAAGTTGAATGAGGTTCATTTTCATGGTCATATCCTGTCCTCTGAAGGTTTGAAAGTTGACCCTGAAAAAGTTAGAGCTGTCTTGGAAATGCCAAAGCCCACTGATGTAAAGTCTGTGCAACGTTTGATTGGGTTTGTGACATATTTGGCCAAATTTATGCCTCGCCTCTCAGAGGTATGTGAACCCCTGCGCAGGCTTCTGGACAGAGATTCGATATGGCACTGGCTTCCAAAGCATGATAAAGCTGTGGAGGAAATAAAGCATTTGGTCACAGTTACACCTGTGCTGAAGTATTATGATGTTACCAAGCCAGTAACTGTACAAAGTGATTCGAGTAAAACTGGACTGGGATGTTGCTTGATGCAAGAAGGACAACCAGTTGCATTTGCTTCAAGAGCATTGACTCCAACTGAGCAGAATTATGCACAAATTGAAAAGGAGTGCTTGAGCATTGTCTTTGCTTGTTCCCGTTTTCATTATTTTCTATACGGCCGGGACGTGATCACAGTGGAGACTGATCATAAACCACTAATTGCCATCTTTAAAAAGCCTCTTCTGTGTGCACCTAAAAGACTTCAGAGTATGATGTTAACATTACAGCATTACAATCTCTGTGTCACCTACAAGCCAGGCCCTGAGATGTATATCAGTGACACTCTTAGTAGAGCAATAGCTATGGATGGGAGTTCTGGAGCAGCTCAGAGTTATCACACAGTGTGCACCATGCATCCGGTAATGACTGACTTTGCAAAGATTAACCAGGCAGATTATCTGAATGTATAAACAAAAGGGAGAAAGAAGAAGGCTCTTGTGTGGGCGCACTCATTAATGGTAGTTAAATAACTAAAATGAATAACACTAGGTTGATTAGTCAGCAGATAAAACAAAATTTATTTGGAAATATTAAGAATATAATTGCCCCTGGTTGAGGAGATGTGAATGATCCCAGATAAAAATGTTCTGGTCCTGCCTCAGGAAATGAGATGGAGAGGGGTAGAGACACTGCAAGTCATAAACCCTTTCTCACCCGGCCAGTACAGATGATCTGTGTTAATGAGATCAATTAAGTCAATTGATTTTAGATTCTGTCATAATCCTAATGAAGGAATAACAGCTATTATGGCAATGAGTAATAATAGAAACAAATCAAAGGATATACCAGGGTAAAGAAAGAAAAGGATAGGAACAAATGGTGATGCTGCTGTTGGAGTCACATACCACACATCATATGCAATGATTGATGTTCTACAACACTGAGTATTCCCTGTGAGTCTCCACCTCAGGTACTAACTCAGCCCACACTGTTTCGCTTCCAAGATCGGACGAGATCGGGCATTAGCAGTGTGGTTTGATAGTAGAAGGATTTGGTCAGACGTCCAATGAGAGTGCACCTATATAGGGGGGGATAATTAGCTGGGTCTTATAGATACAGTGTGGATCTGCTTTTTGTGTTAGGCAGGAGACATCAAGTCCCACACCGGTGGTATTGTGTCCCTGGATCACAAATGAGAGTCCACGAAAAAGGAAGATATATAGATTTATGAAAAAAACGAAGATAAATAGATTTATGAAAAAAACCCTAAAAAGGAAAATGGAGATCAATTAGGCTGTAGTTATTAGGAACGGGTGATAAAAATTACCCGTCCGTATAGATACAAATGGATAAGGAAACACGGATCAAGAAATTTTTATATATATGTGTACATTGGTACTGGTGTAAGGAACAGAAAATATGTCAAAGATAATTGTAGATACAAATAAATAGTACTGGTATATGCAATGAAATAATCACTAGTGACATGGGTGTCATTAGAAACACTTTGTGTGAATTGGAGCTGTTATAATCATTAGGATATAGGGAAATAGACATGAAATTCTCATATAACCCATGCAGCAATATGACAACAGGATCTGCAGGAGGAAAGTCAAAGAAGAATGCAGTATTTCTTTCCTATAAAATGCAGTTTTTAATCCTGATGCAATAAACTAAGATGCATAAGCCTGGAAAAAGGCATAAATGAAGCCACACAAAAAGCAGATAAATAATACTGGTATATGCAATGAAATAATCACTAGTGACATGGGTGTCATTAGAAACACTTTGTGTGAATTGGAGCTGTTATAATCATTAGGATATAGGAAAATAGACATGAAATTCTCATATAACCCATGCAGCAATATGACAACAGGATCTGCAGGAGGAAAGTCAAAGAAGAATGCAGTATTTCTTTCCTATAAAATGCAGTTTTTAATCCTGATGCAATAAACTAAGATGCATAAGCCTGGAAAAAGGCATAAATGAAGCTGCACGGATATAGATACAATTTCTATGACAGCTGGGCAAAAATTAGCCCAAAATGGCAGGATGGAATGATCTGACCTGAGGCTAGGAGTGAATCACTTGCAGTTGGACAAAACAGGACCCATTGGAATGGAAAACATGTTTCACCCCTGTGGGGCTTGCTCACTTCCCAGGTTCCCTGCTTTTTGTGTGGCTTCATTTATGCCTTTTTCCAGGCTTATGCATCTTAGTTTATTGCATCAGGATTAAAAACTGCATTTTATAGGAAAGAAATACTGCATTCTTCTTTGACTTTCCTCCTGCAGATCCTGTTGTCATATTGCTGCATGGGTTATATGAGAATTTCATGTCTATTTCCCTATATCCTAATGATTATAACAGCTCCAATTCACACAAAGTGTTTCTAATGACACCCATGTCACTAGTGATTATTTCATTGCATATACCAGTACTATTTATTTGTATCTACAATTATCTTTGACATATTTTCTGTTCCTTACACCAGTACCAATGTACACATATATATAAAAATTTCTTGATCCGTGTTTCCTTATCCATTTGTATCTATACGGACGGGTAATTTTTATCACCCGTTCCTAATAACTACAGCCTAATTGATCTCCATTTTCCTTTTTAGGGTTTTTTTCATAAATCTATTTATCTTCGTTTTTTTCATAAATCTATATATCTTCCTTTTTCGTGGACTCTCATTTGTGATCCAGGGACACAATACCACCGGTGTGGGACTTGATGTCTCCTGCCTAACACAAAAAGCAGATCCACACTGTATCTATAAGACCCAGCTAATTATCCCCCCCTATATAGGTGCACTCTCATTGGACGTCTGACCAAATCCTTCTACTATCAAACCACACTGCTAATGCCCGATCTCGTCCGATCTTGGAAGCGAAACAGTGTGGGCTGAGTTAGTACCTGAGGTGGAGACTCACAGGGAATACTCAGTGTTGTAGAACATCAATCATTGCATATGATGTGTGGTATGTGACTCCAACAGCAGCATCACCATTTGTTCCTATCCTTTTCTTTCTTTACCCTGGTATATCCTTTGATTTGTTTCTATTATTACTCATTGCCATAATAGCTGTTATTCCTTCATTAGGATTATGACAGAATCTAAAATCAATTGACTTAATTGATCTCATTAACACAGATCATCTGTACTGGCCGGGTGAGAAAGGGTTTATGACTTGCAGTGTCTCTACCCCTCTCCATCTCATTTCCTGAGGCAGGACCAGAACATTTTTATCTGGGATCATTCACATCTCCTCAACCAGGGGCAATTATATTCTTAATATTTCCAAATAAATTTTGTTTTATCTGCTGACTAATCAACCTAGTGTTATTCATTTTAGTTATTTAACTACCATTAATGAGTGCGCCCACACAAGAGCCTTCTTCTTTCTCCCTTTTGTTTATGCATATGTCACTGGCTCTGGGCGCACCCCCAAACTGGACATTATATTAAAGATTTTACTTGAAAATTGTCCAAATTTGGTTTTTCTGTAATCAAAAACTATTTTTAGACCGGTGCCGGGTCGCCCCCTTTGTGTAACAGATTATCTGAATGTCACTGATCGGCGACTGCAGCAGGATCAGCAGCACACCATGACTGATGAGAGCCTGCAGATTTTGAAGTCTATTGTACTGGCTGGATGGCCGGACTCAAAAGAAGAGACACCAATCATAGTGAGGGACTATTGGTCATTTAGAGATGAGATCAGCGTACAGAATGGCATTTTGTACAAAGGGCCAAGAGTCATCATACCAAAATCTTTAAGATCCGAGATGCTGGCACGCATACATTCCAGCCATCTTGGAGGTGATGCATGCTACAGACAAGCAAGAGATACATTGTACTGGCCTAACATGCAAAGTGAGATTAAGAACTATGTTGGTAACTGCTCGGCATGCAATGAATATGCTCATGCACAACAGAAAGAACCTATGATGTCACATGAGATACCAGTGCGTCCATGGCAGATTGTGAGCATGGATTTATTTACTTATGCAGGCAAAGACTTTCTGTTAATAGTGGACCATTATTCTGATTTTTGGGAAATTGAGCTTCTCCCAGACTTATCATCTGAGACTACAATAAAGCACTGCAAGGCACAATTTGCACGTTATGGCCAGCCTGAAAGAGTGATCTCTGACAATGGACCACAGTTTGCATGTGAACAATTTAGACGATTTGCCTCTGAATGGGAGTTTGAGCATGTTACTTCATCCCCACGTTATCCAAAATCGAATGGTAAAGCTGAGTCTGCAGTTAAGATAGTAAAGAATTTGTGCAAAAAAGCTAGCAGTGATAATACAGACCAATGGAAGGCCATATTACATTGGAGAAATACACCCACCGAGGGCATTGGGACTAGTCCTGCACAGCGTCTGATGTCAAGGAGACTTAAGACATCTTTACCAGTTGCCAGCACTTTGCTCTATCCGTGTGTAGTCCAAGGTGTGCCTAAATTGCTACAGCAGAGGAAGCAGATTTCTAAGCTGGGGTATGATAAATCTTCTAAGGAGTTGCCTGAACTTGCTATTGGTGAGCCAATTCGCATGAAGCCCCTTCCTGGAGATCGCACAGGCCGTTGGAGACTTGGTACCTGTGTGCGCAAGGTTGCACCACGCTCATATCTTGTGGATGTGGAAGGTAATTTGTACAGACGCAATCGTGTGGATTTGCGAGTAGCTGAAGGGACAATACTACATGAGAATGTTGGGCATTCCGTTCCTGGCTTGATTATGGAGCCGGTTGCGCCAATGGTGAATCAGGAATTTGAAAGGCCACAGATTGTTATACCTGAATTTGGAGAAAATGAGAACATGGAACATGCAGACATTCCAGATGGCAGTCCATCATTATCACCCGCTAGAGTTATACAGACTCCTGCCCAACGAACTTCATCTCCGACTCAACTTCCTGTTTTTACTCGTAGTGGCCGTCATTCACGGCCACCTGACAGACTTGATTTATAGTTTCAAAATAAACAAAGTAATGGAGGACATTGTTAGCATTGTTAGTTATGTTATATCTGCAGCATAAAAAAAAAAAAAAAAAAAAAAGGAAGATGTTTGTGTAATGTTAATCTAACCTAGTGTTGCCATGTGAGTTATATAGATGTAGCTGCTTGTGATGGGGGTGTGACTTCCTGTCCAGGCTGCCTTGTTCAACATGACTACTTGGAACTAGCATGCAGTGTTTGTCTTCATTTAATACATCTGAAACATGGTAGTCATGGAGCTCGGAGGCACTGTGAAGGGATATTGTCTGCTGAACTTGTACGCCAAATAGCCAACAGTGGGAGGTATTTCCGGTATAGGTATACCCGTGGAAGCAAGACCATGTGGGTTGGAAAAGTATCGCCAGGGTATTGTGCCCATATCATCCAGCCCGATACTTGTACTGAGCAGATGGGAGAACTAGGGATTGGTTTCTTTACTTGGAAAGTTTGCAATATGGTGATGTTACATTTTGTCCCCTATGTTCTCCCAGATAATGCCTATTTCATATGTGGGAGGAAAGCGTACAAGTGGCTTGCCCCGGGCTCAGAGGGATTGTGTTATATTGGGAGAGTACTACCAGAGGTCATGACCATAACCCATGATAAAATGATAGACGTTCACCGCAGTGCTCAGGCTCCTTATACTCATACTCACTATGAACACATCATCAAGAGACACCTCATAGATAGGGCAGAGCATGCAGCCTCTGATTTGATTCACAAATCCACCGGGATTCAGTTCCTTCTCGCATTAGACCTCACCCGTACTGCCAGAGGAACTATAAATTATAAGTATATCCATGCGCTAGCGAACTTGATAGATAATATCACTGAGATGTATGACGACACCTTCAGGTATACGGGAAGGGAGTTACAAGCCTACAAGAAGGAACTGATCCAGCACAGGATGGTCCTTAATTATGTCACAGCTGTGACAGGTGGGTACTGTGTTACTCTGGCAACTCAATATGGCGTGAAGTGCTGTACATATATTACAAACAGCACTGACGACCCCACTGAGATCATCGATCAGAAGATGGACGAGATCTTGCAGTTGAAGTGGGAGTTCAGTAGGAAGAACAACCTTACCTTAGCGACTGTGAGTAATGAACTGACCGGCTGGGTCTCATGGTTGAACCCACACAAATGGTTCTCAGGTTTAGGAGAGTGGGCACAAAATGTCATTATGAGTGTGGGGAGGTTTCTCCTTTGTATCCTGGGAGTCATTATAATTATTGGTTTGATATTTAGGTGTGTTCAAATTCTAACATGGCGCAAGCACGGCACAAATTTGATGAGTCTAAGGAGCGAGGGCGCTGTTACAGCAGCAGATTTAATTTTAAGATCCATCCATAGAGACAGCGTTATGATAAGGATTGCAAATGAATTTCATGGCCTGTTTCTTTCACCCGTTTTTCTTTGTCTCCCCCTCTGCCCAGATACATCCAACCGGAAAAGACGTCAGCCCTACCCAAAATGTTTATGTGAATGTATTTATATATGTGTCTTATCTTTATCTCTTCAATCTCCAGTTAATGGCACACATAGTCGACAGGTGATATCCACATATACTAGCACTCACATATATTCCCCCTCCATGTATCATCAACTAAATGTGCACCCCATTTGTTGGAATAAGAAGCCGAAAAGAGATCTGTTGTGTTTGTTGTCCCATTTACAGACCCATAATATGGGATGAGAAGGATTTAATGTATACTTCGCAATACCTCGAAGCTTATTTAGAACATATACGGCACAATGATACATGCCCCCCAGACATGGATTCATACATACATGCTTTTTACTATCCCACTAGGTCATACATTTCCCACCTACAACTCTCCCCCGACCATCCAAGCTTCTGTATATATTGTATAGATATTTTTCTGTTTATTGATGAGGTAGTGGCAGTTATTGGTGACTGCCAAAGTCGAAAAATATTGCAATACACACATCACGTACAAACTACACACAGATGGCCTCCATGCGCGTACTTGTTCTGACGTGCGTGCGCATATTCGCAATTTGCGTGTGGTCGCTCCCGCGGTCCTGCGCATTAGCGCGTGGTATGAGTATTTACGGTAGTGTTTGTAGTCGCATGGAAAAGCCATAAAAACACATTACATATTTAATCCGAATAGTGCACAATGAACACATAGGCCAATATTTACTAATATTCGTGTTTGATTCGGTTTGTGTAGTGTTTAAACTCGTTTTGTATCGGGTGCATTTTCATGCAACTTTTTGAATCCATATACGCAAAGTTACAAAGCAGTCGACTTTATGCTTTTCGAGTTTTCCGATGTCGATGCCAGTCGTTTTTTTTTGGCACATTTACGGCCGTCATTGTCGTTTGCGTACGTGTTTTTGTTGGATTAGCAGTTTTTTTTCCTAAGTTAAACGCGGCAGGGTTTTTTTTCCCCGCGGCCGCATTTTCACTTTCAGTTTCGATTTTCATCCCTGTTCGTGATTGGTTGTGTTTCAGATGGTAGGAGTGTCTGTGCGCAACCATATAAATACGCCCCAAATCGTCCGCACCTCGTGGGTTTAGTTAGTGGTGAGGAGGAGGGAGGTTGTGCTGTGAAGGTAGGTGAATTTGTGGTTTGTTGAGGAGTGTTGGTAGCGATTTCTGAGTGTGGTATTGTGTTTGAAAGTCGTCTTGTCATTCTTGTTGTCTTGTATTTTGTGGTTTTGTCTCATTTTTAGTCCAAGTTATTTTTCTTTATAGTCCCTTGTCAGTGTTTGTGTGGTTGTGTGTGGGTGTGTGTGTGTGTGTGTGTGTGTGTGTGTGTGAGTTGTGCAGTGGTAGTGGAGGAGTGTGTTGTTTGTCTTTTTTTTTTTCCTGTGTTAACTGTGTAGACACACAATTATGTGTGACTCAGAGGTGGAGGGTGTGAGTGAGGGGGAGGAGGTCGGTCAGGTGGAGGTGGTGAGTGTTAGTGAGGTTAGTGAGGTGGAGGAGGTGGGTGAGGTTGCTGCAGCAGCCTCAAGTGACAGTGACAGTCAGAGTGCTCCGCAGCCACGCACCACTACTAAGACTGGGCGGAATGTTAATTTAGTTTTTCCGAAAATGTGGCATTGGTGCGTGAGCTGATGAAGTATCAGAGGCTGCTATTTGGCCCTGAGTCTGCCAAGGTGCCAACATGGAGGAAGATGGTGTTGTGGTCGAAAGTAGTTGCTGCTGTCAATAGTGAGGGGGTGGTCAAGTGGACGGAGGACACATGCCGCAAACGGTACTATGACATAAAGCGACGTGTCAAGTCCAAAATGGCCAAGGAGGCCAAGTCTGCTCGGAAAACCGGTGGTGGCCAGACCTATATCGCAAGTTATCTGGAGTATGAGGAGCCCATGCGGAGTGTAATACCTCCTGAAGTTGTCTCTGCAACCCATGTCCGGGATTCAGATAGGCCAAGGAAGAATGGTGAGCATGTTTTTTTTTTTTTGTGTTAAAATGTTTTATTTGGTAATCTGTGTCATGTGACGTTGCATATTACTCCCATCTTCAAGTGTGTGTCTGCAAATTCATTGTTTTGGGTCATGTGTTAGCTAAAAGCCAATGTAACATCTTACTTTATTATATGTTATGTGTTTTTCAAACAGATATTTTGCATGTGTAGTTTGGACTTGGTGTGTCTCTGATTTGTCCTGCAATAATGTGTTCCTTTTGGGTTTTTTTTTTTTTTAAAGTTAGAATTTTTATTGAGGTTGGTCAGTAATCAAAACAGTAACAAGAACAAACTTGCGCAGGGTAATGATATTGAACATGAAAACAAACATTTTACATACCAAAACAGAACAATAGAGACATTTTCATGGAATTATAGGCCAATAGGTATTAGTAATTTGCGCCCTGCATAACTCTACACGTGTATCTGACTTTTCTCATTTTATTTTACCGATATAGTATAAAATTTATACCAAAACAGAGTGTAATCTTGTGAAGAGTAAGAGTAGGAAAGCAAAAGGAAAGGGAGGGTGAGAAGAAGCTAGAGAATATATCTTAATAAAGGGGAAACAATGGGAAAATTACATATCGGGAGGCAAGAGGATGGGAACAGTCCACTGTATTGATAACAGAGGGGGGGACAACAGAAGTGATAGAGGTATTAGCATAGTTAGCAATTTCAATATAGTCCGGGCATCAATAAAGACCGAGCGAGGTACCAAGGAGACCAGATGTTGTGGAACTGGGCCACTGTGTTGTTCCTCAGGCTTGTAATATATTCCATACTGGCTATATAATTAATCTTGGTCATCAGTAATGCCTTGGAGGGAGGTTTATGGTCTTTCCAGCATTTAGCGATCAGAGATTTAGCCGCCATGCAAAGTAACATGGTAAGCTTGTCTTGGGGTTTGGGTAGCAATGGTATGGGAGCATGCAGAAGAGCAGTTTCAGGGGAGAGGTCTAGATTATGTCCGCATGTTTGAGCAATAAGTGCTCCTACCATTTCCCAAAAGGGGCGAATAGAGGGGCATGTCCACCATATGTGGAAAAAGGTGCCCTCCTTTCCACAGAGTCTCCAACACAGATTTGATGTCGTGGGGTAAATGGAAGGAAGTCTGGAGGGAACTAAGTACCACCTGGTGTAGACCTTATAGCATGTTTCTCTGAGTGCCACACTAATGGAGGCTTTAGCAATGCGCATTCTGATTTCTTCCCATTGATCATCTTCCAATGGATGGGAGAGATCTGATTCCCAGGCTAATTCATGGGATTCACGGTCAGGGGGGTCTGGGGTCAGAATAGAGTTGTATATTGTTGAGATATTCCCTTTTTTGCCAATTGAAAGTAAACACATATGTTCAAAGGAGGTGAGTGGTTTCAAAGATGTAGTTTTAAGCTGAGATTTGAGAAAGCTAAGAATTTGGATGTAATGGTAATGGCACGAGGATGGCAAACCAAGGCGTTCCTGAAATTCTCCAAAAGAGGTCGGTGCTGAATGGCCTTTAACATGGATAAATCTTGTGATACCCTGTGATTGCCATGGAGCTGCCATTTTTCGTTCACAGCCTGGGGGAAAGGCAGGATGTCCCCAGATAGGTGTTAAAGGTGAGGGGTGTGAGGTTAGATTGTAGGTGCTGCGGAGTTTGTCCCATAATCCAAGGGTGAATTTAATCGTGGGGATTGAGTAGGCCGAGGCTGGTCTGCAGGACCTGGGGAGCCATAGAAGAGAGTCGGGACGCCTGATACATTGAGTTCTCAATATCGACCCATTTTCTGTTCCCTTGGAGGGAATGCCAGGACACCATATGATTAAGGTGACAGGCATTAAAATAAGCCTGGAGGTTAGGATATCCCAATCCGCCTGAGGTAGCACTTTTGGTCAGTAGTGTTCATCTTAATCGAGATTTACGGTGTGCCCAAATAAATTTGTTGCACAATGATTGCAATGAGGTCAAAGTCACTCGGGGCACCATTATCGGAATGGTCTGAAATAGGTAAAGAATACGGGGAAGGATATTCATTTTCAGGGCGTTAATCCGTCCAATCCATGAAATGAATAATCTGTCCCATTTATCCAGGTCTTCGGTGAAAGTTTTAATCATAGGAACATAGTTAGTTTGGTAAAGGCTGGTGTAGAATTTAGTAATGAATATGCCGAGATATTTGATAGCCGAGGGTCTCCAAAGAAAAGGGAAAGAGGAGGTTAGAATCAAGTGGGTCTGGGGTGGGATATTAAATGCAAGGGCCTCAGATATGGTGTGGTTTATTTTGTAACCAGAGAGGGAACCGTATAGTAGCAATTATTTTTGTAGATTAGGCAGAGAAATCAAAGGGTTAGATAAAGTCAAGAGCACGTCATCCGCAAATAAAGATATTTTGTATGAGTTCTGACAATTCTAAATTCCCTTGTCGTATAAACAACCCTTTATGAAGTCTAAGAACACTGTACGCTGTTTACTTAAGAAGTACCGTAATGGTACGCTAGTTGCGTAACGATCGCTCAGCCGTAGGCGAGACGCTCAAGCGTCACGTTCGCTCACGGCCCAGTGATCACAGGACACGTTATTGGCTATGACTAGAGTAATGATTCGCTATGGCGTAGCGGACGCTCGAGACCACGAGGAGATCACCAGCGGCGCAGACGCTCACAACGCTATACCTTTATTGTCTAAACCTTATACCAAAGAAATACACAGAATACCTTAATGTGAATACAGGGTGTACGTGCAACCTTGTGTAACCTGACTGACTACAAAGCTGCTTGAGCGTCACCGACGCTCAAGTGAACACTTAACACTATAGAAAATACACAGATACTGATTTAGGTTCCAAAGCCTATTAACTGTATTATATCTAGTATACTTGTAAAAAGGGGATAACAGTACAAATGATACACTACAATATAACAGAGACTTCCTAACCACAGAACTAACAATACTATCTAATACAATACAATACTAGTCTAGGGGAGATACGAGAGAGAGAGAGAAGGGAAAGAGAGAGAGAGAGAGACGGAGAGAGATGAGAGAAATTGGCTCACAGAAAGACAATGATAACGGAGAGAAACTTACGCACAGGGTAAACGATCGCATGCGCCTGGACATCCAGCACCCGATTTTCAGCAATGAGAACCGTTGAAGAGTGAGAGCTGGATGTGGTCGGCCTGCCTATTTATGCCCCACACACAATGCAATCCTACAGTCCCTACAATCCCATTGTCCATTGGACGTCGGAATTCGGCCCTGCATCATAACAAAAGGTCATAGGTTGATTCATACAGGTGGGCTGTGACGATTTCCAACAGCTCAGGTGGGTGGGAAACTAGGTTTCCCGCCGCATACCTGAGTATGGGTAAATAATAGAAATGGACATAAACTTCTTATGTCCATAACTATTCGCACGAGCGATTAATACGCTCCAAACCAACACCGGAATATTGCTAATTAAATACTCTTCCGATGGGTACCAAACACTGCTGTATGATTCCTGTTAGACCCTTCGTATGATACAAAGAGGGACTCCTTAGCTCAGGGACCTTCTATATTAACCAAACTTTCAGAAACTATCAAAGGGACCATGATCTATAAACTACATTAATTGTGAAAATATGTAACGAATGAGTCGCACGCTACGACTACATAAACTCTACCGTAAATACGCATACCGCGCCTGCGAGTGCACGCTATTGCGGGTATGCGCCTTCACGGGAGAGCGTACGCATGCGCAGCACGGACCAGTGTGCGGTGCAAATATGGCAACGTGCATAGAGACATTTTTCTGACTTTGACAGTCCACCCTTTGGCAGTCAATAATAACTGCCACAAAACATTTAAGGAGAAAAATGCAAGTCAGGGGTTAATTGATTTCCATGGTTGGGTAAGGGAGGAGAGAGGAGAAGGTGTGAAGAGGGTATGACCTAGTGAGATAGCAGAAGCATGGGTGTATGAATCCATGTTTGGAGGGTCATGTATCATCGTGCCGTACGTGTGGTAAATCAAGCTTCGAGGTATTGCGAAGTATACATTTGAATTCCTTCTTATCCTGTGGTACAGGTCTGTGGATGGGCTGTCAAACTTTACCGAGCTCTTTTCGGATTTTGAACAAAATGGGGAGCACATTTTAGTTGATGATACATGAATGGGGGAGGTATGTGGTTGCTGATATCTGTGCCTGTATTCCCTATCGTCTATGTGTGTCATTACCTGAGGGTTGTAGAGATGAAGATAAAGAACACTTATGGAAAATGCAATGATATTCTATGTCAGGGAAATGTACATCTGTCGTCGAAGTTGTGTTCGGTATCTGTTGAGAGTCGTCTTCTTTGCGCTGTATTGCTCCTTGGGCATGAGCAAATAGCTTTGTCTGAGCCATCAGATTTACAAAAAATGTTGGGCTAGCGTGAGTTTAAAAGTACTAGGGAAACTGGGGATCCATGGCAAAGTTCATCAAGTGTCCATATTTAAAGTTGTCAAATCTTCTTCTTTGGTCAATCCGTTGTCTGTATACATCTCGTCTCGTCAGCTTCCTCGTCCAAGGGGGTCTTTGTATCTTGGAGAAAAGCAGAAAAACAGGTGAAAGAAACGGACCGTATAATCGCATTTTCATCACATCCTGGTTTCTATCATTGGGTCATAAATCAAATCCAGGTTAATTACGGTTTCCTCACTCCTCAAGCTCATCACTTTTGTACTTTGTTTGCACCTCATTAAAGCCTGCCCGCATCTAAATATCAATCCAATCGATATAACGACACCCAAGATACATAGTAGAAACTTTCCAACATCCATTATGACTCCTTGAGCCCAGTCCCCCAAACCGGAGAACCAATTTCGCGGGTTCAACCATGACACCCAACCAGTCAGCTCATTACCTACAGCAGCAAGGGTGAGATTGTGTTTTCGACGAAATTCCCACTTCAATTGGAGAATATCATCCATCTTTTGGTCTATGACCTCTACCGGATCCTCGGTGCTATTTGTGATATACGTGCAACACTTTATGCCGTACTGTGTTGCTAATGTAACACAATATCCGCCTGTTACTGCTGTAAGATAATTAAGAACCATCCTATGCTGAACTAGTTCTGTTTTATAAGCTTGAAGTTCTCTTCCAGTGTATCTAAACGTGTCATCATACATTTCAGTGATATTATCTAACAAATTGGCGAGTGCGGAAATGTATCTATAATTCATCACTCCTCGAGCGGTGCGAGTGAAATCTAACGCTACCAGAACCTGAATCCCGGTGGATTCATGGATAAGATCAGAGGCCGGATGCTCTAACCTTTCTGACAGTTGTCTTTTAACTCGGTGCTCGTAATGAGTGTGAGTATAAGGAGCTTGGGCACCACGGTGTATGTCCTTCATTTTGTCATGTGTAACAGTCATCACTTCAGGCAATACTTTTCCAATATAACACAATCCTTCAGAGTTTGGGGCAAGCCACTTGTACGCCTTTCTCCCGCATATGAAATATGCGTCATCGGGGAGAACATATGGGACGGAGAAGGACATGACCATGTTACAAACCTTCCAGGTGAAATCTCCTGACCCTAATTCTTCCATCTGCCTAATGCACGTATCAGTTTGTACGATATGTGCACAGTATCCTGGTGATACCTCTCCAACTCTAGTAATCCTATTTCCTAAGGTATATCGATACCGGAAAGATTTTCCTCTACTGGCTATGTGGCGTACCAGCTCTGTATCTGTAGGCATTCTATCTGCTCTGTGTGAAAAGGTCATGGTAAGGTTGCTCCATGACACTTCCCAATTTCCCGGTTTTCTGGGATTGGAGATATTGAAACATAAGAGGGACCTATCCACATGGTATTGGTGGAGCTTCAAACTAGGAGGGCTGGAGATGTTAAACCTCCGGTCCACCGGTCTCCCACCATTTAGCTCAAGTACCTCCCCTAACGTTAAAGGAAATGGTACTAGCCCTGATTTGCTGTGACCCTGAGGTACTTGAGAGCATACCCAACAATCTGTTTGGTTTAACACGTTACCCACTAAGGAGTGATAGTCACTCAATGGATGCCGGTCTATATGGATATTAAAACTAGATTGGCATTTCTTTATGCATCCATCTTCAACCAGATTATCACAGAGCCTACAGATACAATTTTCTTCAGCTAACAATCCATCACAATTTCTTCTATCGGATCGTTTTCTGATACTCGCCTTTGCTTGTTGGTTTGGTTGATCTTGGAAAACTACGCCTCCATCATCATAATCGGAACCCATTCCAGAACCTCTCTCGACCTCTATGGTACTCTCGCCGGAACAGACTGCTCTGGTCAACATCATGGTTAACATCAAAATCCGGATCACAGTCTCTTGGGGCAAGTCCATCTTTGAGGAGGAAATAGAGAAGAATGAGAAGGGGGAAAAAGAAATTTCAAGGAAGAGGGGATGGGAAGTGAGGAAAAACAATAAAAGGGAGAAGGGAGTCGACAACTGCTTTCGGTCTTCAAGGCTCAGGTGCCGCCTCAGTCCTCCTGGAACAGACACTCCAGTGATACAACCTCTACCGTCTGTTCCTTATCACGGGACTTCTCTGGATCAGCAACCTTTTTGCAGTGGGATGAATGGACCCAAGTCTCTCTCTCAGCCACCTTCAATGCTGTGGTGCTAGTCAATAAGACCTGGTATGGTCCTTCCCATCTATCAATAAGACAACCTGAGCGTAGAAAATTTCGTATCATTACATAATCCCCAGGTTCAATGTCATGACAATTACTATCTGGTAAATCAGGAATCACCAACTTCAGATTATCATTTTGATTCCTCAACTGCTTACTCATGTTAATCAAGTACTTTACAGTTACTTCATTGTTACATTTCAAATCATCCTGGGGGTTAATCATGACATGCGGTTGTCGACCAAACAAGATTTCAAAAGGAGACAGATTAAGAGGGGACCTGGGAGTGGTTCTGATGCTATACAAAACAATGGGTAAAGCTTCTGGCCACGTCAATCCTGTCTCTGCCATTACTTTACTCAATTTATTTTTAATAGTGCTGTTCACTCTTTCGACCTTCGCGCTCGCCTGTGGACGGTACGGAGTGTGCAGCTTGCTATCAATTCCCATCAACTTACACATTCCTTGAAAGACATCACCTGTAAAATGGGTACCCCTATCACTTTCAATGATTCTAGGGATACCATATCTACATACAAATTCCTGCACAATTTTCTTAGCGGTAAACATAGCGGTATTTGTAGCTGCTGGAAAAGCTTCGACCCAATTCGAGAAAACATCTATACAAACAAGTACATATTTCAAATTTCGACATGGGGGTAATTGAATGAAGTCGATTTGTATTACCTGGAAAGGGCCGCCGGCAGGTGGGATATGGGATGGTTCTGTAGGTATTGCTTTTCCAATATTCTTTCTCAGACAGGTAAGGCATGACATTGCTCTTTTACTCGCATGAGAGGAGAATCCTGGGGCGCACCAGTATGCTCTTACCAATTTGCACATCCCCTCCTTGCCTAGATGAGTCAGCCCGTGAGCTGCTTCAGCCAGACATGGAAGGTATGCCCTGGGGGCCACTGGTTTACCACGTCCATCCGTCCAGAGCCCTGAGGACTCCTGGCCATATCCCTTTGCCTTCCAGACTGCTCTTTCCTGTGTGGAACACAAATTCTGCATCTCACACAACTTTTGTGTGTTGATGGTATTAAATACCATCAATTGTGTGGTGTCTGTCTGTATGGGGGTAGCAGCTGCAAGCTTTGCGGCTTCGTCTGCTCGGCTGTTACCAAGGGATACTGGGTCTTGGCTATATGTATGTGCTTTACATTTGATAACAGCCACTCTGTCGGGTTCCTGTATCACTGTTAGAAGCCTTTTTATGTGAGCTGCATGCGCTATCGGTGTACCAGCCGCCGTCATGAAATTTCTGAGACGCCATAGCGCTCCGAAATCATGTACTACCCCGAAGGCGTATCTAGAATCGGTGTAGATATTTGCTGACTTACCCTTAGCCAATTCACATGCTCTGGTTAGGGCGACCAGTTCAGCAACCTGGGCTGAGTGAGGTGGGCCTAGCGGTTCCGCTTCTATGGTGTCTTGGTCATCTACGACTGCGTATCCAGTACACAAGTCTCCCGAGTCTGACTGTCTATGACAACTACCGTCCGTGTAGAACGTTAGTTCTGCATCTTCCAGCGGGTTGTCACTGATGTCAGGCCTTGCGGTAAAATTTTGGGTCAAATATTCCATACAATCATGTGTATCTCCCTTTGCATTAAGTCCTCCTTCCCCATCACTCTCACCTTCCACCCTTTGTGTCTGACCAGGCACACCTGGGAGAAATGTTGCAGGATTTAATGCGCTGCATCTCCTTATGGTGATGTTTACTGGGGCCATTAATGCCAATTCCCATCTTGTAAACCTTGCTGATGAGACGTGTCTGGTTTGGGCAGAATTCAATAAGGCAGATACCGCATGCGGTGTATGGATTGTGAGGTTGTGGCCTAGCACGACATCTTCGCTTTTCGTCACTAGCAATGCTATCGCCGCAACGCTACGCAAGCATGTGGGGAGGGATCGCGCTACCGTGTCTAGCTGGGCGCTGTAGTATGCGACTGGCCTGCTGGCGTCACCGTGTTTTTGGGTTAGTACACCTGCTGCGCACCCAGCACTTTCTGTTCCGTATAGTTCAAAGGGTTTCCCATAGTCTGGCATACCTAGTGCTGGTGCCTGCGTTAGGCACTGTTTGAGTCTCTCAAATGCTGTTTCGGATTCGTCTGTATGCGAAATCCGGTCAGGTTTGTTTGAAGAGACCATTTCCTGCAAAGGTAACGCCAATATGGAAAACCCTGGGATCCAGTTACGGCAATACCCACACATTCCTAAAAACGTCCTGATCTGTTGCTGGGTTTGTGGCAGTGTCATGTCTCTAATGGCTTGGATTCTATCAGCGGTCAGGTGTCTCAGTCCTTGTGTTAGACAGTGTCCCAAATATTTTACCTTAGTTTGGCATAATTGTAACTTGTCTTTGGAAACCTTGTGACCTGTGTCTGAAAGATGAAACAGGAGCTGTTTCGTATCCTTCAGAGATGCTTCCAGTGAATCTGAACACAGTAATAAATCGTCCACATACTGTATCAATACTGATCCACTGTCTGGTTGGAAAGACTGTAAACAATCATGCAAAGCCTGAGAAAATATACTTGGACTATCTATGAAACCTTGGGGTAACCGAGTCCACGTGTATTGGACTCCTCGGTATGTGAATGCAAACAAATATTGGCTGTCAGGGTGCAGAGGTACCGAAAAGAAAGCGGAGCAGAGGTCAATAACAGTGAAAAATTTGGCAGTGGGAGGAATTTGCATTAGGATGACAGCTGGATTAGGCACTACGGGGAACTGACTTTCAACTATTTTGTTAATCCCCCTTAGATCCTGCACTAGCCTGTAACCCCTCCCCCCACTCTTTTTAACAGGGAAGATGGGACTATTGGCTGTGCTGGACGTTCTTACCAGAATGCCCTGTTGCAGCAAGCGTTCTATTACTGGGAAAACTCCTAACTCCACCTCTGGCTTCAGAGGATACTGTGGGATTTTTGGAGCTATCCTACCATCTTTTACTTGTACAACTACTGGAGCTACGTTTGCCATTAATCCAGTGTCCTGTCCATCTTTTGTCCAAAGTGACTCTGGTATCTGAGATGTCATCTCTTCTATTTGGGATGGGTTCCTATTTGTCATAATGGAATGTGACATTAATTTTGATGGGGAGTCTAACATGTCTCGTACCTCCTGAGCGTGATTCTCAGGAATGTCCAAGAATACACCTTCAGGAGTACAATAAATGACGCAACCCATTTTACATAGTAAGTCTCTCCCCAGGAGATTAGTTGGTGCCGATGCAGCCAGCAAAAAGGAATGCTTGGTATGCAAAGGCCCTATTGTAATCTCGGCTGGTTTGCTAACAGGGTAGTGCTGGACTACTCCTGTTACTCCCATGGCTGGAATTGTCCTACCAGTGGTTCTCATGCCCACTGTCGAATTTATCACTGACTTGGCCGCCCCTGTGTCTACAAGAAAGTTTAAAGTTTTACCAGCTACATTGATTGCAATCTCTGGTTCGCTTCCAAGACTGGCAATCAATTTAACTGGCTGCAGATTACAGGTGTGGCCACACCCCTATTGGGTATGCTGACCTCCCTGAATCCCATTGGCAGCAACTACTTGTGGGGGAGTTAGCTGGGAACTACCAGAGGCCTGCCAGTCTCTGTTCGGGGGATATCTTTTTGTTTCCCCTGTATGTGGCTCAAAACTCCGCCTCTGTGGACCCTGCTCCCAATGTCGTGTGTTGTGTTGTTGTCTAGGGGGTTGAAAAGATCTTTGTACATTCTTTGTTCTACATTCTCGTGCAAAGTGTCCCGGTCTGTTACAAGAAAAACATGTTATTACACTTGCCTTACCCACAGGATTCGGTGGTACATACGCAGGCTGCCTTGTGGTCAGCGCCTGTATACTTACGGACATCAACTTATCACTTTGCGACTCCCTGTGTCTAGTGATGTTTTTGTCGTGATCAACAGCAGCCTCTCTCAAGGTGGACACTGACAGACCTCGCCAACATGGTTGTGTGGTCTGTACCCTAGCTTTTAATGTTTCTTTCAAACCATCCATCAGTACAGATACTGCTACTTCTCGATGGTTTGGGTTGGTCTTAATGTCTTCTATACCAGTGTATTTTGCCATTTCTGATAGTGCCCGGTGGAAATATTCTGCTGCCGTTTCGGACTCCTTTTGCTTAATGGAAAATATTTTATTCCATTTAACAACGGCTGGGAAATACTCCTTTAGCTGTAAATTTATCCTTTTTACATTATCCTGGTCGTACACATCTGTAAGCGGTACATCTTTATCTAGTCCACAATCAGCCAAGAATTTAACTGAGTCGACATTGGAAGGTAAGCAAGCTCTTAGCACTATCTGCCAATCCTTATTATTGGGCTCTAAAGTGTTTCCTAGATCCCTGATGTATTTTTGGCTTGCCACTAAATCTTTTCTGGGGTCTGGGAATTCAGACACTATGGTCCTCAATTCCATTCTAGTGAACGGGCAATACATGGCAATGTTCCTGACGGGTGTGGCTCCTGATGCATCTGTTTTCCCATTGGGAACTACTATCACCTTTACAGGAGCAATTCTAACAGCCTCATTCTGCGTAGATTCTACAACTTGTGGTACAATTGTTTCAGTGTAGTGCATGGTGCCGTACTTACCCGTTGACACGACCTCACCTATCCCTCCGCTAGGGGCCTTCACTAATCTCGTGGGTGGTGCAGTTCCCACTGTGGTTTCTGATATGGTGGCCGCTAGAGAGAGCGCTGAAATTGTTGCCGAATCTTCTTCTTGATCACACTCCTGAGGAAGGTTTAAAACAGGGTACATCTTGCACGGGTTAATACTTGCATGAGTTATTTGGTTAACATCATTAACATTTACAGGGTTACTAAGAGTTTGTGTTTTACAACCCAGTGCGTTTCTCTCCGTAATCAGCTTCTCTCCGGCAATGTATGGTGGAGGTGGAGCTGTGGCTATCAGCTTCCTGACTGCCCCAGATCCCGCCGCCAGAGCCAAACCTCTCTGTATCTCACCTTCCTGGTGCCATAACTGTAAGTAATCATGATGCTGAATTCGTCTCTTTGATGATTTTACGAGACATATCCTCCTCCTTAAATTTTGTAACACGTCTGGACTGAAGCTACCTATTCTTGGGAATTTGTCCCTGTCTTGTACAGTCATTCTCTCCCATTCATCACATAAAGATTCGGTGTGACTTCCATATTTTTCACACATTACATATCGTGCCGACCCAACTGGTCGGTTCACAGAATCAACCTGAACCAGGGTTGATCGCCCCCTACCTGAGCAACTGGCCCCCATAGTCTGCAGGTGTTGCTTAGTCCTCCTTGGATTTCTGTATCAAGGTTTTCAGCAAGCCTTTACAGACAACCAAATTACTCCACAGTAGGCCGGCGGTGGCGGTTTACCGAGTACCCCACTCACTCGCCCACCTCGACCAATACGACCTGATCACACCGATATGGTGCTGGCGTACTCGATACAGGGCCCCTATGGAACCTTCAGTTTACTGGAACATATGAGGGTTACCCGCAGGACACTTACTCTTTCCAGTAAAGGTGAGGTTGTTAGATAGTTCCTGAGTGACCAGCGAACTTCCCTTCCAAAAATAAAAAATTACACAAATCACGTCAGAATGTACAGATAGCGTTTGTGACCACTTTACTCTAATGGTATTAGGTCAGATTACTAACTACTGCACACAATTACGTGTGGTCCAATCGTTCAGTACACAAGCACTACTTGTCATGTACTGAAAGATCAATGGAATCGATGTTTCCGGCCGCGATTCCTTCAGCAAGAGCTTATGGCCTATATGGGTTCTGCACCAACACCCCAGGCGTTGTGCCACTGGACTTTTATAGCGGACCTCTTTAGTACCTTACGACCTCCTGGTCTTGTTACCTTCTGTTAATGACCTCCTGGTCTGTTACCTTATGGTCCGCTATACTCTAATGCTCAAATATTATTTAACCAGGGATGCCTCCC
This sequence comes from Pseudophryne corroboree, assembly GCF_028390025.1. Taxonomy (NCBI): domain Eukaryota; kingdom Metazoa; phylum Chordata; class Amphibia; order Anura; family Myobatrachidae; genus Pseudophryne; species Pseudophryne corroboree. The sequence goes on from NC_086449.1 coordinate 198,167,638, forward strand.
TAGCCACCGTATATGTCACTTACACGTGTGTCCCTTGACGAGTACCCGACTTTCCTTTTGGTTCCACCTTAAAGTTATATAAACTTTTGTATACAAAACCACACTCACTCAACACATGTACACTTTTGTTTCTATATCTATTTCTGCGCAGAAATTGTCTTCAGTCCAACAGTGTTACTAATTAGGAGCAGGATCTGTTAAACTAAATTTCAGATTTTCCAAAAATAGATTTGCGTTATTTACCGCGTCGCGTTATTTACCGCTGTGCGTTACTTATCGCCTTTGCGCTAATTATCGCTTTGCGCTAATTCAACTTTTCGTGACTTGAGCTACGTGGGCGTAACCAGACGCTACGTTGCGTAATGTACGCTGCGTGCGTCTGCCGTTTGGATTGCGTACGCAAGTCTTTTGTTAGGGACACGTGTACGCAAAACAAAGATCCACCGTAACACAATTTCTACCTTTATCACTGTAGATGATCCCTGATCATTTACCGCACACCACACTGACTGTCTTATCTCCCAGACAAGCCGTGTGTTGGTCTATACTTTAACTATTACCTCTACTATGGAATAACAGCAAATCTCTTTTTGCACTTTCTATCAACTATAAAACTTGGCAAACAGGAATAGTGATATACGAAATTTGAAAAAGAAATACAGATAAATGTATGCGTGCGTGTATACGCAAGACAGAAGAAAAATAAAACAGTTTTAAAAGACACAAGCGTTTTGTTCTTACTTCCGGTTCCCGGATTCCTTCAGCACTCTTTATCTAAGCGAAGCAGACGCTTATCCAATCAGCACTGCAAGGAATATGATCCCGCCCTTTGCTGATGGATAATGTCTGCTGATCTACCTAGTGCAGATATGAGAAGGATAGGACGAGTCCCCAATTGACAATTCTAAATTCCCTTGTCGTATAAACAACCCTTTATGAAGTCTAAGAACACTGTACGCTGTTTACTTAAGAAGTACCGTAATGGTACGCTAGTTGCGTAACGATCGCTCAGCCGTAGGCGAGACGCTCAAGCGTCACGTTCGCTCACGGCCCAGTGATCACAGGACACGTTATTGGCTATGACTAGAGTAATGATTCGCTATGGCGTAGCGGACGCTCGAGACCACGAGGAGATCACCAGCGGCGCAGACGCTCACAACGCTATACCTTTATTGTCTAAACCTTATACCAAAGAAATACACAGAATACCTTAATGTGAATACAGGGTGTACGTGCAACCTTGTGTAACCTGACTGACTACAAAGCTGCTTGAGCGTCACCGACGCTCAAGTGAACACTTAACACTATAGAAAATACACAGATACTGATTTAGGTTCCAAAGCCTATTAACTGTATTATATCTAGTATACTTGTAAAAAGGGGATAACAGTACAAATGATACACTACAATATAACAGAGACTTCCTAACCACAGAACTAACAAAACTATCTAATACAATACAATACTAGTCTAGGGGAGATACGAGAGAGAGAGAGAAGGGAAAGAGAGAGAGAGAGAGACGGAGAGAGATGAGAGAAATTGGCTCACAGAAAGACAATGATAACGGAGAGAAACTTACGCACAGGGTAAACGATCGCATGCGCCTGGACATCCAGCACCCGATTTTCAGCAATGAGAACCGTTGAAGAGTGAGAGCTGGATGTGGTCGGCCTGCCTATTTATGCCCCACACACAATGCAATCCTACAGTCCCTACAATCCCATTGTCCATTGGACGTCGGAATTCGGCCCTGCATCATAACAAAAGGTCATAGGTTGATTCATACAGGTGGGCTGTGACGATTTCCAACAGCTCAGGTGGGTGGGAAACTAGGTTTCCCGCCGCATACCTGAGTATGGGTAAATAATAGAAATGGACATAAACTTCTTATGTCCATAACTATTCGCACGAGCGATTAATACGCTCCAAACCAACACCGGAATATTGCTAATTAAATACTCTTCCGATGGGTACCAAACACTGCTGTATGATTCCTGTTAGACCCTTCGTATGATACAAAGAGGGACTCCTTAGCTCAGGGACCTTCTATATTAACCAAACTTTCAGAAACTATCAAAGGGACCATGATCTATAAACTACATTAATTGTGAAAATATGTAACGAATGAGTCGCACGCTACGACTACATAAACTCTACCGTAAATACGCATACCGCGCCTGCGAGTGCACGCTATTGCGGGTATGCGCCTTCACGGGAGAGCGTACGCATGCGCAGCACGGACCAGTGTGCGGTGCAAATATGGCAACGTGCATAGAGACATTTTTCTGACTTTGACAGTTCTGCCCCACTGCAATCCCCCCAATGTCCGTATTAAGTCTAATACGGGCCGCAAGAGGTTCGATGCATAGAGCAAAAAGTAGGGGTGAAAGAGGGCAGCCCTGGCGCGTACCATTCTTCAAATTAAATCAAGGTGAGCTTAATCCATTGGTCAGGACCATAGATGAGGGGTTGGAATAGAGGGCCGCTATTGCAGTGATGAAATGACCGTGGAGGCCGAACGTAGATAAAGTAGAAAACAAAAAGGGCCAGGAAATGCGATCAAATGCCTTTTCGGCGTCTAGCGCCAGGGCAATCGCTGGTGTTTTCGTCGAGTTTATTTGGTGGATCAAATTAATAGTGCGTCTGGTGTTGTCCGAGGCCTGACGGCCAGGGATAAATCCCACTTGGTCAGGATCTATTAATGATGGCAACACAGCGTTCAGGCGAGTTGCTAGTATTTTGGCAAAGAGTTTGAGATCGGTGTTTATCAAAGATATGGGTCTGTAATTTGTGCAATGCGAAGGATCTTTTCCAGGTTTCGGGATTACAATAATGCGGGACGTCGTGGAGTCAGTGTGGAAGGGCGTACCCCGTAATATTTTATTAAACAGGGAGGCCATATGAGGGAGGAGTTGCGGGGCGAAGGTTTTGTAATACACCATCGGATAGCCATCCGGACCGGGTGCTTTCGAAGGTTTCTGGGTTTTCAGAGCCGCTTCAATTTCCTCAGCAGAAATATCAGCATTGAGAGCAGAATTAGTTTCCTCGTCTATACGAGGGAGAGCGCATGAATCTAAATATTGTTGTGCCTGATCGGCCTGTGCTAAGGGGTCGGACGGAGGATCAAGGTTATAGAGTGTCCTATAATAGTCATAGAAGATACCATTAATTTTTTTGGGGTTGTAGGTAATGTTACCTGAAGGTTGTCTAATAGTATGGATGCATTGATTAGCTTTTTTGGCACGTAATTGGTTAGCTAATAAAGTAAGTGCCTTGTTACTTTTATCGTAAAATGATTGAATGGCCCATCGAAGCGAGCGCTCAATATTCTCTGCCAAGAGAGATTGTAGGTCATCACGTGCTTTTGAAGTTCGGCTAGAGTTTTTTTAGAGCGTGTGCATTTATGTTCTTGATCCAATGTTGCAATATTATCCGTTAGCAGGGCAATTTGGCTTTCTCGGTCTCTCTTACGGCGGGATGCAAATTGGATAATGGATCCCCTGATAACCGCCTTATGGGCTTCCCATATAGTGGCTATATTGCAGTCACCTTCTACGTTACCCGCGAAATAATCCCGAAGTTCTAACTTAATTAAGTCCTGAAACTTAGGGATCTTCAATAGTGTCTCGTTTAGTCTCCATGTCGGTCTACCGTCAGGGATATCAAAAATGTCAAATGTCGCAGTCAAAGCTGCGTGGTCTGTCCAGGTAAGTGGGACTATCGAGGAAAAGCGAGCGGTGCGGGAGAGAGGTGCACAACTCAAGAACATATCAATACGAGAGTACACATTGTGCGGATTAGAGTAGAAGGTATATAGTCCCTGGTGGTCGGGTTAAGGAATCGCCAGACATCGAACAAACCAGCCTCGGCCATGCCCCTGTGTAATACGGAGGAATTCGGGGTTTGACTACTACGCAAAGGTCCGGACCTGTCCATGCCCATGAGAGCCATGTTGAAATCGCCACCAACAAGTATTTTACCTCGTCTATATGAGTAAAGGTCATGAAAGAACTTATGAAAGAATTTGGATTGGGCAGTGTTTGGAGCGTACAGGTTAGCCAAGGTAACCTCCTCGTGTCCAATTTTTCCTCTCACCATTACGCATCGGCCTTCATTGTCGTGCTTACAGTCTAGGAATTGGAAAGGGACGGACCCCCTTATTAAGATAGCCACCCCATGTTTTTTTGCTGTATGATTGGAGTACCAGACCATAGGAAATTGTTTAGATGTCAGGGAGGGATGGGAATCTGATTTCAAGTGTGTCTCCTGTAAGAAAATCACGTCACCTTTTAATGTTTTGAGAGATCTGTGGAGATGAGAGCGTTTCTGGGGAGTGTTCAGCCCTTTGACATTAATGGACAGGCATTTTAGCGGCATGTTTGAAGCTGAAGAGGAGGTAATTCGCTGGAGATCTCTAGGGTCCCGGACTCTGCTAACATGGGCGAAAGAGACAAAAAAAAAAAAAAAGAGCAAAATAGGAGTATATAATTCTGTGTACGAACAATGTTAGTTAAATTAAATTAAACAAACTTTCTGTGGTTACAGGGGTGTCAATATACAGGTATACTGTAACCGGGGTCTATAAGAGGAGGAGAACAGAAGAAAGAAGAACAAAAAAGAATAAAGCAGACGTAGTATCCAGTAGGCAGGATACTCGGCTGCCAAGGTTGAGCTCTCAAAGAAGAGAAAAATGAGAGAGCTCGCTGGCGGGACACAAATACAATATAACAGACGAGGGTATTGCCCCTCTATGCGTGATAATAACTTTAATCCCTAAGATTCGGGGGAGGAGGTATCAAGATAGGACACTGACGCCCCTCACCCAAAACCACTAATAAACGGGTCGGGCGGACCGTTGTGTAGCAAACTAAGATCTACTTCAGGGGTGCGATATTCCTAAATATAGAACCCGATAGTATGAGTGATCATATAACAAATAGTAACAATTTAGTGTTAACAATAAAACCAATGGTATGATCGCTGGGCGGGCAGGTCGGCCGCCAGAGACAGCCCTCACGGCTTCGGAAAAGATTCAATCCATTAATCTATGTATACGGCAATGGCTCCCAGCCACCGACCAACCCAGCGAGACGACAACATAGTACTACGTGAGGCATAAAGGTCTGTCAGCAAGAACCTTCTAAGAAGAGAGATAATGAGCAATTGCGTATGGATCGGTACCTAAAACAGGGCTTACATAACAGTTGAGCAAGATTGCGAACAAAATCGAGTAGATTAAACGTTATAAAAACATTGAAATTAAACGGCAGGAGCTTCACGTCTATGAGGTAGCAGCTGGGGTCAGCTGCAACTTTCGAAGCAATTTGTCCCCATCATCAGGAGAGCGAATGGTGTAAATTTTGCCATCAATCTCCACAATGAGACGAAAAGGGAATCCCCAGCGATATTTATAACCATTGTCACGCAGTGTGGAGGTAACAGAGCGTAAATCACGTCGCTTAGCAATGGTCACTGGTGACAGATCTTGATAAATCTGAAGCCGGGAGTCTTCAAATAAAATTGAGGTTGAATTTCTGCACGCCAGAGTAATGCTATTTTTAATCTTGAAGGACAGAAATCGGAGAATAACATCGCGGGTGTCACAATCCTGACTGTAGGTTTATATTTGGTGACTTACCCCTGCCATCTGTCCTGGATCCTGTGTCTTTTCACTCACGGAGTTAAACAGCTTGTCAGCACTATGAGTTTTCCTGAGTTCTCTGCCTGAGAGGTAATCAGCTCCACCTGTGGTGATCTCCTGTGTGAGGCTGAATTCAGTAATCTAAAAGCAAGCATCCTGTGTTTTGCAGAAGTCCAGGCTTCAGTGTTCTCTTGGCCTGCTAGGCCTCATTCTACATCACAGCCTTGGCTAGAGTAGTCACATGACAGTGACATCACCTAATCCTGCCCACCAATCATCAAGGACCAGGAAGTATAAATCAGGAGGCTGAGTTGGAATCTGGGCCAGTTCCTTGTGTCACATACAGCCTTGTGTGGGTCTTAAGCTGAGCTCCCTAAAGGTAACCTTTGTACCTAAGTTCCTGTGGAAACTCTGCTCCCTTGTTACCGTTTGGTTTACTTGTGTGTTGCCATTTGATTTCACCATTTCCCTGAGTCTCAATGTAAAGGTACAGCTGCAATGTTTCGTCTTAAAGGCACAGTACTGAATTCCGTGTTCTCCCCTGAAAACCACAGCTGTCGTGTTTCAGTTTTACTGCTGTTGTAGTTGGGATCTCCAGGGCTCAGTACCTCGTGCCTCAGCATCTCCGTGCCTCAGCACCTCCGTGCTTCCAGCATCTCTGTGCCTCGGTACCTCCGTGCCTCAGTACCTCCGTGCCTCAGCACCTCCGTGCTTCCAGCATCTCCGTGCCTCAGCATCTCCGTGCCTCAGCACCTCCGTGCTTCCAGCATCTCTGTGCCTCGGTACCTCCGTGCCTCAGCACCTCCGTGCTTCCAGCATCTTCGTGCCTCAGTACCTCCGTGCCTCAGCACCTCCGTGCTTCCAGCACCTCAGTATCTCCGTGACTCAGCATCTCCGTGCCTCAGTGCCTCAGCACCTCCGTGCTTCCAGCGCCTCCGTGCCTCGGTACCTCCGTGCCTCAGTACCTCCGTGCCTCAGTACCTCCGTGCTTCCAGCACCTCCGTGCCACAGTACCTCCGTGCCACAGCACCTCCGTGCCACAGCACCTCCGTGCCACAGCACCTCCGTGCCTCAGTACCTCCGTGCCTCAGCATCTCCGTGCTTCCAGCACCTCCGTGCCTCAGCACCCCTACGCACCCCAGTGTCTCTACGCACCTCAGTGCTTCCACGCACCTCAGTGCCTCCACGTACCTCAGTGTCTCCAAGCACCTCTGTGCCTCCACGCACCTCAGTGCCTCCACGTACCTCAGTGTCTCCAAGCATCTCAGTGTCTCCAAGCACCTCAGTGTCTCCAAGCACCTCAGTGTCTCCAAGCACCTCAGTGTCCGCAAGCACCTCAGTGTCCGCAAGCACCTCAGTGTCTCCAAGCACCCCGTGCCCTTTAGCACAATTATACCTGGTATTCTTCACTGATTCATCAGTGCCTTTCCAGTTCTGTCTTTCAGGAGACCTTCAGCATGCCTCCTGTCTGCCGACCTAATCCTGCATGAGGAGAACCTAGATTCGGCCATCTCTGCTGCGGTTCCTCTTCCCAGTCACCGGAAGAAACCCAGAGTCCACAACAGTCCCAAACCAGGTCAGTGGTAGTATTCATATAATCCTCCAGTCGCCCGCACAGACTTCACTAACACCGGGTTCACAAAACCTTAATCATGACAGTAGGAACTGGCCACATGGACCCGGCCGAAAGTGTTTGTCTGACGCATGACCTCCTAAGCAATATTGCAGGACGCTTGGAAGGTCTGGAGTCGACTCAGCATCGATTGGCACAGTGTCTGCAGCGGAATTCGTCCTCCAGAGATTCTATGACTCCTGACCAACTTCAGATTTTCTACCAGATGTTACTACAGTTACAAGAACTTTTGCCTAGTATTCTCTCTGTGATGCCTGATCTCCTCAGGAATACTACCAACGTTGTTGATCCTGTTTTGTCCCATCCAGTTAATAGAGTCTCTTCCTCTGCGCAAGGGAAAGTTTTTCATCAGAGCTATCCACGGCCCAAGCTCTCTGAAGCTGAACGTCAGCGGCGTAAGGAGCTACATCTCTGTCTTTACTGTGGAAATTCTGGTCATTTTGTTAAAGACTGCATTCTTCGCAAGCCAGGTAATAGTGACAAATCTCAGTATCATAGTGCTCATGTCTACAAGTCATCCACAGTATCCGATCCTTCTGCTGCTGACGGGGGTATCAAGAAGGCTACTCTTCTGAGAGAGACTCAAATTTATGACTGGGGTCCGGTGGTTAAAAGACCTTATCCCAAGTTGGGTGTCCAGAGAAGAATGTTCAAGCCATTTACAGTCACAGAGGAGTCCGTGTCCACAGCCCCAGGAGGGGCGTCTTCAGAGCGTCCAGCCCCAGGAGGGGCGTCTTCAGAGCGTCCAGCCCCAGGAGGGGCGTCTTCAGAGCGTCCAGCCCCAGGAGGGGCGTCTTCAGAGCGTCCAGCCCCAGGAGGGGCGTCTTCAGAGCGTCCAGCCCCAGGAGGGGCGTCTTCAGAGCGTCCAGCCCCAGAGAGTCTTCAGAGTGCTGCCCAGCCAGTGAGTCTTCAGAGTGCTGCCCAGCCAGTGAGTCTTCAGAGTGCTGCCCAGCCAGTGAGTCTTCAGAGTGCTGCCCAGCCAGTGAGTCTTCAGAGTGCTGCCCAGCCAGAGAGTCTACAGAGTGCTGCCCAGCCAGAGATTCTACAGAGTGCTGCCCAGCCAGAGATTCTACAGAGTGCTGCCCAGCCAGAGATTCTACAGAGTGCTGCCCAGCCAGAGATTCTACAGAGTGCTGCCCAGCCAGAGATTCTACAGAGTGCTGCCCAGCCAGAGATTCTACAGAGTGCTGCCCAGCCAGAGATTCTACAGAGTGCTGCCCAGCCCCGTGAAGAGGGGGCTCTTGCCTCAGCCCAGCCCCGTGAAGAGGGGGCTCTTGCCTCAGCCCAGCCCCGTGAAGAGGGGGCTCTTGCCTCAGCCCAGCCCCGTGAAGTGGGGGCTCTTGCCTCAGCCCAGCCCTGTGAAGAAAGGGCTCAGCCCGTCCCGGTTCCAGCCGGTCCAGCAATACTCCAGGCCCTGCCTGGTCAGTCCGTCCCGGTTCCAGACGGTCCAGCAATATTCCAGGCCCTGCCTGGTCAGTCCGTCCCAGTTCCAGCCGGTCCAGCAATACTCCAGGCCCAGCCTGGTCAGTCCGTCCCGGTTCCAGCCGGTCCAGCAATACTCCAGGCTCCGCCTGGTCAGTCCGTCCCGGTTCCAGCCGGTCCAGCAATACTCCAGGCTCCGCCTGGTCAGTCCGTCCCGGTTCCAGCCGGTCCAGCAATACTCCAGGTTCCGCCTGGTCAGTCCGTCCCGGTTACAGCCGGTCCAGCAATACTCCAGGACCAGCCTGGTCCGTCTCCTTTGGCTCCAGCCAATTCAAGTATCCTCGGATCCAATCCAGTCCTACTCGTCCAGCCAAAGCTTTCTTCAGTTTCATCCTCTAAGCCTGCCAAAGATAGTCCAAGTATCTCCTTCCGTAGGAATCCGACCATTCAGGTTGGTCATGTAGGAGTCTCTCCTAGCTCAATACTAAGTTCTCCGCCAAAGAATTTAAAGTTACAGTGCACTTCTAGGTCATTTTCAAACTGTGTATCTAAAGGAGATTCGTATTTTCCGTTAGACTTGGACTCAGACTCTGAATTTGATCCAGTTTATGATGCTACTCCTTTCCTGGGAGGTGCTGTTCCTTCCTGTTATGCTTCCATGCATGAAGAGGTTCCAGAATCACCAAAAAGCTCTACAGGTCTCTGTATGAAAAGTCCTCGTTATAGAACAAGATTTAATTTAAGCCTCAGTGGAGTGCTAGCCTCGAAAGCACAATCTTCTCGCACTACAAAACGAGGAGAGGAACCTTCTACAGTTTATTCCTCAGTCCTTTCGGATGAAGGAAATTCCAGTCTTGTCTATGATGGATGGTCTACCTGTTCTGAAGATGAAGATCAGGAAGACTTCTAAAGAATCCAGCTTAAGTTTTGTTCTGGACCCTCTGGTTTCCACTTTTTAGAAGCTTTGTGTACAAGTTATTCATCAAGTTCCTCTAAGATTCAAGATGGGTGTCCGGAGTCCACCCTTGAAGAGGGGGATACTGTCACAATCCTGACTGTAGGTTTATATTTGGTGACTTACCCCTGCCATCTGTCCTGGATCCTGTGTCTTTTCACTCACGGAGTTAAACAGCTTGTCAGCACTATGAGTTTTCCTGAGTTCTCTGCCTGAGAGGTAATCAGCTCCACCTGTGGTGATCTCCTGTGTGAGGCTGAATTCAGTAATCTAAAAGCAAGCATCCTGTGTTTTGCAGAAGTCCAGGCTTCAGTGTTCTCTTGGCCTGCTAGGCCTCATTCTACATCACAGCCTTGGCTAGAGTAGTCACATGACAGTGACATCACCTAATCCTGCCCACCAATCATCAAGGACCAGGAAGTATAAATCAGGAGGCTGAGTTGGAATCTGGGCCAGTTCCTTGTGTCACATACAGCCTTGTGTGGGTCTTAAGCTGAGCTCCCTAAAGGTAACCTTTGTACCTAAGTTCCCGTGGAAACTCTGCTCCCTTGTTACCGTTTGGTTTACTTGTGTGTTGCCATTTGATTTCACCATTTCCCTGAGTCTCAATGTAAAGGTACAGCTGCAATGTTTCGTCTTAAAGGCACAGTACTGAATTCCGTGTTCTCCCCTGAAAACCACAGCTGTCGTGTTTCAGTTTTACTGCTGTTGTAGTTGGGATCTCCAGGGCTCAGTACCTCGTGCCTCAGCATCTCCGTGCCTCAGCGCCTCCGTGCTTCCAGCATCTCTGTGCCTCGGTACCTCCGTGCCTCAGTACCTCCGTGCCTCAGCACCTCCGTGCCTCAGCACCTCCGTGCTTCCAGCATCTCCGTGCCTCAGCATCTCCGTGCCTCAGCACCTCCGTGCTTCCAGCATCTCTGTGCCTCGGTACCTCCGTGCCTCAGTACCTCCGTGCCTCAGCACCTCCGTGCTTCCAGCATCTTCGTGCCTCAGTACCTCCGTGCCTCAGCACCTCCGTGCTTCCAGCACCTCCGTGCCACAGTACCTCCGTGCCACAGCACCTCCGTGCCTCAGCACCTCCGTGCCTCAGTACCTCCGTGCCTCAGCATCTCCGTGCTTCCAGCACCTCCGTGCCTCAGCACCCCTACGCACCCCAGTGTCTCTACGCACCTCAGTGCTTCCACGCACCTCAGTGCTTCCACGCACCTCAGTGCCTCCACGTACCTCAGTGTCTCCAAGCATCTCAGTGTCTCCAAGCACCTCAGTGTCTCCAAGCATCTCAGTGTCTCCAAGCACCTCAGTGTCCGCAAGCACCTCAGTGTCCGCAAGCACCTCAGTGTCTCCAAGCACCTCAGTGTCTCCAAGCACCTCAGTGTCTCCAAGCACCTCAGTGTCTCCAAGCACCTCAGTGTCCGCAAGCACCTCAGTGTCCGCAAGCACCTCAGTGTCTCCAAGCACCCCGTGCCCTTTAGCACAATTATACCTGGTATTCTTCACTGATTCATCAGTGCCTTTCCAGTTCTGTCTTTCAAGAGACCTTCAGCATGCCTCCTGTCTGCCGACCTAATCCTGCATGAGGAGAACCTAGATTCGGCCATCTCTGCTGCGGTTCCTCTTCCCAGTCACCGGAAGAAACCCAGAGTCCACAACAGTCCCAAACCAGGTCAGTGGTAGTATTCATATAATCCTCCAGTCGCCCGCACAGACTTCACTAACACCGGGTTCACAAAACCTTAATCATGACAGCGGGGAGGCTCCGAATCCTTTGGTTTAGGTCTCAAGGCGCGGTGAGCTCTTTCTATCGAGATGGCAGAATTTGAAAGCGACGGGACCAGGTGTAGAAACAAGCGTTGGAGGTATGGTTCCAATTCAGAGGCTGTGATAGATTCCGGAACATTGCGGATGCGTAAGTTGTTACGCCTTTCGCGATTTTCGCTGTCTTCAACTTTATCCTTAAGGAGTTCCAGTTCGCTGGATAGGTAGCTCATGTCCTCCCCCACTTGTTTGTGGAGATTTTGTTGGTGGTCCACCCGTGATTCTAATGAGGTTGTGCGGGAGTCCAGTGCCGCCACGTCAGATTTTAATTCCCCGATCGCTGTCTGGAGAGCTGTCGTAAATGAACTCTTAAGGTCTAGTATCATGTTCTGGAGGGACTGGATGTCCGCCTTAGTTGAGGGTGCATCCGTCTGATCCATGATGGGGGTGGGCATCGGTGAGGATGGAGACGAAGCTTCTGACGGTTTTTCCCGGCGTGAGATATCTTGAGAAGCTCCTGATTTTTTTGCTCTGGTGTTCGCTCTGCTCATAATATCTGGTGAAAGTAGAACGTCCGTTTAAGGAGTGGTAACAAGAACGGTCCACTTGGATGTTACGTGTTCAACAGTTGGTCCGGGTGAGGGGGAAGTCAGGCATCCGTGAAATTACATCATTTATAGGTCTTTGGTCCTATTAACCTATGAAGACAGTGAGAGGAGTCCACGGGAGAGCGTCACGATTTACAACACACTTTTCCGTGGTTGTATGAGATGTGATGTAAGAGATAAGAAATAGCAGCTGCTGGGTTGAGATTTTGCTTTGATTCCTTATGATAATAGGGAGATTGTGTTTTCACAGCTCCAGCAGGGGCAGCAGAGTGCAGATGATATAGGATGTGCCTGGTCTGCCACCTCCAAGATGGCCGCCGTCATTAATATATGGTGTAACTTCTTATGGGCAGTTATAGCGGCGCCCCCAGGGGTTTATTTCACTGTTAAATGCTCCCAGGCCCCTCAGCAGCCTCCGCCTGTCCCCCCCCCGTCAATTACCGCGGCCAGCAGGCTTCTTGGAGCGGTGTAGCGTCTGCGTCTCGTCAGACGCCACACCCAATATGGCCGCCGCCACCGGAGCTCCGCGATTCTGTTCGGCTCCGGCCCTGCACTTTTAGGAGCACACGTTCCTTCTTCGTCCGCCCTGTCAGGCCTCCCCAGGCAAGGGGTAGGTGGTGTGATGATGGGGTAAGTCTGGGGGCAGCGTTTCAGCGGCCGGGCGGCGGGCGATCCTGGGCAGGGGTATGAATAAATTTAGGCCCCGGCTTCTTCTCTCAGGGAAGGCCGCAACCCGCAAGCACAGGGCAAGCCCGTGCTCCGGCTCCGCAGCTCACTCCCTTAGTGCCCTAATTAGCAGGGGCAACTGTGGGGTGGTATAGGGGAGAGACAGGTGGGGTAAAAGCCTACTTGAGGGGTTATAGGGGTTTGGATCTGCAGGAGCTCTCTCGGGACACTTCCTCTCAGTTAGGCCTCAAGCCACGCCCCCCTGGAACTCTACGGGTTTTTTTATTTTTAAAACATGACTATGTTTTATATATGTGTTCCATGTTTTTTTTAAGTTAACAAATTCGTTGTCATGTTAGAGGCTGGAGTACTGGAAAGTTGTTTTTAAACCACTTACATGTGTAATGTCATCTTTAGAGAATGTTATTGTTTTTTTTTTATTTTATTATTTTATTTGTCTTGTATTTGTACCGTGACACCATACTGAATATTCTTTGCAAAAAAAGTAGTTTTTTTTAATTTTTGGGACATATACTGGTAATGTGTCATTGGAGTGCCACATCACAGAGCAAATTAGATATTGCATCTGTAATTTTTTTTAAATCAATACAAAATGAAGTTGTTGTTTTAAAAAAAAACAAAAAAACCTTTCCTTGAACTTGTGGCCTATGTCAGTGTCCTGTACATGTTTGGCTGTCTTGATGTTGCCATAGTTCATATGTGTTTTGGTTGTTTTTTGTGTTTAATTTTTGGCTTTCTGGTCCTTATGTTTGTTTGAATTCAAAACCAAGCATTTCTAAATGTAAAACTGTTTATAAGCATAATGGGTGGATGTATACACAATAGCATGATTTATGAATATATCTCATTTTATACAGTGTCTGAAAAAAGCAGTACTACTCGTCGGCCAGTAAATCCTAACACATCTGATGATGATGACGCTGCGGAAGCAGGTAAAGTGTCCATTGTAGTATAGGGTATGCTTGTAAAGGAATGGCCATAACAAAATTTCACTTTCATTAAAAGGTCCATCAAAAGAAGTATGGAGCAGCAGAAGTGGCTCTTCTGGAAGACATCACCACAAGAAACCTGTGGCGGAAAAGAAAGCAAGGTCGTCTGTCCCGGCACAAACACAGCAGGCTACCCCGCCACGAAGATTATCGTCCGTATGTTCGGTGCCCCCACTCCAAATTATGGACACACCTCCAAGACGTCATCCACACTCCCCTCATCTTGATTGTGAGTATCAAACTGGAATCAAAGTGAAAAATGTCAGAACATAATCATAATCAGTCATAACCGCATTAAGTCAAAACACTTCCAAAACAAAAATACTTACCGCAGTAAGTAAAAGCTGAAATGGAATCCAAACTAAATGTCCTTGTCCACATCCAGTAAAGATATGTATGTCCACTTGAGTCATACATTATGACATTGGGTATAAGATGCTGCAACAAAAAAGAATGTTTTTTTTTGTGACAAGTTTTTTTGGTTCTGAAACTCTCATGTGTGCTTGAGGTTACATTGCAAAATACATTCAAAAACATTACTATATTTGTTGGAACAAAGCTATACGGTGACACATTATGTATTCCAATGTTTTTTTATGGTGGAGTATGTGTGAGCTCCAATAAAACTAAAGTGTTTGCTTTCACAATTAAGTAACCAGACACATTTGCCACAAACAGGCATATGTATGCATTTAAGCTATGAGTGATGATGTTGCTAGACAGAATAGTTGTAAGCAACAGTGAATGACATGTGTTCCATGTGTAGTGTTTTTTAATCATTTCACAAACATATGGATAGCTAACGTAGATATGTTAATATTTCAGCTTCGAGTCCTGGGACCAGCATCCCTCCGCAACAACACCAACACAGTGACATGGAGGAGGCAAACATCTTAGAAATGCTGCCATTAATGCAAGGAATGAGCCCCCCAGCACCTGTGAGTACACCACCACAGCAAAGCACACCACCACCACAACACAGCCCAACAACACCAGGAACACAAGGCCCTGATCAGGTGTTTTGGACTATTTGGGATAGACAGCAGGCCACTAATGAAGATTGCCTGCGTAAGCAGACACAAATGTTTGCAAGCCTACAATCACACCTCAGAAGAATCTCAAGAAATCTGAGTCGACAAAATGAGCAAACAACCAGAATAGGCAATACCATGGAAGTCATGCGTACAGACATTACACAGGTCATGGGCAACTTACAGCGCATAATGGAAGAACAGCACAGACTAATGGAAGAACAGCACAGACAACAGCAAAGTTATATGAACATTTTTCAAAACAGTCAAAAGATTAATGAAAGTTTAATCAGAATAGTAGACAATCAAAATGCTGCAACACGTGAACTCAATGCCACCCTCACTAACCTGAATGAAACTCTCAGATGCATGCACCAACAGCAAACAACCAGCAGTTCTGGTACGACTACTCCAAATATCACGCCAGTCTCATCACCACCAAGACGGTCCACCAGAGCACGCCAACATGACAGTGCTAAAGGCAAAGGCCAGGACAAGCAGCCACCCAAAAAAACTTAAAAAAACAAGTTAGACATTTGTGATAATTAACACAAAATAGTTTGCAAGTGTGTTTGATGGTTTTCAAAATATCACACTTAGCTCCTTGACCCTTTTTTTAACATCATTAATTATAAGTGGGCCAAAATAATAGAAAAAAATATTACGCACATTTATTCCTTTTCTTTTTTTTAGGGTATTGGAGGAGGAAAAAGTTGATGTAGCCACACATACATGTTAGCAGGAAGTAAACTGACCACTTGATTTTTTTTCTAATCATTACTCTTTCTAGATTCCAATCATTCTCTTTGCCTGCAGATACAATAATTGCCTGCCAGGCTGAATGTCTTTAGCAGGAAGTAAACTGACCACTTGATTTTTTTCTAATCATTACTCTTTCTAGATTCCAATCATTCTCTTTGCCTGCAGATACAATAATTGCCTGCCAGGCTAAATGTCTTTAGCAGGAAGTAAACTGACCACTTGATTTTTTTCTAATCATTACTCTTTCTAGATTCCAATCATTCTCTTTGCCTGCAGACAATCCAAATTACAAAGTTAGTGATACATATCTTAGCTATCTTATCTATACAACATTACAAGATGAACTCAATTGAGTGGCGTAAAAATCTTGTAATATGTGGCCTTTGTTTTGTTTATAAAACATTGTCCAAATGAATGTCAGTATTGTTGGGACATGTTTGTGTGTGTTAAAAATTATTAAGCATGTATTTACACATGATGCATAAACAAACAAATATGTACTTTTACCCTTTAAAAATTTTTTTTACAATAATGTATATGTGTGGAAAACTGTATTTTTACTTACACATCATCAAGTTTACAGCATCAAACATGAGTAAAAAAAATATTCAAGATTACAGTAAGTTTGTGAGTCTTAAATATGATGGTGCATCACACATAGGGACACATGTTTTCCTCAAGGCTAACATATTATATGTTGAGGAGTGTTTTTTGGGAACACAGGTTCTCAAACTCGGCCATGAGGAACCCACACAGTGCATGTTTTGCAGGTCTACTCACAGAATCACAAGTGACATAATTAGCTCCACCTGTGAACCTTTTAACATATGTCTGTGAGTAATTCATACACCTGTGCTTCTACTGTGTTACTTGAAAAACATGCACTGTGTGTGGTCCTGAGGGTTGAGTTTGTGAACCTGTGCATTAGGACATTACACACAATGATAAAGTTGTTATGCACACCAGTGCCAGCAGGAATGTACTGGTGTCTGAACGGTGAGGGATGCAAAACAAATGAACTCACAGACAGACTGGGGAATATGACATTACATACACAGAAGGTGATAGGGTAACAAAACAAACACAAAGTGAACAGAGAAGCCCAAAGGCTAAGAAACTGGGTGTCTCCCTAGTATTAGGAATGCTCAGATGGAAAGAAGCGAGATGTAGTGATTTAATACGTAGAGAACCCGAAATGCTGTTGCTAAGATCAACAGCAAAACCCTAAAGGGTTACTAACGGGTGTGGCAGTAAACTCCTTGGTCAGAGATGGAATAATAGACACAAGGAGAGTCTCCACAATCCTAGTCCTCACTTGCAGTGCACTGGTTCAGCTTACTGCCACTAAACTGACACCTGAACACCTTGCACAGTGAGAAAGGATTTTGGCAGGCAAGTCTGAGAATACAGCCGCAAACTTGCTAGGTTCACAGAGTAGCAAAAGAACCCCAGCAAGTTAAACGACTGACTCCAGTCTTACTGCTAGGTCTGGATTGGCAGAGTGTAATACCAAATCCCAAGGCCTATTTGCAGTAAGCAACAAACAAATACAAACTTTACACAGTACTAGCTAGCTTTCAGGAACTGACTAACCAACAAAGATTCAGCAGCATCTGCCTAACCTGAGAAGAGGGTTTATATAGCAGGTGCTGTCCACGCCCCACTCAGACCTCACAGACTGTGAGCACAAAACCCAGCACCGGATCCCCTGCCGTGCACAGAGCCTGTAACCACTGCACAGCAAAAGACCCAAACCGGAGTATCAGCTACGCTCGGGTTACTCCGCTAGCACTTATCTCCCGGTTGCCATGACGACGTGGCAGCACAGAGCAGGAGGCCCTAACAGTACCCCCCTCTGACGAGGGGTCAAAGAACCCCTACCACCGGGTTTATCGGGGAACTGCGAGAAGAAAGAGCGTAACAGTCTGGGGGCATGAAGATCACAACTGCGCACCCAGGACCGCTCCTCCGGGCCATACCCCTTCCAGTGCACCAAAAATGACAGCAGACCCCGAACCATCTTGGAGTCAAGAATCCTTTCAACAACAAACTCCCTCTGGCCACGTATCAGAAGAGAGGAAGGTCTTCCACTGGAAGAAGGATTACTAATCGCCCATTTTAAAAGGGAACAATGAAATGTTTTATTGATACCCAAAGAACGGGGTAGATCTAACTGAAATGCCACCGGATTGATAACCCTAGTGATCTTATAAGGACCGATGAACCGGGGGCCTAACTTATGAGATGGCTGTCTCAACTTCAAATTCTTGGTAGACAACCAGACGAAGTCTCCTAATTTGAAGCTACAGGGTCTTTTCCGCTTATCAAAAACCCTTTTGGTCACTAATGACACAGACACAAGGGCTTTCTTCACTTTCCTCCAAATACCTCTAAGGACCGAAACCACAAAGGAACCACCAGGCGTGGAGTCCAGGGGGTCAAAAGAATTGGCCTTAGGATGATGCCCATACACACAAAGGAAGGGAGAGATCCCTGTAGCAGAGTGAGCCGCGTTGTTATAGGCAAACTCCGCCATGGACAGATGAGCAACCCAGTCAGTTTGACACTTGGAGACATAACACCTGAGGAACTGCTCCAAGGACTGGTTCACCCTTTCAGTCTGCCCATTAGACTGCGGATGGTAGCCTGACGACAAGCTGACAGAAATCTGGAGATCGGAACAAAATGCCCTCCAGAATTTGGCCACAAACTGGGATCCGCGGTCAGAGACCACATCAAGTGGCAACCCGTGGAGGCGCACAACATGCAGCATAAATAATTCAGACAGGCGTCTGGCCGATGGCAGCCCAACCAATGGAACGAAGTGCGCCATCTTCGAAAACCTGTCAACGACAACCCAGATGGCTGTCATCCCCGAGGATTTGGGCAAGTCCACCACAAAATCCATTGAAATGTGGGTCCATGGCTTAGATGGAATAGAGAGTGGATGTAATGGGCCAACAGGAACCCCTCTAGGAGTCTTATTTCGGGCACAGATGTCACATGCCCGAATCCACTGATCCACATCCCTAGCCACCGAGGGCCACCACACCGCCCTAGATAGCAACTCCCGAGTTCTGGCAATACCCGGGTGACCTGCCGACTTCTTGGCATGGAATTCCAGGAACACTCGCTGTCTTAACCTAGGAGGCACAAACAAAAGACCTACCGAAAGGTCTGGAGGAGCCTGCTCCTGTGCTCTAAGGACTAATGACAAGAGGTCCTGGGTAATGCCCACTTTAATACATGATGGGGACACAATGGGCAATGGCTCCTCGGTGGTCTCCTGGATTGGAGCAAAACTCTGCGAGAGCGCATCGGCCTTGATGTTTTTTGACCCAGGGCGATATGTTATCAAAAAATGAAAGCGAGCAAAAAACAAAGCCCATCGTGCCTGCCTGGCATTGAGGCGCTTCGCTGACTCTAAATATGCCAAATTCTTATGGTCGGTGAGAATTGAGACCACAAACTTAGCCCCCTCAAGCCAGTGTCTCCACTCCTCGAGTGCATCCTTAATAGCCAACAATTCCCGGTTACCCACGTCATAATTCATCTCGGCAGGCGAAAATTTACGGGAAAAGTAAGCACAGGGATGAAGGCGATTATCAGACACCCCCATCTGAGAGAGCACTGCCCCAATACCCATCTCAGAGGCATCCACCTCCACCACAAAAGGACGCTCTGGATCTGGGTGTCGCAGCACCTTGGCCGAGACAAATGCCCTTTTGAGACGGTATCAGAACAAAGGGATTCACCTTTACAGGATAGGAGGGGACAGAACAAGGTTATAAGGTGGTGTTTGGTATCCAGCTGTAGGGTATATTAAGGGAAATATTCCGGTGTTGGTTTGCAGAAGATCGCACGCTAATAGTTATGCGCAGGAGCTGAATATAAATGTAAACTGTATTTACTGTACATTTGTTATGCGGCGGGAACCCAGAGGAGACCACCTGCAAGTGCACCTGGAACAGACATCGCCCACCTATTCAAACCAACCTATGACCTCTCCTGTACTGTAAATGACCATCCCTGTGTCCAATGGACAAAGAGATTACAGTATCCATTGTGTTAGGTTTTGGAAGATTGTATAAAAGAGCCAGCTGCATGCCTGGTCAAACACAGACTCTAAAGGTCATCTACCTAGATGACTGAGGACCAGACTGGGAAGCGCAGGCGAAACCAAACAAGTATGTACCATTGATTGTAGCCATTATTCTATTGTATTGTATTGTTTATATTGTTACCCCCTGCAAGTATAGAACCGTTGGTGGGTTAGACCCCAACCTAGTTTTGATTTACAATTGGTGTCATGTTCCATTTCCTTGCTAAGGTTTAAAGTGTATTTACAGCCACTCGGGCTGCTGCATTATGCTAACAGCGTATAGGCCTGTGTACGCAAACTGTGTAGTCCCTACGCCCTTTCGGCGTACACACGCAGAGTGCGTACACTGTGCGACACTGTGTACATAAGGGTTGTGAATAATATAAAGGTGAAAGGTTAATTACTGTGGCCGCAGCGGCTCAATATTAAAGTGTATCAAGTGTGTTTAAGGTATATGCTTTTTAGTCCAGTAAATAAACCAGCATTTACAGGTTTATCATATGTAGGAAAGACCAAAAGACAAGCGAAAATACGGATCCAAGAACATCTACGCAGTATAAAAAATAAAGTAGTCTCACATAATTTACCTAGGCATTTCAGGGAGGTTCATGATTCCAAACTCAATGGTCTCTATTTCACTATTTTGGAATTGGTTAAGCCACATAGTAGAGGTGGAGATAGAGATTTGGGGTTGTCACGCCGTGAAACATTTTGGATCTATAACCTTAATACACTATCCCCGAGGGACTCAATGAGGGGCTTGATATAGTCTCCTTTTTTATATTGGGTTTTTGTTTTAATGTTGAAAACCCTAAATTTATATTGGAGTTAATTTACTGCCCTATAATTGTGTGTTTTGTCCTGTGATTTTATACATTAATGTGATAAAGTTAAAACATTTGTATAATGTCTATTGATATGGTGGTATTTGTCAGTATTTATTAAATTTTGTTATGTTTTTATTAATTTATTACTAGCTGGAGTACCCGGCGTTATACCGGGATTTTAAGAATGTCTTTTTACAAAAATAAATGTAAATAATAAACACAGTATAAATAGGATTTTCATTTTCTGTATGAGATTCAGTCCAACTTCTTACTGATATGATTCACACCATCATGTAACCTTTCACCCAGTCAGGCTCTTGGTGTCATATTACACCTCTGTGTCCCTAACATGTCTCCACAGAGTTCCCTGCCACAGACATGTCACACACATTCAGAATCACACCACAGACACTCCGGGACTTATAGGGGGACAGACCCACAGTAAAATCTGTCAGAGGGACACAGATGGGATTTGCCAGTTCACAACCCAGCGCCAGTAACACAATGTCTGTGAACACAAAATGCCCACTGACATTCAGCGCTTTTATAATGTTAATCACACAATTATATAGCACCAAATTCACTGTGCCCCCCCCCCTGTTTTGCACCCTGATACTTGTTCAGTAGTGGAGGAGGACCAGCCTTGTCTCTGCAGCCTGAGGAGATAGAGAAAATGGCGCTGAGCAGTGTGCTGGCTGACTGAGGAGGAAGCTCCACTCTTCAATGGTGTGTTTCTCCTCAGCTTTTATGAGGTAATTTTTTACACTGGTGGGGGTAGGACTGTGCCTCAGCAACTTATGCCCCTTATTTATGCCAGTTTCCATAGGTTTCATGCTGCCCAGGGCGCCCTGCACCCTGCAGTGCCTGTGTATGTGTGGGCAACATGGCGCGCTGCCCTCCCGCCAGCCGCGCGGTACCTTTAGCCGTCACTTTCTTGATTGAAGATCTGTCTTCTAACACTCACCTGTCTTCTGACTTCTGGCTCTGTGAGGGGGGTGACGGCGTGCTGTGGGAGTGAGCATCTAGGCACGGCTAGCGTTCAGTTCCCTTCAGGAGCTAATGGTGTCCTGTCAGCCAGAAGCAGAGCCATGAAACTCTTTAGGAAGTTGGTTCCTACTTCTGCCCCCTCAGTCCCACGAAGCAGGGAGTCTGATGCCAGCAGATCTCCCTGAAAATAAAAAACCTAACATAAGTCTTTTCAGAGAAACTCAGTAGAGCTCCTCAGAGTGCATCCAGTCGACCTGGGCACATTTCTAAAACTAAAACTGAGGTCTGGAGGAGGGGCATAGAGGGAGGAGCCAGTACACCCCCAATGAAACGTCTTTAGTGTGCCCATGTCTCCTGCTGATCCCGACTATACCCCCCATGGTCTTGATGTCGTCCCCAGCATCCTCTAGGACGTATGAGAAAATAACATTGTAGATAGCTGAATACCCGTGCTTCGCTATGGGATGAGGATGGTAAATTAGACTGATAGTTGTTTGTTAATTTACAATGGTTGGAGATCTACTATATAGTCATATCTTGCTTCCCAGACGCACTTTAAGTAGTGGCTGGACCCCTTTTTGGTCCCCCAAGGGACCCTGCTCTTCCCACTATACAACTCTCAGTCTGTGGCTTCCTGCTGCCTCCATTCCCCTCCTCACATCATGTCAGTGCCCCTGTGAAATTGTAAGTCATATGTGTACCAAGTTTGTTGTAAATTGGTCTAGCCATTCGGGAGTTATGCTGTCTCCTGAAATACTCTGTGCTGCTGTCCCACCCCTAGGGGTGCTAGTGGTGTCTAACCCCCACAGAGTTTGTTCACAGATTTTAAGTCAGATGTGTACCAAGTTTGGTGTAAATTGCTCCAGCCCTTCCACAGTTTTGCTGTCTGCTGACATACTCTGTGCTGCTGTTCCACCCCTAGGGGTGCTAGGGGTGTCTTCCTCCCACAGTGTTTGTTGCCAGATTGTAAGGCATATGTGTACCAAATTTTGAGTACATTGCTCCAGCAATTCCAGAGTTATGGTGTCTCCTGATATACTTTGTGCTGCTGTCTGCCCCCCTAGGGGTGGTAGGGATTTCAAATTGTTTTAGTTGCCTCCGCCATGTTTTAATACGCTTGTCTGTAAAATTTCACGATCTTCGCTTGTAAACTGTGGATTTGTATAGAAAGACAGAAGGACAGACAAATTTTCATTTTTATATATTAGATTGATGTCTGTTTTTCTTTTTGTAAAAGTGGCGATTGAAAAGTACTATATATGATTATATCTTGACAATGATTTAACATTATAAATATAGATTGTGGTTGGGTCATTATAAGTAATAATTAATTATGTTAGGTATTTATTTAGGGTAGCTCCTGATCCCTATTTGGGAGTCCGGAAGTAATATGGTAGCTGGTTTGCGTTCCACGGATCTTCATTCTTAGTCCGTGGATAGGAAGTGACGCCACCGGTAATAGGTGTGCGTTCCACCATGAATTAGGGTGGAGCACACAATGACATTGGGCTTATTCAGCCAATAGAGTCCACCGGAAGTTGCACCACCGGAAGTAGCCGCGCATTCCACCAATAATGAAGGTGGAATGCTAAGACGAATCGGGCATTTGCGGTCTCCGCTGGTAGAAGTTTAGCCCTCCGGGGGGCTATGTGTGAGGTGTGCTGCCCGTATGTCTTGTTTGAGGACGTAAACAGAGTATCTGGTCGCAACTCCTTATGTGCGTTTCACCATCATAATGGGTGGAATGCAGGGCGGAAGTGATGTCACTTCCGGAACTCCGGGATGTTAATAAGGATTATTAGGTATTCTCTCCTTTTGATCCTACTTATAAAGAGCACCAGTATGTTTATTAAGATTGATTCCAAAGGCCATCTAGGTCACTAGTTCATATAGGGTTATTAGTGAGTTTGAGAGAGATTTCTCTATACCTCTATCTGATTGGCTATTGAATTCAGGAAATGAGGTGGAGGGTGTTAGGTATAAATAGCTTCACCGTTCAAGCACACAGTCACTTGCATTTTGGGAGGTGAACAAAGCACTACACAGGAGATTGTGAGTATATTATCTTAGGTTATGGATACTTTTTATTAGGTTTATATATAGAAAATAAAGGGGGAAAAAAAGTTTTAATAGGAGGTGTTTAATATTTATCTACAGATATTTTCTTCTAAATTCACTTTGAAGTTCATCCAAAGTGGGTATGTATTTATTTATTTATATTTCCAATATAGGCACCAATTATCTCTTATGGTAATTTGTATAATGTTTACACACGTTTATTGTTTTAGTAGGATCTTTTTCCAATTTGAAGGGATGTTGTCATCGTCAAATTTAGGATCATATAAAATACATTTTTAAGTAAGTTAACAGATATAATGTAAGAGTACTTTTTTGGTCAAAACTTATTTGATATTGATTGGATGTATTGTTTTTGTAGAGCTGTGCTACAAACAATTTTAATGATTGGTTATTATAATCGAAAGATTGTTCTCGGAATGAGTATATAGGTATGTAATGGTTGTGGTTGCCATTATGGTTATGGAAGACTATATGTGATTTTGTATGCCCTTTCTATGTCCTCTTCTCCATTGTATTCCTTGTAATTTCTTTTTACCAGCTGTACAGACCACCCCTCTGAAGAAGTCCTTTCAGGACGAAATGCGTCAGAGTTGAGGAGAGCAATACCCTATTGATAACTAGAGATGAGCGCCTGAAATTTTTCGGGTTTTGTGTTTTGGTTTTGGGTTCGGTTCTGCGGCCGTGTTTTGGGTTCGACCGCGTTTTGGCAAAACCTCACCGAATTTTTTTTGTCGGATTCGGGTGTGTTTTGGATTCGGGTGTTTTTTTCAAAAAACACTAAAAAACAGCTTAAATCATAGAATTTGGGGGTCATTTTGATCCCAAAGTATTATTAACCTCAAAAACCATAATTTACACTCATTTTCAGTCTATTCTGAATACCTCACACCTCACAATATTATTTTTAGTCCTAAAATTTGCACCGAGGTCGCTGTGTGAGTAAGATAAGCGACCCTAGTGGCCGACACAAACACCGGGCCCATCTAGGAGTGGCACTGCAGTGTCACGCAGGATGTCCCTTCCAAAAAACCCTCCCCAAACAGCACATGACGCAAAGAAAAAAAGAGGCGCAATGAGGTAGCTGTGTGAGTAAGATTAGCGACCCTAGTGGCCGACACAAACACCGGGCCCATTTAGGAGTGGCACTGCAGTGTCACGCAGGATGTCCCTTCCAAAAAACCCTCCCCAATCAGCACATGATGCAAAGAAAAAGGTTAGGTGGTATACAATTATGGACGGGCTGCCGAGTGCCGACACAGAGGTAGCCACAGCCGTGAACTACCGCACTGTACTGTGTCTGCTGCTAATATATAGACTGGTTGATAAAGAGATAGTATACTCGTAACTAGTATGTATGTATAAAGAAAGAAAAAAAAACCACGGTTAGGTGGTATATACAATTATGGACGGGCTGCCGAGTGCCGACACAGAGGTAGCCACAGCCGTGAACTACCGCACTGTACTGTGTCTGCTGCTAATATATAGACTGGTTGATAAAGAGATAGTATACTCGTAACTAGTATGTATGTATAAAGAAAGAAAAAAAAACCACGGTTAGGTCACTGGTATATACAATTATGGACGGGCTGCCGAGTGCCGACACAGAGGTAGCCACAGCCGTGAACTACCGCACTGTACTGTGTCTGCTGCTAATATAGACTGGTTGATAAAGAGATAGTATACTACTAATATTATATACTGGTGGTCAGGTCACTGGTCACTAGTCACACTGGCAGTGGCACTCCTGCAGCAAAAGTGTGCACTGTTTAATTTTAATATAATATTATGTACTCCTGGCTCCTGCTATAACCTATAACTGGCACTGCAGTAGTGCTCCCCAGTCTCCCCCACAATTATAAGCTGTGTGAGCTGAGCAGTCAGACAGATATATAATATATATAGATGATGCAGCACACTGGCCTGAGCCTGAGCAGTGCACACAGATATGGTATGTGACTGAGTCACTGTGTGCTGTGTATCGCTTTTTTCAGGCAGAGAACGGATTATAAATAAAAGTGGTGGTCACTGGTCACTATCAGCAAAACTCTGCACTGTACACTACTGAGTACTCCTAATGCTCCCCAAAATTAGTAAATCAAGTGTCTCTCTAATCTATTCTAATTCTAAACGGAGAGGACGCCAGCCACGTCCTCTCCCTATCAATCTCAATGCACGTGTGAAAATGGCGGCGACGCGCGGCTCCTTATATAGAATCCGAGTCTCGCGATAGAATCCGAGCCTCGCGAGAATCCGACAGCGTCATGATGACGTTCGGGCGCGCTCGGGTTAACCGAGCAAGGCGGGAAGATCCGAGTCGCTCGGACCCGTGAAAAAAAACATGAAGTTCTGGCGGGTTCGGATTCAGAGAAACCGAACCCGCTCATCTCTATTGATAACATCGACAGAAATTCTTTGTTAATGTTTTTTTATGTGTATATGTAACGGGTTTGCCTCTATATCTGTTAAGCATAAAATATGTTTCTCATATGTCCTAGAGGATGCTGGGGATGCTTCAAGAACCATGGGGTATAGACGGGATCCGCAGGAGACATGGGCACTTTAAGACTTTAAAAGGGGTGTGAACTGGCCCTTCCCTCTATGCCCCTCCTCCAGACTCCAGTTAGATTCTGTGCCCAGTGAGACTGGATGCACACTGAGGAGCTCTCCAGAGTTTCTCAGAAAAAATACTTTATGTTAGGTTTATTATTTTCAGGGAGACCTGCTGGCAACAGGCTCCCTGCATCGTGTAACTGAGGGGAGAGAAGCAGACCTACTTCTGTGAGTTTCAAGGCTCTGCTTCTTAGGCTACTGGACACCATTAGCTCCAGAGGGTCTGATCGCTAGGTACGCCTAGATGCCCGTTTCCCGGAGCCGCGCCGCCACCCCCCTTGCAGAGCCAGAAGACAGAAGCCGGGTGAGTAGAAGAAGATCAGAAAACTTCAGTGATGGCAGAAGATTTCAGTGATTGCTTTGAGGTACCGCGCAGCGTCCACGCTGCGCGCCATGCTCCCACATACACAGAGGCACTGCAGGGTGCAGGGCGCAGGGGGGGCGCCCTGGGCAGCATAAAATCTCAATAGCACTGGCATAAGAGTATACAGTGCCTGGGCACTAAATACAGACCCACGCCAGTATAAATATCTAAAAATAAGCGGGACTGAAGTGCGCCATTAAGGGGGCGTGGCTTATCCCTCACAGCTCTAACCATCGCCATTTTCTCTTCACAGCTGCAGAGACGCTGAGCATGGCCTCCCACACTGCTGTACAAGTAACAGGGTGCAAAACGGGGGGAATGGGGGGCGCACAGTTGATTTGGTGCTATTTTATTGATATTAAAAGCGCTAACAGGTCTGGGTAGTATATTACACGCTTCAGAACCGGGATAGGCGCTGGGTGTGAGCTGGCAGAACTCCCTCTGTGTTTCTCTAACAGGCTTTGCTGTGGGTCTGTCCCCTATAGCCCCAGTGTGTTGTGGGTATCGGTACGCGTGTGTCGACATGTCTGAGGCTGAGTGCTCTTCCCAGGAGGAGGCTGGAGTGGGTATCTACAACCCACACAAGTGGCTCAGGTAGTGCAGCACATCAATGCGAGCTGTGGCAAGAAGGTTTGCTGTGTCTGTCAGCGTAGTGTCCAGAGCATGGAGGCGCTACCAGGAGACAGGCCAGTACATCAGGAGACGTGGAGGAGGCCGTAGGAGGGCAACAACCCAGAAGCAGGACCGCTACCTCCGCCTTTGTGCAAGGAGGAACAGGAGGAGCACTGCCAGAGCCCTGCAAAATGACCTCCAGCAAGCCACAAATGTGCATGTGTCTACTCAAACGATCAGAAACAGACTCCATGAGGGTGGTATGAGGGCCCGACATCCACAGGTGGGGGTTGTGCTTACAGCCCAACACCGTGCAGGACGTTTGGCATTTGCCAGAGAACACCAAGATTGGCAAATTCGCCACTGGCGAACTGTGCTCTTCACAGATGAAAGCAGGTTCTCACTGAGCACATGTGACAGACGTGACAGAGTCTGGAGACGCCAAGGAGACGTTCTGCTGCCTGCAACATCCTCCAGCATGACCGGTTTGGCAGTGGGTCAGTAATGGTGTGGGGTGGCATTTCTTTGGGGGGCCGCACAGCCCTCCATGTGCTCGCCAGAGGTAGCCTGACTGCCATTAGGTACCGAGATGAAATCCTCAGACCCCTTGTGAGACCATATGCTGGAGCGGTTGGCCCTGGGTTCCTCCTAATGCAAGACAATGCTAGACCTCATGTGGCTGGAGTGTGTCAGCAGTTCCTGCAAGACGAAGGCATTGATGCTATGGACTGGCCCGCCCGTTCCCCAGACCTGAATCCAATTGAGCACATCTGGGACATCATGTCTCGCTCCATCCACCAACGCCACATTGCACCACAGACTGTCCTGGAGTTGGCAGATGCTTTAGTCCAGGTCTGGGAGGAGATCCCTCAGGAGACCATGCCCCGCCACCTCATCAGGAGCATGCCCAGGCATTGTAGGGAGGTCATACAGGCACGTGGAGGCCACACACACTACTGAGCCTCATTTTGACTTGTTTTAAGGACATTACATCAAAGTTGGATCAGCCTGTAGTGTGTTTTTCCACTTTAATTTTGAGTATGACTCCAAATCCAGACCTCCGTGGGTTAATAAATTTGATTTCCATTGATCATTTTTGTGTGATTTTGTTGTCAGCACATTCAACTATGTAAAGAACAAAGTATTTAATAAGAATATTTCATTCATTCAGATCTAGGATGTGTTATTTTAGTGTTCCCTTTATTTTTTGGAGCAGTGTATATATATATATATATATATATATATATATATATATATATATTTATTTTTTATTTATTTTTTATTTACTTTTTAAGGGAGTCACAGTAGAATGTGTTTGCTCCAGGTAGCATGATTCCACGCTTCATTTCAGGTGACTTAAATGCAGGTAAGCAATGTAGCAAACCAATGAGGAATGCTGGTCAGATGGTTGGCTACATTGGGAGAGGAATCAGCAGCAGAAAGAAAGAAGTAATAATGCCACTGTATAGGTCATTGGTACGGCCTCATCTAGAATAATGTGTTCAATTCTGGAGGCCATATCTTCAGAAGGATATTAATACATTAGAGACTGTACAAAGAAGGGCAACTAAAATGGTGCATGGCCTACATCACAAAACATACCCAGAAAGACAAAAAAAAATCTCAATATGTATAGTTTGGAGAAGAGAAGGGAAAGGGGGGACATGATAGAAACTTTCAAATATATCAAGGGTTTTAACAAAGTCCAGGAGGGAAACATTCTCCAAATGAAGAGAAGCAATAGGACACGAGGACATGCACTGAGACTGGAGGGGGGGAGGTTCAGGGGAAATTTGAGGAAAAATTACTTCACAGAAATGGTAGTGGACAAGTGGAATAGCCTCCCATCAGAGGTGGTAGAGGCTAAGACAGTAGAGCAATTTAAACATGCATGGGATAGACATAAGGATATCCTTACAAAGAAATAAGGATTAAATAAGGTTTGAAATAAAAATATAGTAAAAAAAAAAAAAAGGGGCAGACTAGATGGGCCAAGTGGCCGTCAAATTCTATGTTTCTATGTTTCTTCACCTCTGGATGGCAGTGCTGTAATAGTTATCAGGAGCCACATCTGCCAGATGGGGATGACAGTACAGATGATCTCCGGCTGCAAGATCTCATGCCCACTGACAGGAAGGGACAGCCTGCAAACTACATGCCACTGTACACGTGTATTCAAACGCTTTTGAATACACTTATATAATGGCAAATAGTTTGCAGACTGCATTACCTCTCAGCATGAGCGAGTCTGTGACCTTGCAGACAGAGTAGCCAGTGTGGTAAGTATTATAGGTGTAATGGGCAGTGGTGTATAGGGGCAGTGGTGGTAAGGGGTTGTGTGTGTCCCACCTCCTTCCGGTCACTCTGAGAGCTGGAGCTGCGGGAAGTTTCTCTTTCCACACTGTGTATCTGACTGCTCTCATCCTGTGCGACCAGGTCAGATAAAGCACTTGCTGGTGTGGTCGCATCTGATGTAACCGTACCAGGCAAGTGGTTAAACAGTTATGTATTTTATAGGGAAAAAAAGTACTAGATCATATACACCATACTTGCTTACTTTTGAAAAAGCATGTCAGGGAGATTTGAAAGCAACACCTATGAGCGCAGCGTTAGAGTGGACGTGTACTGTTACATCTGAGGGCCGTGTCATAAACACGACTTACATCCATAATCAGTATATCAATGACAAGATTAATCAAAGCTCAGCACTGTAATAATTAAAAAAGAGAAACTCACCAATTGGTATTATAAACAACACCATTTCTCATACGTCCTAGAGGATGCTGGGGATGCTTCAAGAACCATGGGGTAAAGACGGGATCCGCAGGAGACATGGGCACTTTAAGACTTTAAAAGGGGTGTGAACTGGCTCCTCCCTCTATGCCCCTCCTCCAGACTCCAATTAGATTCTGTGCCCAGAGAGACTGGTCACACACTGAGGAGCTCTCCAGAGTTTCTCTGAAAATACTTTGTTAGGTTTATAATTTTCAGGGATACCTGTTGCCTACAGGCTCCCTGCATCGTGGGACTGAGGGGAGAGAAGCAGACCTACTTCTTAAGAGTTCAAGGGCTCTGCTTCTTAGGCTACTGGACACCATTAGCTCCAGAGGGTTTGATCACTTGGTACGCCTAGCTTCTTGTTCCCGAAGCCGCGCCGTCACCCCCTCACAGAGCCAGAAGATTGAAGCCGGGTGAGTATGAGAAGAACTGAAGACTTCAGTGATGGCAGAAGACGCGTCTGAGGTACTGCGCTGCGCGCCATGCTCCCACACAGATCACGGCACTGAGGGTGCAGGGCGCAGGGGGGCGCCCTGGGCAGCATGGGGGGACCTCAGACAGCACTGGCATAGTAGTTAACAGTGCCCGGGCACTAGTTTAGGGGCCCCCGCCAGTATAAAGATTTTGAGCGGGACGGAAGTGCGCCATGTAGTGGGCAGGGCTAAGCCCGCACAGCTCTGACCAGCGCCATTTTTCTCTTCACAGAAGGCTGCAGTGACGTTGGCCCTGTCCTCCACACTGTGCAAGTAACAGGTGCAAAACGGGGTGGGGGGTGGGCCCCACTGGCAATTTGGTGGTTTATTTTTATATAAAAAAACGCTGGCAAGTCTGGGCAGTCTTATTACTGGCCTCAGTACCGGGATAGGCACTGGGTGTGAGCTGGCAGACCTCTCTCTGTGTCTCTATGGCAGGCTTTAGTGTGGGTCTGTCTCCTATAGCCCCAGTGTGGTTGTGGCTGTCGGTACGTGTGTGTGTGTGTCGACATGTCTGAGGCTGAATGCTCTTCCCAGGAGGAGGCTGGAGTGGGGACAGACAATTCTGTGAGAGTGGCAGTGTCGGCACCGCCGACAGATGATTGGGTGAATATGTTAAGTGTTTTAAACGCAAATGTGACTAAGTTGGCTAAGAGATTTGATAAATCTGAGTCTAAATGCCCATACACACTGGTCGATATATCGGCCGTTCTCTTGAACGGCCGATATATCGCGGGACCGTCGGCCAGTGTGTATGGCCGATACGTCTGTGAACTCCGTTGTTCACAGACGTATCGCGTCGGCCGTGCAGCACAGCCGACGGCCAATATATCTACCAATATATTGGCGCGTCGCTGTGTGTGTACGGGGCGGTCGGCCGACCGCCCGTACACATGCTGCGGCGGCCGGCGGTGATTGACAGCTGAACTGGGCGGGCGTGTGTACACGCCCGCCAGTTCATGACGTCAGTCCTCGACGGATCGGGCAGTGTGTATGCACAGCACACTGCCTGATCCGTCCATAGATATATCTGCAGATCAATTGATCTGCAGATATATCTATTAGTGTGTACCCACCTTTAGAACCAGACATGGAGGAAATCCATGGAGGATGCTTTGTCACAGGCCCAGACCCCTTCGGGGTCACAGAAACGTGCATTTACTCAGATAGCAGATACAGATACCGACACGGACTCTGATTCCAGTGTCGACTATAGTGATGCCAGATTACATCCGAAACTGTCTGAGAGTATTCAGTACATGATTGTGGCGATAAAAGACGTATTACATATCACTGAGGACCCTGCTGTTCCTGATACTAGGGTCTGTATGTTTAAAGGAAAAAAACCTGAGGTAACGTTTCCTCCCTCTCATGAACTGAACGCACTTTTTGAAAAAGCTTGGGAAAATCCTGACAAAAAGATACATGTTCCCAAAAGAATTCCAATGGCATATCCATTACCCTCTGGGGACAGGGAAAGGTGGGAGTCAATCCCCATGGTAGACAAAGCTTTATCGCATCTATCCAAAAAGGTAGCGCTTCTGTCCCCTGACACGGCAGCCCTAAAGGATTCTGCGGATCGTAAGCAGGAAAATACCCTGAAATCCATTTATGTCACTACAGGGTCGCTACTCAGGCCTGCCGTTGCTTCGGCTTGGGTGAGTAGCGCTATTGAAAAGTGGGCAGATAACCTGTCCTCTGAGGTAGATACCCTAGACAGGGATAGTGTGATTTTGACTTTGGGTCACATCAAGGACGCTGCAGCATATTTAAAGGAAGCTTTAAGGGATATTGCAAAGACAAAGGAAGGGAATGCGCTTTACGCTATCTGATGTCCAAGCTGCTATGGGGGTAAAGAGGAAGGGAATCCAGGTTTCCCAATGGCAATGTAATAAACAAAATAACCTCCAAGCGCTAAAAACTCAAATATTGCACTTATAATGATTTGTATTTAAAGTAATGATTTATTTAAAAGAAAACAAATTCTTATATTACATGCATGCATTTCATGAATAATCAATTTAAAAAAAAAAGGAACAATTCATACGTTAAAAATATGGAAGAAAGTGAGTCCTAATACCGGTATACCACATGTAAACAATACAACATAAAACATATATCTATTGGTGGGACGCCTTGGCGAATTATCCACCTATAAATGAAACAGCAACTTGTTTGATATCAATTAAATATATCTCTTATGAGATGTAGGGTATCACCCTCAGATTTTTCATTTACCTTTTTCTATCCTAAAAGATTCTTTTGGGGGTGTCCATAAATTATTCCAAATCCTTATAATCCAAAAGAGGGTTAAAAAGTCACTTTTGGCAAGTTGTATATTCTTCACAATTGACAGATTTCCAAAATCTAGAAACTCTTACTAAGGGGTAAATTTACTAAGATTCGTAATTTCCGAAAAAAGGTCAAAGTTCAATCACGAATGACATCGACAGTGTAAAACTGCAACTTTTTGAATTGATTACGATGGATTTACTAAGCTGTCGTATTCGGGTTTTTCTTTTCTTCCGATGTCGATGTCATTCGTGGTTTTTTACCTATTTTTACGGCAGTGATTAGCAAAACACTGCCGACTTTTTTTACAATCAATCTCGGCCGGATCTGTGTGATCCGTGCTGGGGTTTATTTTTTTTTTTTTTTTTAATTAAACACTGTAAAATAATAAAAAAAAATGCGTGGGGTCCCCCCTCCTAAGCATAACCAGCCTCGGGCTCTTTGAGCCGATCCTGGTTGCAAAAATATGGGGGAAAAAATGACAGGGGTTCCCCCATATTTAAGCAACCAGCATCGGGCTCTGCGCCTGGTCCTGGTCCCAAAAATACGGGGGACAAAAAGAGTAGGGGTCCCCCGTATTTTTAAAACCAGCACCGGGCTCCACTAGCTGGACAGATAATGCCACAGCCGGGGGTCACTTTTATATAGTGCCCTGCGGCCGTGGCATCAAAAATCCAACTAGTCACCCCTGGCCGGGGTACCCTGGGGGAGTGGGGACCCCTTCAATCAAGGGGACCCCCCCCCAGCCACCCAAGGGCCAGGGGTGAAGCCCGAGGCTGTCCCCCCCCATCCAATGGGCTGCGGATGGGGAGGCTGATAGCCTTTGTTGTAAAAGAAAAGATATTGTTTTTAGTAGCAGTACTACAAGGCCCAGCAAGCCTCCCCCGCATGCTGGTACTTGGAGAACCACAAGTACCAGCATGCGACGGAAAAACGGGCCCGCTGGTACCTGTAGTACTACTACTAAAAAAATACCCAAAAAAAGACAAGACACACACACCGTGAAAGTATAATTTTATTACATACATACACACATACATACATACTTACCTTAAGTTCCCACGCAGGTCGGTCCTCTTCTCCAGTAGAATCCAAGGGGTACCTGTTGAAGAAATTATACTCACGAGATCCAGGGGTCCAGGCTCCTCGGGAAATCCAGGGGTAATCCACGTACTTGCATAAAATAAGAAAACGGAAAGCCGAGCCACGAACTGAAAGGGGCCCCATGTTTTCACATGGGACTCCTTTCCACGAATGCCAGAAACCCACTCTGACTGATGTCTAAGTGGGTTTCTTCAGCCAATCAGGGAGTGCCACGTTGTAGCACTCTCCTGATCGGCTGTGTGCTCTTGTCCTCACTGACAGGCAGCACACGGCAGTGTTACAATGTAGCGCCTATGCGCTACATTGTAACCAATGATGGGAACTTTCTGCCCTGCGGTTGACCTAAAGTGACGTCACCGCTGAGCTGAAAGTTCCCATCATTGGTTACAATGTAGCGCATAGGCGCTACATTGTAACACTGCCGTGTGCTGCCTGTCAGTGAGGACAGGAGCACACAGCTGATCAGGAGAGTGCTACAACGTGGCGCTCCCTGATTGGCTGCAGAAACCCACTTAGACAGAAGTCAAAGTGGGTTTCTGACATTCGTGGAAAGGTGACCCATGTGCAAACATGGGTCCCCTTTCAGTTCGTGGTCGGGACACCGTTTTATTTTTTTTTTCAAGTACGTGGATTAACCCTGGATTTGCCGAGGAGCCTGGACCCCTGGATCTCGTGAGTATAATTTCTTCAACAGGTACCCCTTGGATTCTACTGGAGAAGAGGACCGACCTGCGTGGGAACTTAAGGTAAGTATGTATGTATGTGTGTATGTATGTAATAAAATTATACTTTCACGGTGTGTGTGTCTTGTCTTTTTTTGGGTATTTTTTTAGTAGTAGTACTACAGGTACCAGCGGGCCCGTTTTTCCGTCGCATGCTGGTACTTGTGGTTCTCCAAGTACCAGCATGCGGGGGAGGCTTGCTGGGCCTTGTAGTACTGCTACTAAAAACAATATCTTTTCTTTTACAACAAAGGCTATCAGCCTCCCCATCCGCAGCCCATTGGATGGGGGGGGACAGCCTCGGGCTTCACCCCTGGCCCTTGGGTGGCTGGGGGGGGGGACCCCTTGATTGAAGGGGTCCCCACTCCCCCAGGGTACCCCGGCGAGGGGTGACTAGTTGGATTTTTGATGCCACGGCCGCAGGGCACTATATAAAAGTGACCCCCGGCTGTGGCATTATCTGTCCAGCTAGTGGAGCCCGGTGCTGGTTTTAAAAATACGGGGGACCCCTACTCTTTTTGTCCCCCGTATTTTTGGGACCAGGACCAGGCGCAGAGCCCGATGCTGGTTGCTTAAATATGGGGGAACCCCTGTCATTTTTCCCCCCATATTTCTGCAACCAGGATCGGCTCAAAGAGCCCGAGGCTGGTTATGCTTAGGAGGGGGGACCCCACGCAATTTTTTTTGTAAAAATAAGCACTTTCCCACCCCTTCCAACTGATATACATGCACGGATCTCATGGATCCCTGCATGCCTATCAAATCACGGAAAAAAAAAGCAGGTCTGTTTTTTTTTAGCACTTTTTTACGAGTTGTAATTTTTCACGGCAGTGTTTTGTGTTTTTTTGCTTTGCACTTCTTAGTAAATGACCGAGATTCATACTTAAACAGCCGCGTTTTGACCGATGGTGTATTCATTCGTAATTTTTTACCTGAACTTGGAAAAAATTACGAATGCCCTCATCACTGCCGTGATTAGTGCTTAGTAAATTACCGAGATGACACTTTGATGAAAAAACGCCATCTCGGTCAAAATCGGGAGCTTAGTAAATTTACCCCTAAGAATAAACTTCTAAAAATAGAACATGAAGTTATTGAACAAAAACGGAAAAAATTCGTAAGAGATTTGGAAGACTATAAAGGGGATAATAAGAACTGGAAAATAGAGAAACAAATCAAAAGAACAGAAAACCGGTCGAAAAATGATTATTTGACCCATCAACGGACTCAAGACCCTGCCAATCAATGGAATGATAGAGATAGAAAAAGGACATACATCCATCCAAGAAGAAATGAAAACTATGGATATAGAAGCAGGAACTCTGAGTTCGAAAAAAATAGACATTATGAACATCAAGAAGATGAGATGAGACCAGCTTCAATCAGAGAATTAAGGCAAGATAGATACCCGAGTCACTGGAAAGGAGAAGAAAGCCATCGGAAGACTAGAAGAGAAGGATCCGTATATGAGGTCCCCGATAGATATAAGAAGGTTAGATATCCAACAGCAGAGACTCTAAAAAGAAGCTTCAATTGCGGGAAAGAAGACCACCAAGAAGCCCTGGATGTTTCAGCACGAACCTTGATGGCAAGGTTGAACAATAGAGGGAAAAACAATTCTGGCAGTGAAGATAGACATCGAATTGAGGAAGATGAAAAAGCACTAGAAGATACAGAAGCTTTTCTAGATGCTTTTTTAGAACTGGCACAAAAAAACAACTCTTCCTTAAATCTAGGGGCAATACCAAAAAGATCACCAGACTTAGAGATGAAAAAAAGAAGACGACGGAAAAGAGTTTCAAATACAACAGAAGAGGAAAGCGAGGTGGAGCAAAAAACAGGCCAAAAGAAAAAGTAAAAAAAAAAACATGAAGAAGACCCACCGCAAGGGATTTTCAACCTAAGCAAGTATAAGCTAAGCACCATTGAAAAATCAGTGTTGGAAAAAGGCCTGAAATTCTCACCAACGAATACCTTGGATAAATTCAATACTTTCATTGACCTTGAAAAATTTATTAGAAAAATTGTGTTAAAAAAGTTTTTTAAACGGAAAGAAAAGGAGAATGGAAGTGAAAGAGAAGTAAAAATTGATTAGTTTGAACATTCAACACTAAAGGAAAAATCTACGTTCTACCCTACATATCTGAAGGGTCATTACCTCACTACATTCCAGGGAATGGTAGAAGACGATATTAGAAGAATCCCAGATAACATTAGACAAAAGGTAAAATGGAACCTAAACAAAAAAAGAGAATGAGGCTTTGAAAACACTCCAAAAAAATGAGAAAATCGTGATTAAACAAGCAGATAAGGGAGGTGGCATCGTCATTATGGACAAGGACCAATATGATAGAGAATCAAGAAGACTCTTAAGCGATGGAACAACTTATCGTCTACTACAGAAAGATCCTACAGATGATTTTAGAAGAGAACTAGAAAAGATATTAAAGAAAGCGTTGGATAAAGGAATCTTAACAAAAGATGAATATAAATATATCTATCCAGAATATCCGATGATGGCATATTTCTACCATCTCCCAAAAATCCATAAGGATTGATCAAACCCCCCGGGAAGGCCAATAATTGCAGGAATTCAATCGTTAACATCGCATCTTTCCTGCTATATAGATGAATTTCTAAAACCTCTGATAATAAATCAAAGAAGTTATATTAAAGACACTACACAGATTTTAAATATATTAGATGGAATCAAATGGGAAGATAATTATTTGTTAGCCACATGTGACATTAAGTCACTATACACCTCAATAGAACATGATCAGGGGATGGAAAATGTCCGAAAGATCATTACAAAGGAATCCAGCTTGAAAAAAGATCAAATTGATTTTATTTTGGAAGGAATACATTTCACTCTGAACCATCATTTTTTCCGTTATGAAGATGAGCGCTACTTCCAAACACAGGGAACGGCTATGGGTACGAACTTTGCACCTTCGTATGCGAATCTCTTTCTCGCCCAGTGGGAAAATTACTATATATGGAAGAACAATATACATTTAGATAAAATCGCCCTATGGGCAAGGTATATTGATGACATTATTCTTATCTGGAACGGAACAACTACGGATCTAGAGAATTTGTTTGAATTGATCAATAACAACAGGTTTAATCTAGAATTTACAAAGGAAATTAGCAATTCCAGCGTTAATTTTCTAGATCTAACTATTTTTATTAAGGATAATAAAATAGAAACTAAAGCTTTCACTAAAGACGTGGATTGCAATAGTTATTTGAACTGTCAGAGCAACCACCATCCACAGTGGCTATCAAATATTCCAAAAGGACAGATGAAGCGTGTAAGAAGGAATTGCTCAAGGAAAGAAGATTACGAAGAACAAACCAAGAGCCTTATAACACAATTTGAAAAAAAGAATTATGAAAGATGTAAATTGGTAAAGATCAAAGAAGAAGTGGATAAAATAAATAGGAAGGATCTTCTCTGTTACAAAGAAAAGAATAGAGATATTAAAGATGAACCACTGTTTTTAACGAATTACTCTAGCCAACGGGGTTTTGTAGAAAGAAGTATTTTCAAACATTGGCATATCTTGAAAGCGGATAAGGATCTTGAAGATATTTTGCCAAAGAAACCCAGGATAATTTTTAGAAGAGCACCGACAATTAAGAATAAAATTGTGGGGGGCGTGGCCTGGCTGTCCTGGAGAGTGGTCGTGCTTTCCCCAGCTCCTGTATACCCAATCCCTCTAACAACCCTCATCTTCCCCCGACCACTACCAGGCCGCTCCAGATTTCTTACTGTGACCCCTTGTACCTGCCTGCAGCTGCTGTGGGGGACCCGCGGAATCGGGGAGTGCTTTTAAGCACTCCTGCGGATTGCGGCCTCCCCCCGGCCTGAAGCCTGGGGCTCGAGTTTGGGGCCGGGCTGAGGCGACGAGCCGGGACCGGCGTACCACAGGGCTCCGCTACTCCTCTACCGTCCTCCCTGTGTCCCCCCTCTCCCACACCTGAAGACAGAGGACCACCTGACCGGAGGACATCCCCCGGAGGCCGCATAACGAACGGCGCTCGCTTCAGCGGAGGCCGCCGGGGCCCGGACTGCTGACCTTGCGACCGGGAGGACCCAGGATTGCGGTCAGACGGCGAGACCCTCGGGGTATGTACCACCCTCTGCACCCCCCGTCTTGCGACCCGATCCCGAGCGCTGTGGAAGGTTGAGGCCTGCTTCCCGATCCTGAGCCGGGGCCTCGATTTTGAGGACGGCCCGCTCGGGACCTCCAGACCCGACGCACCCGCCCAGGGAGCTCCCACGGGCACCTGGGGGGTCCCTCCCTTCTCCTCCATACATACCTGCCTGCTGTCTCGCGTCCCCTGGTGCTCCCAGACGTCGGAGACCCTCCTGAGGAGCTCCGGAATAGCCCTCCTTCATCCTCCAGCTCCCTGTCTCCTACACCAGCGGCGGCCATTTTGCGGGCCTCCAGGATCATAACCCTCTCTGCCTGTAACTATTTAAAGCTCTGGAGCACACACTGGGGCCCGCCCGAAGGCCGTCCCTATTGCTGACTGCAGACCTCTCCCCCCACTGGGGTCCGGCCGCGGTGCTACCCCGGTCACTGGCTGGTCCGTGCCCGGGGCTCACCTCCACGGTCCCTGAACAGAGGAGATTCTACACAGGGCCCCCCCCCCTCCTGCGATCTCTGACTACCTGCCTCCTCTCCGGGGCCGGGTGCCCCCCCCTGCTTTCTTGGAGCTCCCCGGACCTGCCTCGTCTGCCGGGCTCGGCTGACCACATCGTAATGCCTCCTTAATGCCCTCGCCTTACCTTCCCTGGTCCTGAGCCTCACTGCTGGGGCGCCACCTCCATCTCCCACCCTGCTACCCACCCCCTCCTCCATATTCTCACGATGACCAGGGGTAACAAAAAGTCCCAGGGGTCCGACCTCACACAATTCCTTACCAAAAAAAGCACCCCGGCCAAGATCAGGCCTAATAATCCCAGACCCCCCCAGGGTCCCTCCGAATCGGAGACTGAGGATGACGATCTCACACCCTTCACCGCAAGGACTTTCTCTCCCTCCTTAGGGAGATGCGGGACATCAAGACCTCAGTCCAGGCTCTCCACTCCCTGAAATCCGATATTGCCGACATCGGCTCCAGAACCGATCAACTTGAACGAAGAGTGGAGGAGGTGGTGTCGTTCCAACAAACGGTCGAGACCGACTTTCATCAACTCCGCCAAGATGTTGCCCACCTCCAGGAGGAGCATGAGGACCAGGACAATAGGGCGAGGAGAAATAACCTGAGGATCCGGGGTGTCCCCGAGGAAGTCGAGGCGACCCATCTTGACCTCTACCTCAAACGCCTCTTCGCACACCTGTCGCCTGACACCCCTGAGGCACATCTCCTCCTGGGCCGAGCGCATCGAGCCCTGCGGCCTCGCTCTCAGGACTCCTCCCAGCCCAGAGATGTTATTCTCCGACTACACTATTTCACTGCAAAGGAGGCCGTCATGAGGGAGGCCCGACGGCTGGACTCTGTGACTTTCCAAAATACCCCTCTTCAGATTTTTCAGGACTTATCTCCGCTCACTCTAGCCAAACGCAGGGACTTCAAACCCATTACTTCCCTGCTCTCCCGTCATAATGTAAAATACCGCTGGGGTTTCCCTTTTCGTATCCTGGTGTGGCACCAAGGGAAGCTCCTCACGGCCAGAGACCAATCTGAGGCCCAAACGCTGCTCTCCAAGCTGGGCATCCCCGTCGCCGACCAGGATGCCCATACGCAACGCCAGCCACCTCGGCCACAGCGAGACTCACCCCAGTCCCCTCGCTCTGAGTGGTTTACGGTACCGACTTCTGCGGCCTCCCGGGCTCCACCTCCGGTTCCCTGATGGACTTTCAGCTCTCTAATTTCATGTTTCCTCTACCTAACTGGGTCGACCCTTCCTGGTCGCATTCCCCTATCAGGGGAGCTGTCCACTTTAGGTTCCCCGTATCCTGCTCTCCCGACCCCTTAGTTACCCCACAATTGTTCAGTTGTTACCCCCTGTTTAAATGTTTGAATGTTTAAATGTTTAAATGTTACGCTGCTGATATGTTTAACATGCTGAAACCTGATTTATTGTCTTCCATCTACCCCCCCCCCCACTCTCCTTTGCCCCTTGGGGCTGGCGCTCCAGCTGTCTTCTCTTCCTGTCTTCTCTCCAGCCTTTCTCCCTCAGGTACCTCCAGGGGAGGTTTGCCTCCTGCCCTTTGCCGAGCGGCTTGCGATCCGTGATCCGGGCCCCATGCCGCGCCCCCACAGGGCCTTGAGCCCTCCTGCTGACCTAGGTACCTTCCCGACACCTAGTACCCCTTCCCCTTGTCAGCACCATCGGTCCTGGCCTCTACTGCCAGACGACCAACCACCCTCCCCCCCTCCCGGTCTCCTCCCCCCCCCCTTCCCCCTCTGACCACACTCTCTCTTGCCTTATATCCCTCCTTTCTGTCTCCTTCTCTCCCCCCTCTACCTCCAGCCCTCTCCGCTCTTTCTAATCTGCCTTCCTCATTGTTACTTGCCCATGGGTCTCCGGGTACTATCTTTTAATGTGAAGGGCTTGAATAGCCCCCAAAAGAGAGGTAAGCTCTTTGCCTCTCTTAAACACCATAAAGGCGATTTGATCTTCCTACAGGAGACTCACTTCTTGCATGACTCCCACCCTACCCTGCAATGTAAACCATACCCTGACTCCTTCCATGCCTGCGACCACTTGGCCAAAAAACGGGGGGTTGCGATTTTATTTGCCCGCCAACCTCACCTTTGAACTCCTAGACTCATATCCCGATAAAGACGGCCGGTTTCTTGTCCTGGTGGGGAAACTTAATAACAACCTCTGTACCCTAGCTAACGTTTACGCCCCTAACCAACGACAGGAACGGTTCTTTACAAGGCTAGATAACCTCCTTACTCGAGTCTGGCAGGGCAACCTCATACTTGCTGGGGACTTTAACTCCGTCTTGAATCCACAGATAGACCGCTCTACCTCTTCCCCTAATGCCTCCTCATCGGACTCCCTTCGCTCTAGAACCCTCCTCCGTCTCATGCGATCCCAACTTCTCTACGACTCCTGGAGGATAAAAGACTCATCTGCCCGTGATTATACCTTTTATTCTGCCCCTCATAACTCCTACTCCCGCATTGATATGGTCCTGCTCAGCCACGATCTTGCTCTGAATCTCCGCGATGCCCATATTCATCCGCTAATCTGGTCTGACCATGCCCCCATCACCTGCGACCTCACAGGTTTGGTTTCACGTCCTCGCCCCATGACATGGCGCCTTAACGACTCTCTCCTCCACAACCCTGAGATATGGTCCCATCTTCAGGACACGATCTCAGACTACTTCACCCTGAATGATTCCCCTGATATCTCCAGGTCTACCCTCTGGCTGGCACACAAGGCAGTCCTTCGTGGACACCTTATCAGCCTAGCCTCAAAAGCTAAAAAGCAATACCTCTCTCAATACAACAAGCTCTCCATTAAACTCCACTCACTTGAGACCCAGCATAAGGCGTCCTCTGACCAGGCTGTCTTGTCCGAACTTCATACTGTTAAGGCGGAACTTGATCTCCTTCTCACTGCACGGGTGGTCAAGCATCTTAAGTGGCTTTGCCAGTCCTTTTATGAGAAGGGTGACAAGGCGGACAAGATCCTGGCGGCACGACTCCGCTCCACGAGAGCCAAAACCAACATTGTCACTATCAGAAACTCTCTCAATCAACTTTTCCAAGACCCCACTGCCATTAGAGCCGCCTTCCAATCCTACTATGCCGACCTGTACAACCTCCCACCCCTCTCAACGGGTTCTTCCCCCCTACCCCAATCCGACCTCATCTCCCACTTTCTTTCTGCTTCTAATTTACCCAGATTACCCCAGGACGCCATGGACCTTCTTAACAGTGAGATCTCGGTGGAAGAAATTACTCAGACTATACTCATGCAAAAAATTGGCAAAATCTCCGGGCCCAGATGGGTTCACGGCTCTCTACTACAAAAAATTATCTGCTCTTCTCTCCCCCCACCTTCAGTCCCTGTTCAATAGGATTGTCCATGGCGACCCTTTTCCCCCTGAGATGCTGGAGGCTAGAATTGTGGTGATCCCCAAAGAAGGCAAGGACACCCTTAACTGCGCTAGCTACCGCCCCATATCTCTCCTGAACTTGGACCTGAAAATCTTTGCTAAGATCCTGGCCAACCGTCTTAACCCATACCTCCCTTCCCTTGTTCATTACGACCAAGTGGGGTTTATCCCGGGCCATCAGGCGAGAGATAACACCAGGCGTGCTATTGACCTTATACATATCTCGAACTCCAGGGGGTCCCCCACCATCATGCTCTCCTTAGATGCTGAAAAAGCATTTGACCAGATCTCCTGGAGTTTTCTGAGAGCCGCCCTGGAGGCCTATGGCCTGTCCGGTGGCTTTCTTACTAGCGTCTTAGCACTATACTCCACCCCCACTGCCACCGTTTTAATCAATGTTATCCCATCCGCCCCACTTAGTATCTCCAATGGTACACGCCAGGGTTGCCCCCTCTCGCCCCTGATATTTGCCCTCATTATAGAGTCCCTTGCCTCCCAAATTAGAGCGCATCCAGATATACACGGAATACAGGTAGGCCCCATAGATCCTAAAATTTCCCTTTTCGCAGACAACATCCTACTCTCTCTGACCCAGCCTCTCATCTCACTCCCAAACTTATTCTCAGTCCTACATTCTTATAGCCTTATATCAGGGTATAAGATCAACTACTCCAAATCTGAGGCCATGATGCTTCATATCCCCCACCGTGAGGCTGAGTCCCTTCGCGCTAACTTTAATTTTAAATGGCAGCCCACGAAGATTAAATACTTAGGAATATACCTAACCTCTCGTTATGACTCCCTCTTTCGGGAAAATTTCCCATCCCTCCTCACCAGCACACTCGCCGACCTAACCTCCTGGAACAGTCTTTTCATTTCGTGGCTGGGCAGGATCATAGCGGTTAAAATGACCATAATTCCCAAATGGCTCTATCTTTTCCAGACCCTCCCAGTGGCAGTCCCAGCCTCCTTTCTCCGTACTATCCAATGAGCCCTTGTGCGTTTTATTTGGAACCACAGACCTCCCCGCATTGCTGCCAACACCCTGAAAAGACCAACCTCCAAGGGAGGTAGAGGCTTTCCCGATGCCAAACTTTACTACCTAGCCTCTCATCTATCCCACATTGTCACTTCATATGCTCCTCCAGGATCGGTGTCCTGGCTGGATATCGAGGCAGCCTTCATTGGTCTCCCAGATTTGACCCCCTTATGGGGTCTCTCCTCCACCTCCCGACCCCCAACCTCTAAACTTCTCCCCACTATTAAATTCAACCTTAAAACTTGGGACTCCCTCTCCCTGAAGAAGGGCCTCACTACTACACCCTCGCCCTTGACCCCCATCTGGCAGAATCCTATGTTCCCTCCTGGACTCTCAACTACGAGGTCCCGGCCATGGGTAACGCTGGGCCTCAAATTCCCAATTAACTTTGCCGATCGGGGCCAATGGTTGTCCCTACCTGACCTTCAACAAAAAACCCCTTCACAACCACTTAATCCCTTCCAATTCCTACAAATACGCCACTTTCTAGGCTCTCTCCCCCCCACCGCCTTACTTCGTGCCCTCACCCCCTTTGAAAGACTATGCATCAACTCCCATTCCTCCAAAGGCGTAATCTCCCAACTCTACTCTCTTCTACTAGATTCCTCCCTTCCCCCCTACCGGCCCCATGAGCTCGCATGGGAACGAGACCTCGGGCCCCCACCAGAAAGTGAAGATTGGGAAGACATGAGACTAGGGATTGCTAAATGCTCCATTGCCACCACTTTTAAGGAAACGTCCTATAAAGTTTACTACCGTTGGTACTACACCCCCGACCGACTTAACAAATTTTTCCCGTCTTCCTCCCCTGCTTGCTGGAGGAATTGCGGGCTAGAGGCACTATGCTTCACATATGGTGGACCTGCCCGGTCATTGTGCCCTTCTGGGACTTAGT
Organism: Pseudophryne corroboree; assembly: GCF_028390025.1. Lineage (NCBI taxonomy): Eukaryota > Metazoa > Chordata > Amphibia > Anura > Myobatrachidae > Pseudophryne > Pseudophryne corroboree. The sequence continues at coordinate 198,212,104 of NC_086449.1, forward strand.
CCACTCCCTCCTCAACTCACTCTTGGAGTCTCCTGTGCAGAAAGATCCTTGGATCTCCTTACTATGTTATCCTCCCCCGCTCCTCAATAAATTCTCCCAAAAGCTGGCCACACACATTCTAACGGCAGCAAAATCATTGATAGCTCTTAATTGGAAGAGCCCCTCCCCACCCTCCCTACTGTCCCTTAAAACTAAAATTTGGCACATTGCCTCAATGGAAAAGATTACATACTACCTCCACGACCGGGGCCACATTTTTGAGCAGGTTTGGGCCCCCTGGCTCACTGCCGAACGCAGATAGCTGTTCCCCTCCCCAGGCTCCTAGCCTTCTCCGTAGACCCATGGGCACTTCCTATTATCCCTCCTTCCGACATACCTCCTCCTCTTTTTTTCTCTCTCTTTCTACTCTCTCTCTTCCCTTTGTCCTGTCTGCTCTCGTCTCCTCCTTGACTCCCCTCTTCCCCTTTCTTCCGATCTTGTTATTTCCAGGATATATATCATGCACGGACTTTACTGTGGTTCTCTCCCCCCCCCCCCCCCGAATTCCACGTTTGAAGATTATTGTTCTCTCTACACCGACTAACCTTGTTATTTACTTGAAAATTTGTGGTCTATTCTGGACGCTGGCTACGTTGGCCACCTGTCCCATGTATTCATGTAATGTTTTCTCTATGTGTCCAACCACGTATCAATAAAGAATTAAAAAAAAAAAAAAGAATAAAATTGTGAAGGGAATTCTCAAGAAGGAAATAAAAGGAAAAGGAACCTGGTTAGGAGAATCGGATCCTGGTTTTTATTATTGCAATAATTGTGCGGCATGTAAAAAAACTAAGAAAGCTTCAACGAAACCAGTTCGACAATATATATCGAATAAAACAAGCAAAGAATATAAAATAAAAGAAAAAATTACCCGCAATTCAAAAGGGGTAATCTACTTACTGACTTGCCCTTGTGGGCTACAATATGTAGGAAAGACCTATCGGAATCTACATATTAGAATTAATGAACATTTAAATAATATAAAGAACAACAAGGAAATCCATAGCATTCCAGAACATTTTACAAAAATGCACAACAGTGATCCTTCTGCTCTTAAATTTATAGGCATAAAAATAGTGAGGAAACCATGGAGAGGGGGAAATTGGAATGACTTACTATTAAAAGAAGAAGCACGACCAATTTTGGATTTGGGAACATTAATACCTGCAGGATTGAATGCAGAATGGGATCTCCACCCATTTCTGAAAGAAAACTGAAATCTTATTCCTTCTTCTAGTATAGACATGCCAACACTTAATACATTATAATAGTATAAAATAGATAGAACCAATACCTATATCTTTCTAGTGATGGGGTGGTAGTCACCATGTCTTTTATGTAGTAATGGTTGTGTCTGTGTGGGTTTTGTATGTTCCCTCTATTTTTAAGGAATATAAGAAAAGCACATATACAAAGAGCAGCAAGATTTAACCCAATAAGTAGACTGTAAAATAAAGGTATCCGTAGTAATGCTATATGAACCATAGATTGAATAACTAAGGAAACGCGGCCATTAAGCGGTGAAGTGACGTGATGAGAGATTAAACATATGCGGTAACCATGACAATGGCATCATGATGACGGAAGTGACGCGGTAGTCTGATGACGGAAGTGACGCGGCCAGTGGGAGATCAACATGCCAGTAAGGGCGGAAGGACTACAAAGTGAATGGATGGCGGAAATACCAACCCGCCAGAACCCAGACAAGCATGTTCTAGGACGGAAGTGATCCGGCCAAAAGGCGGAAGTCTGACGAGCGCCACAGACGATAGTAAGGGCGGAAATATGACAGCATAAACGGAGGGCGGAAATGCCTATCCGTCTCCATGGCAACTAATGACGGAGGGAGCCTTTTTAAGCAGGGCACAAGGTGCATTCAGTTATCCTGATGAAGCCTGCGCAGACAGGCGAAACTGCCGGCAGACACAGAAAGCTTTTGTTCCCTCTGACTTATGGACTAACAAGTAAGTTGTGAAGAATATACAACTTGCCAAAAGTGGCTTTTTAACCCTCTTTTGGATTATAAGGATTTGGAATAATTTATGGACACCCCCAAAAGAATCTTTTAGGATAGAAAAAGGTAAATGAAAAATCTGAGTGTGATACCCTACATCTCATAAGAGATATATTTAATTGATATCAAACAAGTTGCTGCTGTTTCATTTATAGGTGGATAATTCGCCAAGGCGTCCCACCAATAGATATATGTTTTATGTTGTATTGTTTACATGTGGTATACCGGTATTAGGACTCACTTTCTTCCATATTTTTAACGTATGAATTGTTCCTTTTAAAAAAAAATTGATTATTCATGAAATGCATGCATGTAATATAATAATTTGTTTTCTTTTAAATAAATCATTACTTGAAATACAAATCATTATAAGTGCAATATTTGAGTTTTTAGCGCTTGGAGGTTATTTTGTTTATTGTAAGGGATATTGGCCTTTTGGGATCAAGGGTCAATGCCATGGCAGTCTCAGCAAGGAGAGCATTGTAGATTCATCAATCGAATGCTGATGCTGACTCTAAGAAGGCGATGGAGTCTCTACCGTTTAACGGTAAGGTTTTGTTTGGTGACGGCCTCACTGACCTGGTGTCTACGGCTACCGCGGGTAAGTCATCTTTTTTACCTTATGTTCCTGCACAGCAGAAGAAATCGCCTCACTATCAGATGCAGTCCTTTCAGCCCAACAAATTCAAAAAAGGATGTGGGTCCTCCTTCCTTGCTGCGAGGGGGAGTGGAAGGGGAAAAAGGTCACAGGCTGTGGCAAGTTCCCAGGAGCAGAAGTCCTCCCCGGCTTCTACCAAATCCACCGCATGACGCTGGGGCTCCTCTGAGGGAGTCCGCTCCAGTGGGGGCACGTCTCAAACTCTTCAGTCAGGTCTGGGTGCGCTCGCACCTGGATCCTTGGATAGTAGACATAGTAACCCAAGGGTACAAGTTAGAGTTTCAAGACGTGCCCCCTCACCGATTTTTCAAATCGGCCTTGCCAGCTTCTCTTCCAGACATGGAGATAGTAAGCGCTGCGATACTAAAGTTGTGTCAAAATCAAGTGATTGTCACGGTACCCCCGTCTCAACAGAGGGAAGGTTTTTTGTTCGAGCCTGTTCGTGGTCCCGAAGCCGGATGGCTCGGTCAGACCGATTCTAAACCTAAAATCCCTCAATTTCTTTCTGAAAAGATTCAAGTTCAAGATGGAGTCTCTACGAGCAGTGATCTCCAGTCTGGAGGAGGGGGATTTTATTGTGTCGGTCGACATAAAGAATGCCTACTTACATGTCCCCATATATCCTCCACATCAGGCTTACCTGAGATTTGCTGTGCAGGATTGTCATTACCAATTTCAGACATTGCCGTTTGGTCTGTCCACGGCTCCGAGGATTTTCACCAAAGTAATGGCGGAAATTATGGTTCTCCTGCGAAAGCAGGGAATCACAATTATCCCGTACTTGGACGATCTCCTCATAAAGACGAGGTCCAAGGAGCAATTGTTGAAGAATGTTGCTCTTTCACTGACGATTTTGCAACAACACGGTTGGCTCCTAAATTTGCCAAAATCACAGTTGGATCCAACGACACGGCTGTAGTTCCTGGTATGATTCTGGATGCAGAATTGCAGAGAGTTTTTCTTCCAGTGGAAAAAGCTCTGGAAATACAGAACATGGTAAAACAGATTCTGAAACCGGCAAAGGTGTCAGTTCTTCACTGCACTCGGTTGCTGGGGAAGATGGTGGCGGCCTACGAGGCCATTCCGTATGGCAGGTTCCATGCCAGGGTGTTTCAGTGGAACCTGCTGGACCAGTGGTCTGGGTCTCACCTGGACATGCACCGGAAAATAATTGTTATGAGCCACGGCTGTGGCTCATTCCTGTTTTCCATGTCAGTTAGGTATTTTATGTTTATAAGTTGTCTTGCAGGCCAGGATTTCCCGTTGCTCTGTTTAAGAATACTCTTGGTTGCTGCCGCTGGTTAGTCTGTGTAATTGCAGCTTGTTCCCATGTGTTCAGCCTCACCTGGCTGCTAATTGCATATTGTCAGTTTGGAGTCATGCAACAGGGCAGCTGCATGATATTATTAATTAGGCCTCTCTCTTATATGCTGGCTCAGTGCAATTCACAGACGCTGGTGATATTTCTAGGTTTCCAGTCTGCTTGAGTTCTGAGCTTGTTCCTGCCAGTTCCTGAGCTCTTGTGTAGCAGTGTCAGTCGAGCTGCTTCCTGTGTCGATTCCTGTGTCTGTCCCTGTGTCGATTCCTGTGTCTGATCCCGTGTCCTGCCGTGAAGCGTTCCTGTCCAGAAGTCCTGTGGCTTTGCCTATGCCTGGTCGAGTTTCTGGCTTCTTGGTGTCCACCGGTCTGTCGTTTGGGATTCTGCCTGTCCTCCAGTTCTGAGAGTCTGTGTCGGCAGCATTGGGGGTTCCTGTCCGTTTGCCAGTATTCGTACCGGTTCCGTGAGAAACGGCTCTGCCGCGTCCGTCGGCCTAGGCCGCTGTATTCCGTTATTATTTCTGTCACTGGTGTTTTGCAGAGGGTTCTGCTTATGCTGTCACCGCCGGTACACAAAATTATTGTGTCGGCGTGTGGTCAGCATTTCCTTTGTTGTTCTTTTCTTTTGGCGGCAAGCCGCACATACTTTGGTTTTAGGTTTGTTAGTAGCCCCTGGCCTTGTTGTTTAGTTAGAGGGCCCCTTGTTATCACCCTGTCTCGGTTCACTCTTTGTCTCTCATTAAGACCTAGGAGGGCATCGAAGTTGGGCAGACGTAATCCGCCCTTCAAACGCGGCTGCCATGGGCTCAAGCAACCATAGTCTCGCAAGAGTGTACTGACAGCACGGGCGAGACAACGGAGATAGGGCGCCAGGGGCTATTCCCTTTCCATTCCCCTTTCCCAGCATTACGTCCTGGTGCTCTGGACTCACTTCATAACATGTCCCTTGTTCTGAGCACCAGGAACCTAACATTATCACCAGCCATACCACAAAAAAGAAATAAAACTTTTTTCTTTTTTGGCCCAGTCCAGTGTCTAGTCTAGAATCCAGTCCTGTCTAGAATTCAGTGTGCAGAATCCAGTCCGGTGTTTAGAATCCAGTCCGGTGTTTAGAATCCAGTCCGGTGTTTAGAATCCAGTCCTGTGTAGAATTCAGTGTGCAGAATCCAGTCCGGTGTTTAGAATCCAGTCCGGTGTTTAGAATCCAGTCCGGTGTTTAGAATCCAGTCCGGTGTTTAAAAAAAAAAAATCAGTCTTGTTTTGTCTAGTTTAAAAATTCAGTCTTGCCTTGTCTAGTCTTGCCTTGTCTAGTCTTGCCTTGTCTAGTATTGCCTTGTCTTGTCTTGTCTAGTTTTAAATCCTCCTATGTCTACTATGCAAGCCCTGCAGGCATCTCTCTCAGCCCTGAACTCTGCTTTCAGTGCTTTGAGACCAGAGCGACTAGAAGTTTTGCAGCAATCCTTAAAGCAACTGCAAAACCTTCTGACTAAAATCTTGCTCATCTTGCCAGAAGTCGTTGAGAGTACATCTATCTCTAAAGAGACTCTTGTTCACAGTATGGTGACAAGAGAATCCTCTGGTTTAATTGAAGAGAAAAGGTTTAAAAGTTTTCTGCGGCCCAGGCTCTCAGAAGAGGAGCGTCTGCGTCGCAGAAACTTAAACTTATGCCTATATTGTGGGGGTTTAGGCCACTATCTGCAGACCTGTGAGTTGCGCAAGCCAAAGTGTGGTGACGAGTCTTGCCCTCTGGCCAAGTTGAGTCAGGATACAAGACCTACTCCTGTCTCTACTGTGGCAGAGGTACTTGTCACACAACCCACACTAAAAAGCTCTCTGTCCTATAATTGGGGTTCTTGGGCAAGGGAGCCCCATTATAGATTCAGGAATCAAACGAGAATGTTTCTCTCCTCTCTTGAGGTTCCTGTTGAAGCAGAGTTGCAAGCCCTTGGAGTGGTGCCCGATGCCCAGGTTTCTGGAGTGGTGCCCGTTGCCCAGGTTCCTGGAGTGGTGCCCGTTGCCCAGGTTCCTGGAGTGGTGCCCGTTGCCCAGGGTCCTGGAGTGGTGCCCATTGCCCAGGGTCCTGGAGTGGTGCCCATTGCCCAGGGTCCTGGAGTGGTGCCCGTTGCCCAGGGTCCTGGAGAGGTGCCCAATGCTCATGATCTTGGTGCGGTACCCGATGCCCAGAGTGCTGGAGCAGTACCCGATGCCCAGAGTGCTGGAGCGGTACCCGATGCCCAGAGTGCTGGAGCGGTACCCGATGCCCAGAGTGCTGGAGCAGTACCCGATGCCCAGAGTGCTGGAGCGGTACCCGATGCCCAGAGTGCTGGAGCGGTACCCGATGCCCAGAGTGCTGGAGCGGTACCCGATGCTCTAGCTTTATAGAGGGACATCAAATATTATAGCTCAGGTTTCCATACCAGAAGGGGTCTCAGAAGCTGTTACCCCAGGTAGGGACTTGAAGAGCGCAACCCCAGAAAGGGTATCTGAAACCATAGTTCTAGAAGGGAACTCGAGAAGCAAAACCCTAGAAGGGATCTTTGAAGTAATATCCCCAAGTGGGGTCTCGAGAGACGCAGCCTCTAAGAAGGGTCTAGAGGTCGCTTCCCCAGGAAAACAACTTAAGAGGCGTAGCATTAGTGGAGGTGCTGAAGGTTATAGCTTCAGCAAAAGTCCCGTAAGTCATAGTCCCGGGAGAAGTTTCGATAATTATCGACTCAGAGAGGGAGGCCAATGGCTCAGTCCCAGTTAGGGAGGTCGATGGCTCGGTCCCAGTGGGGGAGGCCGACGGCTCGGTCCCAGTAAAAGAATCCGAGGTGCTGACCCCAGCGGGGTTCCCGGAGGCCACTGCCCCAGTGGGGTTCCTGAAGGCCACTGCCCCGGGTGGGGTTCAGAAAGTCACTGCCCCGGGTGGGGTTCAGAAAGTCACTGCCCTGGGTGGGGTTCAGAAAGTCGCTGCCCCGGGTGGGGTTCAGAAAGTCACTGCCCCGGGTGGGGTTCAGAAAGTCACTGCCCCGTGTGGGGTTCAGAAAGTCACTGCCCCGTGTGGGGTACAGAAAGTCACTGCCCCGTGTGGGGTTCAGAAAGTCACTGCCCCGTGTGGGGTTCAGAAAGTCACTGCCCCGGGTGGGGTTCAGAGAGTCTCAGCCTTGAGTAAGGTCAATAGTGACCAGGTCCTAGCAAAGCACTCCAGTCAGTCAGATGGGAAGGAAACAGATCCTGACTCTGTTGATATCTCAACATCCATAATCTTTGATGGGGACTTAGCCCAATTTCTGGCGCTTTTCAAACACTATTACATTATTATGTTGTCTAGACCATTTCTGGGCATCACTTTAGAGAACCTTGGGCTCTATCTGATTTATTCTTTTAGAGGAGAGCCTTTTGATTGGGCGACCAGCCTAATGAAAGCTGAAGATCCCATTCTTCAGGATCCCCCAGCATTCTGTGATGCAATTATTAAAAGATATGGTTCCAAAGAAATTGGTTCAGGTTCCTCTAAGTCACCCGTCTTGTCTGCTGAGAGTCCACCAAATACTGTAAACTCGGCACAAGAGTCTCAGCCCGTTGTTTTGACTGCAGGATGTGCTTTTCTGAATTCTTCTTCTAATAGGAGTACTTTGCCTGAAAGTTCAGCTCCCAAGGGTAAGAAACCTATCTCTGATTTGAACGCAGCCTTGCTGGGTGGTACCGTCAGTTCAGACAATGTTTGGGGAATTACCTTGGTCAGACATAAAGAGCTTTGTAAAAAGAAGAAGAAGAAAAAGAAATAATGTTTGACTCTTGCCTTGATATAAAAAAAAAAAGAAAATATTTTTTTTCCTAGTCTTGTGTCCAGTGGCCACCGTCAAGGGGAGGGCACTGTTACAAGCTGTTTCTACAGCTTGTTTCTGTTTTCTTGACTGTTAGACCAGTGTGTCAGGTTTTTTTTGTATCCCTTGTTTTGGATAGTCTGTATTTTGGGGTCCTTTGACCCCTCCTCAAGGGGGGGGGGTACTGTTATGAGCCACGGCTGTGGCTCATTCCTGTTTTGCATGTCAGTTAGGTATTTTATGTTTATAAGTTGTCTTGCAGGCCAGGATTTCCCGTTGCTCTGTTTAAGAATACTCTTGGTTGCTGCCGCTGGTTAGTCTGTGTAATTGCAGCTTGTTCCCATGTGTTCAGCCTCACCTGGCTGCTAATTGCATATTGTCAGTTTGGAGTCATGCAACAGGGCAGCTGCATGATATTATTAATTAGGCCTCTCTCTTATATGCTGGCTCAGTGCAATTCACAGACGCTGGTGATATTTCTAGGTTTCCAGTCTGCTTGAGTTCTGAGCTTGTTCCTGCCAGTTCCTGAGCTCCTGTGTAGCAGTGTCAGTCGAGCTGCTTCCTGTGTCGATTCCTGTTTCTGTCCCTGTGTCGATTCCTGTGTCTGATTCCGTGTCCTGCCGTGAAGCGTTCCTGTCCAGAAGTCCTGTGGCTTTGCCTATGCCTGGTCGAATTTCTGGCTTCTTTGTGTCCACCGGTCTGTCGTTTGGGATTCTGCCTGTCCTCCAGTTCTGAGAGTCTGTGTCGGCAGCATTGGTGGTTCCTGTCCGTTTGCCAGTATTCGTACCGGTTCCGTGAGTAGCGGCTCTGCCGCGTCCGTCGGCCTAGGCCGCTGTATTCCGTTATTATTTCTGTCACTGGTGTTTTGCAGAGGGTTCTGCTTATGCTGTCACCGCCGGTACACAAAAGTATTGTGTCGGCGTGTGGTCAGCATTTCCTTTGTTGTTCTTTTCCTTTGGCGGCAAGCCGCACATACTTTGGTTTTAGGTTTGTTAGTAGCCCCTGGCCTTGTTGTTTAGTTAGAGGGCCCCTTGTTATCACCCTGTCTCGGTTCACTCTTTGTCTCTCATTAAGACCTGAGGGGGCATCGAAGTTGGGCAGACGTAATCCGCCCTTCAAACGCGGCTGCCATGGGCTCAAGCAACCATAGTCTCGCAAGAGTGTACTGACAGCACGGGCGAGACAACGGAGATAGGGCGCCAGGGGCTATTCCCTTCCATTCCCCTTTCCCAGCATTACGTCCTGGTGCTCTGGACTCACTTCATAACATCTCCCTTGTTCTGAGCACCAGGAACCTAACAATAATTCTATCTCCCAGGACCAGAATTTCCCTTCTGTGGTGGCTGCACAGTTCTCACCTTCTGGAGGGACGCAGGTTCGGGTTCCAGGATTGGATCCTGGTGACCACGGATGCAAGCCACCGAGGCTGGGGAGCAGTCACACAGGGAAGAAACTTTCAGGGAAAGTGGTCAAGCCAGGAAGCTTGTCTACACATAAACATTCTGGAATTAAGAGCCATCCACAATGGCATACTGCAAGCAGAACATCTTCTTCGAGGTCTGCCGGTCTTGATTCAGTCAGACAATGTGACAGCAGTGGCATACATAAACTGCCAAGGCGGAACAAAGAGCAGAGCGGCGATGGCCGAGGCCACGAAGATTCTTCGCTGGGCGGAAAGACATGCCAGCGCTCTGGCAGCGGTCTTCATTCCAGGAGTGGACAACTGGGAAGCAGACTTCCTCAGCAGACATGATCTCCATCCAGGAGAGTGGGGTCTTCATCAAGAGGTCTTTGCACAAGTGCCAAGTCGTTGGGGAGTTCCTCAAGTGGACATGATGGCGTCCTGCCTCAACAAGAAACTTCAGAGATATTGTTCCAGGTCAAGGGACCCTCAGGCGATAGCGTTGGACGCCCTAGTGACACCGTGGGTGTTTCAGTCGGTCTATGTTTTCACTCCACTTCCACTCATTCCAAAGGTGATAAAAATTATAAGGAGAACAAGGGTTCAGGCGATCCTCATTGTTCCAGATTGGCCAAAAAGGGCCTGGTATCCAGATCTTCAGGAGTTGCTCATAGAAGATCCCTGGCCTCTTCCTCTTCGGGAGGACCTGTTACAACAGGGGCCGTGCGTGTATTTCACAATCCTGACTGTAGGTTTTATATTTGGTGACCTACCCCTGCCATCTGTCCTGGATCCTGTGTCTTTTCACTCACGGAGTTAAACAGCTTGTCAGTTTTCCTGAGTTCTCTGCCTGAGAGGTAATAGTTAATTAGCTCCACCTGTGGTGATCTCCTGTGTGAGGCTGAATTCAGTAATCTGAAGTTCAGGCTTCAGTGTTCTCTCGGCCTGCTAGGCCTCGCTGCACTTCACAGCCTCCTCTAGAGTAGTCACATGACAGTGACTTCACCTGACCCAGAGTTGTCCAATCCTCTGCCAGCCTGAGACTCTCTACATCACCTAATCCTGCCCACCAATCATCAGGGACCAGGAAGTATAAATCAGGAGGCTGAGTTGGAATCTGGGTCAGTTCCTCATGTCACATACAGCCTTGTGTGAGTCTTATGCTGAGCTCCCTTAAGGTAACCTTTGTACCTAAGTTCCTGTGGGAACTCTGTTCCCTTGTTACCGTTTGGTTTACTTGTGTGTTGCCATTTGATTTCATCATTTTCCCTGAGTCTCAAAGTAAAGGCACAGCTGCAATGTTTCGTCTTAAAGGCACAGTACTGAATTCCGTGTTCTCCACTGAAAACCACAGAAGTCGTGTTTCAGTTTTACTACTGTTGTAGTTGGGATCTCCGTGCCTCAGTACCTCCGTGCCTCAGTACCTCCGTGCCTCAGTACCTCCATGCTTCCAGCACCTCCGTGCCTCAGCACCTCCGTGCCTCAGTACCTCCGTGCCTCAGCATCTCCGTGCCTCAGTACCTCCGTTCTTTCAGCACCTCCGTGCCTCAGTACCTCCGTGCTTCCAGCACCTCCGTGCCTCAGTACCTCCGTGCCTCAGTACCTCCGTGCCTCAGTACCTCCATGCTTCCAGCACCTCCGTGCCTCAGCATCTCCGTGCCTCAGTACCTCCGTTCTTCCAGCACCTCCGTGCCTCAGTACCTCCGTGCTTCCAGCACCTCCGTGCCTCAGTACCTCCGTGCTTCCAGCACCTCCGTGCCTCAGTACCTCCGTGCTTCCAGCACCTCCGTGCCTCAGTACCTCCGTGCTTCCAGCACCTCCGTGCCTCAGTACCTCCGTGCTTCCAGCACCTCCGTGCCTTAGTACCTCCGTGCTTCCAGCACCTCCGTGCCTCAGTACCTCCGTGCCTCAGCACCTCCGTGCCTTAGTACCTCCGTGCCTCCACGCATCCCAGTGCCTCTACGCACCTCAGTGTTCCCAAGCACCTCAGTGTCCCCAAGCACCTCAGTGTCCCCAAGCACCTCAGTGTCCTCAAGCACCTCAGTGTCCTCAAGCACCTTAGTGTCCTTAAGCACCTCAGTGTCCTCAAGCACCTCAGTGTCTCCAAGCACCTCAGTGTCTCCAAGTACCCCGTGCCCTTTAGCACAGTTGAACCTGGTATTCTTCACTGATTCATCAGCGCCTTTCCAGTTCTGTCTTTCAGGAGACCTTCAGCGCCCCCACGTGCTTCCTGTCTGCCGACCTAATCCTGTATGAGGAGAGCCTAGATTCGGCCATCTCTGCCGCGGTTCCTCTTCCCAGTCATCGGAAGAATACTCGAGTCCACAACATTTCCAAACCAGGTCAGTGGTAGTATTCACATAATCCTCCAGTCGCCCGCACAGACTTCACTACACCGGGTTCACAAAAACCTCAGTCATGACAGTAGGAACTGGCCACATGGACCCGGCCGAAAGTGTTTGTCTGACGCATGACCTCCTAAGCAATATTGCAGGACGCTTGGGAGGTCTGGAGTCGACTCAGCATCGATTGGCACAGTGTCTGCAGCGGAATTCGTCCTCCAGAGATTCTATGACCTTCTGCTCTAAGACTCCTGACCAACTGCAGATTTTCTACCAGATGTTACTACAGTTACAAGAACTTTTGCCTAGTATTCTCTCTGTGATGCCTGATCTCCTCAGGAATACTACCAACGTTGTTGATCCTGTTTTGTCCCATTCAGTTAATAGAGTCTCTTCCTCTGCGCAAGGGAAAGTTTTTCATCAGAGCTATCCACGGCCCAAGCTCTCTGAAGCTGAACGTCAGCGGCGTAAGGAGCTACATCTCTGTCTTTACTGTGGAAATTCTGGTCATTTTGTTAAAGACTGTATTCTTCGCAAGCCAGGTAATAGTGACAAATCTCAGTATCATAGTGCTCATGTCTACAAGTCATCCACAGTATCCGATCCATCTGCTGCTGACGGGGGTATCAAGAAGGCTACTCTTCTGAGAGAGACTCAAATTTATGACTGGGGTCCGGTGGTTAAAAGACCTTATCCCAAGTTGGGTGTCCAGAGAAGAATGTTCAAGCCATTTACAGTCACAGAGGAGTCCGTGTCCACAGCCCCAGGAGGGGCGTCTTCAGAGCGTCCAGCCCCAGGAGGGGCGTCTTCAGAGCGTCCAGCCCCAGGAGGGGCGTCTTCAGAGCGTCCAGCCCCAGGAGGGGCGTCTTCAGAGCGTCCAGCCCCAGTGAGGGGTTCAGAGCGCCCAGCCCCAGAGAGTCTACAGGGTGCTGCCCAGCCAGAGATTCTACAGAGTGCTGCTCAGCCAGAGATTCTACAGAGTGCTGCCCAGCCAGAGATTCTACAGAGTGCTGCCCAGCCAGAGATTCTACAGAGTGCTGCCCAGCCAGAGATTCTACAGAGTGCTGCCCAGCCAGAGATTCTACAGAGTGCTGCCCAGCCAGAGATTCTACAGAGTGCTGCCCAGCCAGAGATTCTACAGAGTGCTGCCCAGCCAGAGAGTCTACAGAGTGCTGCCCAGCCAGAGAGTCTACAGAGTGCTGCCCAGCCAGAGAGTCTACAGAGTGCTGCCCAGCCAGAGAGTCTACAGAGTGCTGCCCAGCCCCGTGAAGAGGGGGCTCTTGCCTCAGCCCAGCCCCATGAAGAGGGGGCTCTTGCCTCAGCCCAGCCCCGTGAAGAGGGGGCTCTTGCCTCAGCCCAGCCCCGTGAAGTGGGGGCTCTTGCCTCAGCCCAGCCCTGTGAAGAAAGGGCTCAGCCCGTCCCGGTTCCAGCCGGTCCAGCAATACTCCAGGCCCAGCCTGGTCAGTCCGTCCCGGTTCCAGCCGGTCCATCAATACTCCAGGCTCCGCCTGGTCAGTCCGTCCCGGTTCCAGCCGGTCCAGCAATACTCCAGGCCCAGCTTGGCCAGTCCGTTCCGGTTCCAGCCGGTCCATCAATACTCCAGGCTCCGCCTGGTCAGTCCGTCCCGGTTCCAGCCGGTCCAGCAATACTCCAGGACCAGCCTGGTCCGTCTCCTTTGGCTCCAGCCAATCCAAGTATCCTCGGATCCAATCCAGTCCTACTCGTCCAGCCAAAGCTTTCTTCAGTTTCATCCTCTAAGCTTTCGTCTGATGGTTTTCCACCTATTTACTTTGATGGAGATTTATTGCAATATGCCGCTCTGGTTGAACAATTTCTCTCTCGGATGGAGTCTGATCCTTCAGGTGCAGTAACTCTTTCCAACGTTACTCGATATCTGTTCCTGGCATTCAGAGGAAGAGCTTTGGAGTGGGCCAACATGCTCTTTGAGAGTAATGATCCTGTGTTCCATGACTTACAGACTTTCAGTAACGCTGTAGTTAAAGAATTTAGTCCTAAACCTTTGGAATCTGCATCAACGAAGGTCCTAAATTCTTCTGTATGAATTTCTCAAGTTCCTCTAAGATTCAAGATGGGTGTCCGGAGTCCACCCTTGAAGAGGGGGATACTGTCACAATCCTGACTGTAGGTTTTATATTTGGTGACTTACCCCTGCCATCTGTCCTGGATCCTGTGTCTTTTCACTCACGGAGTTAAACAGCTTGTCAGTTTTCCTGAGTTCTCTGCCTGAGAGGTAATAGTTAATTAGCTCCACCTGTGGTGATCTCCTGTGTGAGGCTGAATTCAGTAATCTGAAGTTCAGGCTTCAGTGTTCTCTCGGCCTGCTAGGCCTCGCTGCACTTCACAGCCTCCTCTAGAGTAGTCACATGACAGTGACTTCACCTGACCCAGAGTTGTCCAATCCTCTGCCAGCCTGAGACTCTCTACATCACCTAATCCTGCCCACCAATCATCAGGGACCAGGAAGTATAAATCAGGAGGCTGAGTTGGAATCTGGGCCAGTTCCTCATGTCACATACAGCCTTGTGTGAGTCTTATGCTGAGCTCCCTTAAGGTAACCTTTGTACCTAAGTTCCTGTGGGAACTCTGTTCCCTTGTTACCGTTTGGTTTACTTGTGTGTTGCCATTTGATTTCATCATTTTCCCTGAGTCTCAAAGTAAAGGCACAGCTGCAATGTTTCGTCTTAAAGGCACAGTACTGAATTCCGTGTTCTCCACTGAAAACCACAGAAGTCGTGTTTCAGTTTTACTACTGTTGTAGTTGGGATCTCCGTGCCTCAGTACCTCCGTGCCTCAGTACCTCCGTGCCTCAGTACCTCCATGCTTCCATCACCTCCGTGCCTCAGTACCTCCGTGCCTCAGTACCTCCGTGCCTCAGCATCTCCGTGCCTCAGTACCTCCGTTCTTCCAGCACCTCCGTGCCTCAGTACCTCCGTGCTTCCAGCACCTCCGTGCCTCAGTACCTCCGTGCCTCAGTACCTCCGTGCCTCAGTACCTCCATGCTTCCAGCACCTCCGTGCCTCAGTACCTCCGTGCCTCAGCATCTCCGTGCCTCAGTACCTCCATTCTTCCAGCACCTCCGTGCCTCAGTACCTCCGTGCTTCCAGCACCTCCGTGCCTCAGTACCTCCGTGCTTCCAGCACCTCCGTGCCTCAGTACCTCCGTGCTTCCAGCACCTCCGTGCCTCAGTACCTCCGTGCTTCCAGCACCTCCGTGCCTTAGTACCTCCGTGCTTCCAGCACCTCCGTGCCTCAGTACCTCCGTGCCTCAGCACCTCCGTGCCTTAGTACCTCCGTGCCTCCACGCATCCCAGTGCCTCTACGCACCTCAGTGTCCCCAAGCACCTCAGTGTCCCCAAGCACCTCAGTGTCCCCAAGCACCTCAGTGTCCTCAAGCACCTCAGTGTCCTCAAGCACCTCAGTGTCCTCAAGCACCTCAGTGTCCTCAAGCACCTCAGTGTCTCCAAGCACCTCAGTGTCTCCAAGTACCCCGTGCCCTTTAGCACAGTTGAACCTGGTATTCTTCACTGATTCATCAGCGCCTTTCCAGTTCTGTCTTTCAGGAGACCTTCAGCGCCCCCACGTGCTTCCTGTCTGCCGACCTAATCCTGTATGAGGAGAGCCTAGATTCGGCCATCTCTGCCGCGGTTCCTCTTCCCAGTCATCGGAAGAATACTCGAGTCCACAACATTTCCAAACCAGGTCAGTGGTAGTATTCACATAATCCTCCAGTCGCCCGCACAGACTTCACTACACCGGGTTCACAAAAACCTCAGTCATGACAGTGTATCAGGACTTGCAACGGCTGCATTTGATGGCGTGGCGATTGAGCGCCAAATCCTAGCCCGAAAGGGTATTCCCAGTGAAGTCATTCCTACACTTCTTCAAGCTAGAAAAGAAGTAACGGCAAAGCATTACCACCGTATTTGGAGAAAATATGTGTCTTGGTGTGAATTCAAGAAGGCTCCTACGGAAGAATTTCACCTGGGGCGTTTGCTCCATTTCCTACAAGCAGGTGTGGATGCGGGCCTAAAGTTAGGCTCTATTAAAGTACAGATTTCAGCCTTGTCGATCTTTTTTCAAAAAGAATTGGCCTCCCTTCCAGAAGTTCAGACCTTTGTAAAAGGCGGGCTGCACATCCAACCTCCCTTTGTGCCCCCAGTGGCACCATGGGACCTTAATGTGGTGTTGCAATTCTTGCAATCACATTGGTTTGAACCTTTGCGCAAGGTTGAGTTAAAATTCCTTACTTGGAAAGTGGTCTGCAAGGCGAGTGTCTGAGTTGGTGGCTTTGTCTCACAAAAGCCCCTATTTGATTTTCCATGCTGATAGAGCGGAGTTGAGAACTCGTCAGCAATTTCTGCCAAAAGTGGTTTCATCATTTCATGTTAACCAGCCTATTGTGGTGCCAGTGACTACTGACGTCTTGGCGGAGTCAAAGTCTCTCGTTGTGGTCAGAGCTTTGAAGATCTATGTCACCAGAACGGCGCAGATTAGGAAAACAGAGGCTTTGTTTGTCCTGTGGGCTCCCAACAAGATTGGGGCTCCTGCTTCTAAGCAGACTATTGCGCGCTGGATTTGTAATACGATTCAGCAGGCTCATTTTACGTCAGGATTGCCGTTACCGAAATCGGTGAAAGCCCATTCTACCAGAAAGGTGGGCTCATCCTGGGTGGCTGCCCGGGGAGTCTCGGCGTTACAACTTTGCCGAGCTGCTACTTGGTCGGGTTCAAACACCTTTGCGAAGTTTTACAAGTTTGATACCCTGGCTGAGGAGGACCTCTTGTTTGATCAATCGGTGCTGCAGAGTCATCCGCACTCTCCCTCCCGTTCTAGAGCTTTGTTATAAACCCCATGGTTCTTGAAGCATCCCCAGCATCCTCTAGGACATATGAGAAAATAGGATTTTAATACCTACCGGTAAATCCTTTTCTCTTAGTCCGTAGAGGATGCTGGGCGCCCGTCCCAGTGCGGGCTGTATCTGCAGTTTGGTTATAGTTACGCTCATGTTGCGTTGAGTTAAGTCAATCTGTGACTGTTGTTGGTCATGCCGTTGCATGCGTTGTTGTTGAATGCCATGTTGTACGGCGTGTTAGTGGTGTGAGCTGGTATGTATCTCACCTTAGTTTAAATTAATTA
Organism: Pseudophryne corroboree; assembly: GCF_028390025.1. Taxonomy (NCBI): domain Eukaryota; kingdom Metazoa; phylum Chordata; class Amphibia; order Anura; family Myobatrachidae; genus Pseudophryne; species Pseudophryne corroboree. The sequence continues at coordinate 198,228,841 of NC_086449.1, forward strand.
AATAAATCCTTTTCCTCGAAATGTCCGACTCCCTGGGCACAGTTCCTATAACTGGAGTCTGGAGGAGGGGCATTAGAGGGAGGAGCCAGTTCACACCCATTCAAAGTCTTATAGTGTGCCCATGTCTTCTGCGGATCCCGTCTATACCCCATGGTTCTTGAAGCATCCCCAGCATCCTCTACGGACTAAGAGAAAAGGATTTACCGGTAGGTATTAAAATCCTATTTTTAATATGTAGCTCAGTTGTCACGTGATCTCAATAACTTGTAGTCTCACCGGCAGGGGCAGATTGGCCATAGGGTTCACAGGGAAGATCCCCGGTGGGCCGACGCACCCGTTAGGCCTGTTTTGTTTGAGTACATGTGGTCCTTTTTATAGACATAATGAATAAGATGCAAAATAATTTGCATATATGAAAATTACTTTGCCACTTAGTCTGTGATTGCAGATTATCTAGTGTATGCTCTGTCTACCTGCTTGGCTGACATATAAGATTGAGTGAATAGTGGTTGGAATACGGTTGGTGTAATAAGCAAGAAAATATATATTACTAAAGAATGATATAGTTTCCTAAATTCTGAAGGTGTATCATATAATGTGCTCATAATATTCAATTTTATTTCTTTTTTACTTCCCCCTTGGTGCTGGACATGCCCACTATCTGGAAAATATTGGGGGGAGGGTGCTGCTGCCATGGCCCATGGCTAGACCTTACACCTATGGTGCTGCCCATGTGAGGCCACTAGTACAAATTTTTCCAGGGCCGCTCTTTGTTCCCAATCCGCCCCTGTACACCGGCCATAACATAGCGGATCTGATAGGGATAATTCCATAATTACTAGGCGCCTAATAACTCCCAGTATTTACCCAAACAAAGGGGGGAATTCAAATGTTTGAAAAGTCGGTTGGGAGTCTGTTTTTTCCTGTCTATTAGATAGGAAAAAACAGACACCCAACTGACTTTTCAAACATTTGAATTCCCCCCAGAATATCCTATTGACATTGTTATTATGATCACATGATCCTAATCACGTGACTCCAGAGCCAAAAGGAGTCTGTTGCTTAGAGACAGGATAAAACTAGACAGCGATATTTAGTTTAACAAGCTGTCAATAATAAGGGAGAGGGCTAAATTCAAAGGAAGTAGTAGAAGGGGAATTCTTCAATTGCTTGCTATTAATGGTAACAATGGGGCAGATGTATTACTCCTGGAGAATGGATAAAGAAGTGATAAAGCAGTGATAAGTGCAAGGTGATAACGCACCAGCCAATCAGCTCATAACTGTCAAATTACATATTGGATCTGACTGGCTGATGCGTTATCATCTTGCCCTTATCAATGCTTTATCACTTCTTTATCCCTTCTCCAGGCTTAATACATCCCCAATGTTCCCCTATAAGCAGGGATGGATTAACGGGTGAGGGCGCCCCTAGGCCTAGGCACAACAATGGTCGCCCCCCACATACCTAATTTTATTATTTTTATTGATTGGTTATAAGCCCTCATTTGATGATAGCCAATTTAATAGAAAAACCAAATAAACACTATGATTTTAATTTATTTTTAATTATGTTTATTAAGTAGGACAGTGTACAGGGGCAGCATGTGCATGTTCTACCCATTTACACTCTATTCAAGATGGCATATAGTACAGTAAAATGGATATATTTTGCAGTTACTGCTACATTTTGGGCTGACAGTACCAACACAAGCATCAAAGTGCCGCCCCCAACAGGTACCGCCCCTAATGGCAATTACGCCACTTCCTATAAGGTCAAAATAAACCAACATACTGACATATAGTCAGACCAACCTTACAGGGATAATCGTATTTATATTATAAAATATTTCATTATCATATATGTGAGGCCGCGCATCGTTCATCGTTGGTGCCTACACACTGAACGATATGAACGAGTTCTCGTTCATTAATGAACGAGAACGTTCATATCGTTCAGTGTTATCTGCCAGTGTGTAGGGCCCATAAGGCACATTCTATAAACGTATTAATGAACTTAAATATAGAAATAAATGTAATTTTTAGTTATTTCAAGATAAGATATTAATAGAAAATTGCACAGATATTTGCAGTTGTTTATCGGATAACTTTTACTTTCCACTCCTTATATGTGTGACCATGACCAGATCTGTGGTCTAAGAATAATTATGTTTCTGCTGCGGGGTACACTGGGCTCCACAGGGAATAACATCGGGGTGTGGAGTAGGATCTTGATCCGAGGCACCAACAGGCTAAAAGCTTTGACTGTTCCCAGAATGCTTAGTGCCGCCTCCTCTATAACACCACCTCCATGCACAGGAGCTCAGTTTTGTAGTTGGTGCCATGCAGCGCAGGCATACAACAGGTGGGCTGCTCCAGCAGCCCTCAGAGGAGCTTTTTTAAGTGAAATCTGAAGACTTCAAGGGCTGCAGCAGAGACACTGTGGGGTATATTTACTAAGGTCCCGATTTTGACCGAGATGCCGTTTTTTCATCAAAGTGTCATCTCGGTAATTTACTAAGCAAAAATCACGGCAGTGATGAGGGCATTCGTAATATTTTGGAAGTCCTAGGAAAAAATCACGAATCAATACACCATCGGTCAAATACGCCTGCAATTTGCTAGAAATCGGGAATTTACTAAAAAGTGCAAAACACAAACACTGCCGACAATAGCCAAACACTGCCGTGATAAAATACAAATCGTGAAAAAGTGCTAAAAAAAAACAGACCTGCTTTTTTATCCCGTGTTTGTATAGGCATGCACGGATCCATGAGATCCGTGCATGTTTTTCAGTGGGAACGGGGGGGAAATGTTATAAATTTTCTGGAAAAAAAATTGCGTGGGGTCCCCCCTCCTAAGGCAAACCAGCCTCGGGCTCTTTGAGCCGATCCTGGTTGCAGAAATATGGGAAAAAAATGGACAGGGGTTCCCCCATATTTAAGCAACCAGCATCGGGCTCTGCGCCTGGACCTGGTTCCAAAAATACGGGGGACAAAAAGAGTAGGGGTCCCCCGTATTTTTGAAACCAGCACCGGGCTCCACTAGCTGGACAGATAATGCCACAGCCGGGGGTCACTTTTATACAGTGCCTTGCGGCCGTGGCATCAAATATCCAACTAGTCACCCCTGGCCGGGGTACCCTGGGGGAGTGGGGACCCCTTCAATCAAGGGGTCCCCCCCCCCCCAGCCACCCAAGGGCCAGGGGTGAAGCCCGAGGCTGTCCCCTCCATCCAATAGGCTGCGGATGGGGGGCTGATAGCCTTTGTGAAAAGTGATTGATATTGTTTTTAGTAGCAGTACTACAAGGCCCAGCAAGCCTCCCCCGCAAGCTGGTACTTGGAGAACCACAAGTACCAGCATGCGGCGGAAAAACGGGCCCGCTGGTACCTGTAGTACTACTACTAAAAAAATACCCCAATAAAGACAACACACACACACCTTGAAAGTATAACTTTAATACATCCATCCACACCTCCATATACACATACTTACCTTATGTTCCCACGCAGGTCGGTCCTCTTCTCCAGTAGAATCCATGGTGTACCTGTAAAAAAAATTATACTCACATAATCCAGTGTTTTCGGCTCCTCGGTAAATCCTTTTGTAATCCACGTACTTGAAAAAATAAAAAAACAGATACCCGACCACGAACTGAAAGGGGACCCATGTTTTCACATGGGTCCCCTTTCCCCGAATGCCAGAAACCCACTCTGACTGATGTCTAAGTGGGTTTCTTCAGCCAATCAGGGAGCGCCACGTTGTGGCACCCTCCTGATCGGCTGTGTGCTCCTGTACTGTCTGACAGGCAGCACACGGCAGTGTTACAATGTAGCGCCTATGCGCTCCATTGTAACCAATGGTGGGAACTTTCAGGTCAGCGGTTGACCGAAAGTAACCTTACCGCTGACCTGAAAGTTCCCACCATTGGTTACAATGGAGCGCATAGGCGCTACATTGTAACACTGCCGTGTGCTGCCTGTCAGACAGTACAGGAGCACACAGCCGATCAGGAGGGTGCCACAACGTAGCGCTCCTTGATTGGCTGAAGAAACCCACTTAGACATCAGTCAGAGTGGGTTTCTGGCATTCGGGGAAAGGGGACCCATGTGAAAACATGGGTCCCCTTTCAGTTCGTGGTCGGGTATCCGTTTTTTTATTTTTTCAAGTACGTGGATTACAAAAGGATTTACCGAGGAGCCGAAAACACTGGATTATGTGAGTATAATTTTTTTTACAGGTACACCATGGATTCTACTGGAGAAAAGGACCGACCAGCGTGGGAACATAAGGTAAGTATGTGTATATGGAGGTGTGGATGGATGTATTAAAGTTATACTTTCAAGGTGTGTGTGTGTTGTCTTTATTGGGGTATTTTTTTAGTAGTAGTACTACAGGTACCAGCGGGCCCGTTTTTCCGCCGCATGCTGGTACTTGTGGTTCTCCAAGTACCAGCTTGCGGGGGAGGCTTGCTGGGCCTTGTAGTACTGCTACTAAAAACAATATCAATCACTTTTCACAAAGGCTATCAGCCCCCCATCAGCAGCCTATTGGATGGGGGGGACAGCCTCGGGCTTTACCCCTGGCCCTTGGGTGGCTGGGGGGGGGGACCCCTTGATTGAAGGGGTCCCCACTCCCCCAGGGTACCCCGGCCAGGGGTGACTAGTTGGATATTTGATGCCACGGCCGCAAGGCACTGTATAAAAGTGACCCCCGGCTGTGGCATTATCTGTCCAGCTAGTGGAGCCCGGTGCTGGTTTCAAAAATACGGGGGACCCCTACTCTTTTTGTCCCCCGTATTTTTGGAACCAGGACCAGGCGCAGAGCCCGATGCTGGTTGCTTAAATATGGGGGAACCCCTGTCCATTTTTTCCCCATATTTCTGCAACCAGGATCGGCTCAAAGAGCCCGAGGCTGGTTTGCCTTAGGAGGGGGGACCCCACGCAATTTTTTTTACATTTAAACTTTATTTTTTTGTTAAACAAAGTGCACAATGAAGCCCAGCACGGATCTCTCAGATCCGGCCGAGATTCATTGTATTAAAGTCGGCAGTGTTTTACAAGTCACTCACGTAAAACACTGCCAAAAAAAACGAATGACATCGACATCGGAAAACCCGAAAATGCAGAATACGGCAGCTTAGTAAATTAGTCGTAATCAATTCAAAAAGTTGCATATTTACACTTTCGATGTCATTCGTGATTGAACTTTGACCTCAAACGGGAAAACACGAATCTTAGTAAATTTACCCCTGTGTGTGTTAGATGTCAGTCAGACATCTCCTGCTGCAGCTACTTCACCTCCCCCAGCGGCGCTGTATACTCCCGCACCCTGGTTGCCGGGTACATACAGCGAAGGCTCCGGTTTGCTCCTGTCAGTCACACACCCCGCCACAGCTCTCCAGGATCACATGGCCGCACTTTAGTAGGAGGTAAGAGGGTCCTCCAGGCGGGATCCGCTGGAAACCGCGATCCGGCGCGGCCGGTGGGAGGCGGGCCGCGCGCGCTGTCATGGACACTGTGGTAGTACAGGGACCACAGGTCGGTTTCACTAAAAACCGTTTATACATAGCCCACAGTACCCGGTGGTGAAGCCCAGCAAGGGGATAAGGCCTTGACCTGTAGCCCCTCACCCAGTCCCAGGGCGCCATTTAGAGTAAATGTTCCCACCCTGGAGCTGCATCTCTCTCTCTCCCTCACTCCCTGTCAGCGTTTGGGCGCCATTACCTCAAGCTGAGCTGATTCTGGGACTGTTTGGGCAAATCCTCCTCTGTCATATGCCTCCCCTGTCATAATGATTAAAATAATAATAAGAAGATATTTATAACACAGTCTGTTATAAATATCTTTTTTTATTATTTTAATAATTCTACCCCCCTGTGGCTGATTGTGAGGGACAGCTGGGAGGCAGCGGGAGAGGTGCCTCCCGCTGCTAACACTTAAAGTCCGGGCAGCGGTGGGCGGGCAGGGGGCGGGGCGCAGCAATGGGCTGTGAAAGCCCATTGCAAATGAATGGGGAAGCGGCACCTATACTGGTGCCGCAATGACAGGGGCGTGCATTCAGCTCCGATGAATGCACGCCCTTGTCAGTGCCCCAGATGTGATTGGCCCAGCGGATCCAGTGCTTGATCCGCTGTCCAATCACTAGCGAGCCCCCTTCCCGGCTGCAGCAGGCGCCGTGGGCTGTGTGGGCGCCCGCTTTAGCCAGCGCCGCTAACTGACACCAGAGGTCATAATTGACCCCTGGTGTCTGAGCAGCGCTACTATGGGAGAGACGTCATGAGACATGACGTCTCTCCCATAGTACAGCAGAGACGAGACGGCGGACGGAGACGGAGGACAGCGCTGCAGGAGCGGTAAGTATCGAGGATCCAGGATACTGTCCTGACGAAATTTAAGTAATTAAATGAAACATTGACACAACTATGCTGCGCCGTCAGCTTTGTTCTTTGCTGCCTGAAGGCATGTTATATTAGTCCTGGAGTGCCGTATCTTTCTTTTGGACTGTCTTATTGTTAACTGACACCTGGGCACTACATACCGGATGGAATATAGGAGTGCCAGTCCTTGCTCTGGTTTATATATATATATATATATATATATATATATACACGGTATATATATGTGTAGATATGTATATATATATATTTTATATATATATATATATATATATATACACACACACACACAGACACACTAGTTTTACGGACCCAGCATATACTGGGTCACCTCAGTCCCCACCCGCGTGATTGGCTTCACCCAGTTCTGGAAACCCCCCCATGCAAATCCTGCGTTTGCCACTGTGGGGGCACAACAACAAGGGGCACAGCAACAGGGACACAACTATAAGGGGCACAGCAAAAGGGGCACAACTACAAGGGGCACAGCAACTGGGGGCACAACTACAAGGGGCACAGCAACTGGGGGCTTAGCAACTGGGGGGCACAACTACAAGGGGCACAGCAACTGGTGGGCACAACTACAAGGGGCACAGCAACTGGGGGGCACAACTACAAGGGGCACAGCAACTGGGGGGCACAACTACAAGGGGCACAGCAACTGGGGGCACAATTACAGGGGTCACAGCTACTGGGTCACAGCTACTGGGGGAAAAGCGACTGGGGGCACAGCAACTGGGGGGCACAACTACAAGGGGCACAGCAACTGGGGGCACAATTACAGGGGGCACAGCGACTGGGGTCACAGCTACTGGGGGCAAAGCGACTGGGGGCACAGCGACAGGGGGCACAACTACTCGGGGCACAGCTAGGGGGCACAGCTATTGGGGGCAAAGCTACAAGGGTCACAGCGACTGGGGGCAAAGCTACAGGGTGCACAGCGACTGGGGACACAGCTACTGGGGCAAATCTACAGGGGGCACAGCGACAGGGGGCACAACTACTCGGAGCACAGCTAGGGGGCACAGCTATTGGGGGCAAAGCTACAAGGGGCACAGCGACTGGGGTCACAACTACTGGGGGCACAGCGACTGGGGGCAAAGCTACAGGGGCCACAGTGACTGGGGGCACAACTACTCAGGGCACTGCTACAAGGGGCACAGCTACAACGGGCACAGCTACAGGGGTCACAACTACTGGGGGCACAGCCACAAGGGACAAAGCTACAGGGGGCACAGCTACAAGGGGCACAGCGACTGGGGGCACAACTACAGGGGTCACAACTACTCGGGGCACTGCTACTGGGGGCACTGCTACAGGGGGCAAAGCTACTAGGGGAATAGCTACTAGGCTCACAACTATCGGGGGCGCCTGCTCCATCATCCCAGCTAGCAGCAGCACTCTCCCCTGTCTGTGCTAACGTCCTCCCGCGTCAGCGAGTGTATAATATTCATTCATTTCTCTCTCTCCTCCTGTGGATTACTTTGTTTGTAAGTATAATTTTCATTTTTACAGGTACCGGCCCTGTTGGATTCTACTGGACAAGTGGACGTGACCGGCGTGGGATGTAGGTAAGTAATCTCTCTCTCATTTTTACAGGAACCACCTATTGGATTCTACATGGACAAGTGGACGTGACCGGCGTGGGATGTAGGTAAGTATGTGTGAGTGTGTTAGTGTGTTTTAATAAATTTTTACTTTCACGGTGTGTGTGTTGTGTTTTTATTTGGGTATTTTTGTTGTTGTAGAACTACAGGTACCAGCGGGCCCGTTATTTCCCAGCATGCTGGTACTTGAGGTTCTCCAAGTGCCAGCAAGCGGGGGAGGCTTGCTGGGCCTTATAGTTCCACAACAAAAAACAATATTCTTTTTTATACACACTTATGGCTATCAGCCCGGCACCCACCGCCCAGGGGTGCTGGGGACAGTCTCTGGCTTCACCCCTGGCCCTTGGGTGCCTGGAGGGGTGGGGACCTCTTGATTTAAGGGGTCCCCACTCCTCCAGGGAACCCCGGCCAGGGGTGACTAGTTGGGGGGTAATGCCACGGCCGCAGGGACCTACATAAATGGCTAGTGGAGCCCGGTGCTGGTTTTAAAAATACGGGGGACCCCTACATCTTTTGTCCCCCGTATTTTTGGAACCAGGACCGGTCTAAGAGCCCGGTGCTGGTTGTCTAAATACGGGGAACCCCTGTCCAAATTTTTCCCAGTATTTAAACAACCAGGACCGGCTCAAAGAGCCCGAGGCTGGTTATACTTAGGAAGGGGGACCTCACGCATTTTTTTTTTTTACATTTTTTAACCCATTCAGACCCTTCTCCATTAAGTTAATGGTAGCCCTGGACAACAAAATTGCATTCATGTCCTCCTCCCACTCCCTTCCCAAACACTATTTTTTTTTTGTATAAAAATGTACAATATATCACAAGTATGATGAGCAGGCAGGCAGCGGGCATTGGCGGCATCGGATTGAGATGCAAATTAGTGGCGGAGGGCTGGGTCAGTTGATGGTGGGGAGGTTTGTAAGCCATTGGCGGTGGCAGCAGGCATCGGCTCAGAGGCAGTAGCGGGCATTGGCTCGGCGGTGGTAGGGGTCATCGGCAGGATTCGGCGGACATTATGGCTGTAGTGCCTCACCAGCCTCTGACCTCACCGCACGCCACTGCTCTGTAAAGCCGCCTGCATGTCAGCGCTGTGCATTTTACAGGACACTTAAGTATTCTACATGTCAGCTGACAGTGTTAGTTAAGCAATAGTGCATTTAGTCAGGGTTATTTAGTAAAAGTACCCTGTGATATACATCCAGTCTTTACTGTGCATTGTTATATCTATTGACTATATATAGCTGTACTTAGTATTACTTTGTATTGCTAGTCCAGTGCAGTTTTATTGCATGTCATAATTTCTGCATTGTACATTGTGACTGTGTGTGTGCATATAGCTGCTGTGTGACTTCCATTCCGTGTATCTCACTCAGATTGCTATCCCTATATTCTGTAACCTGAGGGGGCTACGTGCTAGAGATGAGCGCCTGAAATTTTTCGGGTTTTGTGTTTTGGTTTTGGGTTCGGTTCCGCGGCCGTGTTTTGGGTTCGAACGCGTTTTGGCAAAACCTCACCAAATTATTTTTGTCGGATTCGGGTGTGTTTTGGATTCGGGTGTTTTTTTCAAAAAACCCTAAAAAACAGCTTAAATCATAGAATTTGGGGGTAATTTTGATCCCAAAGTATTATTAACCTCAAAAAACATAATTTACACTCATTTTCAGCCTATTCTGAACACATCACACCTCACAATATTATTTTTAGTCCTAAAATTTGCACCGAGGTCGCTGTGTGAGTAAGATAAGCGACCCTAGTGGCCGACACAAACACCGGGCCCATCTAGGAGTGGCACTGCAGTGTCACGCAGGATGTCCCTTCCAAAAAACCCTCCCCAAACAGCACATGACGCAAAGAAAAAAAGAGGCGCAATGAGGTAGCTGTGTGAGTAAGATTAGCGACCCTAGTGGCCGACACAAACACCGGGCCCATCTAGGAGTGGCACTGCAGTGTCACGCAGGATGTCCCTTCCAAAAAACCCTCCCCAAACAGCACATGACGCAAAGAAAAAAAGAGGCGCAATGAGGTAGCTGACTGTGTGAGAAAGATAAGCGACCCTAGTGGCCGACACAAACACCGGGCCCATCTAGGAGTGGCACTGCAGTGTCACGCAGGATGGCCCTTCCAAAAAACCCTCCCCAAACAGCACATGACGCAAAGAAAAAAAGAGGCGCAATGAGGTAGCTGACTGTGTGAGTAAGATTAGCGACCCTAGTGGCCGACACAAACACCGGGCACATCTAGGAGTGGCACTGCAGTGTCACGCAGGATGTCCCTTCCAAAAAACCCTCCCCAAACAGCACATGACGCAAAGAAAAAAAGAGGCGCAATGAGGTAGCTGTGTGAGTAAGATTAGCGACCCTAGTGGCCGACACAAACACCGGGCCCATCTAGGAGTGGCACTGCAGTGTCACGCAGGATGTCCCTTCCAAAAAACCCTCCCCAATCAGCACATGATGCAAAGAAAAAGAAAAGAAAAAAGAGGTGCAAGATGGAATTATCCTTGGGCCCTCCCACCCACCCTTATGTTGTATAAACAAAACAGGACATGCACACTTTAACCAACCCATCATTTCAGTGACAGGGTCTGCCACACGACTGTGACTGATATGACGGGTTGGTTTGGACCCCCCCCAAAAAAGAAGCAATTAATCTCTCCTTGCACAAACTGGCTCTACAGAGGCAAGATGTCCACCTCATCTTCACCCTCCGATATATCACCGTGTACATCCCCCTCCTCACAGATTATCAATTCGTCCCCACTGGAATCCACCATCTCAGCTCCCTGTGTACTTTGTGGAGGCAATTGCTGCTGGTCAATGTCTCCGCGGAGGAATTGATTATAATTCATTTTAATGAACATCATCTTCTCCACATTTTCTGGATGTAACCTCGTACGCCGATTGCTGACAAGGTGAGCGGCGGCACTAAACACTCTTTCGGAGTACACACTTGTGGGAGGGCAACTTAGGTAGAATAAAGCCAGTTTGTGCAAGGGCCTCCAAATTGCCTCTTTTTCCTGCCAGTATAAGTACGGACTGTGTGACGTGCCTACTTGGATGCGGTCACTCATATAATCCTCCACCATTCTATCAATGTTGAGAGAATCATATGCAGTGACAGTAGACGACATGTCCGTAATCGTTGTCAGGTCCTTCAGTCCGGACCAGATGTCAGCATCAGCAGTCGCTCCAGACTGCCCTGCATCACCGCCAGCGGGTGGGCTCGGAATTCTGAGCCTTTTCCTCGCACCCCCAGTTGCGGGAGAATGTGAAGGAGGAGATGTTGACAGGTCGCGTTCCGCTTGACTTGACAATTTTGTCACCAGCAGGTCTTTCAACCCCAGCAGACCTGTGTCTGCCGGAAAGAGAGATCCAAGGTAGGCTTTAAATCTAGGATCGAGCACGGTGGCCAAAATGTAGTGCTCTGATTTCAACAGATTGACCACCCGTGAATCCTTGTTAAGCGAATTAAGGGCTGCATCCACAAGTCCCACATGCCTAGCGGAATCGCTCCGTGTTAGCTCCTTCTTCAATGCCTCCAGCTTCTTCTGCAAAAGCCTGATGAGGGGAATGACCTGACTCAGGCTGGCAGTGTCTGAACTGACTTCACGTGTGGCAAGTTCAAAGGGCATCAGAACCTTGCACAACGTTGAAATCATTCTCCACTGCACTTGAGACAGGTGCATTCCACCTACTATATCGTGCTCAATTGTATAGGCTTGAATGGCCTTTTGCTGCTCCTCCAACCTCTGAAGCATATAGAGGGTTGAATTCCACCTCGTTACCACTTCTTGCTTCAGATGATGGCAGGGCAGGTTCAGTAGTTTTTGGTGGTGCTCCAGTTTTCTGTACGTGGTGCCTGTACGCCGAAAGTGTCCCGCAATTCTTCTGGCCACCGACAGCATCTCTTGCACGCCCCTGTCGTTTTTTAAAAAATTCTGCACCACCAAATTCAAGGTATGTGCAAAACATGGGACGTGCTGGAATTGGCCCAGATTTAATGCACACACAATATTGCTGGCGTTGTCCGATGCCACAAATCCACAGGAGAGTCCAATTGGGGTAAGCCATTCCGCGATGATCTTCCTCAGTTGCCGTAAGAGGTTTTCAGCTGTGTGCGTATTCTGGAAAGCGGTGATACAAAGCGTAGCCTGCCTAGGAAAGAGTTGGCGTTTGCGAGATGCTGCTACTGGTGCCGCCGCTGCTGTTCTTGCGGCGGGAGTCCATACATCTACCCAGTGGGCTGTCACAGTCATATAGTCCTGACCCTGCCCTGCTCCACTTGTCCACATGTCCGTGGTTAAGTGGACATTGGGTACAGCTGCATTTTTTAGGACACTGGTGACTCTTTTTCTGAGGTCTGTGTACATTTTCGGTATCGCCTGCCTAGAGAAATGGAACCTAGATGGTATTTGGTACCGGGGACACAGTACCTCCAACAAGTCTCTAGTTGGCTCTGCAGTAATGATGGATACCGGAACCACGTTTCTCACCACCCAGGATGCCAAGGCCTCAGTTATCCGCTTTGCAGTAGGATGACTGCTGTGATATTTCATCTTCCTCGCAAAGGACTGTTGAACAGTCAATTGCTTACTGGAAGTAGTACAAGTGGGCTTACGACTTCCCCTCTGGGATGACCATCGACTCCCAGCGGCAACAACAGCAGCGCCAGCAGCAGTAGGCGTTACACGCAAGGATGCATCGGAGGAATCCCAGGCAGGAGAGGACTCGTCAGACTTGCCAGTGACATGGCCTGCAGGACTATTGGCATTCCTGGGGAAGGAGGAAATTGACACTGAGGGAGTTGGTGGGGTGGTTTGCGTGAGCTTGGTTACAAGAGGAAGGGATTTACTGGTCAGTGGACTGCTTCCGCTGTCACCCAAAGTTTTTGAACTTGTCACTGACTTATTATGAATGCGCTGCAGGTGACGTATAAGGGAGGATGTTCCGAGGTGGTTAACGTCCTTACCCCTACTTATTACAGCTTGACAAAGGGAACACACGGCTTGACACCTGTTGTCCGCATTTCTGGTGAAATACCTCCACACCGAAGAGCTGATTTTTTTGGTATTTTCACCTGGCATGTCAACGGCCATATTCCTCCCACGGACAACAGGTGTCTCCCCGGGTGCCTGACTTAAACAAACCACCTCACCATCAGAATCCTCCTGGTCAATTTCCTCCCCAGCGCCAGCAACACCCATATCCTCCTCATCCTGGTGTACTTCAACACTGACATCTTCAATCTGACTATCAGGAACTGGACTGCGGGTGCTCCTTCCAGCACTTGCAGGGGGCGTGCAAATGGTGGAAGGCGCATGCTCTTCACCTCCAGTGTTGGGAAGGTCAGGCATCGCAACCGACACAATTGGACTCTCCTTGTGGATTTGGGATTTCGAAGAACGCACAGTTCTTTGCGGTGCTTTTGCCAGCTTGAGTCTTTTCAGTTTTCTAGCGAGAGGCTGAGTGCTTCCATCCTCATGTGAAGCTGAACCACTAGCCATGAACATAGGCCAGGGCCTCAGCAGTTCCTTGCCACTCCGTGTGGTAAATGGCATATTGGCAAGTTTACGCTTCTCCTCCGACAATTTTATTTTAGATTTTGGAGTCCTTTTTTTACTGATATTTGGTGTTTTGGATTTTACATGCTCTGTACTATGACATTGGGCATCGGCCTTGGCAGACGACGTTGCTGGCATTTCATCGTCTCGGCAATGACTAGTGGCAGCAGCTTCAGCACGAGGTGGAAGTGGATCTTGATCTTTCCCTAATTTTGGAACCTCAACTTTTTTGTTCTCCATATTTTATAGGCAGAACTAAAAGGCACCTCAGGTAAACAATGGAGATGGATGGATTGGATACTAGTATTGGATACCTGCCGACTGCCGACACAGAGGTAGCCACAGCCGTGAACTACCGCACTGTACACTGGTTGATAAAGAGATAGTAGTATACTCGTAACAACTAGTATGACACTATGACGACGGTATAAAGAATGAAAAAAAAACCACGGTTAGGTGGTATATATTATAATAATAATACAATTATGGATGGACGGACTGCCTGCCGACTGCCGACACAGAGGTAGCCACAGCCGTGAACTACCGCACTGTACACTGGTTGATAAAGAGATAGTAGTATACTCGTAACAACTAGTATGACACTATGACGACGGTATAAAGAATGGAAAAAAAACCACGGTTAGGTGGTATATATTATAATAATAATACAATTATGGATGGACGGACTGCCTGCCGACTGCCGACACAGAGGTAGCCACAGCCGTGAACTACCGCACTGTACACTGGTTGATAAAGAGATAGTAGTATACTCGTAACAACTAGTATGACACTATGACGACGGTATAAAGAATGAAAAAAAAACCACGGTTAGGTGGTATATATTATAATAATAATACAATTATGGATGGACGGACTGCCTGCCGACTGCCGACACAGAGGTAGCCACAGCCGTGAACTACCGCACTGTACACTGGTTGATAAAGAGATAGTAGTATACTCGTAACAACTAGTATGACACTATGACGACGGTATAAAGAATGAAAAAAAAACCACGGTTAGGTGGTATATATTATAATAATAATACAATTATGGATGGACGGACTGCCTGCCGACTGCCGACACAGAGGTAGCCACAGCCGTGAACTACCGCACTGTACACTGGTTGATAAAGAGATAGTAGTATACTCGTAACAACTAGTATGACACTATGACGACGGTATAAAGAATGAAAAAAAAACCACGGTTAGGTGGTATATATTATAATAATAATACAATTATGGATGGACGGACTGCCTGCCGACTGCCGACACAGAGGTAGCCACAGCCGTGAACTACCGCACTGTACACTGGTTGATAAAGAGATAGTAGTATACTCGTAACAACTAGTATGACACTATGACGACGGTATAAAGAATGAAAAAAAAACCACGGTTAGGTGGTATATATTATAATAATAATACAATTATGGATGGACGGACTGCCTGCCGACTGCCGACACAGAGGTAGCCACAGCCGTGAACTACCGCACTGTACACTGGTTGATAAAGAGATAGTAGTATACTCGTAACAACTAGTATGACACTATGACGACGGTATAAAGAATGAAAAAAAAACCACGGTTAGGTGGTATATATTATAATAATAATACAATTATGGATGGACGGACTGCCTGCCGACTGCCGACACAGAGGTAGCCACAGCCGTGAACTACCGCACTGTACACTGGTTGATAAAGAGATAGTAGTATACTCGTAACAACTAGTATGACACTATGACGACGGTATAAAGAATGAAAAAAAAACCACGGTTAGGTGGTATATATTATAATAATAATACAATTATGGATGGACGGACTGCCTGCCGACTGCCGACACAGAGGTAGCCACAGCCGTGAACTACCGCACTGTACACTGGTTGATAAAGAGATAGTAGTATACTCGTAACAACTAGTATGACACTATGACGACGGTATAAAGAAAGAAAAAAAAATACCACAGTTAGGTGGTATATATTATAATAATAATACAATTATGGATGGACGGACTGCCTGCCGACTGCCGACACAGAGGTAGCCACAGCCGTGAACTACCGCACTGTACACTGGTTGATAAAGAGATAGTAGTATACTCGTAACAACTAGTATGACACTATGACGACGGTATAAAGAATGAAAAAAAAACCACGGTTAGGTGGTATATATTATAATAATAATACAATTATGGATGGACGGACTGCCTGCCGACTGCCGACACAGAGGTAGCCACAGCCGTGAACTACCGCACTGTACACTGGTTGATAAAGAGATAGTAGTATACTCGTAACAACTAGTATGACACTATGACGACGGTATAAAGAATGAAAAAAAAACCACGGTTAGGTGGTATATATTATAATAATAATACAATTATGGATGGACGGACTGCCTGCCGACTGCCGACACAGAGGTAGCCACAGCCGTGAACTACCGCACTGTACACTGGTTGATAAAGAGATAGTAGTATACTCGTAACAACTAGTATGACACTATGACGACGGTATAAAGAATGAAAAAAAAACCACGGTTAGGTGGTATATATTATAATAATAATACAATTATGGATGGACGGACTGCCTGCCGACTGCCGACACAGAGGTAGCCACAGCCGTGAACTACCGCACTGTACACTGGTTGATAAAGAGATAGTAGTATACTCGTAACAACTAGTATGACACTATGACGGTATAAAGAATGAAAAAAAAACCACGGTTAGGTGGTATATATTATAATAATAATACAATTATGGATGGACGGACTGCCTGCCGACTGCCGACACAGAGGTAGCCACAGCCGTGAACTACCGCACTGTACACTGGTTGATAAAGAGATAGTAGTATACTCGTAACAACTAGTATGACACTATGACGGTATAAAGAATGAAAAAAAAACCACGGTTAGGTGGTATATATTATAATAATAATACAATTATGGATGGACGGACTGCCTGCCGACTGCCGACACAGAGGTAGCCACAGCCGTGAACTACCGCACTGTACACTGGTTGATAAAGAGATAGTAGTATACTCGTAACAACTAGTATGACACTATGACGACGGTATAAAGAAAGAAAAAAAAATACCACAGTTAGGTGGTATATATTATAATAATAATACAATTATGGATGGACGGACTGCCTGCCGACTGCCGACACAGAGGTAGCCACAGCCGTGAACTACCGCACTGTACACTGGTTGATAAAGAGATAGTAGTATACTCGTAACAACTAGTATGACACTATGACGACGGTATAAAGAAAGAAAAAAAAATACCACAGTTAGGTGGTATATATTATAATAATAATACAATTATGGATGGACGGACTGCCTGCCGACTGCCGACACAGAGGTAGCCACAGCCGTGAACTACCGCACTGTACACTGGTTGATAAAGAGATAGTAGTATACTCGTAACAACTAGTATGACACTATGACGACGGTATAAAGAATGAAAAAAAAACCACGGTTAGGTGGTATATATTATAATAATAATACAATTATGGATGGACGGACTGCCTGCCGACTGCCGACACAGAGGTAGCCACAGCCGTGAACTACCGCACTGTGCACTGGTTGATAAAGAGATAGTAGTATACTCGTAACAACTAGTATGACACTATGACGACGGTATAAAGAATGAAAAAAAAACCACGGTTAGGTGGTATATATTATAATAATAATACAATTATGGATGGACGGACTGCCTGCCGACTGCCGACACAGAGGTAGCCACAGCCGTGAACTACCGCACTGTACACTGGTTGATAAAGAGATAGTAGTATACTCGTAACAACTAGTATGACACTATGACGGTATAAAGAATGAAAAAAAAAACCACGGTTAGGTGGTATATATTATAATAATAATACAATTATGGATGGACGGACTGCCTGCCGACTGCCGACACAGAGGTAGCCACAGCCGTGAACTACCGCACTGTACACTGGTTGATAAAGAGATAGTAGTATACTCGTAACAACTAGTATGACACTATGACGGTATAAAGAATGAAAAAAAAACCACGGTTAGGTGGTATATATTATAATAATAATACAATTATGGATGGACGGACTGCCTGCCGACTGCCGACACAGAGGTAGCCACAGCCGTGAACTACCGCACTGTACACTGGTTGATAAAGAGATAGTAGTATACTCGTAACAACTAGTATGACACTATGACGACGGTATAAAGAAAGAAAAAAAAATACCACGGTTAGGTGGTATATATTGTAATACAATTATGGATGGACGGACTGCCTGCCGAGTTCCGACTGCCGACACAGAGGTAGCCACAGCCGTGAACTACCGCACTGTACTGTGTCTGCTGCTAATATAGACTGGTTGATAAAGAGATAGTATACAATACATACAATACTACTACTATACTGGTGGTCAGGCACTGGTCACCACTAGTCACACTGGCAGTGGCACTCCTGCAGCAAAAGTGTGCACTGTTTAATTTTAAATTAATATAATATTATGTACTCCTGGGGGCTCCTGCTATAACAACCTGCAGTGCTCCCCAGTCTCCCCCACAATTATTATAAGCTTTGCCTTTTATACATTGATGTGCAGCACACTGGGCTGAGCTGAGTGCACACAGACTGAGTCACACTGTGTGACTGGCTGCTGCTGTGTATCGTTTTTTTTCAGGCAGAGAACGGATATAGCAGAGAACGGATATATTAAAATAAATAAAAGTTAACTAACAACAACTGCACTGGTCACTGTGGTAAACTCTGTCTGACTCTGCACAATCTCTCTCTCTCTTCTAATCTAATTTCTAATGGAGAGGACGCCAGCCACGTCCTCTCCCTATCAATCTCAATGCACGTGTGAAAATGGCGGCGACGCGCGGCTCCTTATATAGAATCCGAGTCTCGCGAGAATCCGACAGCGTCATGATGACGTTCGGGCGCGCTCGGGTTAACCGAGCAAGGCGGGAGGATCCGAGTCTGCTCGGACCCGTGAAAAAAACATGAAGTTCGTGCGGGTTCGGTTTCAGAGAAACCGAACCCGCTCATCTCTACTACGTGCGTCAGGGTTATTGTTTAATATAGGTGTTTCACAGGATATACTTAATTATTTTTCTCTGTGATTTTCAGTCACCATATACCTCTTGAATTCTCTGTTTGTGCTCATACACTGCACAGGGTGTTCTTGTTAAGGTATTAGGCTGCTGATATTGTACTGGGTTGCCCGTGATTTGAGCTTTAAAACATGTCAGCTACAAGGGGCGACGGAGCTGGGGCTGATCCCACATTGCGTTGTGGTGACGCTGCAGACATATTAGAGGAAAACATAGCAGCAGAGGTTTCAGGTTCTGGGGATTCCCTACCCCCCACTGTAGCAACGGGGTTCATAACGACCCACCTTGGGCTACTTTCTCCACGTTATTAAGTACGCTGTTAACTAGACTTGTGCCCCCTATGGGACCTCTTGGGCTGGTACAACCGCTTATGGTCCCTGAGGTTAATCCACCTTAGGCAGATCAACTGTCCGCTCAGTTACAGCAATTGAACCACTCACTGACTAAACAGACGTCTAACCCTCACCCGCCTAAGACCAAGGGGTCCTCTAAGCGGGTCATTACTTCCTCACAATCCACCCACGTCCCAGACACCTTGTCTGATGAAGAAAGCGTATATACTGATCCCACAGACACTGATTCAGATAATTCTGATGGGGAATCGGTCTCTCAGGTGGGTGTTCCTGACTTATTGGAGGCTATCAGGCTAATTCTTCAAATTACTGATGACCCAGGGCCTGATGTTACCTCCAAGAAACCGGACAGATTTAAACGTCAGAAGGTTATTAAACAAGTTTTACCTCATTCTGACTATTTAGTTGAAATACGTCAGGAATCCTGGGAAAATCTAGGAAAGAAATTCACACTTCACAAGAAGATGCTGGCACGCTATCCTCTCGCCGCAGAGCTAAGTAAAAATTGGGAAACACCCCCGTCAGTGGATTCGCAAGTGGCGCAGCTGGTGGTGTCCTCGGCTCTGCCTGTAACTACCGTCACTTCTCTGAAAGAACCGACGGATAAGTGTGTGGAAGGTTGCTTAAAAGCGATTTACACCCTAGCAGGTGCTGCGCATCGGCCCACTATTGCAGCAACATGGGCTGCAGAGGCTATTGAAGCGTGGGCTCAGGAGGTGGAAGCAGATCTGCCATCCAACCTTTCTGATAATGCTAGACAATGTCTCTTGTATATTGTCACAGCATCTCATTACATTAAGGAGGTGGCTTCTGATGCCAGTATTCTGGCGGCCAAGGCTGCTACTACGTCCATTTTGGCTCGCCGGATTCTTTGGTTACGGTCCTGGTCTGTGGATCTGGACTCTAAGAAAACCCTGGAGGTGCTCCCTTTTAAGGGAGACATTATTTTTGGAGAGGACCTCAACAAGATAGTGGCTGACTTAGCCTCGGCTAAAACTGCGTGTCTACCTAGTACTGCTCCTTCGGTACCGAAGGCTAAGAGTACTTCCTTTTGCTCCTTTCGTCCATCAGGTAAAGCAAAAGGTCAGGCGTACCCGAAACAGGCGCGCACTTCCAAAACCGCTAAGCCCAAACCTAAACGAGCCTGGGCTGCCTGTCAGCCTGCATTCAAAACAGACAAGCCTGCTACATGACGGGGCGGGCCTCCCTCTGGGGGATCCCAGGGTGGATGGCCAACTTCTAGGGTTTACCCAGGAATGGTTGAAGACCACTTTCGATGCCTGGGCACGGGAAGTCGTCACTCGAGGTTACGCCGTATCCTTCAAGAATCGTCCCCCTCATCGATTTTGCCTGACAGATGTCCCTTCGGATCAGGTGAAGGCAAAAACTCTTAATTCGGTGGTACAGTCCCTCCTGGACACAGGAGTGGTAGTACAGGTGCCTCTGGCTCAGAGAGGCAAGGGGTACTATTCACCGCTATTCCTAGTCCTGAAACCGAATGGGTCCTCTCGGCCCATTCTCAACCTCAAGTCCTTGAACAAATTTGTGAGAGTCTCCTAGTTTCATATGGCAACCCTTCGCTCTATTTTTCTGGCTTTGGAACCAGGGGATTGTATGGTCTCCCTGGACATACAGGATGCTTACCTGCATATTCCTATTCCATCGTCGCATCAGCAATATCTGAGGTTCGCTGTTGGCAACCTCCATTACCAATTTTGAGCGTTACCTTTTGGCTTGACCATGGCCCCGTGAGTCTTCACCAAGGTCATGGCGGTAATGACGGCTGTACTCCGCTGTCAAGGGGTCAAGATCCTCCCGTATCTGGATGACTTGTGGATCCTGGCGAATTTCCCAGAAATTCTCCTACGCCATCTGGATCTGACGCTCCAGTTTCTGCAAGCCCACGGGTGGCTCATCAATTGCAAGAAATCCTCCCTGGTCCCTGCGTAGAGCATGGTGCACCTGGGGGCGTTGTTAGACACTCACAGCCAGCAGTTGTTCTTGTCTCAGGAGAAAGTCCTGAAGCTTCAGGACAGGATTCTATGCTTCCTATCTCGTCCGCAAGTGTCGATACATTCGGCGATGCAAGTGCTAGGTCTCATGGTGTCGGCCTTCAACATGGTGGAGTACGCTCAATTCCATTCCCGCCCTCTACAGAAATTGATTCTTGCTAAGTGGGACAGCCTGCCTCACCGGATCAGGGCTCACATGATCTCCTTGTCTCCGGAGGTCCGTCTGTCACTGAGCTGGTGGCTTCAGGACCAACAATTGAGCAGGGGTCATCCCTTCTGGATCTCCAACTGGGTCCTTCTGACGACAGATGCCAGTCTGAGAAGTTGGGGTGCGGTGTTGGAGTAACACTCCCTTCAGGGTCGGTGGACCAAGGAGGAGTCTTTCCTCCCGATAAACATTCTGGAACTGCGGGCGGTGTTCAATGCTCTGAACTTGGCCCAGCATTTAATACAGAACAGACCTGTTCAAGTATACAGTCGGACAACGCCACCACGGTGGCGTACATAAATCATCAAGGCGGCATTCGAAGCCGCATGGCAATGAGGGGAGTATCCAGAATTCTTCAGTGGGCAGAACGCTATCTGCCAGCCATATCGGCAGTGTTCATCCCGAGAGTCCTAAACTAGAAAGAGGATTTCCTCAGTCATCAGGACGTACACACCGGAGAGTGGAGCCTCCATCCAGAAGTATTTCAACTCCTAGTGGACAAGTGGGGCCTCCCAGATGTGGACCTGATGGTGTCTCGACACAATCACAAGGTTCCGGTCTTCGGAGCAAGGACAAGGGATCCTCAAGCAGCGTTCGTGGATGCTCTGGCAATTCCATGGAACTTTCAGCTGCCGTACGTGTTCCCTCCAGTGTCACTCCTGCCCAGAGTAATAAGAAAGTTCAAGCAAGAAGGAGGAATCCTACTTCTGATCTCTCCAACGTGGCCCAGACGGCATTGGTTCTCAGACCTCCAGTGTCTCTCCTTGGAGCGTCCTCTTCTGCTTCCACAACGACCAGACCTCCTCGTTCAGGGCCCTTGTGTTTACCAGGATTTAAAGCTTCCGTATTAAGGGCCAAGGGTTTTTCTGAGGCAATCATTCAGACTATGTTGAAGGCCCATAAAACGGCTTCTGCTCGAATTTATCATAGGGTCTGGAATGCTTACTTTGCTTGCTGCGCATCTAATAATCATGACGTTTACAAGTTTAGTACGGCCAAACATTTGGCCTTTCTGCAACAGAGCCTGGACTTAGGCCTTCGTCTGGCCTCCATCAAGGTTCATATTTCTGCCTTGTCGGTTTGGTTTCAGAGAAAAATTGCCACTCTGCCTGATGTTCATACGTTCACTCAGGGTGTGTTACGGATTCAACCTCTTTACGTCCCGCCTGTGGCTCCTTGGGATTTGTCGATGGTTCTGGAGGCTTTACAAGAGTCTCCGTTTTGAGCCTCTTGAATCTGCAGACGCTATGGAAAGCCGCTCACCCTGCCATTCATCTGCTGGTAATGCCCAGTGTATATGGACCTTTAGACTGCAATTTGTAAATGGGTATGTGGGCATTTCCCCTGTTGATTCTCATTGCAAGAAAAGGGTCAATCCAGTTAACTTCGAAGGAAGCGGCTTTGAAATAGTGGCAATGGCACTGCAATTTGTCCTCCTTGGGGCCCAGTCTCACCCCATACTCACAGATTTGGGTGCAAAAAATGTAGTGAAAAAATAAATAAATCTGTACCGTGTGACATACAGCCAGACTTCCTTGTGCTGTGATAAACTGGCTGTTAACTGGATTGGCCTCTAAATGATAGCTGTATGCATTGCACATACCATATTATGCCATGCTACAGTGCCCCCAGTTCATATTATGTAACATATAATGGCCTCCAGTTCATTTTATACCATATTACAATGAGCAGGTCCAGGGGCGTAACTAGATATATTGCAGGCCCCAAAGCAAAAGTTTGTAAGTACCCCTATGTATCTACCAATGGTGAAAAATGTATGTAACACATGTAACTTTGACTGGGAAGCTGGGCACCTCTCAGCTGTGGGCCCCATAGCAGCTGCCCTCCCTGCACCTATGGCAGCTATGCCCATGATCCAATGTAAAGGAGCCCCAAAGCAGATAGTAAAACCTAATTGTTGATAAACACACAATGACACTTTTCAGGGGTTGTTCATGTATTGTGTTCTACTCACAAGTTCCATATTAGTGGCCACGTCAAACCTTAAATGAAAATGCATGTTGCCATAGGGATCATTGTACCGTATAACCAATGCAGGGGAATGGCACTGATTATTCCATTTTCCAAGAATAAAACAGCTAAATAATGTGGGTAAGGTGCAGTCAGGAAGACTGCTAGACTCTTCAGGGAATCAGGTAGATTGCTGCTATGTCACAGAGTCTCCCTGACAATGAGGCAGAGTTGGCAGGTATAATATACACCCATCATCTAGAACATTAATACCACTGCCAGTGAGTACCAATCATTATCTTATTACAATGGCACACGTCAAGGGGTGGTATATATTACGCAGCAACACTGAGTTTTTGGAAGCAGGAAAAATTGGCAAGCATAATGATCTGAGCAACTCTGACAAGGACCAAATTGTGATTGCTAGGCAACTTGGTCAGATCATCTCCAAAATGGCAGGTCTTCTGGGCTCTTCCCATTATGCAGTGATTAGTACCAAAAGTGATCCAAGGAAGGGCAACTGGTGACAGGTTCATGGGCGTCCAAAGCTCAATGATGAGCATGTAAACCAAAGGCTCACCCATTTGATCCGATCCCACAGAACAGCTACTGCAGTACAAGTTGTTGGAAATGTTAATGATGGTGTCATGTGCGGTCGCTGCGGCTTGCTAAATGATTGGATCTCAGCCCCAGCCTAGCAACTTAGACGCCACTACAGCTCTTTCCTGTCTGTGTTATGGCTGTTTCCTAGTGACTAGGATCCTGGAAGCTACATGCAGCAATATACTTGTTTGGAATACCTTGTTAGCTGACTCCAGCCTGATGACTCCTGTGATTGGTCTGCCTTCCTTTCATTAGGGATTCTGGTCAGTTCCTGTTGCCGGTGATATTCCCTAGTTCCTGACTCCTGAGCTCGTGTCACACTGTCGAGCTCAGAAGCACGTCACACTCAGTTCCCAGTGTCCCTGTCTATTCCTGTGTCCTGGTGCCCTGCCATTATGTTCCTTTTATTAGTGCGGTCCCCACAAGTTTGTTGCTGTGGTGCCCCCACCAGTGTTGTAACTAGGGTAGGGTGAGCAGGGTGTGTGCCCTGGGTGCCATGGCTGCCCCAGCGGGGAATGGCACCACCAGCCAGGGCATTGCACCAGCACTCTCCTGGTATGTGGCCATACCCACTTTTTTCAACACATGCAGTATAATTTGTATTTGTGTGTGTTGGGGGGGGGGGGGCGCATTCTTCATCTTACTCTGGGCGCCGAAGACCCTAGTTACACCTCTGGACCCACAAACCTTAATCTGGCCCTGTGTATTTTGTTTGAGAAAAACTATAATGGTCTGTTGCTATGCCGTGGTGATATGGTGTAGAGTCTTTCTGGTAACCAGTGCGTTAAGTTTATTTTTATTACAACATTTGCTCATAGTATCCATGGCAATGTTCAGAGTTGAACCTGTGACGTTTGGGGAAGTGGGCAGGAAGTGACTTATATCCGATACAAGTCAAGTGCTAAGTTGCAGTGTTTGTGGCTGTATCCCCTCCTTATCATTACTACAACAGATGTGTGGTGGCGGACAGATCTATACTGCACTGGCATATCAGCTAAACATTTACTGCACTGTGTATTTTTGGGTCCCATTACTGCTTTGCAAATGGAAGTAATAATTAAACAAATAAGGGTTTACTCATATGTGACGCCAACGTTTGAAACATGGCTATAGATACAAGATTGCTTTACAATGTTGTCTACAATACATAAACTGAAATATCATCCTCAGACATTAGCACAGTGGTGTCAGTGGTAAAAAGTGGTAACAGACTTGCTTGGCATTTTAGCATATCTCCCAACTGTCCTTATTTACGCTGGACAGTCCGATTGCTGGCTGGGCAGAGGGTTCCCCCAGAACCCTCCCCAGAAGCGTCAGAGCACATCACAGGGACGCGATCCTCTCGGAGCCCCAGTCCCTGCATGTGCGAGATGATACATTTAGGTTATAGGGTCGCATATTGCAATGCAATCCTGGGCGGCAAGATCGCATTTAATATGTAATCCATGATAAATGGCTCCCTATGTATGATTTCAGTACAGTCGGGGCTTAGAGATGCAGGTCTACCACACCCCTTAGAGATGTATTAGAAATTGAATTAGACTTGTATGTATCTTTAAAATACGTCTTTTAGGTGGTGTATTTGTATTTCTGTATGTCCCACAGGCCTGGAATACATTTCCAAACTGATAATGAGGATGGTCGGATCTTTGAGCCAGATGTATCTATACACTCCATTTAAATGTAGGCATGTCTTTACATCAAATCTCTGTGTGTAAATGTAAGTGTACAGACGTATTTTTCTGTTTACACTAAAGTCACATTTTTATATTTGCATGTACATCTGGCCCTTAGTGACTTGTTCCCCTTCGGAAAGTGTGTGTGCACTGTGACTATCTACTCTCAAAAACAATGTATTAGTAATTTCCCTAGTTAACAGAGAGAACTGTCATGTACACAGTTGGTGTATTTATTGAGACATGTCCCATGACATCTTTTTCCTATGATTATGATGAAATATTGCAGATTGCTACATAGTGACGGCAAAAATATAAGCCCTGTGTAGGCCTTCTTCAGGGCTGTGCAATATAGAGCACCCCTACTTGGGTCTTCCTAGTAGTACTGTAATTGGTTATTTCACCCATCAGAGGTCTTCCCCGAAGTGCCTCCTGCCTGACCCCCAAACACAATTCACTTCCACAGACATAAATGAAGGTAAAATCAATGCTGCACATAATATGTATGAGGTGTGGGCAGGTGAAGCGATGAGTGATGTTTATGGGTAAAAAAAAAGCTATGGTCAATGAAAGCATAAATTACATGACACATACCCAATTTTCTGCACTATGACTAAACACAAATAGAGAATAATGTGCAATAAAGCTTAAGATTAATGAAACACATGTATTAAGCCTGGAAAAGCAATAAAGCAGTGATAAAGCAGTGAAAAGTGGAAGGTGATAACGCACCAGCCAACCATTACGGGTCTGAAAAATGACAGTTAGGAGCTGATTGGCTGGTGCGTTATCACCTTCCACTTATCACTGCTTTATCACTTCTCCAGGTTTAATACATCTACCCCAATATACTTTACATTTAACCTAACAAGAAATACAATATATCAATGCTAATGTTGTTTAATGCATGGCCATAACTAAAGGTGTGCAAGCGGAGAAACCCGGAGATGCTGCTGGTCACACTGGGGAGGAGCTGGGCTGTCTCATCATTATGCCCCACCCCCATCATAGCAAAATGCTGCAATTTGGGGGTCCGCAGAGAGGGGCAGGGCTAAATGATGTAATTTTATGCAATTTAACCCCACCCCCTCCATACTGAGCTGTGAATCCCGGGTATAATCTCCTTATCTTGCCTGATTCTCTAGGAAGTGGGCGGGATGAGGGAGATCAGGCCACGCTTCCGTGGGTGCTTGGGACTACCCAAAAAATCGTAAGTCTCCCGCGACTTGTGGCAGAGTAGGCTAGTATTCTGATGATGCACCCTTGTCCAAGCTCTAAGGGGTAAATTCACTAAGGAGGACAAGTACTAAGTGAGCCAGTGGAGAAGTTGCCCATGGCAACTAATCAAAATTGACTTAACATTTATAATTTGCATACTATACAATTATACAGCAGCTGATTGATTGCCATGGGCAACTTCTCCACTGGCTCACTTCTCCACTTTTATCACTGCTTAGTACATGTCCCCCTAAAACTTCTAAAAATGAAAAGTGGTGATGTTACCCATAACAACCAATCAGATTCTGCCTATCATTTCTATATTGCATCCTAGAAAATGATAGAAATAATCTGATTGGTTGCTATGGGCAACATCACCACTTTTCATTTTTAGAAGCTTTATTCAATTTACCCCTAGGTCTGTCAACACATTATACATTTGCCACCCTACTGTGAGGATCCACTGCAATACTAGCTACTTACGACAGGAGGCAGTGCACCAACAACTCTGACAACTGCAATCACTTCTGCTAAAAATTAAGTCAATCAGTACCAAGGGATCTCACCTGTGCACATACGCTATAAGGCCCTCACTCCAGCCAAGCTTTGCAACAGCTCTGTATGTACTCAGTGACTTTAGCTTTGCCCCCTCATTAATATAACTTCTTGAATCCATCATCTTTTTTGCTTCATCACTTATGGTTCTACCTTCTTTAAACTGACAACTTCGTGTTACTTTCTCACCATTTAAACTTCTCCAGTTTACATTTTTCAACATTATGGTTACAAACAGTGCCGTAACTAGGCATTTTAGCGCTGTGTGCAAGAAACGACAGTGGTGCCCCCCCCCCCCACGTAAGATAGGGGCAGTGCGCACCGTAGGCGCGTGAAAAATTTATAGGGGCGTGGCTTCACGGGGAAGGGGCGTGGCCACAAAATAATAGCAATTCATACTACGGTGCACAGTAGTCTACATTATTCAAATTACGCTGCACAGTAGCACCACTACACCAGGTGGAGCCCCTTTTATACATTACAGCAGACAGCGTCCCCCTTTTTACACATTACTGCAGACAGTCCCCCTTTTTACACATTGCGGCAGCCAGTCCCCCTTTTTAGTTTTTACACATTGCGGCAGCCAGGCCCCCTTTTTACACATTGCGGCAGCCAGTCTCCCTTTTTACACATTGCGGCAGCCAGTCCCCCTTTTTACACATTGCGGCAGCCAGGCCCCCTCTTTACACATTGCGGCAGCCAGTCCCCCTTTTTACACATTGCGGCAGCCAGTCCCCCTTTTTACACATTGCGGCAGCCAGGCCCCCTTTTTACACATTGCGGCAGCCAGGCCCCCTTTTTACACGTTGCGGCAGCCAGGACCCCTTTTTACACATTGCGGCAGCCAGGCCCCCTTTTTACACATTGCGGCAGCCAGTCCCCCTTTTTACAGCCAGTCCCCCTTTTTACACATTGCGGCAGCCATCCCCCTTTTTACACATTGCGGCAGCCAGGCCCCCTTTTTACACATTGCGGCAGCCTGGACCCCTTTTTACACATTGCGGCAGCCAGGCCCCCTTTTTACACATTGCGGCAGCCAGTCCCCCTTTTTACAGCCAGTCCCCCTTTTTACACATTGCGGCAGCCATCCCCCTTTTTACACATTGCGGCAGACGGTGACCCCCTGAGAGAGAGAGAGAGAGAGATACTTACCATCTCCCTGCTGGCAGTCAGGCTCCTCGTGCAGCTCCCTCGGTGCAGGCAGTGAGGTGAGAAGGAGGAGGAGGGAGGGGGAGCAGGGAGCCGCAGCAGCGCTATGTCATTGGTAGTAAACGCCGCTGCAGCATCCCCCTCTCCTTCCGTATTGGCTGGAACCGCATCCCAGCATCCACAGCAGCGCCGGGCAGCCAATACAGAAGGAGAGGGGGATGCTGCAGCGGCGCTTACTACCAATGACATAGCGCTGCTGCGGCTCCCTGCTCCCCCTCCCTCCTCCTCCTTCTCCGCTGCCCGGCGCTGGTCCTCTTCTCCCTCCACAGCGCGGCGCACGGCGCACACAGCAGAGGTGGCATGTAATGAGTCAATTTGACTCATTACATGCCGCTGGCCGTGCGCCCTCAGGGCAACTGCGCTGTGTGCCAAGCCCACTTGGCACACACGTAGTTACGGCCCTGGTTACAAACGCTATGTCACTCGCCTGCTACTCCATGGATGTAGTCTACCACCCTTTTCCCGAGATGCTAGTCTACCAGAGAGGAGGGATTTATATCCTACAATTGTACACTTACTATCTACAGTAACCTTTAGGCTTCTGGGAGTTTAAATCTTAATAGTCCTGGTGCTGGCCATAGACATGCAAGCTGAAAATCCATGCTCTAAGTCCAAGAGGCATGGGTAGTGCATCGGAGGGTACAACAAGACTAGTAATTTACTCTCAGAACCAGGTGTTTTCCCTAAAGCAGTGTTTCCTTACCTTGGTCCTCAAGACTAGAGGTATATTTACTAAAGTTCAGGTTTATAGAAGTTTAGATGTTGCCCATATCAACCAATTACATTCTAGCTGTTAGCCTAACATGGGTCTTCAACCTGCGGCCCTCCAGCTGCGGTGGAACTACACATCCCAGTATGCCCTGCCACAGCTTTTATTAAGGCATGCTT
This sequence comes from Pseudophryne corroboree, assembly GCF_028390025.1. Lineage (NCBI taxonomy): Eukaryota > Metazoa > Chordata > Amphibia > Anura > Myobatrachidae > Pseudophryne > Pseudophryne corroboree. The sequence continues at coordinate 198,258,179 of NC_086449.1, forward strand.
AAACTGAGGCTGGGATGTGTAGTTCCACAACAGCTGGATGGCCGCAGGTTGAAGACCCATGCTCTAGATGGTGCTAGATAAATGATAAGTAGAATCTGATATGCTATGGGAAATATCTCCACTTCTATAAATTTGCATTGTAGTACATATATACCCCGTAGTGTGCCTTGAAGACCGTTGTTGGAAAACACTGCCCTATAGATTGTAAAGGGCCCTACACACTTGGCAATATCTTTGAAAGATATGAAAGATATCGTTAAAAAGTGAACGATAAATCGATCATATCTTTCAGTGTGCATGAACGATGTGCGTCCCCGCAATCGTTCATTGTTGATTGATCATCCTTTAAACATGCAAGCCAGTTTGGACGATATCGATTTATGTAATGTCATATCGTCCAAGTCGGCCATAGACATCGTTCAGTGTGTATGCAAAAAATTGTTCATCCTTCAAATCGTTCATCTTGCATATTGGGGGTCATTCCGAGTTGTTCGCTCGTTGCCGATTTTCGCAATGGAGCGATTAAGGCAAAAATGCGCATGCGCATGGTACGCAGTGCACATGCGGTTAGTATTTTAGCACAAAACTTAGCAGATTTACTCACGTCCGAAAGAAGATTTTTCATCGTTGAAGTGATCGGAGTGTGATTGACAGGAAGTGGGTGTTTCTGGGCGGAAACTGACCGTTTTCTGGGAGTGTGTGGAAAAACGCAGGCGTGTCAGGGAAAAACGCGGGAGTGTCTGTAGAAGCGGGGGAGTGGCTGGCCGAACGTAGGGCGTGTTTGTGATGTCAAACCAGGAACAAAACGGCCTGAGCTGATCGCAATCTGTGAGTAGGTCTGGAGCTACTCAGAAACTGCTATGAATTTTCTATTCGCAATTCTGCGAATCTTTCGTTCGCTATTCTGCTAAGCTAAGATACACTCCCAGAGGGCGGCGGCCTAGCGTGTGCAATGCTGCTAAAATCTGCTAGCGAGCGAACAACTCGGAATCACCCCCATTGCACAAATCTACCAGTGTGTAGGGAACGTTAGCTTGCAATTGGGACCCTCTTACCTTTTTGTCTGTCTGTTATTAGCCAGTATTGTTTTATTACAATTGTGTTCCTAATTGTAAAGCACAATGGAATATGCTAGCACTATATTAGTAACTGTTAATACTAGTGATGTGCACCGGAAATTTTTGGGGTTTTGGGGGTAATTCCAAGTTGATCGCAGCAGGATTTTTGTTAGCAATTGGGCAAAACCATGTGCACTGCAGTGGAGGCAGATAACATGTGCAGAGAGAGTTAGATTTGGGTGGGGTGTGTTCAATCTGCAATCTAATTTGCAGTGTAAAAATAAAGCAGACAGTATTTACCCTGCACAGAAACAAAATAACCCACCCATATCTAACTCTTTCTGCACATGTTATATCTGCCTCCCCTGCAGTGCACATGGTTTTGCCCAATTGCTAAAAAAAATCCTGCTGCGATCAACTTGGAATTACCCCCTTTGTGTTTTGGTTTTGGATTCGGTTCCGCGGCCGTGTTTTGGATTCGGACGCGTTTTGGCAAAACCTCCCTGAAAATGTTTTGTTGGATTCGGGTGTGTTTTGGATTAGGGTGTTTTTTTACAAAAAACCCTCAAAAACAGCTTAAATCATAGAATTTGGGGGTCATTTTGATCCCATAGTATTATTAACCTCAATAACCATAATTTCCATTCATTTCCAGTCTATTCTGAACACCTCACACCTCACAATATTATTATTATTTTTTTTAAATTCTTTATTTTTCATTTTGTAATATAGAACAATTTTTCCAAATATGTCAACACATTTATCAAAAATAGAGCGTATGCATCAGTCTCTTAGCTTATCAACTGTAAATATACAGAACATCAATAAATGGTTTGCGAAAAGAGAAATTAACAGATTCACATATGTTATCCTAAACCGTGCAACATTCATATAAAGTTACATAATCTGGAGTAAAGAGCAACCTCGGAGCAATATTGCATAGTAAGACCAAATGTGGACATTGTGTGAGGTCACAAAAACCATCAGAAACAGATAAGAAGAGGGGGGGGGGGGAAACAAGGGGAAGAAGGGAGGAAGGAGAAGAAAAAAAAAAAAAAAGGGGGGGGGGGGGGAACAAGCCACGGATGTATTAACTTTTAGAGGGCAGTATGAGGGCCCCATGGGCCTCCATTTTCAGTGTGTATTCAGGGTACATATTCAGCATAAGTCTTAGTGGTCTTAAAGTCAATCCATAGGAACCAGGTTGCCACATAATCCGAATATTTGTCTAAGGCGGCAGAATAAACATCTTCCATGTACATATAAAAGTCAATGCGCTGGAACCACTCCCATACTGTCGGTGGGTTAGTGGATTTCCAATGCACCGGGAGTATAGCTTTTGCCGCATTATTTAAATGCTTGAGAAGGGATTTTTTGTAGCGAGAAGGGGGTATAACTGAATGTGACAGTAGCCAGAAGTCCGGGCCCAGTGGGACCTGGTCTCCCAGAATCTTTGTTGATAGGTCCGTAATTGTGTTCCAAAATGGGATAATTAACGGACAGTCCCACCATATGTGGATCAATGTGCCAGTTTCCCTATTGCATCTCCAACATAGGGGAGAGACTGAGGGGTAAATTTTATGTAGGAGAGACGGGCATCTATACCATCTAGTCAGTAATTTGTATTGTGTTTCCACAACGTCCAAACTAGTGGAGCACTGTGCCATAACCCTGCAATGCGTGTCCCATTGGATCTTGATTCCCCGATGTTTCAGATCTTTGTCCCAGGCGTCACAGAATGAGGGGACCGTAGGAAAGGAACTCTGTCGAAGAATCTTATAGATGCCTGACACCAGATGTGGGGGGGCTATCTCTTGACTGCACATGGATTCAAAGGGAGTGAGAGCCTTATAAGGGTCTGTCGCTTCTCGCTGTGATGTAACAAAATGTCGCGCCTGAAGGTAAAACCAATAGTCTTTAGCGGGTATATCGCCCGTTTTCTGTATTTCAGCGAACGGTTTGAGTTTGCCATGTGCAGTCAAGTGAATCACCCTAGTCACACCCGCCCCCCCCCCCATCTAGAAGCAATCTCATTGGACCTGCCCGGGGGGAATAATGGATTGTCAAATATAGGTATAACGGACGTTTGTTTAGACATGAGTCCCATTTTGTGACGAAGTGTCCGCCATAGAGCCAATGTGGGCCCCACAGTAGGATGTGGTGAGCGACCAAACCTAGGGGACCAAGGCACTACCTGTAGGTTAAGATTAGTGGAAGAACATTCCAGGTCGACCCACTGCTTCCTCTGGGAAGCAGGGCGAGACCAGTCTATAATTCTATGTAGTAGTGCGGCATGATAATATGTGGAAATCATAGGTAATTGTTGCCCGCCTTGTGCTTTCAGCCTAGATAGATGACTGTGCTTGAACCTAGGCTTCCGGCCGCCCCAAATGAAATGGCTTATTGCCTTGTGTGCTTCAGCTAAGAATTGTGGGGGAAGTTTCAGAGGGATGGTTTGGAAGAGGTATAGCAACCTGGGGAGAATGTTCATCTTTACTATATTTATACGGCCTAGCCATGAGAATCTCTGCGTGAGCCAATGCTTCATCTCCTGTCGCAATTTGCGCAATAGGGGAGTGTGGTTAATACTAGTTATATTAGCGAGTGTCGATGGGATTTGAATTCCTAAATATGTAATATGGGATTTTTGCCATGTGAATTGGAATGATTGTGATAAGGAGGATACCGCAGTGGGTGAGAGCGTGATATTCATTGCCATGGATTTTGAATAATTAATTTTAAAATTTGACATGTCTCCGAATCGTATAAATTCCTTCATAAGGTTGGGTAGGGAAATCAAAGGATTTGTTATGATCGCCAATAGGTCGTCTGCAAAGAGAGCCAGGCGATGCTCGATTTTGCCCACTCGCAGGCCCGTGATATTAGGGTTGAATCTAATTGCCCGAGCCAGGGCCTCCATGCATAGAACAAAAATTAAAGGTGACAGCGGGCAACCCTGGCGTGTGCCATTGGAGATTGTTATGGGTTCAGAAAGAACGCCATTCACCCTAACCCGGGCCGACGGGGTTTTATATAATGAAAGAATTCTCTGCAGAAAAACATCTCCTAGACCCAGGCGTCGGAGCACTGCCTCCATAAAATCCCAATCCACCCGATCAAAGGCCTTTTCTGCGTCTGTGGAAAGAAGCATGGTGGGAGCATCAGTTGTCTGCGCATGTGCAACCAGATCAATGACTCTAATAGTATTGTCCCTAGCCTCTCTGCCCATAACAAAGCCGACCTGATCAGGGTGTAGTATATCTGGCAGTAATGGTTTAAGGCGATTAGCCATAAGTTTTGCGAATAATTTAACATCTACGTTTAATAACGATATCGGTCTATAGTTGGAAGGGAGCGTCGGGTCTTTAGATTCTTTTGGGATAACAGTAATATGGGCGCTTAAGGACTGATCTGATAGAGGAGTCGTTGACGAAATGGCATTGCAGGCCTGAAGGAGAAGGGGGCTGAGTTTCTCCTGAAAGGCTTTGTAGTACGTGACTGGAAAGCCATCCGGTCCTGGGCTTTTACCGTTAGGAGATGACTTTAGGGCAGCCAGCAGCTCTTCTCCAGTAAAAGGGTCGTCTAGGGCCTGAGCAATGTCTGTCGGGAGAGTCGGGAAAGTGATTTCGTCTAAAAAAATTTGTATGTTGCGTATGTGATCTTTGCGTGTAGTTGGTGTCCGCGTGGAGGTCAGATTGTATAAGGCTGAGTAATATTTGTGGAAGATCTCCGCTATCTCTGTATCAGAGGCCCGAGATATCCCGTCAGCGTCTGTGAGTTTAGATATGTACGTTAAAGACCTCTGAGCTCTAAGAGCACGTGCCAGGAGTTTACCGGGTTTGTTACCCCATCTATGATATTTATGTCTGCATTTACGGAACGCCCTGCGAGTACCGTCACTAAGCAGAGTTTTAAGAGCTTGTCTCGCTGTTTGGAGTTCGGCATAAGTATCCGACGCCAGCGTAGACTTGTGGGCCAGTTCCAGTTTTTTTATTTTTTCTAATAAGGCATTTCTACATTCAACCTTCTGTTTTTTCAGACGTGAGCCTAATTGTATGCATTGGCCTCTGATCACACATTTATGTGCCTCCCATAGTACAACCGGGGATACATCGCCAGTTGTGTTCAAAGCGATGTAGTCATCTATTGCTTTCTCAATTTGGGCTCTACAAACAGGGTCCCGGAGGAGTTGTTCATTAAATCGCCAGCGCCAGTGTTTGGGGGGAGGGTGGCGGAGAGAGAGTGTGAGCGTGATTGGGGCATGATCCGAAATTGTAATTTGGCCGATGGTCGCATCAATCAATAGGTCTAGATGAGCATGGCTCACGCAGAGATAGTCTATTCGGGAGTATGTCTTATGTGGGGGTGAATAGAAAGTATAGTCCTTATCTGAAGGATGCAAAAGACGCCAGGTATCAACTAGTTGAAAATCATGTAGAACAGCTCTAAATCGTCTGGATTCTTTAAGCGTGTTCCGTGGGGACCCAGAGGAGGAATCCATACGAGATTCAAGGACCCAATTAAGGTCGCCTCCCACTACCAAAGTGCCCATCAGATTTTGCTCGATTAGTTCTAGTGATTCTTTGAGAAACCGAGTTTGGCCTCGGTTAGGAAGGTAGAGGTTTACGAAGGTAAATGTCTGATGTGCTATAGTAGCTCTAACCAGGATCCCTCTCCCATCCCCTATCAACATTTCGGAGACATCTAGTAGTCTAAGATGTTTGGCAAAAAGGATAGCAACACCCCTAGCCCTCGCCACAGAATAATCGTTAAAATAACCATTGGGGAAGTAACGGGAGCGAAGACCAGGGGAGGCCCCTCGTTTAAAATGCGTCTCCTGTAGGAAAATAACCTCCGCCCCATCAGTATGTAAGGTATGTAGTAGGCCTGACCTCTTTTCTGGGATATTTAAACCCTTCACATTGTGGGAAACAATTTTTAGGCTAGCCATATAGAAAAAGCATAGGGATCAACTGGCTTAATGATATATCAGGGCTACGACTCTGACCCAATGCTGGGTCATAAGTAACCTGAAATTGGTTGTGGCATAAAAGAGGGGGGGTGGTAGGGTCAACACATGAGGAAAGAAAGGAAGACATGGGTACATGAACATGGAAAAAGAAAAGAAGAAACCAAAAAAGAAATATAAATTTAAACAACAACATGTAGTGGTAATCTCTGCATTGATAGCCATGGGTATAGATTAAGCATCCCATGGTCTAAGAAATATACAGCAGAGAAGGGGGTCCAAAGGGTAACAGCAGGTTCAACAATATTATATAGTTAAGTAAGAGGTGTTTGAGAGGGATATATCATGGTCAGGAAGGAGATGGGAGGAGGGAAATCAATCAACCGCCTCCCTCCATCTCGCCACCTAATCCATCCCGGCCCACAGGAAGCATCTCCAATTAATTACATTAACAACTTGTAATAGTACGGGAGTGGTAGGCATTCTCAAGGTAATTGAAGCTCAAATTTTAAAACAACCTATTGAATAATAAGAAAAAGTAAAAAAGGAAAAAAGATCACTGTGAGCTTTCAATAAGGTAGCATAAAAAGGATATCACAATTTATGGTAGCAGACGCGTCATGAGGTTTCAGATGTTTCATTGGATCTGCCCGCCCGGTTGCGTCGTCTTGAGGTGTCTACTTTTTTCCAAGGCTCCCTGCGGGGTAATGCCGTAGTGGGAAGCTGTAGAGGGTCTGTCCAATTTGGTAATGAGATCAACGGTAGGCCCAATGCCTTGCAGAATGCTGGAACGCCATCATAGTCCTCCAAGACATGTCGGTTCCCGTCGCGGGTGACTTGGACGCTCAGAGGAAAGCCCCAGCGAAATCTGATATCCTTCTTCCGAAGAGCTTCCGTGAGGGGGTGGAGGAGACGCCTCTGCTGTAAAGTCATCCAGGAAAGATCCTGGAAAATCTGGATGGGGTGGCCATTGAAGGCTATGTTCGAGGCCTGTCTGGACTTCTGTAGGATAGTCTCTTTCACCTGGAAGTAATGTAGCCGGCAAATGACATCTCTAGGCCGCTCTGTAGGTGCTCCCCTTGGTCGTAGTGCCCGATGTGCTCTATCAAACACAATTTGAGAGCCGGGGTCAGCACCCAGCAAGTCGTTAAATATTGCAGTCAATGCCGCAGCCAGGCCCTGGGGTAGCACATCTTCGGGTAGACCTTTGACCCTCAGGTTGTTCCGCCTCCCTCTGTTATCTATATCATCCAGTCTACGTCTCATTTCAGTGGTGGTATGTGAGTATCGGGATACAAGATCGTGGAGATCTGCGAGCTTAGCGTCCGTTTCATCTCTATGATCTTCCAGGTCAACTACTCTGTTTGCTACTTGCGTGAGATCAGATTGGATATTGGAAAGACTCGCTTGTAGGGAGTCATGGATTCTTTTTTCCATGTTGGATAAATCTTGTTGGATGTCTTGGCGAGTCGGGAGAGAGCGTAGTTGTGTGAGGACTGCCGCCATATCGGCAGAATCTTTACTAGCAGATCCAGTTTGGCGATGTTTTGGAGAGGGAGAGGTCCCGGGATCTTCCATGATGATTGGCGGCAAGTGATCAGTGACTGCGGTGGAGGTGCTAGGGTCAGGGACGGGGGTGCCAAATAAAGTATGGAAGGCTGCGGCTTGTGTGGTCGCGGATCTAACTTTTGATGTTTTACCAAAGCGGCGCCGTCTTGTCATTTGTCCAGGTGAAGAGAACAGAACAGAGCCTCAGGGAGGAGAGCATTACGACATATCCCAGGTGGAAGCTCAACCCGCTGTTCCCTCTGCGTGGTTCGGTCTCAATATATCATAGTATACGTCAGATGAAAGCCCGGAAGCACAGAAGTCGGCAGTGCGGCAGCATGTAGAACCCTGTCGGCCATATTTCGTTTTTGGGGCTCACATATCCCTGGCGAGGGGGCCCCGCCAACACCGGCCGCCGTTAAGAACCAGTCGGTGGACGAGGGTGGGGGTCACTGGTGTCTGTGCGGCCGTCTCCCGGTCCCGGGAGTGTGAGGGCCAGCGTGGGGACCTCAGGTCAGGGATCCAAAAAGGTGCTCCAGACCGTATGGAATTCACCAATGCGTGGCCTCAGGCTTTCCACCCTCCCCGGATCGCCCGCAAGTCCTCCTCCCCAGCTGAACTCCGTCCGGAGGCCTCAACCGTTCTGTCCTCACTGGTTGCGGCTGCACCGAAGGGTCCAAGTGGCGAGGGGAGTAAAGAGGAATACCGAGGTAGGCACAGGTGCGTGTGCCACGCTTATATGTAGCTCTCCCTCCCGTCCGGGAGTGTATCTTAAATTCAGTCCTCTGCTTTTGTGGAGTGGGAGGGCCGCAACCCACAGAGCAGGCCTAAGCCTCTTCCCAATACCGCGGTTCCCCCTCACTAATACCTGAGCACGGGGACAAGGAGACCGTGGTACGTATGTTGGGGGGGTAGAGAGCCCCAGGGAGAACAAAGATGGGGACTTTGTGGGGATGCGGACCAGGTTTCTCAGGAGGCCAGGAGAGGCACCTCTTACCTCTCGGCCACAAGTTTCTTCTCCGGCTCGTCGGAGCTCCGTCAAGGGTGTCTCCCCCGCTGGATGGTGAAGTACCGCCAAGGAGCGCGGCAGGTCAGGTGCCCTGTGCCGTCGTCGGCTGGTCTGAGTCCTCCGTGTCCCTGCAAGATGGCGCGCGTCTCCGTTGCAGCGCTCGGTATCCGGCACTCCAGGGCCTGACAGCGCCTCCTCTCCGGGTGTGCGCAGAGCCAGTCGGGTGTCTGGCCAGCCGCTCTAGGGGTCTCAGTGTCGTCGGGAGGGCATCCGTGGGCTGCGCAATTGCAGAGGCCTTGGTCCGGATCCTCAACTACTCCAGTCCCCGGCTTCAGTCCGGGGGGAGGGCCGCAACCCGCAGGAGCGCTCAGAAGCACTCCCCGATTCCGCGGTGTCCCCCCAGGGCAGCTCAGATGGCCCCACAGCAGCAGGAGGGCAGCATGTGGGAAGATGGGTAAGCCCAAGCTGTATAAAACGGGTTTTTAGCAGGCACTATGCAGGAGCTCTCAGGCTGCACGTCTTTCCTCCTCAGCAGTCAAACCACGCCCCCCACAATATTATTTTTAGTCCTAAAATTTGCACTGATGTCGCTGGATGACTAAGCTAAGCGACCCAAGTGGCCGACACAAACACCTGGCCCATCTAGGAGTGGCACTGCAGTGTCAGACAGGATGGCAGATTTAAAAAATAGTCCCCAAACAGCACATTATGCAAAGAAAAAAAGAGGTGCACCAAGGTCGCTGGATGGCTAAGCTAAGCGACCGAAGTGGCCGACACAAACACCTGGACCATCTAGGAGTGGCACTGCAGTGTCAGACAGGATGGCACTTCAAAAAATAGTCCCCAAACAGCACATGATGCAAAGAAAAAAAGAGGTGCACCAAGGTCGCTGGATGGCTAAGCTTAGCGACCCGAGTGGCCGACACAAACACCTGGCCCATCTAGGAGTGGCACTGCAGTGTCAGACAGGATGCCACTTCAAAAAATAGTCCCCAAACAGCACATGATGCAAAGATAAATGAAAGAAAAAAGAGGTGCAAGATGGAATTGTCCTTGGGCCCTCCCACCCACCCTTATGTTGTATAAACAGGACATGCACACTTTAACAAACCCATCATTTCAGCAACAGGGTCTGCCACACGACTGTGACTGAAATGACTGGTTGGTTTGGGCCCCCACCAAAAAAGAAGCAATCAATCTCTCCTTGCACAAACTGGCTCTACAGAGGCAAGATGTCCACCTCCTCCTCATCGTCCGCTTCCTCACCTCTTTCACTGTGTACATCCCCCTCCTCACAGATTAATTATTCGTCCCCACTGGAATCCACCATCTCAGGTCCCTGTGTACTTTCTGGAGGCAATTGCTGGTGAATGTCTCCACGGAGGAATTGATTATAATTAATTTTGATGAACATCATCTTCTTCACATTTTCTGGAAGTAACCTCGTACGCCGATTGCTGACAAGGTGAGCGGCTGCACTAAACACTCTTTCGGAGTACACACTGTAAGGGGGGGCATCTTAGGTAAAATAAAGCCAGTTTCTGCAAGGGCATCCAAATTGCCTCTTTTTCCTGCCAGTATACGTACGGACTGTCTGACGTGCCTACTTGGATGCGGTCACTCATATAATCCTCCACCATTCTTTCAATGGTGACAGAATAATATGCAGTGACAGTAGACGACATGTCAGTAATCGTTGGCAGGTCCTTCAGTCCGGACCAGATGTCAGCACTCGCTCCAGACTGCCCTGCATCACCGCCAGTGGGTGGGCTCGGAATTCTTAGCCTTTTCCTTGCAGCCCCAGTTGCGGGAGAATGTGAAGGAGGAGCTGTTGACGGGTCACGTTCCGCTTGACTTGACAATTTTCTCACCAGCAGGTCTTTGAACCTCTGCAGACTTGTGTCTGCCGGAAAGAGAGATACAACGTAGGTTTTAAATCTAGGATCGGGCACGTGGCCAAAATGTAGTGCTCTGATTTCAACAGATTGACCACCCGTGAATCCTGGTTAAGCGAATTAAGGGCTCCATCCACAAGTCCCACATGCCTAGCGGAATCGCTCTGTTTTAGCTCCTCCTTCAATCTCTCCAGCTTCTTCTGCAAAAGCCTGATGAGGGGAATGACCTGACTCAGGCTGGCAGTAGGGAGGCCAATCCCGGGCCATTTTTTCAATCCCGGGATTCGGGATTGAAAAATGCTCAATCCCGGGATTCCCGGGATCCCGGGATTGTAGTAGGGATCAGTGCAAGGAGCAGGGAGAGTGGATTTGGAGGGCAGCAAGGGAGGGTGGGTGTAGGGAGGATGTAGGGAGCAGCACAGAAGAATGGATGTAAGGAGTAGGAAGGGAGGGTGGGTGTAGGGAGCAGGGAGGATGTAGGGAGCAGTGAGGGAGGGTGTAGTAGGTAGCGATACTAAAGTATTACTATTAAGTGTATAACAATTGTTATGGGCGCCAGTGAAAAAGTAAAAAAAGAACTAAAGAAATAGTATTAAAAATAATAATAATAATAATAATAATAATAATAATAATGTCAGTGGCATCTGTGAAAAGAAAGGGTTTGTTCAATAAATGTTTACAGCCCTTTTAGTGTGATAAGGAAAACTGGTGTGCTGGAGCTTAATAATGGGACAGGTTACCTGTCCCGATCTTACCCTAACCGGTACCTTTTCCTCCGCTTTCCATTAGTGCGGTGTCCTTGGGTGCATCTAGCCGCGATCGGCAGTTGTCGATGATGTCACCCACTGGTCCCTTGAATCTGCTCAGTTCTGCGGCTGGCTGGGCAGTTGCCGGTCTCATCTCACGCTGGCTTCTTACTATTAGGCGGGCAGTAACCATGGACACACAGTGACCACGGTGCGGCATTTCAAATGTAGTGCTGGCTGCCAGCCAGTCAGAACTGGCAGTCCGGCAGCCAATCAGGAGCCGCTACTGCTGTCCTGATTGGCTGCCGGTTCGCCAGCTTCGATTGGCTGGTGGCCGGCGCTACATTTGAAATGCCGCCGTCGCGGTCACTGTGTGTTCATGGCTGCCCGAGATGTAAGTAATACCTCGCTGACAGCCGGGCCGCATAGCCGGGCAGCGCTGTACTATAGTGCTCGGCGCTGCCTGGCAAAACTGCGCATGCGCAACCTAATCCCGGGATTGGAGGGTCCGATCCCGGGATTCAGATCCCGGCATTTTGGGGCCCAAATCCCGGGATCCCGCCGATCCCGATCCCGGGATTGGCCTCCCTAGCTGGCAGTGTCTGAACTGACTTCACGTGTGGCAAGTTCAAAGGGTTGCAGAACCTTGCACAACGTTGAAATCATTCTCCACTGCGCTTGAGTCAGGTGCATTCCCCCTCCTTTGCCTATATCGTAGGTAGATGTATAGGCTTGAATGGCCTTTTGCTGCTCCTCCATCCGCTGAAGCATATAGAGGGTTGAATTCCACCTCGTTACCACCTCTTGCTTCAGATGATGGCGGGGCAGGTTCAGGAGTGTTTGCTGGTGCTCCAGTCTTCGGCACGCGGTGGCTGAATGCTGAAAGTGGCCCGCAATTCTTTGGGCCACCGACAGCATCTCTTGCACACCCCCTGTCATTTTTTAAATAATTCTGCACCACCAAATTCAATGTATGTGCAAAACATGGGACGTGCTGGAATTTGCACACATGTAATGCACGCACAATATTGGTGGCGTTGTCCGATGTCACAAATCCCCAGGAGATTCCAATTGGGGTAAGCCATTCTGCGATGATGTTCCTCAGTTTCCGTAAGAGGTTGTCAGCTGTGTGCCTCTTATGGAAAGCGGTGATACAAAGCGTAGCCTGCCTAGGAACGAGTTGGCGTTTGCGAGATGCTGCTACTGGTGCCGCCGCTGCTGTTCTTGCTGCGGGAGGCAATACATCTACCCAGTGGGCTGTCACAGTCATATAGTCCTGAGTCTGCCCTGCTCCACTTGTCCGTGGTTAAGTGGACATTGGGTACAACTGCATTTTTTAGGACACTGGTGACTCTTTTTCTGAGGTCTGTGTACATTCTCGGTATCTCCTGCCTAGAGAAGTGGAACCTAGATGGTATTTGGTACCGGGGACACACTAACTTAATAAATTCTATAATTCCCTGTGAATTAACGGTGGATACCGGACACACGTTTAACTCCACCCAGGCTGCCAAGGCCTGAGTTATCTGCTTTGCAGCAGGATGACTGCTGTGATATTTAATCTTCCTCGCAAAGGACTGTTGGACAGTCAATTGCTTACTGGAAGTAGTACAAGTGGTTTTCCGACTTCCCCTCTGGGATGACGATCGACTGGGTGGTCTTCAGTATGCCGAATATCGGGATCCCGGCGCACAGTATACCGGCGCCGGAATCCCGACACCCGGCATACCGTCACCTATTCTCCCTCGTGGGGGTCCACGACCCCCCTGGAGGGAGAATAAAATAGTGTGGCGCGCATAGCGCACCACCGTGCCTGCAAGGGGCTCCTTTGTGCTCGCCGCGCTGTTGGTATGCCGGCGGTCGGGCTCCCGGTGCCGGTATGCTGGTCGCCGGGAGCCCGAGCGCCGGCATACCGTACTACACCCCGATCGACTCCCAGTAGCAACAACAGCAGCGCCAGCAGCAGTAGGCGTTACACTCAAGGATGCATCGGAGGAATCCCAGGCAGGAGAGGACTCGTCAGACTTGCCAGTGACATGGCCTGCAGGACTATTGGCTTTCCTGTCTAAGGAGGAAATTGACACTGAGGGAGTTGGTGGTGTGGTTTGCAGGAGCTTGGTTACAAGAGGAAGGGATTTAGTTGTCAGTTGACTGCTTCCACTGTCACCCAAAGTTTTTGAACTTGTCAATTACTTCTGATGAATGCGCTCCAGGTGACGTATAAGGGAGGATGTTCCTAGGTGGTTAACGTCCTTACCCCTACTTATTACCTCTTGACAAAGGCAACACACGGCTTGACACCTGTTGTCCGCATTTCTGTTAAAATAATTCCACACCGCAAAGGTGATTTTTTTTGTAATTTGACCAGGCATGTCAATGGCCATATTCGTCCCACGGACAACAGGTGTCTCCCCGGGTGCCTGACTTAAACAAACCACCTCACCATCAGAATCCTCCTTGTCAATTTCCTCCTCAGCGCCAGCAATACCCATATCCTCATCCTGGTGTACTTCAACAGTGACATCTTCAATTTGACTATCAGGAACTGGACTGCGGGTGCTCCTTCCAGCACTTGCAGGGGGCGTGCAAATGGTGGAAGGCGCCACCTCTTCCCGTCCAGTGTTGGAAAGGTCAGGCATCGCAACCGACACAATTGGACTCTCCTTGGGGATTTGTGATTTAGAAGAACGCACAGTTCTTTACTGTGCTTTTGCCAGCTTAAGTCTTTTCATTTTTCTAGCGAGAGGATGAGTGCTTCCATCCTCATGTGAATCTGAACCACTAGCCATGAACATAGGCCAGGGCCTGAGCCATTCCTTGCCACTCCGTGTCGTAAATGGCATATTGGCAAGTTTACGCTTCTCCTCAGACGCTTTTAATTTTGATTTTTGGGTCATTTTACTGAACTTTTGTTTTTTGGATTTTACATGCTCTCTACTACGACATTGGGCATCGGCCTTGGCAGACGACGTTGATGGCATTTCATCGTCTCGGCCATGACTAGTGGCAGCAGCTTCAGCACGAGGTGGAAGTGGATCTTGATCTTTCCCTATTTTACCCTCCACATTTCTGTTCTCCATTTTTTAATATGTGGAATTATATGCCAGTAATATATCAATAGCAATGGCCTACTGTACCGTACTGCTATATATATACTGGTGGTCAGCAAAATTCTGCACTGTCCTCCTACTATATATACTGCGCACAACTAAAATGCAGCACAGGTATCGATGGATCGTATACTTGACGACACAGAGGTAGGTAGAGCAGTGGCCTACTGTACCGTACTGCTATATATATACTGGTGGTCAGCAAAATTCTGCACTGTCCTCCTACTATATATATTGCGCACAACTAAAATGCAGCACAGATATGGATGGATAGTATACTTGAGGACACAGAGGTAGGTAGAGCAGTAGACTACTGTACCATACTGCTATATATATATACTGGTGGTCAGCAAAATTCTGCACTGTCCTCCTACTATATATACTGCGCACAACTAAAATGCAGCACAGGTATGGATGGATAGTATACTTGATGACACAGAGGCAGGTAGAGCAGTGGACTACCGTACCGTACTGCTATATATATACTGGTGGTCATCAAAATTCTGCACTGTCCTCCTACTATATATACTGCGCACAACTAAAATGCAGCACAGGTATGGATGGATAGTATACTTGACGACACAGAGGTAGGTAGAGCAGTGGCCTACTGTACCGTACTGCTATATATATACTGGTGGTCAGCAAAATTCTGCACTGTCCTCCTAATATATATACTGCACACAACTAAAATGCAGCACAGGTATGGATGGATAGTATACCTGACGACACAGAGGTAGAGCAGTGGACTACTGTACCGTACTGCTATATATATACTGGTGGTCAGCAATATTCTGCACTGTCCTCCTACTATATACTGCGCACAACTAAAATGCAGCACAGGTATGGATGGATAGTATACTTGACGACACAGAGGTAGGTAGAGCAGTGGACTACTGTACCGTACTGCTATATATATATACTGGTGGTCAGCAAAATTCTGCACTGTCCTCCTACTATATATACTGCGCACAACTAAAATGCAGAACAGGTATGGATGGATAGTATACTTGACGACACAGAGGTAGGTAGAGCAGTGGACTACTGTACCGTACTGCTATATAATACTGGTGGTCAGCAAAATTCTGCACTGTCCTCCTACTATATAGTATACTACAATGCAGCACAGATATGGAGCGTTTTTCAGGCAGAGAACGTAGATATTTTCAGCACACTGAGCACAGATACTTGCAAGCACACTGAGCACAGATATTTGCAGCACACTGAGCACAGATATTTGCAGCACACTGAACACAGAAACTGAGAGAACGCTGCACGTCCTCTCGCTATCATCTCCAATGCACAAGTGAAAATGGCGGCGACGCGCGGCTCCTTATATAGAATACAAATCTCGCGAGAATCCGACAGCGGGATGATTACGTTCAGGCGCGCTCGGGTTAACCGAGCAAGGCGGGAAGATCCGAGTCTGCCTCGGAACCGTGTAAAAATAAGAATTTACTCACCGGTAATTCTATTTCTCGTAGTCCGTAGTGGATGCTGGGACTCCGTAAGGACCATGGGGAATAGCGGCTCCGCAGGAGACTGGGCACAACTATAAAGAAAGCTTTAGGTCTAACTGGTGTGCACTGGCTCCTCCCACTATGACCCTCCTCCAGACTTCAGTTAGGATACTGTGCCCGGAAGAGCTGACACAATAAGGAAGGATTTAGAATCCCGGGTAAGACTCATACCAGCCACACCAATCACACCGTATAACTCGTGATACAATGCCCAGTTAACAGTATGACAACAACTAAGCCTCTCAACAGATGGCTCAACAATAACCCTTTAGTTAAACAATAACTATATACAAGTATTGCAGACAATCCGCACTTGGGATGGGCGCCCAGCATCCACTACGGACTACGAGAAATAGAATTACCGGTGAGTAAATTCTTATTTTCTCTGACGTCCTAAGTGGATGCTGGGACTCCGTAAGGACCATGGGGATTATACCAAAGCTCCCAAACGGGCGGGAGAGTGCGGATGACTCTGCAGCACCGAATGGGCAAACTCTAGGTCCTCCTCAGCCAGGGTGTCAAACTTGTAGAATTTAGCAAATGTGTTTGACCCCGACCAAGTAGCTGCTCGGCAAAGTTGTAAAGCCGAGACCCCTCGGGCAGCCGCCCAAGAAGAGCCCACCTTCCTCGTGGAATGGGCTTTCACTGATTTAGGATGCGGCAGTCCAGCCGCAGAATGTGCAAGCTGAATCGTACTACAGATCCAGCGAGCAATAGTCTGCTTTGAAGCAGGTGCACCCAACTTGTTGGGCGCATACAGGATAAATAGCGAGTCAGTCTTTCTGACTCCAGCTGTCCTGGATTTTCAGGGCCCTGACTACGTCCAACAACTTGGAAGCCTCCAAGTCTGTAGTAGCCGCAGGCACCACGATAGGTTGGTTCAGATGAAAAGCTGATACCACTTTAGGAAGAAACTGGGGACGAGTCCTCAATTCTGCCCTATCCATATGGAAAATCAGATAAGGGCTTTTACATGACAAAGCCGCCAATTCTGATACACGCCTGGCCGAAGCCAAGGCCAACAACATGACCACTTTCCACGTGAGATATTTCAATTCCACGGTTTTAAGTGGCTCAAACCAATGTGACTTTAGGAAATCCAACACCACGTTGAGATCCCAAGGTGCCACTGGAGGCACAAAAGGGGGCTGAATATGCAGCACTTCCTTAACAAAAGTCTGAACTTCAGGTAGTGAAGCCAGTTCTCTCTGGAAGAAAATCGATAGAGCCGAAATCTGGACCTTAATGGAACCCAATTTTAGGCCCATAGTCACCCCGACTGTAGGAAGTGCAGGAAACGGCCCAGCTGAAATTCCTCCGTTGGGGCCTTCCTGGCCTCACACCACGCAACATATTTTCGCCATATGCGGTGATAATGGTTTGCGGTTACTTCTTTCCTAGCTTTAATCAGCGTAGGAATTACTTCCTCCGGAATGCCCTTTTCCTTCAGGATCCGGTGTTCAACCGCCATGCCGTCAAACGCAGCCGCGGTAAGTCTTGGAACAGACAGGGACCCTGCTGCAGCAGGTCCTGTCTGAGCGGCAGAGGCCATGGGTCCTCTGACATCATTTCTTGAAGTTCCGGGTACCAAGCTCTTCTTGGCCAATCCGGAACAATGAGTATAGTTCTTACTCCTCTTCTCCTTATTATCCTCAGTACGTTTGGTATGAGAGGAAGAGGAGGGAACAAATAAACCGACCGGTACACCCACGGTGTCACTAGAGCGTCCACAGCTATCGCCTGCGGGTCTCTTGACCTGGCGCAATATCTTTCTAGCTTTTTGTTTAGGCGGGACGCCATCATGTCCACCTGTGGCCTTTCCCAACGGTTTACAATCAGTTGGAAGACTTCTGGATGAAGTCCCCACTCTTCCGGGTGGAGGTCGTGCCTGCTGAGGAAGTCTGCTTCCCAGTTGTCCACTCCCGGAATGAACACTGCTGACAGTGCTAACACGTGATTTTCCGCCCATCGGAGAATCCTTGTGGCTTCTGCCATCGCCGTCCTGCTTCTCGTGCCGCCCTGTCGGTTTACATGGGCGACCGCCGTGATGTTGTCTGACTGGATCAGTACCGGCTGGTTTTGAAGCAGGGGTTTTGCCTGACTTAGGGCATTGTAAATGGCCCTCAGCTCCAGAATATTTATGTGCAGGGAAGTCTCCTGACTTGACCATAGTCCTTGGAAGTTTCTTCCCTGTGTGACTGCCCCCCAGCCTCGAAGGCTGGCATCCGTGGTCACCAGGACCCAGTCCTGTATGCCGAATCTGCGGCCCTCTTGAAGATGAGCACTCTGCAGCCACCACAGCAGAGACACCCTGGTCCTTGGAGACAGGGTTATCAGCCGATGCATCTGAAGATGCGATCCGGACCACTTGTCCAACAGGTCCCACTGAAAGGTTCTTGCATGGAACCAGCCGAATGGAATTGCTTCGTAGGAAGCTACCATCTTTCCCAGGATCCGCGTGCAGTGATGCACCGACACCTGTTTTGGTTTTAGGAGGCCTCTGACTAGAGATGACAGCTCCTTGGCCTTCTCCTCCGGGAGAAACACTTTTTTCTGTTCTGTGTCCAGAACCATCCCCAGGAACAGTAGATGTGTCGTAGGGACCAGCTGTGACTTTGGAATATTTAGAATCCAGCCGTGCTGTTGTAGCACCTCCCGAGACAGTGCTACCCCGACCAACAACTGCTCCCTGGACCTCGCCTTTATCAGGAGATCGTCCAAGTACGGGATAATTAAAACTCCCTTCTTTCGAAGGAGTATCATCATTTCGGCCATTACCTTGGTAAAGACCCTCGTAGCCGTGGATAGACCGAGCGGCAACGTCTGGAATTGGTAATGACAATCCTGTACCACAAATCTGAGGTACTCCTGGTGAGGATGGTAAATGGGGACATGCAGGTAAGCATCCTTGATGTCCAGTGATACCATGTAATCCCCCTCGTCCAGGCTTGCAATAACCGCCCTGAGCGATTCCATCTTGAACTTGAATTTTTTTATATACGTGTTCAAGGATTTCAAATTTAAAATGGGTCTCACCGAACCGTCCGGTTTCGGTACCACAAACATTGTGGAATAGTAACCCCGTCCTTGTTGAAGTCGGGGCACCTTTACTATCACCTGCTGGGAATACAGCTTGTGAATTGCCTCTAACACTGCCTCCCTGCCTGAGGGAGTTGTTGGCAAGGCAGATTTGAGGAAACGGCGGGGGGGGGAGACGTCTCGAATTCCAGCTTGTACCCCTGAGATACTACTTGAAAGATCCAGGGATCCACCCGTGAGCGAGCCCACTGATCGCTGAAATTTTTGAGACGGGCCCCCACCGTACCTGGCTCCGCCTGTGGAGCCCCAGCGTCATGCTGTGGACTTAGAGGAAGCGGGGGAGGACTTTTGCTCCTGGGAACTGGCTGTATGCTGCAGCTTTTTCCCTCTACCTCTGCCTCTGGGCAGAAAGGACGCGCCTTTAACCCGCTTGCCCTTATTGGGCCGAAAGGACTGTACCTGATAATACGGTGCTTTCTTTGGCTGTGAGGGAACATGGGGTAAAAATGTAGACTTCCCAGCTGTTGCTGTGGAAACGAGGTCCGAGAGACCATCCCCGAACAACTCCTCACCCTTATAAGGCAAAACTTCCATGTGCCTTTTAGAATCTGCATCTCCTGTCCACTGCCGAGTCCATAACCCTCTCCTGGCAGAAATGGACATTGCACTTATTTTGGATGCCAGCCGGCAAATATCCCTCTGTGCATCCCTCATGTAGAAGAGTGCGTCTTTAATATGCTCTACGGTTAGCAATATAGTGTCCCTGTCTAGGGTATCAATATTTTCCGACAGGGAATCTGACCACGCAGCTGCAGCACTGCACATCCATGCTGAAGCAATAGCTGGTCTCAGTATAACACCTGTGTGTGTATATATAGACTTCAGGATAGCCTCCTGCTTTCTATCAGCAGATTCCTTCAGGGCGGCCGTATCCAGAGACGGTAGTGCCACCTTCTTTGACAAGCGTGTGAGCGCTTTATCCACCCTAGGGGATGTTTCCCAACGTGACCTATCCTCTGGCGTGAAAGGGTACGCCATTAGTAACCTCTTAGAAATTACCAGTTTCTTATCGGGGGAAGCCCACGCTTCTTCACACACTTCATTTAATTCCTCAGATGGAGGAAAAACAACTGGTAGTTTTTTCTCTCCAAACATAATACTCTTTTTTGTGGTACCCGGGGTAACATCAGAAATATGCAACACATTTTTCATTGCCTCAATCATATAACGTGTGGCCCTATTGGAAGATACATTAGTCTCATCATCGTCGACACTGGATTCAGTATCCGTGTCGACATCTGTGTCTGCCATCTGAGGTAGCGGGCGTTTTAGAGCCCCTGATGGCTTTTGAGACGCCTGGGCAGGCACAGGCTGAGAAGCCGGCTGTCCCATATTTGGTATGTCGTCAAACCTTTTATGCAAGGAGTCGACGCTGTCGCGTAATTCCTTCCACAGAACCATCCACTCAGGTGTCGACCCCGCAGGGGGTGACATCACATTTATCGGCATCTGCTCCGCCTCCACATAAGCCTCCTCATCAAACATGTCGACACAGCCGTACCGACACACCGCATACACACAGGGAATGCTCTGACAGAGGACATGACCCCACAAAGCCCTTTGGGGAGACAGAGAGAGAGTATGCCAGCACACACCAAAGCGCTATATAACACAGGGATCCCACTATAAATGAGTGTTTTTTCCCTTATAACTGCTTATATTATATATATATACTGCGCCTAAATTTAGTGCCCCCCCTCTCTTTTTTACCCTTATGTAGCTTGACACTGCAGGGGAGAGCCAGGGAGCGTCCTTCCAGCGGAGCTGTGAGGGAAAAATGGCGCCAGTGTGCTGAGGGAGATGGCCCCGCCCATTTTCCGTCGGACTTCTCCCGCTTTTTCTGGAATTCTGGCAGGGGTATTTTTACACCTATATAGCCTTCCTGACTATATATGGTGTAGATTTGCCAGCCAAGGTGTATTATATTGCCCTCAGGGCGCCCCCCCCCCCCCCAGCGCCCTGCACCCTTCAGTGACCGGAGTGTGAGGTGTGCATGAGGAGCAATGGCGCACAGCTGCAGTGCTGTGCGCTACCTTGTTGAAGACAGAAGTCTTCTGCCGCCGATTTTCCGGAACACTTCTTGCTTCTGGCTCTGTAAGGGGGCCGGCGGCGCGGCTCCGGGACCGAACGATCGAGGTCGGGTCCTGTGTTCGATCCCTCTGGAGCTAATGGTGTCCAGTAGCCTAAGAAGCCCAAGCTACCACCAGTTAGGTAGGTTCGCTTCTTCTCCCCTTAGTCCCTCGCTGCAGTGAGTCTGTTGCCAGCAGATCTCACTGTAAAATAAAAAAACTAAAATATACTTTCTTTCTAGAAGCTCAGGAGAGCCCCTAGTGTGCATCCAGCTCAGCCGGGCACAAGATTCTAACTGAAGTCTGGAGGAGGGTCATAGTGGGAGGAGCCAGTGCACACCAGTTAGACCTAAAGCTTTCTTTATAGTTGTGCCCAGTCTCCTGCGAGCCGCTATTCCCCATGGTCCTTACGGAGTCCCAGCATCCATTTAGGACGTCAGAGAAATGGGTGAAGTTCGGGGGGTTCGGATCCCGAGGTACCGAACCTGCTCATCACTAGTTAATACATAAATAATACTCTGTGTTGTACAAATTAATGAGTAGAGACTTCCAGTCACATTTGCAGCATAGCAGCTAAAGGTAGTTATAAAATCATTTCTCAATCATTTCTTTTAATAAAGGGAAACTGTGCTATTTATAAGCAAAGTTTATTTTCATTTTAGGTATTACGCAATATAAACTTAAGTAAGCATATTTGCATTAAGTGGCATGTAAGCATGCTGCCATGCAGATTGCTATGCTAACGTGAGTGTGAGTTTCTGCTGTCATAGGAGAAACCATACCCAGACTGTCCAGTACAGAGCCGGGGAAAGGTGTGCAAAAAAAAAAAAAAAAATTTAGCCCTTTCTTCCGAAACACAACCAGCCTTGCATTGAAAAAGTTGGGGCTCTATAACATAGATCCTAAACCCCTGAAGTGGCAACATTGCCAACACAGTCGTCCCAATATAATGGTAAGGGATCTCTGCCCACTGCATCCAGATAATATAACTAAGCTTAGAAAAAGCACATTTATATAAAATAAATTATAATTTAAATATTAATTTAAAATCCCCTGCTTCCCATTTTATTATAAAAACAAGATCATTCATTCCATCACAGACCAATTGGAAATTCCTTTCTTTATAATCAATTGTCAATCATCCATGTTCAAGACTTCTATTCATTAATCCATTTATGAAATGTACAGTATCACTGCTTCTGTACTACAGTGCATGCGGAAAGTATTCACAGCGCTTCACTTTTTCCACATTTTGTTATGTTACAGCCTTATTCCAAAATGGAATAAATTATTTTTTTCCCTCAGAATTCTACACACAATACCCAATAATGACAATGTGAAAAAATTTATTTTGAGATTTTTGCAAATTTATTAAAAATAAAAAACTAAGAAATCACATGTATATAAGTATTCACAGCCTTTGCTCAATACTTTGTTGATGCACCTTTGGCAGCAATTACACCCTCAAGTCTTTTAGAATATGATGCCACAAGCTTGGCACACCTATCTTTGGGCAGTTTCGCCAATTCCTCTTTGCAGCACCTTTCAAGCTCCATCAGGTTGGATGGGAAGCGTCTGTGCACAGCCATTTTCAGATCTCTCCAGAGATGTTCAATTGGATTCAAGTCTGGGCTCTGGCTAAATCACTCAAGGACATTCACAGAGTTGTCCTGATATCTTGGCTGTGTGCTTAGGGTCATTGTACTGCTGAAAGATGAACTGTCGCCCCAGTCTGAGGTCAAGAGCGCTCTGGAGCAGGTTTTCATCCAGGATGTCTCTGTACATTGCTGCATTAATCTTTTCCTCCGCTGAAAAACATATCCACAGCATGATGCTGCCACCACCATGCTTCACTGTAGGGGTGGTATTGGCCTGGTGATGAGCGGTGCCTTGTGTCCTCCAAACATGACGCCTGGCATTCACGCCAAAGAGTTCAATCTCTGTCTCATCAGACCAGAGAATTTTGTTTCTCATGGTCTGAGAGTCCATCAGGTGCATTTTGTCACGTCTGAGGATTCTTGTGGATCCGGATTTGGGGAAGATGATTCTGGTGCACTTGGATCTCTGAATAATAAACGAGCGGGACGGATGAAGGTCTTGCGCATTTATTACTTGGAGTAGTTTAACAGGGTTCGCCAAAGACAGTTGAATAGAGATACGACTGTAGGTTAGCAGGTGGCTGAGGATACCGGAACCGTGACCCAGTACTTTAAAGGAGGAATTCCGAAGGCTGGTTACTGCGGCGTCCGGAACAGGTAGCTAGGTAGGACACGGGAACAGAGTCGGTAGTCTGCGTAAGGCTATATCAGGAGGCTTGGGTAATTTGCCGGAACAAGAACCTGAGACTGGAGACACTGCGGGAGCACAGAGAACTAGCTTCACATATACTGTGAAAGACGTTGCACTGGCAAATTCCCTCCTCCAGGCCTTCCTGTATTATAGCAGCTGCTCGGAGATAATTGGCCACAGGAAAGTGATAAATTGGTGAAGTGTGGGCAAGACAGGCTTTTTGCCCACATCCATGATGGCCACCGGGAACACAGCCCAGCCTGTTCACAGAAGCCCTGGCTCCACAGCAGCACTGCTAAACCCTGCCAGAGGGACATGCTGCCAGTCTGCTGAGCTGCCAACCAGTGCCCCTGCCTGTCCTCCCAGTGCACCCTGCCCGGCGCCAGATGCCCGCACCTCCCCCAGCTGGACCTCTCCAAAGGGAACGGACAGGTAAGAGCCGGCTCCCCTGCACAGTCTCCCGCCGGGCCGTGACATTACCCCCCTCTTTAGAGTGGCCCCTGGACACAATTTAGGCTTCTCTGGATGTTCAGGATGAAATTTGCGAACTAATGCTGGAGCATGAACATCTGTCGCGTACTCCCAAGACCGTTCCTTCGGACCATATCCTTTCCAGTCCAATAGGTACTGTAACCGACCATAATGAATTCGGGAGTCAAGTACCTTTTTAACCTCAAATTCTATTCCACTCTGGGTGAGTACTTTGGGTGGTCGTGGTAACAGTCTCCGAAATCGGTTCAAAACTAAAGGTTTTAGCACGGAAACATGGAAAGAAGAAGGAATTTTGAGGTAAGGGGGTAGTTTGAGTTTATAAACCACTGGATTAATTATTCCCACAATTGGAAAAGGACCTATAAAGCGGGTGGCAAACTTCATTGAAGGTACTCGTAAGCGTAAGTTCCTTGTAGAAAGCCAAACTTGGTCTCCTACCTTGAGACTAGGAATTGTTCTTCGTTTTGTATCAGCCCATTTCTTGTAACGATGAGAAGCCTTTTGAAGATTGGTATGAACTCGATTGCAAATGTTCAAAAAACGCTTTAGGGAAGTCTCCACTGCTGGAAAGTCGAGTGCCGGTAGACTTTGAAATGCTGGAACTTTAGGATGGGCTCTGTAAACAATGAGGAAGGGCGTAAGCCCAGTAGAAGAATGGTTAGTATTGTTGTGGGCGAACTCAGCCCAAGGTAAATGTTCTACCCAATCATCCTGAGAAGAGGAAAGGTGAATGCGTAGAAAGGTCTCCAAATCTTGATTAACTCGTTCCGTGGAACTGTTGGACTGTGGATGATAGGCTGTGGAATACTGCAATTTGATTTGTAAGGCTGTGCAAAGGGATTTCCAGAACTTTGCTACAAATTGCACCCCTCGATCAGACACTATTTCGGTGGGAAGACCGTGAAGCCTGAAAATCTCGGAAATGAAATGATGGGCCAATTCAGACGCTGTTGGTAATTTCTTCAATGGTACAAAGTGGGCCATTTTGGAGAATCGGTCTATCACCACCCAGATTGTAGTATAGCCTCTAGAAGATGGTAAATCTGTTATGAAGTCCATTGATAAATGGGACCATGGTTGAAAGGGTACAGAATGAGGCAATAACTTCCCAACTGGAGGTTGCCGAGAGACCTTGTGTTGGGCGCACTTAACGCAGGAGGAAATTAAGGCTGTCACATCTGCTTTCAGCGTGGGCCACCAATAAGATCTTTGCAGAAATTCCATTGTCTTGTTAACACCTGGATGACCTGAAAATCGGGAAGTGTGAGCCCAAGATATGAGTTTCTTCCGTAGTTGGGGAGTGACATAAGCTTTCCCTGCAGGAGGTTGTAGACAAGTGGAGGCAAAAACTCTTGCATCTAGGACGGGGGGTGTTTGAGGAGGTTCTTCAGATTCAATGGAAGTAGTGGACCGTGACAGAGCATCTGCTTTTAGATTCTGTGAACCGGGCCGATAAGTCAGGATGAACATGGTCCAACGAGCAAGACGCGTACTCAGACATTGTAGATCTTTCAGGAAGGTTAAGTTCCGATGATCTGTATAAATGGTAATAGGGAAGTTAGCTCCTTCCAGGAGGTATCGCCATTCCTCTAGGGCTAGCTTGACTGCCAACAACTCCTGCTCCCCGATAGTGTAGTTCTTCTCGGCGGGGAGAAACTTCTTCGAGAAGTAACCACAAGGATGGAGCTTATGATCTTCATACCTTTGAGAGAGTACCGCTTCCGAGGAGGCGTCCACTTCGAGAAAAAAAGGGTTTATTTATATCTAGTTGCCTTAATACTGGTGCTGATATGAATGCTTGTTTAAGCAGATGGAAAGCGGATTCTGCTTCTGGGGACCAATGAGACGGGTCTGCTCCTTTTCGAGTAAGAGCGGTGATGGGGGCTACCAAGGCGGAGAATCCTCTAATAAATTTCCGATAGTAGTTAGAGAACCCTAGGAAATGCTGCACCGCTTTAAGAGAGGAAGGTCTTGACCAATTCAATATGGCTTGTACTTTCTCTGGATCCATCTGTAATCCGGAGCCCGAAATTATATACCCTAGAAAGGGAACTGAAACCTGCTCGAAGATGCATTTCTCTAGCTTGCAATACAGATGGTTCTCCCGCAGTCTACGTAGAACATCTAGGACGTGTCGTCGATGTGTTCCAAGGTCTGGGGAAAAGATTAAGATGACGTCCAGATAGACCACGACAGATTGATATAGAAGGTCTCAGAAAATTTTGTTGATGAAATTTTGGAATACGGCAGGGGCGTTACTCAGACCAAATGGCATGACGAGATATTCAAAATGACCATCCCTGGTATTGAACGTGGTCTTCCATTCGTCGCCTGCTTGTATCCTGATCAGATTGTAAGCTCCTCTTAGGTCTAGTTTGGAGAACATGGTCGCTCCCTTGACTCGATCAAATAATTCGGAAATGAGGGGTAGAGGGTAACAATTTTTAACTGTGATGTAATTCAGGCCCCGGTAATCTATACAAGGTCTTAACCCCCCATATTTTTTCTGGACAAAGAAGAAACCAGCTCCGGCTGATGAGGTAGATGACCGAATGAACCCCTTGGCCAAGTTTTCTCAGATATTCTCGGACATAGCCTTAGTTTAAGGAATTGATAAAGGGTAGGTCCGACCTCTGTGTGGATCTTTCTCTGGTTCGAGGTCTATAGGACAGTCCCATTTCCTATGGGGTGGCAAGATATCTGCTCCCTGTTTACTGAAGACGTTGGAGAAGGAAGCGTACTGAGGCGGAATCTGCGGGGGTGATGTGACAAGGGTTTTATTGAGTGGTTTGATACACGGCAAACAAGAGGTCAAACAAGTCTTCCTCCAGGATAAGATTTACATGGAGTGCCAGTCGATATGCGGGTTATGCCTACTAAACCAAGGGTAACCCAGCACAATTTCATGTGATGCCTTGGGTATAACTAAATGTTCCAATTGCTCTTTATGAAGAGCACCGATACCAACTGAAATAGGAAGAGTCCGTTGAGAAATTACTCCATCAGGAATACGGCTTCCATCAATTGCAAATAACGAAATGGGACGGGACAAATCTCGCACAGGGATCTGAAGCTGCTGAACCAGATGGGCTATAATGAAATTCACTGCTGATCCTGTATCTAAAAGAGAGAGAATGGACTTAGTACCCTGCGAGAGTTCAATAGTGACTGGTAGAGTAGGTTCAGAGGAATTTGGAGACCGAGACAAGACTCCTAACCTGGTGTCTCCTAGCCCAGTTAGGAGCGGGAGTTTCCCGGACGCTGTGGGCATGATGCCACCATGTGTCCCGGTGCCCCACAGTAAAGACACAAATTTTCTCGCCACCATTTCTGGCGCTCCTCAGGAGTAAGTCGGGCCTGGTTCAGCTGCATGGGTTCGTCAGGAGAATCTACTGCTAGCGGAGGGGGTGCCAGAGGTACAGGGCAGAAACGATAGCGATCGCCCTTGCTTTTTTTCGGCCTGCCTCTCCCGGAATCGTAGATCGACTTTGTTACATAATGAAATGAGATCATCCAGTTTTGGTGGTAAGTCTCGAGTCGCTAGATCATCCTTCAAACGGTCAGAAAGGCCACTCCAAAACGCTGCAACCAAGGCTTCCTCATTCCATTGTAGTTGAGAGGCATAGGTTTGAAACTGAATGATATACTGGCCGACTGACCTATTCCCTTGGCGTAGACGCATAATCTCAATGGATGCTGATGTCAAGCGTCCCGGGTTCATCAAAGATCTTTCTAAAAGTAGCTAGGAATTTTGGATAGTCACTCAGCAGAGCATCATCTCTTTCCCAGAGCGGTGAGACCCATTCCAGGGCTGCCCCTGAGAGTAAGGAGACTATGTATGCCACCTTCGCCTTTTGCATTGCGAAATTGGCTGACTGTAATGTAAAGTGCACATCACACTGATTAAGGAATCCACGACAGAGTTTAGAGTTCCCGTCAAACTTGTTGGGGGTTGGCAAACGGAGAGTGGACGGTGATGACCCCAATGACACCAGGACGGGCTGAGAAACTTGCGACTCCGGTCGACGGGCAGGAGTAGTATTCGCTAGAGAGGCTTGGATGGAATCCAAATGTCGCTGTGAATTTTCCAATCCCTCCAGACGCCTCGCTATGCTGTGTAGGAGATCCGAGCCAGAATCCTGTCCAGTTCCTGGATCCATGTGGCCACTGCAAACTGTCACGTCTGAGGATTCTTGTGGATCCGGATTTGGGGAAGATGATTCTGGTGCACTTGGATCTCTGAATAATAAACGAGCGGGACGGATGAAGGTCTTGAGCATTTATTACTTGGAGTAGTTTAACAGGGTTCGCCAAAGACAGTTGAATAGAGATACGACTGTAGGTTAGCGGGTGGCTGAGGATACTGGAACCATGACCCAGTACATTAAAGGAGAAATTCCGAAGGCTGGTTACTGCGGCGTACAGAACAGGTAGCTAGGTAGGACACGGGAACAGAGTCGGCAGTCTGCGTAAGGCTATATCAGGAGGCTTGGGTAATTTGCTGTAACAAGAACCTGACACTGGAGACGCTGCGGGAGCACAGAGAACTAGCGTCACATATACTGTGAAAGACGCTGCACTGGCAAATTCCCTCCTCCAGGCCTTCCTGTATTATAGCAGCTGCTCGGAGATAATTGGCCACAGGAAAGTGATAAATTGGTGAAGTGTGGGCAAGGCAGGCTTTTTGCCCACATCCAAGATGGCCACCAGGAACACAGCCCAGCCTGTTCACAGAAGACCTGGCTCCACAGCAGCACTGCTAAACCCTGCCGGAGGGACATGCTGCCAGCCTGCTGAGCTGCCAACCAGTGCCCCTGCCTGTCCTCCCAGCGCACCCTGCCCGGCACCAGCAGCCCGCACCTCCGCCAGCTGGACCTCTCCAAAGGGACCGGACAGGTAAGAGCCGGGTCCCCTGCACAGTCTCCCGACGGACCGTGACACATTTTGGCAAACTCCAGGTGAGCTGCCATGTGCTTTTTTTACTAAGGAGTGGCTACTGTCTGGCACTCTACCATACAGGCCTGATTGGTGGATTGCTGCAGAGATGGTTGTCCTTCTGGAAGGTTCTCCTCTCTCCACAGAGGAATGCT
This sequence comes from Pseudophryne corroboree, assembly GCF_028390025.1. NCBI lineage: Eukaryota > Metazoa > Chordata > Amphibia > Anura > Myobatrachidae > Pseudophryne > Pseudophryne corroboree. Next base: position 198,287,070 of record NC_086449.1, read on the forward strand.
GTAGCTCTGACAGAGTGACCATCGGGTTCTTGGTCACCTCCCTGACTAGGGCCTTTCTCCCCGATCGCTCAGTTTAGAGGGCCAGCCAGCTCCAGGTAGAGTCCTGGTGGTTCTGAACGTCTTCCATTTACGGATGATGTAGGACACTGTGCTCATTGGGACCTACAAAGCAGCAGATGTTTTTCTGTACCCTTCCCCAGATTTGTGCCTCGAGACAATCCTGTCTTGGAGGTCTACAGACAATTCCTTTGACGTCATGCTTGGTTTGTGCTCAGACATGCACTGTCAAGTGTGGAACCTTATATAGACAGGTGTGTGCCTTTCCAAATCATGTCCAGTCTACTGAATTTACCACAGGGGGACTTCAATTAGGCTGTAGGAACATCTCAAGGATGATCAGTGGAAACAGAATGCACCTTAATTTTGAGCTTCATGGCAAAGGCTGTGAGTACTTATGTACATGTGAATTCTTAGTTTCTATTTTTAATAAATTTGCTAAATTCTCAAAAAAAAAAGTTTTCACGTTGCAATTTTGGGGTATTGTGTGTAGAATTTTGAGGGGAAAAATGAATTTATTTCATTTTGGAATAAGGATGTAACATAACAACATGGGCAATATTTACTAATATTCATGTTTGAGTCGGTTTGTGTAGTGTTTAAACTCGTTTTGTATCGGGTGCATTTTCATGCAACTTTTTGAAACTATGGCCCTCATTCCGAGTTGATCGGTCGCAAGGCGAATTTAGCAGAGTTACACACGCTAAGCCGCCGCCTACTGGGAGTGAATCTTAGCTTCTTAAAATTGCGACCGATGTATTCGCAATAATGCGATTACTAACTACTTAGCAGTTTCAGAGTAGCTCCAGACTTACTCTGCCTGTGCGATCAGTTCAGTGCTTGTCGTTCCTGGTTGACGTCACAAACACACCCAGCGTTCGCCCAGGCACTCCCACCGTTTCCCCGGCCACTCCTGCGTTTTTTCCGGAAACGGTAGCGTTTTCAGCCACACGCCCCTGAAACGCCGTGTTTCCGCCCAGTAACACCCATTTCCTGTCAATCACATTACGATCGCCGGAGCGAAGAAAAAGCCGTGAGTAAAATTACTTTCTTCATAGTAAAGTTACTTGGCGCAGTCGCAGTGCGAACATTGCGCATGCGTACTAAGCGGATTTTCACTGCGATGCGATGAAAAATACCGAGCGAACAACTCGGAATGAGGGCCTATATACGCAAAGTTACGAAGCAGTCGACTTGATGGTTTTCGTGTTTTCCGATGTTGATACCAGTCGTTTTTTTTTTTACCATTCTCGGCCATCATTGTCATTTGCGTACGTCTTTTGGTTGTTTTTACCGGTATTTTTTCTAAGTTAAACACGGCAGGGTTTTTTTAAGACCCCGGCCGCATTTTCACTTTTAGTTTCGTTTTTCATCCCCGTTCGTGATTGGTTGTGTTTCAGATGTAGGAGTGTCTGTGCGCAACCATATAAATACGCCCCAAACCGTCCGCACCTCGTGGGTTTAGTTAGTGGTGAGGAGGAGGGAGGTTGTGCTGTGGAGGTAGGTGAATTTGTGGTTTGGTGAGGAGTGTTGGTAGCGATTTCTGAGTGTGTTTGAAAGTTGTCTTATCATTCTTGTAGTCTTGTTTTTTGTGGTTTTGTCTCATTTTTTGTCCAAGTTATTTTTCTTTATAGTCCCTTGTCAGTGTTTGTATGTGGGTGTGTGTTTGTGAGTTGTGTAGTGGTAGTGGAGGAGTGTGTTGTTTGTCTATTTTTTTTTCTGTGTTAAGTGTTTAGACACACAATTATGACTCAGAGGTGGGTGAGGTGGAGGGTGTGAGTGAGGGGGAGGAGGTCGGTCAGGTGGAGGAGGTGAGTGTTAGTGAGGTTAGTGAGGTGGGTGAGGTTGCTGCAGCAGCCTCAAGTGACAGTGATAGTGACAGTCAGACAGCTCCGCAGCCATGCACCACTACTAAGACTGGGCGGAATGTAAAGTTTAGTTTTGCAGAAAATGTGGCATTGGTGCGTGAGCTGATGAAGTATCAGCGGCAGTTATTTGGGCCTAAGTCCGCCAAGGTGCCAACACAGAGGAAGACGGTGTTGTGGGTGAAAGTTGTTGCTGCTGTCAATAGTGAGGGGGTGGTCAAGCGGACGGAGGACACGTGCCGCAAACGGTACTATGACATAAAGCGACGTGTCAAGTCCAAAATGGCCAAGGAGGCGAAGTCGGCTCAAAAAACCGGTGGTGGGCAGCCCTATATTGCAAGATATCTGGAGTATGAGGAGCCCATGCGGAGTGTAATACCTCCTGAAGTAGTCTCTGCAACCCATGTCCGGGATTCAGATACGCCCAGGAAGAATGGTGAGCATGTGTATTTGCATTAACATTCTATGACCTTATTTTTATTTTATTTTTATTTTTTAAATGTGTGTCATGTCACGTTGCATATTACTCCCATCTTCAAGTGTGTGTCAGCAAATACATTATTTTGGGTAATGTTTTATACAAAAGCCAATGTAACATCTTACTTTATTGTATGTCATGTGTTTTTTTCCAGTATATTTTGCATGTGTAGTTTGGACTTGGTGTGTCATTGAATTGTCCTGCAATAATGTTTTCCTTTTGGACATTTTTTATTTAAATTTGGACTATGTTTTATATTTAGGTTATCCATGTGCAATGTTTCAAAAACAGTGGTTGTCATGTTAGAGGCTGGAGTAGTGGAAAGTGGTTTGAAAACCACTTACATGTGTAATGTCATTATTACAGAATGTAATATTTTTTATTAAAAAAAACACTATTTGTTTGTTCAGTTTGAGTTTGTATTTGTACCGTGACACAACACTGCAGTGTAATTTTTTAAGTTGTGTTTTTTTTTGTTTGGCTCATATAGTGGTAATGTGTGTTTGGAGTGCCACATCACAGAGCAATTTATATACAGGTTGAGTATCCCATATCCAAATATCCGAAATACGGAATATTCCGAAATACGGACTTTTTTGAGCGAGAGTGAGATAGTGAAACTTTTGTTTTCTGATGGCTCAATGTACACAAACTTTGTTTAATACACACAGTTATTAAAAATATTGTATTAAATGACCTTCAGACTGTGTATATAAGGTGTATATGAAACATAAATGAATTGTGTGAATGTAGACACACTTTGTTTAATGCACAAAGTTATAAAAAATATTGGCTAAAATTACCTTCAGGCTGTGTGTATAAGGTGTAAATGAAACATAAATGCATTCTGTGCTTAGATTTAGGTCCCATTGCCATGATATCTAATTTATGGTATGCAATTATTCCAAAATACGGAAAAATAAGATATCCATAATACCTCTGGTCCCAAGCATTTTGGATTAGGGATAGATACTCAACCTGTATTGCATCTGTAATATTTTTCCTTTCATTACAAAATGAAGATGTGTGTGTTTTTGGTTGTTAATGTATGTATTTTTACTTGTGGCCTATGTCAGTGTCCTGTACATGTTTTCCTGTGTTGAACTTTCCATAGTGCATATGGCTATTGGACAATGTTTATTGTTTTATGTAGTGGTTTTTTTGTTTCCGGTCCTTATGTTTTTCATAAAAATAAAGCAAGCATTTCTTAAAGAATAAATGTTTATAAGCATAATGGGTGGATGTATCAACAATAGCATCAATACATGAGTTTTTTAATTTTTTTTACAGTGTTTGAAAAAAGCAGTACTACTCGTCCTCCAGCAACTCCCATCACATCTGATGATGATGACGCTGCAGAAGCAGGTAAAGTGTCCATTGTAGTATAGGGTATGTTTGTAAAGGAATGGCCATAACAAAATTTCACTGTCATTAATAAGTCCATCAAAAGAAGTCTGGAGCAGCAGAAGTGGGACTTCTGTAAGACATCACCACAAAAAACCTGTGGCAGCAAAGAAAGCAAGGTCTGATGTCCAGGGCCAACCACAGCAGGCTACCCCGCCACGAAGATTATCGACAGTATGTTCGGTCCCCCCACTCCAAATTTTGGACACACCTCCAAGATTTCATCCACACTCCCCTCATCTTGATTGTGAGTATCAAACTGAAATAAATGTAAACAATTTTAGATCGTAATCAAACTTTTTCTTAACCGCATTAAGTCAAAACACATCAAAAACGTATATACTTACCGAAGTAAGTAAAACATGAAATGGAATCCAAGCAAAATGGCCTTGTCCACATCCAGTAAAGATATGTATGTCCACTTGAGCCATACAGTAGTACATTGTGTGTAAGATGCTGCAACAGAAACTCATGTTTAATTTTTGCAAATAGTAAGGTTGTTTATCAAATTTTCACATGTGTGTTTGAGCTCACATTGCCAAATACATATAAAAACATTACTATGTTTGTTTTAGAAAAGCTATAAGGTAACACATTATGGATTCCAATGTGTTTTTATAGTGGAGTATGTCTGATCTACAATAAAACTAAAGTGTTTGCTTTCACAATTAAGTAACCAGACACATTTGCCACAAACAGGCATATGTATGTATTTAAGTTATGAGTGATGATGTTGCTAGGCAGAATATCTGAAAGCAACAGTGAATGACATGTGTTCCATGTGTAGTGATTTGTTTTCATTTATCAAACATATGGATAGCTAACGGCAAATTTTTCGACATTTCAGCTTCTAGTCCTGGTAATAGCATCCCTCTGTAACAACAGCAACACAGTGACATGGAGGAGACAATCATCTTAGAAATGCAGCCATTAAGCCAAGGAATCAGCCCCCCAGCACCTGTGAGTACACCACCACAGCAAAGCACACCACCACCACCACAACAACACAGCCCAACAACACCAGTAACACAAGGCCCTGATCAGGTGTTTTGGACCATTTGGGCTAGACAGCAGGCCACTAATGAAGATTGCCTGCGTAGGCAGACACAAATGTTTGCAAGCCTACCATGTCACCTCAGAAGAATAACCAGAAATATGAGTAGACAAAATGAACAAACAACCAGAATTGGCAATACCATGAAACTCATGCGTACAGACATTACACAGGTCATGGGCAACTTACAGCGCATAACGGAAGAACAGCACAGACTAATGGAAGAACAGCACAGACAACAGCAAAGTTATATGAACATTTTTCAAAACAATCAAAAGATTCATGAAAGTTTATTCCGAATTGTAGACAATCAAAATGCTGCTACACGTGAACTTAATGCCACCCTCTCTAACATGAATGAAACACTCAGATCCATGCACCAACAGCAAACAAGCAGCAGTTCTGGTACGACTACTCCAAATATCACGCCAGTCTCATCACCACCAAGACGCTCCACCAGAGCACGACAACATGACAGTGCTAAAGGCAAAGGGCAGAACAAGCAGGCACCCAAAATTTTTTTAAAACTAAACAAACAAATTTTACATTTCTGAGAAGTAATTCAAAATAGTTAGTAAGTGTATGTTTGGCAAAATATATATAACACTTAGCTCCTTGACAATTTATACAACATCATTAATTATAAGTGGTACAAACAACAGCATAAAATTTGTACGCACATTTATTCTTTACCATCTTTGGTTTTTTTTTGGAGGAGGGAAATGTTGTTGGAGCTGCACATACATGTTAGCAGGAAGTAACCAGACCACTTGATTTTTTTCTAATCATTACTCTTTCTAGATTCCAATCATTCTCCTATCCTGCACACACAATCATTGCCAGGCAGCCACATACATGTTAGCAGGAAGTAACCAGACCACTTGATTTTTTTCTAATCATTACTCTTTCTAGATTCCAATCATTCTCCTATCCTGCACACACAATCATTGCCAGGCAGCCACATACATGTTAGCAGGAAGTAACCAGACCACTTGATTTTTTTCTAATCATTACTCTTTCTAGATTCCAATCAATCTCCTATCCTGCACACACAATCATTGCCAGGCAGCCACATACATGTTAGCAGGAAGTAACCAGAACACTTGATTTTTTTTCTAATCATTACTCTTTCTAGATTCCAATCATTCTCCTATCCTGCACACACAATCATTGCCAGGCAGCCACATACATGTTAGCAGGAAGTAACCAGACCACTTGATTTTTTTCTAATCATTACTCTTTCTAGATTCCAATCATTCTCCTATCCTGCACACACAATCATTGCCAGGCAGCCACATACATGTTAGCAGGAAGTAACCAGACCACTTGATTTTTTTCTAATCATTACTCTTTCTAGATTCCAATCATTCTCCTATCCTGCACACACAATCATTGCCAGGCAGCCACATACATGTTAGCAGAAAGTAACCAGACCACTTGATTTTTTTTTAATCATTACTCTTTCTAGATTCCAATCATTCTCCTATCCTGCACACACAATCATTGCCAGGCAGCCACATACATGTTAGCAGGAAGTAACCAGACCAATTGATTTTTTTCTAATCATTACTCTTTCTAGATTCCAATCATTCTCCTATCCTGCACACACAATCATTGCCAGGCAGCCACATACATGTTAGCAGGAAGTAACCAGACCACTTGATTTTTTTTCTAATCATTACTCTTTCTAGATTCCAATCATTCTCCTATCCTGCACACACAATCATTGCCAGGCAGCCACATACATGTTAGCAGGAAGTAACCAGACCACTTGATTTTTTTTCTAATCATTACTCTTTCTAGATTCCAATCATTCTCATATCCTGCAGCCAATCCAAATTACAATGTGATTGTTAACTATTTTACCTTTCTTCTCTATACAACATTACAAGAATAACACAATTGAGTTGCCTAAAAAGCTTTTAATATGTTGTCATTGAATTGAGATAATTCATTACCAAAATGAATCTCATTATTGTTGGGCCATGTTTGTGTGTGTTAACAATGAGTAATAATGTTATTACACATGATGCAGAAACCAAAAAATAAGAAATTTTTAACCTAAAAACAAATAATGTGTATAATAATGTATATATGTGGCAAACTGTGTATTTACTTACAAATCAGCAAGTTTACTGCAGCAAACATTACGAAATAAATTATTTTTGATGAGAGTAAGTTTGTGTCCCTTAAATATGATGGAGCATCACACATAGGGACACATGTATTCCTCAAGGCTAACATATTATATGTTGAGGACTGTTTATTTAGAACACAGGTTCTCAAACTCGGCCCTCAGGACCCCACACAGTGCATGTTTTGCAGGTCTCCTCACAGAATCACAAGTGACATAATTAGCTCCGCCTGTGAACCTTTTAAAATGTGTATGTGAGTAATTCATACACCTGTGCTTCTACTGGGTTACCTGCAGAACATGCACTGTGTGGGGTCCTGAGGGCCGAGTTTGAGAACCTGTGCATTAGGACGTTACACACAATCATAAAGTAAAATACTAAATAAATTACTATGTGGATTATGTGTGCTTGTAATAAATTATCAGTGCAAGTTTACGAACACTTATCCAGACTTAATGCATGCCACTCATAATCTGTTGTTTTGATTTATAAAATAAACACAATACACATGCGACATTTGTTTTGCATAAAGCAAGGGTATGTTTGTATGTCTCAAGGAGACAGACACATTCTGAGTAATGATTTTTACAATAAAAATGGGCCAACATCTATTTATGATTACACAACAAATGAAATAAGCAAACCAAACTTACCTTAGAAATAGCGAGTGATGAGCTCTTGCCTAACCTGCCTCCCTACATCTGTACTCAAAGTATCACCAGATGTCTCTAATTCCTCTGCTTGCTGGCTGCTTTCTTCATCCTCCTCCTCCTCCTCAACATGTGGCAGATGTTGTTGCAAACACATGTTATGAAGAAAGCAGCAGAACACAATTTGAGTCACCTTCGAGGGACTATACAACAAAAGGCCACCAGACTTATCAAGACACCGAAACCTAGATTTCAGCACACCAAAACATCTTTCTATCACATTCCCCATGGACTTATGTGCATGATTGTAATTGTGTTCAGCAGGGGTATCAGGTCGGGACAATGGAGTTAGAAGCCAAGAGAAACAGCCATATCCTCCATCACCTAAAAGACAGATATAGTAACGTGATTCATGTTAAGATACAGCAACACATAAGTAACACACTGTGGGGCAGATGTATTAACCTGTAGAAGGCATAAGGAAGTGATAAACCAGTGATATGTGCAAGGTAATAAAGGCAGCGGACAATCTGTTCTTAAATGTTCATTTACATATTGGAGCTGATTGGCTGGTGCCTTTATCACCTTGCACATATCACTGGTTTCTCACTTCCTTATGCCTTCTACAGGTTAATACATCTGCCCCTGTATTTGGACAAAGTATACGCAGGCCTACACATAGCAAATTACATACCCAGCAGCCATCCATCTGGCATTTGTCCATCCTCAAACTTATCAAAGAGGGATGACTGACTGAGGATGAAGGAGTCATGGCAGCCCCCAGGGTAACCAGCAACAACACTCATTATTTTGAGATTTGCATCACAAACCACCTGCACATTTGTGGAGTGTTCTAGATGGCGATTAGTATATATGTGCTGCCTGCCCCTAGGTGGTCTCAGCTGAATGTGTGTGCAATCTATGGCTCCAAGCACATTGGGCATGCCAGCCAGCTCATAGAAATCTACCCTGACGGCATGCCACTGAGACTCCTAGGTAGGGAAGCAGATTGAGGCATCGATGTGGGGCTGCAAAACAGCCAACACCTGTGTGTATATTTGAAAGAACAATAAACATGAGATTTTAGGACAGAACTGTCCACCGAGAAATAAAAAATAAAAAAAAAGAAGAGGTAGTTAGGTATACATCACCTGTGTTAATATTCTCGAAAATGAGGGCTGTGAGATTCCTATGACATCCCCAGACACAGCCTGAAAGCTGCCAGTAGCCATAAAGTGCAACACAGCCAGGAGTTTGTGCAGGCCTGAGACAGAGCGAGAGCGTGCTGTCTCAGG